>NC_138179.1:24329595-24989135 GCF_964165515.1 Mesoplodon bidens | reverse complement strand
CCATGAACCAGCCCCTCAGAAGGGCCAGCAGTATAGCTGGGTCTCACCGTCCTTTCTTAACGCCTTCTCTCCCAAGCAGGGGTCCCAGCACAGGATCGATGGACTCCTCTAGGTTTTCAATCAGCAGCACCTCCCCAGCTTCCAGGGCACGCTCGACAGTTTGAAGGTAGCTGAGGAGACAGGTGGGCGGAGTAAGCCTGCGTCAAGGGGTGGACTGGAGACAGTCAACAGGCAGCCATGGCCCTGAAGCATGGCAGTAAACTTGGAGGCACTGCTATCTGGGATGACATCAGACAGCTGGCATATTTTTCTTTATCTAAAATGATATTTATGTGATCTGAACTATTTCTTATAAAAAGGGAAAAATGACAAAATGCAAAAAAGAATATGAAAATTAACTGTCATCCTTGTGTCATTTACATTTTGGTATTGCCTGTAGATGTTTGGATATATTTTCAAGTTTATTATTACTATTTCTATTTATTTTATATTATTTATATTTTTATTTATGTCTGCATTTATATTTATGTTTATTTTTATTTGATCCATGTAGCTCATTTGTTTTATGACCTGGTTTTTGTGCATAAAATGTAAACATTTTCCCATGTCACTAAATATTCTTCTATAACAATATTTATGTGCCTGGGTATTAGACTGTATTGATACACCTTAATTTATTTAACAATCAATCACCAAAAGCTAGGCTATTTTTAATTTTTCAATATTATGTAGAGTTTAACAAGCACATAAAAAATTGATTTCCCCTAAATAGATTTATAAGTTCGATGTGATTCCAATTCACACAATAACTAACAATATAACTTTATAAACCTTGACCAAAAATCTTAAAGTTAATCTAAAAGAAAACAATGAGTGAAGCAATTATATTCCAATAAAGTTGTAAAAAAAAAAAAAGAAAAAAGAAAAAAGAAAACAATGAGAATGTTTTTTTAAAAAAATAAAAGGTCATGAAGAATAAGAAGAGGGACTCACATTAGCTGATAATAAAATATTTTTTATAATTTCAACAATACAGATACGTAGAAAGAAGTCTTAAAGGATATCATACACCAAAAGTTGGGAGTGTTGGGAAAAAATGATGAATTATAGGGCCTATTTATTTCTTGGGGTAACTCCCCTCCCCTTCTTTTTTTACTATGATGATATATTACTTTTGTAATGAGAAATGCCACAATAAATGTTACTAAATATAAAATGAAATAATTAAAGGCTGGTATAGTAAAAGCTAATAAAATATTTTAATATAGAGTAAAATGTCATCTCTAATTAATCGGAGAAAGGGTGGAGAATTTAATAAACGGTATTGGAACAATGGCTAACCACTTGAAAAGTGAAAATTAGGTCTGTACCTTATATAGTACCTGAAAATATATTTCAGGTGATTGGATTTTAGTGTAAAAAGAAAACCATAAAAAACCCTAAAAAAATCTTCTATATGAATATTTATATAATTTCTGGACAGGAAAAAGAATTTTCTAAACATGATTTATAGAAGAAGTGTGACATATCTGACCAAAAATAAAAAGTTGTAGTATGTCAGACCTCACAAAATTAAAAGGCAAATGACACCCTTGAACACTTTTCCATTCACTGATGAAGGGAGACTACACTTAACAGTCTTAACCCATACTATCTATAATGTAATATTTGTATTCAAATAATACACAACAAATCTAGAAAATCACCCAGTAGAACAGTAGTCAAGGGACATGAACAGAGAATTAATTACTATATGTCAGGCACTATTTTCAGTTCTATGGATATAAGAATGAGCAAAAAGAACAAATACTTGGGTCTAAAATGCAGTTATTTGTCAATTAGAGAGGAATATTTTAGTCAAAGTTTGAAGGGAAGGCCAGGATTAGATTACCATGACTGATGACACAGATAAAACTACTTTGTGTCCTACCTCGGCATTCATTTCTCACCTACCCTCTCTGTAAGAAAGGATCGATCCGGGTATTCAACATGTGATTTAACTATTTTCTGAACATCGCATGTTTGATTTAAACAACCGTGGGTGGTCTGGACCCCTGGACAAGCATGTTTGGGACATGTGGCCAGGGCAGCAAGCCTCACGCTGGTGGTTGTATGTTAAGAGTGGATAAACGTGGGCTTCGAAGTGAAGATCACCTTGGTTCCAATATTGCCTCCATTAATTTTTAAAAATTTTAACTAATTATTTTAAAATTGTGGTAGACTATTGTCTACCACAGCCCCTGCGAGCACCATTCTACTTTCTGTCTCTATGAATTTGACTACTCTAGGGTCCTTATGTAAATGGAACTGTACAGTAGTTGTCCTTTTATGACTGGCTTATTTACTTGGCATATTCATCTCAAGGTTCGCCCATGCTGTAGCATAGGACAGAATTTCCTTCCTTTTCAAGGCTGAATAATATTTCATTGTATTGATACACCACATTCTGTTTATCCATTCATCTGTTGATGGTCACTTGGATTACCTTCTACCATTTGGCTATTGTGAATAACGCTGCTTTGAACATGGGTGTGCAAATATCCATTGCCTTTAAAACTGTGTACTCCTGGGGAAATTACTTAACTTGTGTGAAACTCTATTTCCTCAAATGAGAAAATAGTACCAATAACACTAACCTCATTGGTCGTGTGGATTAAAAAGCATTTGAGGTAAAGCTCCTAACACCAAGACCAATACATATCGACCACCTAATAAGTGATCTCTGGCCCTCTCCCTCCCGCTCATTGCCCCGTCCTATTTTTCTCATGTCTCCTAGAGACACAGAACAAGAATTGAGAACTGAAACTACAAAGCTAAGTTATAACAGAGTGAATGATGCAGTGGGGGGAGAGGAGCTGAGGCCCATAAAGTGCGGTGGGTGCTGGTCAGACATTCTCCCTGTTGTTCATGTCCCTTGACGTGTGCAGTAACTCCCCCACCATGTACAGATAAAGCCACATGGCAGGTGCAAAGGGTTCCGAAGGTTCCATAACTATCTCAGCTGCTAAGCACCCCACTGCAAATGTCCCATCGTTCCTCAGGAGAGAGAGGCTTTACATTTGTTCTCTGTGGTTCTGGGGCACAGGTAGGAACAAAGGGTAGAAGAAAGCTAAGAGAGGCAGTTTTTGACTAAATGTGAGAAAGACTATAAAACACAGAGCTGTCTGACAATGGAATAGGATGCTTGGGAAGCAGGAAGTATTCCAGGAGAGATGGGAGGGTGAACCCCTGGGCTGGTGGAGGAAGGACTCAGGAATGAGTCGGGAGGCTGATGCTTATGATTTCTAACGAGAAAGAAAAGCACATGTCATACTGAGTGAAGCAAGTCGGACAGAGAAAGACAAATATCATATGATATCGCTTATATGTGGGATCTAAAAAAATGGTACAAATGGGGCTTCCCTGGTGGCGCAGTGGTTGAGAGTCCGCCTGCCAATGCAGGGGACACGGGTTCGGGACACGGGTTTGTGCCCCGGTCCGGGAGGATCCCACATGCCGCGGAGCGGCTGGGCCCGTGAGCCATGGCCGCTGAGCCTGCGCGTCCGGAGCCTGTGCTCCGCAACGGGAGAGGCCACAACAGTGAGAGGCCCGCGTACCGCAAAAACAAAAACAAAAACAAAAACAAACAAACAAACAAAATGGTACAAATGAACTTATTTACCAAACAGAAATAGAGTCACAAATGTAGAAAATAAACTTATAGTTACCAGAGGGGAAAGGGGGGAGGGACAAATTGGGAGATTGGGATTGACATGTACCCACTACTGTAACTGTATATAAAATAGATAACAATAAGGACCTACAGTATAGCACAGGGAACTCTACTCAATACTCTGTAATGATCTATATGGGAAAAGAATCTTAAAAAAGGTGGAGATACGTATCCACTTTGCTGATCCACTTTGCTGTACAGCAGAAACTAACACAACATTGTAAAACCAACTGTACTCCGATAAAAATAAAGATAAAAATATGAAAAAGAAAGAAAATCAGAGACTCAGTACCCAAGCATCTCTCACCGAGACATTTCCTAAAGCGAGAGGACAAACAGGAGAAAACTCCTGGAGGAACCAGGAGGGTAGAAACAATCCACAGCGGCTTAAAACCTGCTCATCACATTTTTTCCCTCTGCATAAATGGCAAGGTGGGAACTTTTGTGCACAGCCACCTACCCCTTCTGGCCAATCTGGGTGACCCAGAGGTCCTCGCCATACTTGTTCTTGATCCATTTGATGCCTTGTAGCTGAGGGTCCACCATGAGTGGCCAGCGCTCGCAGCTGAGGAGGATGGTGGCATTCTCTGTGGACATGCGGTCTGCAGGGAGGCCCTTGTTCTGCCAGGCAGCCACGTCGGCATCATCCGTCAGCATCCTCAGGGGATCTAGGTTGGGGGTCACTGGGATGGGAACCTGGTGGCGAAGAAAGGCCACACATGCTCAGAACAGAAGCATGCGCTCTCAGATGGGGGTGGGGTCTGCAGCTCACCCAAAGGACAGAACTCCTCTAAAAGCAAGACCAAAATCCCCCTGAGGAGCATTTTCCTGGCTGTGTCATTATTCCTGGAAGCAGGTTTTCTTAACGTCCTGATAGTCTTTTTTCTCTTGATGGATAAACAGCAGCAGAAATTCTGCTCATGTCATCCTCTGTTCTTCAGTATATTCACCCAAGTCAAATGTCTACCATAAATCATTTGTATCTTAATCAACAGCCTCCATCGCCCTTACCCATGTTAGCAGGGTCACTTCCTGCTACATTTCTATGCTTCACAGACCAGGCCCACACCAGCCCGTACTGACCACCCTCTCCTCTCAGCAGCACCACTTGCTGCTGATGCCCAGCTTGCAAAGGACTGCAGACGCTCCCCTTCCCCTTGCCATGGACAACCCCACCCCCTGGAAGGGCTGCTTGAGGACTTCTCCCCACACTGGGAGGCCCAGGAATAAACCACCAGGCCTGGGAATGTCTCCCCTTGGTCTCTGTCCCCCCTGGGAACCGCTCCTTTTCTTCTCGTTGACCTCTCTCAGCTCACTTAATTCTTCTACAAGTAATTGTTTTCATTGGAAACACATATACTTTTTAAAAAACTGGGGTAAAATTCACATTCCCTAACCATTTTAGAGTGCACAAGTCAATGGTATTTAGTACGTTCACGATGTGCAACCATCAGCTCTATCTCATTCCAAAACATTTTCTTCACCCCAAAAGGAAGCCCCAAGTCTATCAGCAGTCACTCCCTATTCCCTGCTACCCCCAGTTCTTAGGAGTCTCTAATCTGCTTTCTGCCTATACAGATTTACCTATTCTGGATGTTTCACATAAATGGAATCATACAATACGTGACCTTTTGTGTCTGGCTGCTTTCACTTAGAATGCTTTTGAGGTCCACACATATGCCCTTTAACCTCTCCATCTTTCTCTTCTCTGCAGTTTGTCTTCCCAGTTATCTCAGGAAAACCTCTCCAGACTACCTCCTTTCCCTTTTATTACACCTGCTAAGGGTATGAATGGCCAGTGCTATACGTTCGAGCAAACCTCAAAAGGGAAACCAGCCACTGGAGGTTCTTATCCTGGGATCAGAAATGTACTTCAATAGAATTGTTTTCCTTTGTAATCATATGCATTCTACTTTATGCACTAAAAAACATTACTGTGAGAAGGATTCCATAGGTGTTACCAGACTGCCAAAGGGGTCTGTGGCATAAAAATACTTAAGTATCTTAAGATGGGTCACAAATCACGCCTTGGTAAATTTAAGAAAATTGAAATCATATCAAGTATCTTTTCTGACCACAATGCTATGAGACTAGATTAAATTACAGGAAAAATACTGTAAAAAATACAAACACATGGAGGCTAAACAATATGCTACTAAATAACCAAGAGATCATTGAAGAAATCAAAGAGGAAATCAAAAAATGCCTGGAAACAAATGACAATGAAAACACGATGACCCAAAACCTATGGGATGCAGCAAAAGCAGTCCTAAGAGGGAAGTTTATAGCAATATAATCCTACCTCGAGAAACAAGAAACATCTCAAATAAACAACCTGACCTTACACCTAAAGCAATTAGAGAAAGAAGACCCAAAACCCCCCAAAGTTAGCAGAAGGAAAGAAATCATAAAGATCAGATCAGAAATAAATGAAAAAGAAATGAAGGAAACAATAGCTAAGATCAATAAAACTAAAAGCTGGTTCTTTGAGAAGATAAACAAAATTGATAAAATACTAGCCAGACTCAGCAAGAAAGAAAGAGAGAAGACTCAAATCAATAGAATTAGAAATGAAAAAGGAGAAGTAACAACTGACACTGCAGAAATACAAAGGATCATGAGAGATTACTACAAGAAACTCTATGCCAATAAAATGGACAACCTGGAAGAAATGGACAAATTCTTATAAATGCACAACCTCCCAAGACTGAACCAGGAAGAAATAGAAAATATAAACAGACCAATCACAAGCACTAAAATTGAAACTGTGATAAAAAATCTTCCAACAAAAGCCCAGGACCAAATGGATTCATAGGCGAATTCTATCATACATTTAGAGAAGAGCTAACATCTATCCTTCTCAAACTCTTCCAAAATATAGCAGAGGCAGGAACACTCCCAAACTCATTCTACGAGGCCACCATCACCCTGATATCAAAACTGGACAAAGATGTCACACAAAAAAGAAAACTACAGACCATTATCACTGATGAACATAGATGCAAAAATCCTCAACAAAATACCAGCAAACAGAATCCAACAGCATACTAAAAGGATCATACACCATGATAAAGTGGGGTTTATCCCAGAAATGCAAGGATTCTTCAATATATGCAAATCAATCAATGTGATAAACCATATTAACAAATTGAAGGAGAAAAACCATATGATCATCTCAATAGATGCAGAAAAAGCTTTCGACAAAATTCAGCACCCATTTATGATAAAAACTCTCCAGAAAGTAGGCATAGAAGGAATTTACTTCAACATAATAAAGGCCATATATGACAAACCCACAGCCAACATTGTTCTCAATGGTGAAAAACTGAAACCATTTCCACTAAGATCAGGAACAAGACAAGGTTGCCCACTCTCACCACTATTATTCAACATAGTTTTGGAAGTTCTAGCCACAGCAATCAGAGAAGAAAAAGAAATAAAAAGAATCCAAATAGGAAAAGAAGAAGTAAAACTGTCACTGTTTGCAGATGACATGATACTATACATAGAGAATCCTAAAGATGCTACCAGAAAACTACTAGAGCTAATCAATGAATTTGGTAAAGTAGCAGGATACAAAATTAATGCACAGAAATCTCTGGCATTTCTATACACTAATGATGAAAAATCTGAAAGAGAAATTAAGGAAACACTTCCATTTACCATTGCAACAACAAAAAAAATAAAATACCTAGGAATAAACCTACCTCAGGAGACAAAAAACCTGTATGCAGAAAACTATAAGACACTGATGAAAGAAATTAAAGATGATACAAACAGATGGAGAGATATACCATGTTCTTGGATTGGAAGAATCAGTATTGTGAAAATGACTATACTATCGAAAGCAATCTACAGATTCAGTGCAATCCCTATCAAACTACCAATGGCATTTTTCACAGAACTAGAACAAAAAATTTCACAGTTTGTATGGAAACACAAAAGAACCTGAATAGCCAAAGCAATCTGGAGAAAGAAAAACGGAGCTGAAGGAATCAGGTTCCCTGACTTCAGACTATACTACAAAGCTACAGTAATCAAGGCAGTATGGTAGTGGCACAAAAACAGAAATATAGATCAATGGAACAGGATAGAAAGCCTAGAGATAAACCCATGCACCTATGGTCACCTTATCTTTGACAAAGGAGGCAAGAATATACAATGGAGAAAAGACAGCCTCTTCAATAAGTGGTGCTGGGAAAACTGGACAGCTACATGTAAAAGAATGAAATTAGAACACTTCCTAACACCATACACAAAAATAAACTCAAAATGGATTAAAGACCTAAATGTAAGGCTAGACACTATAAAACTCTTAGAGGAAAACATAGGCAGAACACTCTATGACATACATCACAGCAAGATCCTTTTTGACCCATCTCCTAGAGAAATGGAAATAAAAACAAAAATAAACAAATGGGACCTAATGAAGCTTAAAAACTTTTGGACAGCAAAGGAAACCATAAACAAGACGGAAAAAAAACCCTCAGAATGGGAGAAAATATTTGCAGATGAAATAACTGACAAAGGATTAATCTCCAAAATATACAGGTAGTTCATGTAGCTCAATATCAAAAAAACAAACAACCCAATCCAAAACTGGGCAAAAGATCTAAACAGACATTTCTCCAAAGAAGATATACAGAGTGCCAGCAAACACATTAAAGAATGCTCAACATCACTAATATTTAGAGAAATGCAAATCAAAACTACAATGCGGTATCACCTCACACCAGTCAGAATGGCCATTATCAAAAAATCTACAAACAGTAAATGCTGGAGAGGGTGTGGAGAAAAGGGGACCCTCTTGCACTGTTGGTGGGAATGTAAATTGATACAGCCACTATGGAGAACAGTATGGAGGTTCCTTAAAAAACTAAAAATAGGGCTTCCCTGGTGGCACAGTGGTTGAGAGTCCGCCTGCTGATGCAGGGGACACGGGTTCATGTCCCAGTCTGGGAAGATCCCACATGCCGTGGAGCAGCTGGGCCAGTGAGCCATGGCCGCTGAGCCTGTGCCCCACAATGGGAGAGGCCACAACAGTGAGAGGCCCATGTACTGCAAAAAAACAAAACAAAACAAAACAAAACCTAAAAATAGAGCTACCATATGACCCAGAAATCCCACTACTGGGCATATACCCTAAGAAAACCATAATTCAAAAAGAGTCATGTACCACAATGTTCATTGTAGCTCTTATTTACAATAGCCAGGACATGGAAGCAACCTAAGCGTCCATCGACAGATGAATGGATAAAGAACATGTGGCACATATATACAATGGAATATTACTCAGCCACAAAAAGAAATGAAATTGAGTTATTTGTAGTGAGGTGGATGGACCTAGAGTCTGTCATACAGAGTGAAGTAAGTCAGAAAGAGAAAAACAAATACCATATGCTAACATATATATATGGAATCTAAAGGAAAAAAAATGGTATGAAGAACCTAGGGGCAGGACAGGAAAAAGATGCAAATGTAGAGATTGGACTTGAAGACATGGGGAGGGTGGAGGGTAAGCTGGGACGAAGTGAGAGAGTGGCATGGACTTATATATACTACCAAAATCGATAGCTAGTGGGAAGCAGCTACACAGCATAGGGAGATTAGCTCGGTGCTTTGTGACCACCTAGAGGGGTGGGATAGGGAGGGTGGGAGCGAGACGCAAGAGGGAGGAGATATGGGGATATATGTACATGTATAGCTGATTCACTTTGTTATACAGTAGAAACTAACATACCATTGTAAAGCAATTATACACCAATAAAGATGTTAAAAAAATTAAAAATAGAACTACTAAATGATCCAGGAATTCTACTTCTGGATATATATCTGAAGGAAATGAAATCACTATCTCAAAGAGATATCTGCACCTCATGTTCATTGCAGAATTATCCACAATAGCCAAGCTATGGAAACAACCTAAGTGTCTCTCAACGAATTAATGGATAAAGAATCATGGTGTGCATATATATATATATATATATATATGACATGAATCATATATATATGTACGTATATATGTGAATGACACATATACCATGGAATATTATTGAGCCATGAGAAAGAAGGAAATCCTGCCATTTGCAACAACATGGATGGACCTTGAGGGCATTATGCTAAGAGAAATAAGTCAGAAAGAGAAAGACAAATATTGTATGATCTCACTTATATGTGGAATCTAAAAAAGCCAAACTCACAGAAACAGAGTGTAGAATGGTAGTTGCCAGGGGCTGGGGGTGGGGGAAATGGGGAGATGTTGGTCAAAGTGTACAAACTTTCATTATAAGAAAAGTTCTGGGATTCTAATGTACAGCATGGTGATTATAGTTAATACTGTATTGTACACTTGAAAGTCTCTAAGAGAATAGATCTTAAATGTTCTCATCACAAAAAAGAAATGGTATTGTGTGAGGTGATGGAAGTATTAACTAAGCTACTGTGGTAATCATTTCACAATATATGTGCATCAAATCAACACATCATACATCTTAAACTTACACAATGTTACATGTCAATTATATCTCAATAAAGCAGAAAAAAATTATTAAAAAAAATTCTTAAGAGCTGCAAACAAAACCAGAAAAACCCTCGCTGGGCGGCCACTGGGCTCCTCATCTTCATTCGCTCAGCTAATGATCGTCCTTCCAAAAATTTCCTTTTCCACAAGTGTTCAAGGAGAATAAATAACAGCTTTATCTTTTGTTTATTTCCCAATGCTGTAACAGTTTTTAAACCACTGTTCAGCAAATCATCAGGTGAATGAGATTTTTTGAGCTGATCTGTTAAGCCAACCACCACTAGACAGTATGGGCTTTGTGTTCCAAGGAAACACCTACAAATGAATTCTAGAATATAACCCTTACTGTACGTGGTGAACTTTCTGTACTGACTCTCACAGCAGCTGCTTTTTATGACTCTCATCTCATCCACTGGACTATGTTCTGCCAACATCCTGGTCTTGAGTGTCTTCTGTACCTCCTGCCAGTGGCATGTAGGGCAGGCTGAAGACTCAGTGAATATTTGTGCATTGAGGACTGTGAGTGCTGTGAAAGTGTCAAGATGTAACACATCCTGAACCCTCTTCAGTTGGGAACTAGCGTTTCCCCATTTCATCATGTCAGCGTAGAGGGAGGAGTTGGGAGTAAAGTCCTCCCGCTCACACTGAGAACTGAGTACACATGACCAAAGTAGATAAGCTGCTTTCATAAAGGGTGTCTGTGGGTCACAGACACAGACGGGGGAGCTTTGGGGCCCGGTAACAAGGTGCGGTGCAGCACAAGAGCAGGAAGGCTAGAGGGAGATACAGGATGCGTTTGGGGCCTCTCGGGTTTTGTAGTTTTGAGGAGGGTCAGGAGACAGCCTGGGGGCGGTGGACCGGAGTTCCCATGCAGACCCAGGAAGAGGAGAGGTGCCGTGTTCAGGTGGCCTGGAGGGCAGTGGAGGACAGTACAGGGCAGTGTGGAAGGGCATGGGTGCACAGGTCTCCCTCCTGGGTCTCAGCGGTCACTAGGGGATACTCAGGCGGTCGTGGGGGGAAGAACGCAAGGAGGGACTCAGAGGTTTGGGTTATTACTGTCACATGAGCTCCCTGGTCCCCACAGGCTGGTGGTGTCAGGACAGATGCGGTCTGGACTTACCTGCAGCTGGCTCAGGTAGGGTCTCCAGGTCCCATCCATGAGGCTCTGCCGGTATTTCTTTGTAAAGAAGCCCAGGTACGAAATGAAAGCCGCAGTAAGTAAAATGTCTCCACATAATTTCCTTTCCTGTTGTTTGAAGTTCTGCACAGCTTCTGTCCACCTCACGTTTTCAGAGGCCAGTCCTCCTACCTATCATTTCAAAGAGCAGAGAGGGGAGAAGACACGTCATACCACAGGCTACAGAGCCACGATTCAGCCACAGAGAATGCATGGCACACACTTCACAGCCGGAGACTCAGGACATCATTTATGTGGCCCTTCTGATCAATGGGGGGGGGGGCGGTTTATACCGGCTGCAGCGAACACTGCAGTCAACGAGCCCCTGTTCTCTACTCTGCGTTACGTGGGCTGTGGAGAGACAGGTCCTGAATGCAGCCTTCCAGGCTCTGCCCTTGACAGGTGTGGAGATGAATACGCCCACCTAGAAGGGCCGTGAAGAGGATTTAGTGTGACCATGTGTGTTCATCACTTGGTACCGTGTCTGGTCCTCAAAACGTAACAGAAAATCATGTACCTCTCTCTTCTCCTCCAAATGCTGGAGATGTGAAAATAAATAAAATCAATTGCACTATAAATAATTCACAGTGGGTGGGGAGATCGGCGTGGTAATTAAGACACGGAGTCAGATGCACTGGAACACGGGTGTGTGCAAAGTACCAAGACTGCAGAGCAGGGTGTGACTCTGCGGGGCCCACGTTGGGGGGCGCCCTCTCCCAGAGGATAGACACTGTCTACAGAGGACTGTGAGGTGGGCTGTTCAGTGAAGCTCGGCTTCTGTGCTATGACTGATCCCTTTTTCTTCCTGGAAAGATGGCATCCTAGGATGTCAGAGCTGGGAGACCTGAGGGACTTGCCCACCGAGCATTCCCATGTCATCTTAGATCACACAGATAAAGACCAGAAAGTCGAAGTGTCCTGTCTTCTGACACTTCAACCACCCCAGGTTGGTGGGGGCAGGGATGGCTTCAGAGCTGACCTGTCCTGAGTCCTAGAGCAGAGCTCCACCTGCCACCTACGAGGACCAACGCAGAAAAGGCTCCAGCCAGGCAGAGAAAGGCCGCGAAAATTCTGGAAACCAAACAGGGAACTGAATGGAAGACAGGCCAGCGGGGAGGTCCTGACTGCTTCCTGCACGTTAGTGGACGAGCTGTCGGTAGACCGCACCATTCAGTGAAGACGATCATCTCAAAGCTCTGCAGCAGCAGGTTCAACAAACTAGGGCACAGACACACCTGAGGCTTCACCTCTTGTCACTGGAGCACGACCGATTCAGTGACTGTTATGACTAATTTCTCCCTGAACTAGGAAACCTTGCTTTGTTATATACATAAATGGGGGCTGGAATAAATGTGAAAGGGGATCGATTCCACTTCCTTTCGTTGGGGAGGAAGGTTCTGTAAAAGGCTGTTGATAAAGAGAAATCACATCCTGTGGACACTGCTTTGCAGGCTCTTAGCTGATTCATGATGAGAAATATAAGCCATGGGGGATTAGAAAGGCTACACATCCCCTGACACTCCTCTCATCAGGAGCTGGTGTCTGTGCTCCCTCTCCCTGGATCTGTCGCTGCTTTGACCAGTAGAACGCAGAGGAAGGACATTGAGCTGGCTTTTGGTCCCAGGCCTTAAGAGAGTGGGACCTTCTACTTCCTGCCCTTGGAACACTTGCTCTTAGAGCCCTGAGTGGCCGTGTAAATGACTGTCCTGCTGGAGAGACCACGGTTATGGTCAGCAATGTTCAGGGTCAACCATCTGTCTTGTTCTTTTCTGCTTCTATCTCAGTGCCTCATCCTGTCCACACCCTTATTATCAAATATCCCACAGGTAAGAGCTTCAGGGTTTGCCTGTCGAATGCTAGCTTTGTCCTTTAACGCTCCCTCTGGCCGATGCACTTGTATGTAAGCATGTCACACCTCTTGTAAGTTTCCTGATCCATCCAGTGCCCCCTCCTCCTGACCATCCCTGTGGGAAATCTCCTTTGACCAGACCAGGGTGTGCATTCACGCTTTTCTCAGGAGTCAGTCCCTTCAGCCCAGAGCATTTTATTATTTACCCCCCAGTCAAAGTGGCACTCAACTGCTCATCTATTAATATTTTGCACCTCTGCGGCACCTGACAAGCTCAGCTCGTGTAATTAAAGCCCACCGAAGAGGCTCACACTCACCAGGCGGTTTGCAAGGGAGATGGTGCCTGCAGTCACTTCAGCTTCGTGCTGACATTTGAGTTTGTCAGCTGTTGCTTTCTCAAACTTGGCCGTGAGTTTGGCCAGGTTTTCATTAAGGTGCTGTTTAGGAAGGAACACAACGTCTGTCAGTAGTTCCAGTGCTTCAGAGACAGGGTTCACGGGTAGGGGATTTTTAAGGAAGCCCTCCTGGGGGAGCTGTAAGGGACTGGGGAAGGCGGGGAGGGAGGGGAAGGAAGGCAAACTAGGGGGGCCCTCACGTGGATCCCAGTGGAAGTCGAGGGTCCCGACACAAGTGAGAGGACTGAGCTTTTCTATCCAGCACCTCAGTCGTTGGCCCAGGACCAGGAGGGGTGACAGACAAGGAGGGAGAGGTTTAAATTCTGTCTCTCCCCGTATTGGGGAAAAGGGGTTCCAGTAGCCTGACAAAAAAGTACAAGTGCTGCTTTTAGAAGCAAAATCTCACTGAAGCCTGGGGAGGCCTGAAAATGGCCAGTAGGATCCCAGGGTGGGAGTGCTGGGAGGAGCACACACCATCTGCTGCAGCTGGTTCGTGGGTTGGAATTGGGCTGTCTGCAACCTACGTCCGCCCTTTGCTTTTTTTTTTTAATTAAAAAAATTTCATTTAATTAATTAATTAATTAATTAATTTAGGCTGCGTTGGGTCTGTGTTGCTGCGCACAGGCTTTCTCTAGTTGTGGTGAGCGGGGGCCACTCTTCATCGCAGTGTGCGGGCTTCTCACTGTGGAGTGCGGGCTCTAGGTGCATGGGCTTCAGTAGTTGTGGCTTGAGGGCTCTAGAGCGCAGGCTCAGTAGTTGTGGTGCATGGGCTTAGTTGCTCCGCGGCATATGGGATCTTCCCGGACCAGGGATCAAACCTGTGTCTCCTGCATTGGCAGGCGGATTCTTAACCACTGTGCCACCAGGATAGTCCCCTCCCTTTGCTTTAAGGTCCCAGGAATGCAACACAACTTCACTTGACCTCATCGATTCTCTCCAATTATCCCGAAGTAGAGGAACATTTTTTAAAAAGACATGGTTTCAATTTTTTCTAAATTTGTCAAGAATTCAGAATTCAAGTGCACAGTCTTTGCTGCCCCCATGATGCATATCTGCATACACAAAGACACCTGGGCACATGGCAGACACCTCCAGATATGTCTCATGTCTATGCAATAACAGGGCTTCAGGCTGCTTTGTCAGTCATTACCAAGTCACAAGAGAAAGAAAAGAAGGGCCAAGTTTATATAGCCAAGCAGCTTAAGAACTAGGAGGTGAGCCATCCAATTAACCATGGCAGGCTGGCCACATTCATTCACTCCTCTTCTTCCCAAGACTTCTCTAAAATGGTTACGAAGCAGTTTAAAAAGTCATAAGCCCATAACATCAAGCAAATATTGAGGGCCACCGGAGGGTGAGGGATTCCAATAGATCTATGGAAGACCACAGATAGAGCAGTGGAAAGGGCTGGAGAAGGGCAGAGGACACTGCAACGTAGAGCAGAAGCTGAGCAGCTCTGCAGAGCCTCACATACACTGGGGATTTGGAAATGTCAGGTGAGCTGCAGGGGGATGTTGAAAATAAGACGGTCAATTGGAAGCCTTCTGATCCTCCACCCCACATCTCCATCCCCATGCAATGCCACCAGGCACCTGTGTCACCAGCAGGAGAGTCAACAGTGGCAGAGAAAGGATACCATGTTCTGGCATTTAAGATGCATCCAGCAAACTAATGCATACAGAATGGATAAACAAGGTCCTATTGTATATAGGGATCTATATTCAAAATCCTGTAATAAACCATAATGGAAAAGAATATTAAAAAGTATGTATATACATATATATATAACTGAATCACTTTGCTGTAGAGCAGAAATAAATACAACAAGTAACAGGATGCATCCACCATAACTCATCTGATCTAGAAAACAAATTCTGCCAGATCTGCCCTTGTCTGCAGAGCTATACTCAGCTTTCGATCACTACTCTTGTAAACATGAAAGGACAAGAAGACATTTGATTAAAGCCTAGATTAAAGGTAAACAAGAAGGAAAAAATGACCTGGGAAAAAGAGAGAACTTCAGTCAAAAAAATAGCAACAAAGCATAAAACCCTTCATAATTAGTTTCTCCGGGAGATTCAAGATGTTTCATCCATAAAACAAGAGGATGCTAATAAAAGGAAAAGAGAACAACAACAACAAAGAAAACTTGTGGAAATAATCTTTATTGTTAATGTAAAAAATAATAAATTCAATAAATTAAAAGATGAATTTGAGGAAATCTAGATAGAATAAGAAAGGATAAAGTGACAAAAAGATAAGAGAAAATAGATGACCCATCAGAAGGTCCAATACCCAACCAATATGCATTCCAGAAAATGAGATTAAAAAGGAAACAGAAGGGAGATATAAAATCACCTTGTGGAACTGAAGAAAATAAGTCTCTGGATGCCAAGCACAATGAATAAAAAAAAGAATGGCAGCTAAGCACATCAATGTAAAGTTTCAGACACCAAGAATAAAGAAAAAATTGAAAGACTTCCAGAAAGGCAGAAATACAGTGTATCCAGACTGTTCATCAGACTTCTCACCAGACAAAAAGATAAAGCATTCAGTGTTCTAAGGGAAAAAATTAGCATCAGAATTTAATACGCAGCAAAAAAGTCAATTCAGTTTAAAAATAAAAAGATACATCCAGACTGGAACATTAGAAAATTTACCTCTTATGTAACATTTCTGAGAAAGTTACTTAAGAACAAGCCATAGCAAAATGAGAGAAGAAATCAAGAAAGAAGCCATGGGGTCCAGAAGTCATTGGAACGAACCCAAGAGAGCAGTGAACGTGATTACTCTCCAAAACTGTTTGGAGCTTTGAGTTGGGGACAAGAGAGAAAAGTCTTGGGGGCAAAAGGGGACTCAGTAAAACACTGGATTGACTGGAGGGTTTTAAAAAATAAGGCTATGCCAAAAGAACTAATTGAAGAGAGAGAGAGAAAGAGGGAGAGAGAGAAGAAAGTCCAGGGGGAAAGGTATGTAAGAAAGTAAGTATAACAGCACTGAGATCTTCTATGAACAATATAGACAGGTTCATAGAATATAAACAGAATTTACTGATCTTTTGAATCCATCAGTGGAGATAGCATGGGACAATTAATTCTGGTTACAGAACACAATGTAGATATGTTCAGTGCTGGTGATTCAAATGCAAAAGTAACGATAAATAATGATAATGAAGTTGGAGAGAGGAGGGAAGGGGATGAGCTGAAGGAAAGGGTAATAATTTCATCTTGAACACCGAGAGCTCCAAGGAAGCGCCTCCATATGACTGAACAAGAAGTAAAGGTCACGTCAGAAAAACATAGTTGCTGTAATGATGAGAAGACAGGGGATGAATGTCTTCAAGCCTCAGGTAGCAGAAAGTCAACTGCCTGAAGAAGATACATCAAGAATAGGGATGCAGCACAGCACGCAGACAAGGGTCAGAAATTCAGATGAGCAGCCCAGGAAGATGAAGTAAACTAGTCAGACGAGTCTAATGTTAAAAAAAAATAGGGGCCGCTGGTGACTGTGACTAAATGCAGCAAAACTCCCTGCTTGAGTGAGAAGCCACTGCTTAACTCCAGGGTCACTTAGTGACATTCAGGACTCTTCTGATTATTATAAGACCGGCCAGAAATCAGATTTTTTGTTTTAAATATTGGCAATTAATTACATCTTTGGCAAACACATTGTGCAGGCCAAATAAAACACATTTAAGCCACTAGGTAGCAAGCTCTGAGTGGCATCAACAATCAGAAAAAACAGACAGAAGAAGGGAAAGGGCAGGAGACTGTCGTTTTTCATTTGAAGCTCTTCTCTGCTCTCTGATATTTTACTTATGTGTGAGTAAATGCTTGATGAAGATGTCTTCCTTGTTTTTATTACTATTATTATTATTATTATTATTATTTTTTGCAGTACGTGGGCCTCTCACTGTTGTGGCCTCTCCCATTGCGGAGCACAGGCTCCGGACGCACAGGCTCAGCGGCCATGGCTCACGGGCCCAGCCGCTCCGCGGCGTCTGGGATCCTCCCGGACCTGGGCACAAACCCATGTCCCCTGCATCGGCAGACGGACTCTCAACCACTGTGCCACCAGGGAAGCCCGTCTATTATTTTTATAAATTGTCACGTTCATATGTGTTCTTAATAGAAAAAAAGAAAACACAGATAAACAAAACCACCCAAAATCTACCACCAGGAGATAACCACCACTATTCATATTTGTGTGTATTTTAATTATATGTATAAAATCAAGTTGAAGTTACCTTGTAGAATCTGTTTTGAAAGATTTTTTTTTTCGCTTTATGCATCTTGAATATAAAAGTTTTTACTTGGAATTATCCTAAGATCCTAAGAAAAGGACTTGGCGGGGGTGTAACTGGAGAGGTCTGGCGATGGCCTCAGGGGCACAGAGGGAGGCACTTTCCTGTCCTGGGTGGGCTTCTGTATTCAGGACAGGTGTTGTTGGTGGGGGAGTGTCTGCACTCCTGGGATGTTGATAGGCATGTGGATAAGCAAAGGATGGAGAGGAGGTTGTTAAAAGAGAGAACGCGTTTTTTTCAAAAAATATTTGGGCAGAAGAGAAGTGTCCTCCTAAGGTAGCCAGGCATTTAAAAAATATTCTGATGGCTTCCACAGGTTGAATGGGCCTATCGTGTGCATGTTGGCTACTAAAAAGGTATAAACATTTTGAAAACATTCCCTCTGCACCAAATGTTCCTTTAGTTAAAATAACTTGAGTAAGAAAGAGATCTTTGAAAATGCAGTTCTTGCAACACTTTTCCAGGAGAGACTGAAGAATATGAAAATTATCAGAAGGTATTTTCCCTCCAAAAGCAGTCAAGGGGCTGTTAGTGTTTTGCCCTTGGTATTCTTTCACGTGGGCCATTGTGAGCGTGATTATCAGTAAACTGGTCCATGAAAGTCTGGATTTATAAAGCAAAGGTACTGAGAGATTTGCTGCTTTGCCAAAGCATCTCTTCTTTATAGAGAGTCTGGCTGCAGGGATCTTTGAACTAGAGCCTTTAACCATAGAATTTAGTCTATCGATCAATAAACCCGTGAAACTTGAAGCATGCAGCATGTCTGCAATCTCCTGTTTCACAATTTGTAAAACCCTTTTTATCATCATGAGAAACTTGCAGTAAGAATCTTATTTGCCTGGAATGCACGTGTAGAAATGAAAGGTCCAGGGGATGTTTTGGCTTGAACTTGATCATGGTAGTGACTGATGACCAGGGCTTGCACGTGATGGCACATGCAGGAGGAGGAAGAGGTGGAGGGAAAGCAGGGGTAAGTGGTCATCGGAACCCTGGGGGTGGCGGCAGCTCCCTGTGTCCCTGTGGGCTGGGCTCTGGGCTTGTGCTGTACATGCCTTCTCTCCTTTCATCCTCACGGCAAAATCATGAATAGCCAAAATGGACTACTATTGTGTCCATTTTACTTCAGGAAGCTGAAGTTTGGGCTCTGGAAAGCCCTTTCTAAAGGTCACCCATCGGGGAATAGCACAGCATGGATTGGAAGGTCTGCTGATGGGTTTTCAACTGTTATGTCATCCTGCAGGATTCTGATTTCTACCTCTCACTTTGGTGATACCAATTTTAGTGGCAAAGATGAAGTTCAGGGTGTGAATCCAGAATCACCTCCATCCCACAATCCTGGGTGAGGGACATACAATCAAAATATCAGCAAGAGGCTAATAATTTTATATTTATGGCCAAGGGACACCCCCCAACCACCAACCACAATATGCTACATGCTTTTACAAGCTTCTATAAAGCACTGCAGGTAGCATCACACATGCCCTGCAGGCCCACACATCCACACCACTGAGAGTGAGGGGTGCGGACAGTGGCCAGAATGGAAGAGAATGGTGCACAAGGTGGGGAAAGGTGGCTAAAACCTACATTTCAAAGGGGAAAAAGAATCTCCCATTTTTTGAAATTATCTACAAAACAGAAGCAGATTCACAGACTTGTTTCCTATGCCTGGAAAGCCACTTGAACTTCCCAGGCCTCAGTGTTTTCGTCTGTAAGTTGGGAACAGTAAATCTGTAAGCGAAATTTTGCCAGAAATGGATATAAAGTTGATTTAAAGTCTGTTGTGACCGTCCATGAGGAGCATATGACCTCAAAAGCACTTGCTTTCGGGGCTGATTTTGTTAAGTGGGGGAAAATCTTAATTTCAAAGATTAGATCCTTGTGCCAAATTAATTTTGGGTGCTCTTGGGCCTGGAAATCAAAACAGGAAGGGGATTATTTCTGGAACCTAATGGAAGCACCTAGGACGATGATCCATTGATTCTTGCAACGGTTTGTACTTTGGGTCACGACAACCTTGCTAGGGACAGGAATGAAGGGGGAGGGGGGTGGGGCAGGGATGGATTGGGAGGTTGGGATTACCAGATGCAAACTATTATGTATAGAATGGATAAACAACAAGGTCCTAATGTAGAGCACAGGGAACTATATTCAATAACCTGTGATAAACTATAATGGAAGAGAATATGAAAAAGAATGTATATATATGTATAACCGAACCACTTTGCTGTAGAGCAGAAAATAACACAACATTGTAAATCAACTATACTTCAATAAAATAAACTTAAAAAAATAATCTCCCATTTTTGACCCTTTCTTCTTAACTATCAGATGTGCAAAAATATTAGATTCATTGTGGCTAATAAGATAGCAGCTGGTTCCGTGGATAATACTGTTCATTTATTATATGTATCCATCTGTCATCTTTTCTTTCCTCAGAGGAAAAGGAAAAAACCTTTTAGGACCAAGGCGTAAACCCATGGTCCAGTGGATCTGTCTTGTTTGGATTATACAGTGTTTGAGGAAGAAATTATAAAAGTTGCCTCTACTGGGACTTCCCTGGCGGTCCAGTGGTTAGGACTCTGTGCTTCTACTGCCGGGGGCCCGGGTGGGTTCAATCCCTGGTCAGGGAACTAAGATCCCACAAGCTGCGCGGTGTGACTGAAAACAATAATAATAATAATAATAATAATAATAAATGTCTTTTAAAAAATAGTTGCCTCTACTGAAAAATTAGGAGATTTGGCGTAACAATTTGGTTTTCTTTAAAAATCAGGGCTGAGGCGCTGGGGCCTGGAGGAGAGGCTGTTTGCCTCAGGTGGGGGTCACTTACAGCGATCTTGGCTTTAACAGCCGCCAGCTTCTCCTGGGCGGCAGCGAGGCCCGAGGTGGCCTTGCTCAGTGCTTGGCGCTTGGGTTCCACGTCACAGAACACCTTGTAGAACTTCACAATGTTTATGACCCAAGAGCAGAGGCCAGCGGCTGCATAGGACTTGGTGGCCACGAACTCGGGATTGAACTCAGGGTCTTGCAGATACGGCTTGATGGCCTTGAGGCAGTTCTCGTGAATGTTCTCCTTGTCAAAGTGGATGAGGGAGTCCAGGAAGCCGTCCACCTTGGCCATGGTGACCTTGGCGGCCTTCCAGCTGCGGTCCTTGGGCACCTTGCCCCCGGGGGCCACGAGAGCCATCACGGCCGCGCTGACGTTGCTGACGGCCGGTGGTGGGGAACCGAAAGACTTCAGCTCCGTCAGGTTGGTCTGGAAGAGAGAGGCAGGTCATTAGAGGAAAACGAATGCCCCTCTTTGTCCTCGGCCACTAATGGAGCCGGGCTCAGAGCGATCAATCTCAAAGGGCCGCTTTGAAGCCTGAGGCAGCCCTCGGAATTTTAAATATCATGACTCATCAGAAGGGAACCGAGCGACTCCCCAGCGGCTTCAGACTTCTCCGAATGGTTAGCCGAGACTCAGCTAGGTTCTCTCAGTGCTTTGACTCGTGGCCCACCAGAAACACACAATTTTTTCACATTTAGCTGAAAAATATAAGGATGCCAACATACTCTGAAATATGCATCATGCCATGAATAAAAGACAAGGTTATTATAAATTAATTTCCATCTTGGATTGAAGAGAGAGCACTGTAACTCAACTACTTTTTTTTTCTTTAATTAAACTGCCTTGTTCCATGAGCTTGTGCTAACTGCACCTGGCTGTCCTGATAGCAAAGTGGCATTTTCTGCCAAGAAATAATTCAGACAGAAAGCCAGGCACACCCTGTGCCGTCACTGCCTCTGCCTAGACGTGGGTTTGTCCTGTGCTCCAAGTTTCACTTGCTCTAGAAAGATATGGCTAAAAGGGCTGACCCTGGAAAGCCACTTGAACTTCCCAGGCCTCGGTGTTTCCATCTGTTAAGTCGGGAGCAGTAAATCTGTAAGTGAAATTTTGTCGGAAATGCATATAAAGTCGATTTAAAGTTTGTTGTGATCGTCCATGAGGAGCATATGACCTCAAAGGCACTTGCTTTCGGGGCTGATTTTGTAAGTGGGGGAAAATCTTAATTTCAAAGATTAGGTCCTTGTGCCAAATTAACTTGGGGTGCTCTTGGGCCTGGAAATCAAAACAGGAAGGGGATTATTTCTGGAACCTAATGGAAGCACCTAGGACGATGACCCATTGATTCTTGCAACGGTTTGTACTTTGGGTCGTGACAGCCTTGTCAGGGGCAGGAAGGAAGGACAGCACAGATGTGGCAGATGTGCTCGCATACCTGTCCTAGTGGTTTCCCCTGGGCGAAGGAGGACGAAGTACGAAAATACAATCAGAAACGAAAAGCCCACAATTTAAAAATATTAACAGTTTGTTAAGCATGTTCAACACACTGAATTAAGAAAATATAAAAATGTATAAAGATGAAATTGAATTCTATAACCCAGATACATCATTGTTAATATTTCAATATAATTCCTTCCAGTTTTTTTGAATATTCATATATATCTATACATTAATCACAACTCTGGTTTCGGAGACAGAAAACCTAGCTGAAGTACAAAGGCGTATTTTCTTGCTCATGTATCTGGGGAGGATGGGATGTGAGGACCAGTGGAACTGCGTTTTGAACTGCGTCAGGAGGATTCTCTGGGCTCTCTTGTTTCTGCTTCTCCACGTACAGGAGTTTCTTTTTTACAAACCAGCTTCTTCATGTTGCAAGGCACTCGGCTAACCTCTCTGACCTCTACCTGGGTCACTTCCCCAGGCTTTCACTGAGCTCTGGGAACCCTCACCTCTTCCCACTTCCCTCTTCGCACCTCAGGACCTCTGCCTGCAACCCTCCTTCCTATGCCATTTGCCTGGCTGACCCCTTCTCATCCATCCAGATCTCAGTTCAGAAGTCCCCCCACGTAGGAAGACCCTCCCCGCCAACCTCCTCTTCCTAGTCACTGCCTATCTGAGCACCCTGGTGATCTGCATAGAACAGAGGGCAATCGGAAAAGGTTACCACTGTTTCCTTCTGGAATTACTATATTCCTCTCCCTCATGCGAACAGGGACCTCATCTCTCTCATTAACCACTGCAGCCCCAGTGCCTAGAACAGAGACTGGCACACAGTAGGTGCTCATCATCAACAGGTGTGTTGAGCGATCGAATGAGAGGAAGGGGTGCCGCAGCTCCAGGCTCACATCCATCGCTTTGCAACTAGAAGGGAGGAAGATTCTTTTCCTCCAACGCAAGTCAAAATAAAAAGGTCCTGGGAAATGATCTTGTTCAGTGAGGTAGGGCTCCTGTCCCCAGTCACCGTGGGGCAGGTGATGTGGCACTAATAGGAACACAGGATGCAGGAGACATTCCTCAGAAGAAGGCAGATGTGGTTTTGAATGAGCCGGCATCAGGCACACTCCCCTCCCTGCCTTAGGTCTCTTGTTCTAGCTGATGCCTTGGCCTTGCCTGATCTTCCCAGGTACCTGCCTGATGAATTCGCTCCTTTCCATGTAAAAACTTCTCCCTCTCATGGAGGCCCACACCCATCACCTTCTTTAATACTGCAACCTCCCACCTCCTCAATCCCCTCCCCAGCTGCCCTGGCCCCAGAGCTCCCCCTGACTCTGCTCTACGGTTTTCTTTTTTCTGCAGCATCTGTCACATTCTAACGCATTGTATAAAGTACTTTTTTGTTACGCTGCTTGTCTCTCACCCGTCCCCTGTGCTAGAATAGACTCTTCATAGAGGCAGTATCTTCGTTCATGGGTGCACCACATGCACCCAGAACACTGCCTGGCATGGAGTGCAGTCAGGAAGTCTCTGCTGAGTGAATAAATGTGTCTGCACAGTCATTCATTTGGCAAATGGGGATACAGCGGTAAATAAGAAAGGCAAAGTCCTTTTGCTCATGCATGTGGGAGAGGTGGGCAGAAAAAGAGGCCAACCTTTGATATACTGGATAGTGAGAAGTGCTCTGAAAAAAAAAAAAAACAGGGCTAATGGGATAGTGGTTTCTTGAGGAATGATGGTGCCACTTTGGCTAGGGAGGGAGACCTGGGAAAGCCTTAGAGAAACTGCCATTGCACGTTGGGGAAGGGCAGAGCGTAAATGTGCAGGCGGGGGCAGGCACAAATGCCAGATTCCAGCCCGATTTATAAGAGCTCTTCACATATATATGAGGATGCTAACTCTTTTCTTTTTAATTAAAAAAATTTGTTTATGATATTCTGTGACACATAGAAATTTAGTTTTTATGTAGCCCAATTGAATAATCCTTTTCCAGATGATATCATGCTATCATCCTTTGTTTTTATGCTTAGAAGCGTCTTTCATATACATATGAAAATTGACCTTACCTTATAATAATTTTTCTAGTTCTTTTACAGTTTGTTTCTCACTGTTCACTGGTTTACAAGGTAACACTACTTTGTCCTTTTATTAAAAGAATAAGTATTTATTGTGAAATACTTAGCAAAGATGAAGATGAAAGCCAGAATCACTCCTGATTTTACTACCTAGAGATAAACATTAGTTATGTGCTGGTGTGTTTCATTATATGTACTTAACAGATAGAGTAACAGAGAGACACAGAAAAGAAAGATGCGTGAACATATATGAATGTGGTATATATCTGGCTCATTCATTTATATATACATATACATATATGTACACACACATATACATATATCAATCATTGTTTACATTATTTTTTCAAACCTGGCTTTCACTGAAAACTGTATCTTAAACTTTTTCGTGTCATGAATTATTTTTGAAAAACATGATTTTAAATAAAGTATGCACAATTTTCTCTCATTTAGATGGTCCATAATTTATTTAGCCAACCCCATATTGTTGGGCATTTAGGTTGTTAAATTTTTAATAGTTGTTTAAATGATATGAACTTTTAATGACATTAGAAATAAATAAGCCAAAAATCACACTGGAATTAAATTAGACTTACATTTAACTTGTAAATTATTTGAGGAATAGTGACATCCTTATAATATTAAACCTTCCCTTACACAAACTTGGTACATCTATTTGCCTATTTATATTTTATATTACTCAACAAAGATGTATAGTTTTCTTCACATAGTTTCAATAAGTTTATTTATGTTTATTTGTACCATGTGTTTTGGCTGTTATCTTGAAAATATTATATTTTCTAACTGGCTACTGCTGATATTAGGGAAGCTATTAAATTTTGTAATGGGCCCTTAAGTCTTCCCCTTTATTTGTTTTATTACATTTTTATGACATCTATGAATAATAACACATTTGTCTGGTACTTTACAACATTTACATGTTACCATTTTTCATTTATTATTGCATGGCTAGAACTTTTAGGACAACTGTTTTATAATAGCAGCGAAGGGGGTCATTATCGTGCTTTTTCTATGTTAATGGGAATTCCGCTAATGCGCTACCATTAGACAGGATGTTTTGCTCTTGGACTGAGATTGATTGCTTTGTGTTAGCAAAATATCCAAATATCCTTTTTTTCCTACTTTACGAAGAGTTTTAATAGGAATGGATGTTGAAGTGTGTTAAGTACCATTCTGACATCTCTCAAAATGACTACAGAGCTTTAGAGCTTTTCTTCTTTGATCTATGATTGGGTATGTTTACAGGGTAGTATTATATAAGGAAAACTTATCAGTTGGTAGCATATTGTTGTTTGAATAAATTTCTGGATTTGATTTACTAGCATTTCATATGGATGTCTTATATCACTATTCATAAATTCGATTAATCTGTTTTATTTTCTTGTGCTATCTCTATCACTTTTAGTATCAAGTTTATCACATAATCAAGGCCTTAAAAAGTCCTGTAGGAAAGAATTCTGTTAAATTCTGTAACCCTAGAATTCTCAAAATCATTTGATTATAAAGTCTACTTTTTATATAACTTGTTAATATTAAGTTAAAAGTCAAATGATAGGGAGAAAATATTTACAACATATATACCAAGACATATAGTAAAAATTTATTTTTAAAACCCTGTAAATCAATAAGGAAAAGGGAAATTATCTCATAAGAAAATGGACAAAGAATCTGAACAAATAATGGACAAAGGAAGAAATCTAAATATTTGAAAAGTAGCCCAGTCTCATTAGAATCAAACCATTTACAATTTTTTTAAATGAAAAATTTCTTGCTCTCCTGTTGAGAAAAATTAGGATAACTGAAAATATCTAAGATTGGCAAAGGTGTGGGGAAAGCAGTGTTTATAACTATAAATGAGAAGAGCTATTTTGGACAGAAATTTAGCATTACCTATATAAAAAAAGGGAATATTGTTTATATGAGTTTCCTATTGCTTCTGTAACAAATTACCACAAACGTAGTGACTTAAAACAACATGAATTTATTATCTTACAGTTCTGGAGGTGAGGGGTCCTAAGCTGAAGATTCTGGAAGGGCTGGTCCCTTCCGGAGGCTGGAGGGGAGACTGTTCCTTGCTGCTCCCACTCCTAGAGGTCGGCCGCATTGCTTGGCTCAAGGCCCCACAGCACATCAGCTGTGTCCACCCCCTGCTCTTGTCACCACATCACCACCTTCTTCCTCTGACCTTCTTGTCTCCCTCTTCTATGGACCCTTGTGATGGCATTTAGGACCCACCTGGATAACCCAGGGTAATCTCCCCACTGCAAGATCTTTGACTTAATCACACCTACAGAGTCACTGTCACCATATGAAGTAAATTTCACAGGTTCCAGAGGTTAGGACGTGAGTATCTCTGGGGGTGGAGGAGGCATGATTCAGCCTGCCATGCTGTACAATTGTACTTCTAATTTGGCTCAGAGAAATATTTGCACATATGCAGTAAAGATGTATGCACAAGGATATTTGTATTGGAGAAAAGAGAGAAACTAATTAAATACTCAACAGTAGATACATGGCTAAATGAAATAGAGTACGACTATAGCCTAGAATACTACAAAGCATTAAATCAACAAGATTCAATGTATGTACTGATGAAATAGTCTTGTTTCACGAAGAAAAGTAAGTTTCCATTATCCATTTGTATTTAAAATATGACATATTTTATATGTGCATCTGTACAAATATAAATACATAGAAAAATTGCTGGACTAGATACAGCTCAAATTCTTCCAGGAGTTTTCTTTTGGGAGAGGACTGGGGCTGGAGTGGAAAGAAGGGTGACTTTATATTTCACCCTATATATTCTATACTATTTGAATTATTCATAACACCAAAAATGCCATTATATGTTATTTGTATAATAAAAAATAAGTTTACGGGCTCCCCTGGTGGCACAGTGGTTGAGAGTCTGCCTGCCGACGCAGGGGACACGGGTTCGTGCCCCGGTCTGGGAAGATCCCACATGCCACGGAGCGGCTGGGCCCGTGAGCCATGGCCGCTGGGCCTGCGCGTCCGGAGCCTGTGCTCTGCAATGGGAGAGGCCACAACAGTGAGAAGCCCGCGTACCGCAAAAAAAATATAAATAAATAAATAAATAAATAAATAAATAAATAAGTTTACTGTAAAAAATCCATAGGAAATAAATAGAAAATTCCAAGTAATTCTGTAAGGAGACAAAAAAAGGCCATGAAATTGTAAGCAAAACCATTCTTTAACTAAGGCAGGAAATGTTATACTGGACTTATTTCAGTTTAGCTATAAAAGTGAAATAAAACTGCCAAAGCAGAGACTTAAAATGTACAGAGACTTACTACCATGCTCTGATTTATGTATTAACTAAAGATTTATTGTTAACTTTGAAAATGATGAGAAAATAGGGATGTGGTCCTTAAATACCAGAGTGCTGTGAACACAGAAAAATTTGAGGCTACTTGAGGGGTCCTTGGGTACATGAAGCAATATCTCCCCTGTCACAGGCAGTACAGTCTGATCCATTCTGCTTCATCAGGTGGGGCGGGGGTGTGGGCAGCTGGGAGAAATGGGTGAAGGCAGTTCAAAAGGTACAAACTTCCTGCTATAAAATAAAGAATCCTAGGGATGTAAGGTACAGTGTGTACAGTTAATAACACTGTATTGTGTATTTGAAAGCTGCTAAGAGAGTAAATCTTAAAAACAAAAAACAAGAAAAAATTGTAACCGTGCGTGGTGATGGATGCTAACCAGACTTACTGTGCTGATCGTTTTGCAATACATTTGTATGTATCGAATCGATATGTTGTACACTTGAAACTCGTATAATGTTATATGTCAATTATACCTCAAGTTAAAAAATGCTGTGTGAGACCCATGAATCAGTTGTATCCTGCAGATTGTAAACACTGGTCCACAGTTAAACTTCTTAGTGATGCCATGGGCTGTTATTGATCATGCTCGAGCCACCTTTAGAGACTCATCTGCATGTCGCCTGTGCACCTTCAGCTCAGACACACCACACCCTTTCATGCACCTGTGTCTTACAAACATTGTTCCTTTCTGAGATGGGCTTTTCTACCTCCTGGTCCATCTAGTGAAACACTCATCCTTGTGGCCCTTGTGTCATGGGGTTTCTCTTCCCTAGTCCCTACCTGGTCAGGTGGTTAGCTATGCCCTTTTCTGTGCTCTCCAGCCAGTGAAAATTTTAAACTTTCATTTCTGTTAATGGAGTCCACACACAGTTCAGAGCTACTAGGCTGAGAACAAAACACATGCCCACTCCCCCCAACTCCAGCTCTCCAGAAGCCACCGCTTACAAATTCTTCCATCACTCCTTTTAGATTTCATGCCTTATTGATAATGGATACACTGATGCTGCTATGTACTTCATTTTAGATGCTCTTGAAAGACTTCCTATTGTAGAGTGTGACTATTTATTTTTATTGCCCTCTTTTCTCTCCTAAGGTCCTCTCCCCATTATGGTCACATCAAAATTTTAGTTCAAATTCAGTATGTACATGACTACAATTATAAACTTTGGTTACCTTGGGTTATATTTTCTCGTTTGTATACCTTTAATTTTTTTCTGAAATTAATAAATACTTTCATTGTTTGTTTCCTTATAAGGTAAACTTTTAGGCAAATATCCAAAAGAGGAGGTAGCCATGGAGATACTTGGGAGAAGACATTCCACACAGAAGCAATTTCTCATTCAAAGGCCCTGGGCTGATATTGTGCTGGAAGTGTTTCAGATACAGTGAGAAGGTCAGTGTGGGTGGACTGGAGTGACAACTGGAAGAGAAGTGACTGGGGTGTAGACTGTAGAGTAGAAGAGATGAACCAGGCAAAATCATGTAGGGCCTTGCAGGCCATGGTGACAACTTTGGATTTTATTCTGAATATGATGGATCCTAAAATTATATGGAACCATAAAAGACCCAGAATTTGCCCAAGCAATTCTTTTCCCAAAGAAAAAGAACAAAGCAGGAGGCATAACCCTCCCAGACTTCAGACAATACTACAAAGCTATAGTAATCAACAAACTATAGTAATCAAAAAAGCATGGTATTGGCACAAAAACAGACATATGGATCAACAGAACAGAATAGAGAGCCCAGAAATAAACCCATACACCTATGTCAATTAATCTTGAATATGATGGGAAGCCAATGGATGATTCTGAACAGAGGGATGATGTGGCCAAACTGTTGTCTTAAAAAGGTCACTCAGACAGCTGCAATGGGCAAAGACAGCACTGGAGCAAGGCTGTAAACAGGGAGGCCAAGTGAGAGGCCATTGCAATAGTCCACTGAAGAAACGATGGTGGGTTGGACCAGGCTGACAGCAGTAGAGATGATATAAAGCATTTGAATTCTAGATATATTCTGAAAGTAGGATGGATAGGACTTGCTAATAGATTGAATGGGAGTGTGAGAGAAAGAGCCCATTAATTCCTATTTGCCTCTTTCTTTGTAACAGAGAAAAGAAAGTGAGGGATTAAGAAGTTCAGTGACTAGTGCCAGGCTCCACAGCCAGTTAGAAGAAAGCACCTATCGTGTTGCCTGGTACATAGTAGGCACTCATTAAAAATGAGTTTTACTCCCTTTGTGGCAGAGATATCTAGACTTCAAATCCAGTGTTATTTTCAGAATTCTATCCCATTACTTCCATGAGTTACATCTCTATGTGATTATTTCTACCAACAATGATCAACTAACTAATCAGCCAACAAATTAACCAAGAGTATTTATGGGCTTTTGCTGTTTCCAGCGTTGTGGAAACAGAAGAGGTAACACTGTTATAACGACATCATCAACCACAACAAACGTTTATTAAATGGCTGCCATCTGTTAGCTACTTTTCATACCTTATCTCATTGAATCCTTATAACAACCTGATGGGGACTATATTACTATTACCTCCATTTTACAGGTGAGGAAACGGACGCTCAGAGAAGAAAAAATCATTCCTAGAGCCACACGCAGTGAATAGTTCAGCCAGGATTTGGACTCAGCTCATCTCAGAAAATATAATCCCTATGTCAAAAGATCTTATGAAAGACATTAGTCTTCTTGGCAAGAAATGATCAATGAGCACTTACAAGAGGGTGAATAAATAAAGTGGTCTCTCTTTTGTGCTCTGGAAATCAGAAAAGGGAGAGACTGATCTCGAATGTAAGTTTGATTTTGAAATATGGGTTGTATTTAGACAGAGTGAGATGAAAGGAGAGGGAATCCTAGGTTGCGGCAGTGAAGTGATGTCTAATCAAAGGCCTGGCGGTTGAAATGATGCTACTGGGGGGTCAGGGAGACCCAGACCCGGCTGTATTAAAAGGTTCAGGCTGAGAAGTGGTAGCATAATTGGGCTACACCTCCGATTCCCTGTCCACCTGACGATACCCAAAACTTTCCTGGAGGAATCTTGTGTTCTCTAGGGTAGAGGCCCACTTAAGGCCTTTCTAGGTCCTTCCTTTTAGGGACTTTTCACCCCACATCATAAAAAAATACTAAGATGCATTTAGTATTTAATCTCACATTAAATACATTTTATACATAAGTATACGTCACAGGATTTTACAATGTCCCCAGTTCAGTCTCAGATTTTCTGAGGCCCTAAGTCAAGAGATGCTTCCTTCCAAAGTGAGGTGTGAGTTGGCTACACAGAACTAATAAAAGAAGGTTTCAATAGACCACAGTGTTTTGACTCTTAAACCTTTCACTTGCATTGAGGGTATAAAGGAGTCAGGAGATCGAAGATTAAGAGAGAATGTTTAGTGAGAACTGCTGCTGAGTCCCACCCACACTGCCTTTAAGAGAGGATGGGGGGCATTTGCACTTCACATCAAGTCTGGAGAGAAGGGGGCTTTAAGGAGACCACTCAGAGAGCTTAAACGCTTCCCGCACAATTTGAGTCACACAGTGGACTGGGATCTAACTTACGCCCCAGAAATCTACAGGGTGAGAATACCAGGCTAGTCCCCTGACAGTGGAACTAGGGTAATTTACTGCACGGGTGGCCAATGCTCTCAGAGCCTCTCTGGAGAAAGGAGGCTCAGGTGTCTCCCGCGGAGCAGAGGTGACCTGCTGGCACGGCACACCTTGCTTAGGCTGTCTTAGCCCTTGACCAAGTCATCCACGTGACGGGCAAGTGAAGAGCTAGACCCTCAGGAGAAGGAGGAGAAAGCAACCTGCAGGGAAAGATCCCTGTGACTGGCAGAGGGTCTCCAAAGAGCTGATGTGAGCATCCCGATAAATGGTCAGCTTTTCAGTCCCTCTCTGATGCCAGCTCCTGGTGACATGAGTCTGTCTGCCCCCTTTTCCACCTTCCTCCCTTACCCCTTCAGCCATGGTCATCCAAATACGAAAGAAGGTTAATTGTGAAAACTATAAAAGGAAGAAGTAGTAACCACAGGCTCCTCCCAACACACAAAATACATTTAAAGGGAACCAGAATAAAACTGCCTATGAATGCATCTTGAGAGTCATGGTTATTCCACCAAAAGGTCATGTATATGAGTTGAATTTAGTTGACACACAATTGCATGTTGTTGACACCTGAATACTTGCTAAGTTTGATTTTGTAGAATTTTTTTCTCATATTTTGGAGACAACATATTTTTAGTCTCATATCTTAAATATTTTCATAGGGTCCTAAAAGGCTCATGTGTCCTATAGTACGTAATGGGTAAAATGACCATGGACTGCATAGCTGGAAGATCTCTGGGCTTGGATTTTGAAGATGTGAGTTCAAGCCTGGCTCTAATATTGAGGTTTGTGACTCTGGGCAAGTCAGTTCTCTAGGCCCTGGCTTTCTCATCAGTGAAGCGAGGAGGCTGGAGATCTCCTGTCCTCTCCTGTCCTGACTGATTCTCACACTCACGTCTCTTGGATTTCATTGGTAGCTCGTGGATCCTGACATACAGTCAGCTTAAATAAATGTTTACTTGCTTAATGAATAAACCAGTGACAGCTGGTCCCAGCCAAGCCCTCCCGACTTTGCCTTTGTGTCTCTTTGGAACAGGAGGAGACCAGGTTGTCTTTGGGTCAGAGGAGAGTCTGCTCCTCCCCCGAGGGATAAGCAAGCACGCAGACGTGGCTCCTACCTTGGTGAGGGTGCTGAGGGCTGCCTGGGCCGCCGTGAGCGCTGGCTCTGCCTTGGCCAGGTCTTCCTCGCAGTCCTCCTGCTTCTGCTTCACCTCTAGCATGAGGAAGGCCACCTTCTGTGCCTCCTTGTCTGCGATGGCTTTCTCTCTGCTCGCCTTGTCTGTCTCTACGCCCACCACCTGAATCAGCTTGTCTGCATCTGCACTCTTCTGTTTCAGTTCCACTTCCTGGGCAGCCAGCTTGGCTTTCAGATCATCCACCTGCAGCAGAGAAGCAGCAGGTTTATTCGGACATGACTGTGGGGGTCTGACCCTGCAGAGCAGAGAAGAATGCCGACTCCTGATGCAAAGGTGAAAAGCTGAGATCTCAGCTGGGACCAAGCTCCCTGACCTGGGAAAGAAAAGGAACCCTGGCCTCCCTCTTCCTCTCCCCTCTGCAGTGAATGTGGTGGAAGATCCTAAGCAACACATGTCCTGACCTTTCTTTCTACTTGATGCCCAAATGACATAGGCTGCTTCTCACTGACATTGGTGCCTATAGGTTACAAAACCTCACATGCCTAACATAACACTTTGCACATAGTTGGCCCTTAATAAAAACCAGGCATTCTTTAATTGAAATAGGCCAATGTGGAATGCACCAAGGATTTAGCAAACTATAAAAAGTGAGTGTCGGTGCTTCCCTGGTGGCGCAGTGGTTGAGAGTCCGCCTGCAGATGCAGGGGACATGGGTTCGTGCCCCGGTCCGGGAAGATCCCACATGCCGCGGAGCGGATGGGCCCGTGAGCCATGGCCGCTGAGCCTGCGTGTCCGGAGCCTGTGCTCTGCAACGGGAGAGGCCACAACAGTGAGGGGCCCGTGTAACCAAAAAAAAAAAAAAAAAAGTGAGTGTCCACTGTGCATCCTGAAAGATGGAATATATGAACAGACAGTGACCAGACCATACAAGTAGAACTCTGAACCAGAACTCACAGTAACCAGCCCGTTATCTACAATAACCAGCTCAGGAAGCCAGCCGCCTATAGGTCATACTTGTAGGAAGTCAGATTACTGTCTAAGTAACAGTCCAGGAAGACAGACAACAACTTCTGTAACAATCAGCCCCAGACGGCCAGGACTTGATTAATAACTGACAACTTTCTTAATTTTGTCCCTGCTTCCAACGTAGGACCAATGAAAGAAATTCAAACACACACTCCTAACCAATTACACAGGGTGCCCTGTTTCCAGTCAGCCCTCCTCCAGCTTCCAAGGGCCAACAGCCTTCATCCAGGAACGTTCCCTTCTTCCCATTATCAAGCTTTCCCGCTCCTCTGCCTGCCTTTGTGTCTCTGCCAAAGTGCGAACAATGGTGGCTGACGCCCTTGCTAGAGCAGGCTCTGAACAAAGAGCCTCTGAGTGTTCTCATTTGGTTCGTCTTCATCTATTTCCACAATCCTTTCAAGAAATAGATGACCAGGTTGAAATGGGACAGCAAGGATTCCGATGGTCCCGACCAGCTGGGTTCCCTGCCCAGCCTCCATATTCATGTGCATTTGGAGGCAGTAATGAAGTGATGGGGATGTCGGCTCTCAGGAAACCTTCTATTTCCCTGATCAGCTGGGGGGGATGAATGGTTTTCTGTGTGTTCAGTAGACTGTGATGGTTCTCAGAATGTGGTCCTGGGACCAGAAACATCAGCATCACCTGGGTCCTTGTTAGAAATGCAAATTCTCAGGCCCACTCTGGACCTACTGGATCGGAAACTCTGGCAATGGGGCCCTGAGATCTGTGTTTTAACAGGCCCTCTGGGTGAATCTGATGCCCGCCTAGGTTTGAGAATCATTGGCCTAAGTCATGGTTTTTTCATGTGCAAGGGAAGACTCATCTATTTCTGGAAAGTAAAAAAAGCCAATTGTATTTGCAATATGGCCCGTACACTTTACATTGCAGCATGACCTCTCGTCCCTCATTTTCCTGAAGTCTGTTTCACGCAACAACCAAAGATTACTTCAGAGCTCGTGGAATGCGTCAAACAGATCCCAGTGCTTTATGATACAAAAATAAAACGGAGGCTTAGACACTGCTGATAATCCCTTTTCATGGCAGATCGAAAGAAAAGAAAATGAAGGCAGAAGAAAAAAAGAACGCTCTTTAATTTTGTGTATCCATAGAAACTAGAGACTTTGCATTAACCTCAAATGAAGTTCTGCTCCCTAGAACTCGTCTTATGTTCCCGCCTTGGAAGGTTAATCCATTTCCACCTCCCGTTGTTCAGCTGCAGAGAGTTATTTCTACAAGGACAAAGATGCAATTGTAAATCAAAATGACTGAACCACATAATCACTCCAGTCAGCAAACACACCAGTAACTTTTTGTTCCTTTTTAAATCTTGGAAGATTTGAGAAAATTGAAGTGGGTTTTTTGTTGTTGTTGTTGTTATTGTTGTTTGTTTTATGGATTGCAGATTTGGCTTATGACCTCAGGCTCACATTACCGGCACTGTGGATGGGAGCTTTATAGCTCTTAAGCTGTGACGTGGAGTGACATGAGGGTCCCACCAGTCAGAAGTAGGCTGCTCCCCACAAAGCTACAGAGAAAGCACAACTCAGGGTCATTTTATGGCTCTTATGTAGTAGAACAGGAAATTGAAATAGGTTACTTAAATTTTTTGTCTTCCTTTTTTCCCTTATTCAAAGCATTTGAGCCATATTCTGGGTCTCTTCTTATTTAGACGCTCCCACGCCTGGATAGGAGGATTAAGAGGGAAAGTGTCACCAATACTGATGAGATCCTTTCTCTCAGTCTTGCCGACCCCATGAATATTGACCATATGTGCCAGGTGGGGGGATGCCGACTGAGTCCAGTGAGGACAGGATAGTGGTGAGAGACCCTCTCTTCTTTGAGGTCCAGGCACATGATGTTACGGAGAGAGGCTAAGCTTCTCAGGACCTCCCCCCAGAGCTCCAGAAGAAGGAGAAGGAATCCAGGATAATCAGTAGCCAAAAACACTCCACTGAGGATTGGAAGCCTAGAGATATCTTCCTTCTTGACTCAGAATCCATATAGTCACCCAACATTTTCTGATATGAATTTGGACTTCAAGCAGGCCTTCCTCTTAGATATAGATGTTTTCCATCTATAGTAGATATCTGTTAGGTTTGCCTGCCTAATAATAATAATAATAAAAAAAACCTGTTTGGGTAACATAGCTTGATTTTCCTTTGAAGACCTTTCCTTCGCAAGTCTTTGTATTTTGGGTGAAGCTGACTTTGGTGGTTGTCATGGATCCTGGCTTGGCCAATGAGAGTATCCAAGTTACAGAGATTGGTTCAACTCTGGGCAAACCAATGAACCAAAGAGGTCAATCAGAGCCAACCCAGGAACTGGCTGAAAATACTGATAAAGAAGCAAAGCAGACAGAATACTAATCTGAGGTTTCAGAGCCATGGGGGTTGCCTGCTTGAACAGGGACATCTAGTGAATACGCAGCACCAGTCTTGTCCAAAGTAAACTCTATCCCTCACTTTTCAGTTATATGAATCAATCCACTTTTTTTGTTTTTTATTTTTTAATTTTATTTATTTTTTAAAAGATTTTTTTTGATGTGGACCATCTTTAAAGTCTTTATTGAATTTATTACAATATTGCTTCTGTTTCATGCTTTTTTTGGTTTTTTGGCCGTGAGGCATGTGGGATCTTAGCTCCCTGACCAGGGATCAAACCTGCACCCCCTGCCTTGGAAAGTGAAGTCCTAACCACTGGACTGTGAGGGAAGTCCCAATCCACTTTTTAAAATTTTGTTTTGTTGTCTTGTCTAAACCAACATTAGTTGGATTTTGGTTAGTTGCCATCGAAAGGGCCCTGATAAATATCTAATGCAATCTCAAAATTTTCTCTCCTCTTCTCCTTCCCTCCCCTTCTGTATTTTCCATCTTTTCATCTTTTTTTTTTCTTGTAGGGTGAATTTGAGTTAGTTTTTTTTATTTCACTTGCAACCAAAGGGTCTTGAGAAATACATCATCATAAATTAACTGTCAACTTCAGGTGGCCTGAGATTATTTTAAATCCCAAGATAAACTGAACTTAAAAGTTTCCAGATAGACAGATTTGTGGATTAAATCCTATCTGCAGGGAACTGGTAGTGGCCTATGGGCCACCATCTACGAACCCTTCTTCCAGCCAACAGACCCTCTTCCTCGTGAACACATTGGAGTTTGACACAGAAGCGAGGTCGCCAGTGAGAGAGGAAGGGAGACCCCACTCACAGTGAGGGGCTCTGACTGTGTCATGAGAGAGAACTGACTGCCCTCCAAAGACTGACTTTTTAACGTGAAGTGACCAAGTCAACCTGAAATGCAAAATTAAGAGATTTCTACTCTTAAAGGAAAAAAGATGGACCCAGAGCTAAGTTAAACTCAGTTACAGAAAAATAAAGTTATAGTCTGACCAGCTGAATCAAAGCATGAAATTATAAGTCTAAAGTTTATTAAATTTTAGATTACCATATGATTGTTAATTATTGTCATTATTACTACTTCCAATGCTACTATTATTGCTAAATAAATTCAGGGTCTGTCTGAGCCTGAGCTGTGAGATCCATTTAGCCTACTCCTTCCAGATTATGTACACCAAAAGCTGTCATAATTGGGTAGCAGGATACCGTAGAATATAATTCAAGTCATTACCCTTTATACCAAGATTTATGGCGCTGTACTTCTGTCCCTTTCTACCAAAGGAGTAATTCCAGATGAAGGGTTTGTATCAGAGTTAGGCACCCCAGATACCATTTTTACAAGAAGAATCATCATTATATAACCATCAATAAGTTTGGAATACACATCAGGTGACAGAATTGCAAAAGACCCATTCTCTACCCACTCTCTGAACTTGTAGGTGATTTTAGAACCTGTTCATTTGTGTATTTGCCTATCCATCTATCATCTACCCATCTACCCATTTATAGAACACATTCTATGTGCAACTGAATCCTGATTTCTGCCCTTGAAGAACTGATAACCGTATGGCATGATATATGCAAGAGAAGAAACATAATTCAAGGATTAATTCATGACATTGTTAATCAACCATACTTCAATTTTTTAAAAAGGGATGAATAATTCAAGGAACATAGAGAAAATAGAGAAGGGAATGTATACTGCTCAGAGCTTAGAGAGGGCTTCTGGGCAGGGAGCTATCAAATATTTTTAGATCCTGACAGTGACAAGTTGACAAAGTGGGGGCATATATAAAGACACAGAGATGTGAACAAGCTGTGGAGTTTGGGGGGAACTTCAAATAGTAGTGCTGGACTTCAGGGTAGTAGAAAAGAGGAAGAGGAGAATGGAGCTATATGCAATTTTAAAAGTTCCAGAAAAGTTCAGAGAATCTGAACTGCAATGTCTAGATCATTAAGGCCTACTGAAGAGAATACTCAGACTTGTGGTTTGAACAAAGATCACGCTAAGAGCAGGAGAGAGGTTGGTCTGAAGATGTGCTGTCTAGCTTGACAGCCACCAGCCGTGTGTGGTTAATGAGCACTTAAAATGTGGCTTAAAATGTAGCATTCTACTTAGTCTCCCTTACTGTATTCTGGCAGCATTCCAGACTGCAAGCACTTAAAACGTGGCTTGTTCCAATTGAGATGCGCTGTAAGTATAATCATACAAATGAGTTTTTGAAGCCTTGTAGAAAAAAAAGGGAAAATATTTTATTAACTTTTTTTACATTGATTACATGTTAAAATGGTAATATTTTGGATATACTGGGTTAAATAAAACGTTACTAAAATATGTGATAAAATTATATACTACTAAAATATATAATTAAAATAAAATTCACTTCATTTTTACTTTTTTTGATGCAGCTACTAGAAAAATTAAATTTGCATCTATGTCTTGCAGGGTGTTTCTATTGGATAGTGCTGGTCTAGAGTGCTGTCAGAATATAGTCAGGGAGACTAAGTAGAATGTTATTAATTAATTCATTCATTCATTCAACAAATATTTATTGAGTGCCTGTTCTGTCCAGGCACTGTTTTAGGCACTTGGGATACATCAGCAAACAAAACAGACAAGGATCCCTGTTCTTATACAGCTTGTATCCAACGGGTGGAGATAGACCGCAAAACATAAATATAATGAATAAGTAAATTATATAATTTGTTAGACAGGGGCAAATCCTATGGGGAAAAGATAAAGTAGAGCAGAATAAGGGGATCAGGATTGGTGTGGGGTTGCAATTTAAAATGGGGTCATCAGGGTAGGATTCTTTGAGAAGGTGACATTTGAAGGAGATGAGGGAGGAAGCCTTCAGTGGATATTAGAGGGAAGAGCATCCCAGGGAGAGGAACAGCCAGTACAAAGGCCTGAAGTGTCTGAGGAAAGAGCAAAGAAGGGGTGAGGTTCGAGAGGAATGCCGTGGGGTTGGGACAGTAGGAGATGAGGTCTGAGAGTTAACAGGGCAGGGTTGGGGAGGAGCCTCATTGTAATGAGGGAAATAGGGGCCATCTCAGGGTTTTAAGCAAAAAAGTGACATACCTATGCTTTAAATTGATCACTTCACTCTGGCTGCTCAGTTGATGACAGACTATTCAGGGGCAAAAGTGGACGCCGACAAACTAGTTAAATGGTATCGTAGCTACCCAAGTAAAAGATGTCAATGGCTCAGATCAGGGTAGTAGCAGTGTAGGAGGTGCAGTGGGATTCTGGGCATGTTTGCAGTCAGAGCCAACAGTGATTTTCTGACGGACCGGCTCTAGGTGGTGAAAGGAGAGGCATGAGCAGAGTCAAGGGTGACCTCAATGATTTTGGCTGATAGGTGATGCAAGAGGATGTGGGTGAAGCAGGCTTGGGATGGGGGAGACACTTGAGAGTTCAGTTTATCGAAATAATCTGGGTAAGAAGTGTCTAAAATGGGGGACATAGCAAGAAGAGTACTTCTGAGAGATACTTGGAAAACTTATAGAATGTATTAACACTGAAATGTAGGAAGTGAGGGAAGGGGAGGAGTCTAAGATAACACTGCAGTTTCCGGGGTAGGTAACTGGGTAGATAGATGTATTATTCATTCAAGTAGAGAAGATAGGAGAAAAAACAGACTGATGCCAGGACTCCGGAGGGTTCTCCACCGACTGTGGCAGATAGAGCTGGATTCACCTCACGGTATAACCAGGCTTCTCCTTGTTAAACAGAGATTGCCTAAAACAGGAAAACAGACTCCCTTCATTGTCTGCTCAAAGCCCCAGGATCTGTACAAGACAGAATACTGGGCACTGCTCTGTGAGTGTCAGAGCACCTTTCCCATTGTTTGCTCCCCAGCAATTGTCCTTTGCACAGACTGACCAGCAATTCCCAGAGGATAAATGGGTAGGAGGTAGAACAGGGGCTGGTGGGGATACAGAATGTTCTGAGGGCACTGTAGGTTGGGGGAGACAGGAAGAGGAAGAGCTGAGAGATGGTAAAAAATAAATCTGGTAGTACTGCATTCTGGGATTCTATCTTTTGCTGTTTTCTAGATGTTCAGAGATTGAGAGAACAAGAAACGGATTGGGGCAAGAAGGTGCTACCTTTCTCCGACAAAGGTGGGCACCAGGTAAGCTGCTAGAGCCTAGACTGGGATCTGTGTACCTCAACCTGCTCTGAACTGTAGCTCTAAGAAGGGGGTTTGGTCATGACACTAATGGAAAGAGAGCAGCATCACAGATAACTGTCACATATGATTTGTTGACAAACATTGAGTTTGAACAGATCTCACCATGCCGGGAGGTAAACAAAGGAAAAAAAAGTCTTTATATAAATACAGGACAAAGAAAGGAATAGCATCTAGAAGACTATGATGAGCAATGCAGGTCTGAAAATGACCCATTACTGGATCTAGAAAAGACATCAAAAAACTATTTGGCATCATCAGTAGAATGGTTTCTGTGATATAGTTGCAGAAAAATAGGCTGAAATAAAAAAGCAATGTTGGAAAGGGAAAAGGATGAGATGAGGAAGGTCTGTGCAGATATGGAAAATATAATAGTGTAGTTAAAGTCTTCACCGGAAGCCTAAGCGGCGGAAGCAATATTGCCCACGATGAGATTAGTATTGTTGAGGATGAACTTGCAAAGCTCTCCTGGGATGTAGAGGAAAAGGCCAAAGGGATGGAAAGCAATGAGGGAGCAGATAATAGATACGGAGCACAAGGAACCCATCTAGTTCATCATCGCTCCTGGAGGAGAGGCCCAACCAGATGAGCAAAAGCTGATGATAGAAGAACAATTTCCTGAGCAGAAGAAATTCTATGTGTATAGATTGCAAGGGCTCATTGCATCCCACTAAATGAACTGAAATCCTTTAGATACACTACATCTATGAATCAAGAAACTGAAGTAGGGAGAAAGGGCAAGTCAGAAGGAGGAAGTTCAATAGAGCTATTCCAAAGGCAGAGCTCTGAGAAAGTGACAGTAAATGAAAGGTTTAGAAACCTAGAGGAACATGTGATGCCCAAGAATTAAATTGATTACAATTTTAGTTTAATTGTGCAAATGCATGAAATTTCATTGCCTTAATGAGAGGCCGGCTCTGCGGCTGGTAAGCAGAGCACAAAAAGGGGCCATTGAGGGGCCAGCAGTATTTGATGGGCATAGAAGGCGCTAGAGTTGTCCCCAGCTCTCAAGGGAAGGATAGTAAATTAACTGAAATAGGTTCATTCCATTTGGAAGAGTAAGCAGAAAACAAAACAAGGACAGGACAACAGGGGCCTTCTTCGGATGGCCAATCACTTAGGAACATTTGAGGGAATGCATGATATGAGACAGGATTTGTTTAAGAAATTAGATTCCAATGGCTCTTTGACAGATTACATTGTAAGACACAAGAAACAAAAGAAAATTGGTATAACCCTGCAACCATTTCTCCCAGCCATTCATCTCTTTGGGTTTTGATGATGAAAGGACTATGGGTTGGAGAGGAAAAGAAAGTAGAGGAAACGGAAGAGGTGATAAACAGAAAGAGAGAAGAGGAGATTCAGGGGATTCCTGTACAGTGAGAGGAAGTGCCAAGCTACAGCTGGGGATGTGCACTTCCACTGGAGAACTCGGCTGGGCTTCTGGTGAGGCAGGAAAGACAGGGCCAGGCCTTAGGCAGAGGCCAATGTCACCTCCTTGTTTTGCTTTTTAATGAGGCCATGATGCATGCAGGAATGGCATCTAAAACAGAAACTGTGTAGCATCTGAACAAGAAACTCTGACCATGAAAACTGAAGAGCATGCGCAATAAAAATGCACAGGTTGCTGATGACTCTGTATGACCTTTCACGTGTGGCGCTTGACTAGTAAGGTAGAATTTAAGGGAAAACAGCTCTTAGAGTGCATGTATTGTGGCTTCAGGAGACGAATGGGCAGGACTGGGAGTTGATGCAACCTGGTGCCATCCAGGCCACACTTCAACCCTCCCCCAATGAATATTCCATCCCTAATCAGAAAGACCCCACCCATTCAAAGGGCTAAAAATAGGATAAAAGGAGGATCAAAAACCCTGTGGCGGGCCCCTCACTGTGAGGATGCCCGAACTCTTTGAGTGTGTAACTTTCACTTCTGCACTGAATAAACTGCTTCTTTGCTCTCTTTGCTCATCAGTGTGTGTGTGTTTTTTCCTTTGTGTTTTGTGTTCCTCGCCCAAACTCTTTTGGATGAGTTCAACAAGAACCTGGACCTCTGATAAAGCTTTTTGGGTGTCACCGGCACTGTTCTGATGGCACCAGTGCCTCTGGAGAACAGTGTGTGGTCTGCAGACCTTGATTGTGGTCCTCCAGTCCTCTGGAAAGGGGTCGCCCCCACTACCTTCGAGCCCCCCGAAGGCAGGAGAACTGGAAGGACGTCGCTCACCTGGGCGGAGGTGCTATGGAGCTTCAGCAGCCCGTTCTCCAGCCGCTCCATCTTGGACTTGAGCTCCCTTCCGTTCCTGCACAGCAGGCTCTTGTAGAGTCTGATGAACTCCAGGAATGATTTGGGGGTTGTGTAGTTGTAGCGCTGCTCATTGCTCAGATAGGACTGGGAGGTGTGGTTGACACTTGTGTGGGCAAAAGCCATGAACTTGCTAATCGATGGCTTGACTGTGGGCTAGAATCAAAGGGCAGGAAATAAAGAGGTCATCTGGCCATGAAGACGGCAGGTGACTGCCCACCCGCCTTGCTGCTTCACCACATGGAAAGCTGTGCTCCAACAACCTGGAGTTGCTGGATGTGGGGTTCCTTGTACCCAGAGGTGGAGAGGAGCTTGAGGGGTGTCTCCTTTGCCCTCTCACCTCAATGTCCTCCGTGTTCTGCAGGAAGCGGAAGCTGACGGACTCCAGGGCTTGCTGTGGCCACTCATGGAACCAGTCGATGGCTGTGCAGTTCACGATGGCGGGGAACTTCCTGCTGCGGACCCTCAGCTTGGTCCCCACCGGGGAGAAACAGAGAGTCACCTGAGAAGGCAGAGGGTGGGGAGAACCAAGAAGGTATCCAAGATATACTTACAGAGAGACAGACATGGCCTTGGATTCTTTATTTCCCAGGAAATTGGGAAGCATATCAACAGAGACAAAAATCTGTAAATGCTAGGCAGCCTTTCCAGCCAAGCGATTAGAAATGCTGGGACTTCAGGAGGCAAGAGGGAGGCCACTGCCCTTGAAGCACAGGAGAAGGGCATCCTTGCACAGGTGCTCAGGCTGAGAAGGGTCTTGCACCCTAACCACTCACTCCCAAGACAATCAATAAGTACAGCTTATTGTGTCCAAAATATCCATAGAGGCTCCCATGGACCATCTCTGGTCCTGTCTACCCCGGGCAGAGAATCCTTGTACCTTCAGTTGTCGTCGGACCCGCTCTATAAAGAACTTCCAGCAATTCTCTCTGTTGTCAACAAGACCTTGGCTCTTGACTTCGTTCCTCACATTGCTTATGATGTTTTCAACCTCATCATCAGAGTAGAGATCTGGGATCTCTCCTGGGAAGAATCGGAGCACAGATACTTAATTATTATTTTTTAACAGATTGGCAAAGTTCTGAAAGTTAGATAAACTAGCGTATTAGTGAGGCAGTATATAATGGAAAAAATCTTTAAAAATCTCAACTAAGTATATAAAAATAAATATATGATGACCAATTAGAGTTTATCTTGGAAACGCAAGGATGGTTAAATATTAGAAAAATCTATGAGAATAATTCATTACATTAATGGATTAAAGAAGTAAAACGATATGACCATCAAAACAGTTGCACAAAATTTCTGAAAATTTAGTTTGAGATTTCTTTTAACCAGATCATAGGTATCTGTCACAGACCCAAAGCAAACATCATATCTATTTACCGGTGAAATACTAAAATATTCTCTTTTGAATTAAGAACAAGACAAGCATGACTGCTATTCATGTTTTCTATTCAACATTATACAGATGTCCTAGGCTAACAAGTCAAGGAAAAGAAATAAAATTTATATGGATAGTTAAGGAAATAATAAAACTATTATCATCAAAATCTAATTTTCTAAATAGGAAATCTAAGAGAATATACACATAAACAATCAGAACTCCTAAGTGTGTTAAACAACAAGCTTGCTGGAAACAAAATTAATATTGGAAATAAAATGGCACTTTTGTACTTCAGCAAAAAAAAAAAAGAGTTATTTTATTTAGAATACCAGTAAAAAGTTTAGAATAACCAGTTATTTAGAATACCAGCAAAAGGTATTTAGAATACCAGCAAAAACTATAAGACAGGCAGTAATAAATATATAAAAAGATGTGCAAGGTCTTGATGTAAAAACTATAACGTATTACTGAAGGGCATAAATAAAACCCAAAATAAATGGAGAGAAATACTCTGCTCATGGGTGGATGACTCAGTATTACCAGTATCACAAAGATGCAATTCCCCCCCCTCAAAGTCAAATGGGTTTCTTTTTCAATCCTGACAATCACATTCTAAAATTTATATGGAAGAGCAAAGGGTAAAGAATGGCAATGATACTTATGAAGAACGGGAAGAAAGGATTTGTTCTATCAGAAATCAAGTCTCCTTATAAAGCTATGTTAGTTAAAACAATGTGAAATTGGTACTTGGGTAAATAAATAGAACAGTGAGTGAAACACCTAGAAACGGACCCAGATGTAAACAAGAAATTCATATTCAAAATCAGTATACTAAAAAAGGATGAACAAATCAATAAGTGATGTTAGGATAATTCAATACTAATATAAAAAAATAAAATTAGAATACCAAGCAAAAATTCATTCCAGGTGGATTAAAGACATGAATATGAAACAGTAATATTTTATAGATAAAATACAAAAGATTATTTTTACGGTGTTGGATAGGACACAATTTCTGAAATAGAGCACAAAAAGCACGAAACATAAAAAGACTAAGGTTTACAACATTTAAATGAAATCAGCATGACAAAATTCAGATACAGACTTCAAAAAAGACATTTATGACCTACATGATGAACAAAGGGTTAGTATCCAGAATATACAAAGGACTCTTACAAATCCATAAGAAAAAGAAAGAACCGAAGAGCAAACTATATAAAAAGGCAACTAACATAAGGTGAATAGCCAATAAACACTTGAAAAGATGCTCCAATGTCACAGGTAAGAAGGGAAAGGACAAAAATGAGATTCCATTTTATATCCTTTGGCAAAAACTGGTATGTCAGATAAACCAAGTGTTGGTGAGGTTAGGAGGAAATAGGTATTCAAGCAGAGAATAAATCTGTACAACTACTCAGGAGGGCAACTGGCACTTTTTAGTAAACTTGAAATGCACATACCAGACAATTTAACAACAATCTACATTTTGGGCACCTGTTGTAAAGCACTCTGCTTGCACACATCAGATGTTTCTATTTTGCAACATGTTCATAATTGCATGGGTGTTTGTTTTATTGCTTTCTGTATCCCAACATGTTTTGTAAACAAATATAGGAAAACATAAAAGGAAAAAGTAAATGTGGGTGGTGAGAATGTGAAAACTGTGAGGGAGAGTCAGAAATTGAAAGAGGGGATAGAATAAAACAAAATTCTGAATTAAGAACCAGCTGGTGGGCCCCTAGCTCACATGGAAGAGTTGGCCTTGGAAAGGAAGAATGAAGAAAACTGCAAAGAAATGCAGACAGACTGGGAGCTATAAAGGTAGTTGTGAGGCTGATAGTGAATGGCATTAAGTTTTCTCAAGGAGAGAAATGAGCTTAAGGGATGTAAGAATGAAGGAAGCACTGGTGCAGTTAAATCTTGGAAACACTGGATAGGAGGTAAAGATGAATGTGGTTCACTCCAGGATATTCTATGGCTATCAGAAAAGCTCTTTCCTATTTCCAGGACAAGGCTTTAGGTAGGTGTTGAAGCTACGTGGACCTGAAGTCATATACAAGCTCCCCTTTGAAGTTCTGCACACCCACGTGCTTCTTCCTTCCTCTGTAACCAACAAAGAAATGTTAGCATCGTAGAAATGTTAGAGTGGGAAGAAGCCACTGGAGTCACTACCTGTGCTGTTTCCTGTGGACTTGGGTGAGGTCCTCCAAGGTGGGTGGTTTGGCAAATGGCCACTAACTAATCTCAGTGATGGGAATTGTGATTCTTTTCACCACTGAAGCTGCTGCACTTCCTTGACCTACTGTATCTGGAGGAAACTCAACTTTCCAACAGATTTCTGGCCTTCATAGTCTGACAACACTAATCCAGCCAAGAGTTGGGTTAGAGTTTTATACTAATTAAACTTGATTGTTTAAATGGGAAAAATGAGAAAATGAATTATCGTGAAAATGATCATTTACTTTCTTCCCTTAATTGGACAAACTTGATTTAATTTCCATTCATTATTTCATAGAATGCATACAAAATACCCAGTGCTATAAACTTGTCAGAATCAAGGTCTTACTAATGGAAGAATCCAGAGAAAACGGCTAGAAAAATGAAATGATATTTAGCATGTGTTGGGAGTTAAGGAGTTCACGGAAGTCTTAAAAAGAGAAATACTCAAATGGAATTGATGTGAGCCATACTCATACTTCTGGGGCTGACTGCCTGCAGTGGTCTGAATTCCTTTCTCCTTTGCCCCTCTGATAATCTGCAGTTTCTTATCTATAAGTACGTTAGAGTCCTCCAGTGAGAACCTGAATTCCCTTTGGTCTTAGAATATTTGTAATAATAGAGTCTGCATTCTTCACCTTTCTATTTTTTGAAATATGTAGGATTTATGTCCTTTGAGGAGGCAAAGTATGATCTATAGGCTAAATCTGGCCCTCTATCTCTGCCTGCAAGCGAAGCATGGTTTTTACAATTTTTGAAAATTGTAATTGAAAAAATTAAAATAATATTATTTAATGACACATGAAAATTACATGACATTCAAATTTTGTTGTCCATAAATAAAGTTTTACTGGTCACAGCTACACTCATTCATTTAGATACTGTCTATGGCTATTTGTCCAATACAATGACAGAGCTGAGTAGTTGTGACAGAGGCTGTATGGTCTGCAAAGCTGAAAATATTTACTTTCTGACCCTTTATAGAAAAAGTGTGCTCGCCCTAGTTTATATGATACCTTTAAGTGCCAAGATATTGAAAACACCCAGGCCTTTTAGAGACTTTTTCCATGTTCTTAAGATGGGGGTATTTGTCACACAATTCCCAAGATCCCTTAAGAAGAAGATCACCAGATGGAACTGAGCACCTCTGAATTGGGAGCAAAGTTTGCATTTCCAGGTTTGTTCCTCCAATTTCTCCTGACAACATTCCTGTCACTTATTGTGCGATGTAGGTAGTCATGCTGAAAGCAGGAGAAGCAGGAGACTGAACTGCCAGAGGGCATTTTGTGATGTGAACAGAGGCAGAGGCTATTTAAATATTTGAAGAGTTTCCTCTTGTGACCTAAAGTTGGGAAGCCCTATTTCTGCTGCCTAGTGCAGAATGGCTTCTTGTAGTCCTTAACATGTCCTGATATTTTGCAAGTCAGACTCATCATCATCTTCTCTGTGTGGTCTGGGGCTCTCAGAGGCCACTCTGCTTTGAGATCATTTAAGATGGTTTGGTTAGTTGGAGCTTGGTAATAAAAAAGGCAAAGCTGAGGGTTATTCTGCGCAAACCAGTTAGCATCACAATGGCTTAAGGGCTTTGACCCCACCCAGGAATAACATTTTTCAGAAACATTTCCCTGGTCTCAAGGGAGAAAAAACAGGGAGTGTGATGACTATCTCAGGACCCCTGGCCCTCTCTCTGCATGGCTGGAAACTTTCTCAAAGCACGTGTTCAACAGTAATATCTAATATGTAAGATGACACATCTTTCTCATGATATTACACACCTTGGTTCAACGAATACCTCTTGAATGCTAATTATGGGCCAGGAGATGCGTTCAGTGCTGACAATGTAAATGGTGAAAATAACACAGTCTTTGCACAGGGTTATAATTATATCAGTGTTGTTTTGTTTCCTAAGCTGGGCAGTAGGAAATCCTTATCTTTTGTACCTCTGGATTATTTCATAACAAAAAATGAACCAACAACAGACAACACAGTCTCTGCCTTTCATAAGTTTACAATGTCATTTCAGTACAATGGTGGTGTGTGCAGCCACTGAATGTTAGAGGAACACAGAGGGATGTTTCTCATTCCTCGTGGCGACAGTGGATTAGTGAAGACTTCCCAGAGAGATAACATCCAAGATAAGTCTTGTACTATGGGTAGAAGTTAATCCAGAGAAAGAAGGAGAAGGGCATGAGGTTCAAAAGGAACGGTGTGAGCCAGTAAGGATGTCAGGAGGCAGTACAGTGTGTTATTTCAAGGAGGTGGGAATTACCAGATCATAATGGGGAGGTAAGCTAGTAAGGAAGGAAGGAAGCAGGTCAAAGGCAGCTGTTTTTTGGTGTTTTGTTTTTTCTGTACAAAACAGCTTATCGTGCATTCATTTAGGAACTGAGGAAGGAATTATAGTTTGATAGACCTTTTTGGAAGCAGTGAGGAGAATGGATGGGGGTGGGCCTCCCTGAGAGGTAGGGAGATGAGTTAAGAAGTGTCTGCAATGTAAGCTTTTATATGTAGAATGGATAAACAAGAAGATCTTACTCTATAGCACAGAGAACTATATTCAATATCCTATGATAAACCATAATGGAAAAGAATATATATAAAAAAGAATATATATAACTGGATCACTTTGCTGTATAGCAGTAATTAACACAACATTGTAAATCAACTATACTTCAATAAAATAAAAAAAAAGAAGTGTCTGCACTTGTTGAAGCAAAAGATGAAAAGATCAGTGGTAGTCATGACAGAGGAGAACAGATTCAGAAATAGTTAGGGGGTAAAATTGGTGGCAACTGATTATCTCTTGGACATAGGTGGTGAGGGAGAGGTTAGTAATGTAGGAGAATGCACAGAGACATAGGCTCAAGTAACTTGTATGAGAATTTAGTACCACATGAAGAAAAGAAAAGCTGTTACTCAAGCAACTTTTTGCATTACGCTCTGGGCATTTCTGTGTGGCAGCTGGAAGCAACCAAGTGCTGGTTTAAATTTCCATGGTTTATGGTTTGGGGACACATGTGGTAAACAGATCCCCTGAGACCACAAAGTATGCTTAGGAGATCTGATGCATGCTTGATGGCTTCTCTTTTTTCATCTTTGCCATCTTTGCCACTTCTCTTTTGCCACTTTGTCTTTTTTCCTTTCAGGGAAACTGGGCCAGAATATAACTTGTGTAAAGTATAGTTGGCCTATCAGGGAATCCAGTTCTAGATGCTCATGGGAGGAGAACAATCCAATGCCAAGACTGTTACAAATATTTCCAGACTCCACATTCTCAAGTGATGTGTACAGATCACTAACATGTCAATCCTGCATCTAATCCTAAAGCACCTGGAAGATGAGAGGATCTTTTCATGTTTTACATTCCAAGAGGAGATTTGGCCCAAATGTAATAAGGACAGTCTATTTCAGAGATGGAGAGGCATATGGCTTTACAAGAGAGGGGACTCAATTGGTTATCAACTATTCCAATAGACCACATAGAGGTTACTGACTGGAACATGGAAGCTTAATAAATGGTTTTGAATATACAAATAGATGCAAAGTGATCTAGTCTGAGCCAGGGAAGAGAAATATTAATTTTGGAGTGAACAATTAAGCCTTTTGAAAAGCAAAAAGGACATCCCAACATAAGATCTCAAAGTAAAATGAAGTATGAAATATGGCAGAGTAAGGAGAGGAAAAGACACCACACCTGGAGCAGACTAGGTCTTCTTAGCTGGGACTGCAATAAAATGGGTTTTCTGGAATGCTGGAAACCTAGAAGCAGGTGTGCTGTACCAAAAAACCAGGAAAGGATTCTATTTTCTCCCTTTAGATTAGGATGGGCCCGTGCTGATGCTGAGTTTGGTTGAAGGAGGACCAAGAGAGAACAAATTTTGTGAGAGTTTTTAAATACCTGCTTTTGATGGCCAGTGTACATTCTTCAGGAATTATTATACAGGGCAACAAGGACATAGCAAGAATTGAACTTTTCAGACTCAGCAAGGGCCAACATTTCATGCATAGTTTCACCAGAAGCTTCATGAGCCCCATTAAGGACTCTGGTAGCTGAAGAAAGTGACTGAAAGACAGGCTTCATTCACTCTGATTTAGGTGGCCACCTTGCTTCTTATACAATTATGTGGCTTTTGCTAAGAAACTTGATTTAATTTTTTAACTTTGAGTGGAGGATTTCTTACTGTCCATCTGCAACCAATCTGAGATGCAAGTGGCACAATGATGGGTTCTGAAATGTTTGGGTGGTGTCAGAGGTGGGATTTATGTGCTGAATTACCAGTACAGTTTGATTCTGGAAATGGTGCCAGGAAACCAAGGGATGAAACAATGAGCTAAAGAAGTGTGGGAGGAAAGCACATAGCCTATGGCACGAGATCATGAGGTCACTGAGGAAGATGTTTCGGGGGAGTATTGAATCAGTGGAATTCGCTCACTGTACCTTATCTTCAACCTAATAGGATTTGTAGATGACTAGAGAGGGATGAGCTAATGACAAGGTAGCCCAATGTATAGTTTCCTAGTCTCTACTGTGTTACCCAAGAATGCAGTGATTGCACAACCCCATAAAATTGAAAAACTAAGTGGATGGGGAGGCTCTGAGGAATCTCTGTAGCTCTGCCTGGACTGGCAGTCAGTTAATTTCTAGCCAGAAATTATCTGACAGGGGATATTAGAACTCAGATATGCTCAATTCTCCCTGTCAAAATGGTTAAGATAAAAGGGATGAAGATTAGAAAAGTATTACTTTTAATTGTAGCTCCATTTTAACATGTGTGTGTAAATCCTGTTTTTGTATAGAAGCCTTAAAAATGTGAGTTTGAAATTCCATGACTTTGAAGCACACTGATTGCATTAAGTTTTCACTGGGCAGGGCTTCAAAAATTCATTTGAACTTGAAACAAGTTGTTTTCTAAATGAAAAATTAAAAATACTTAATTGAGGAATAAAATTTCAATTGGTAAAAGTGTAACATCGTTTGTGTCTCAGACATTATTATAGGAGAAGGTGACCTGGCTGGATTGGAGCCAAATGAGATACAGGGTGAGGCTGGCAACATGCCTGGCATCTCCAAAGCTATAAGTCTTTGGAAGCACAATTTTACCTTTTTTGATTGTTTTACAAATTAGACTTTAGGGCACAGCTTCAGGGTGGGAGGACAGTTGGACCCGTCTCTCATTATTCGGTAAAATAACAAAAGGTGAGGTAGTGTTGTAGGTGAAATACTGTTGTAGAAGGTGGTGGGATGTTTAAAAGACAGTATTTAAGAAAAGGACAATTTGTTGGATTGGAGGAGAAAAGGTACAAGAGTTAGTAGGCAAATTCCTGGATATAAAACTAACTTAAGTAGGGCAGGTTGGGAAGGGACCGAAAGTGTGGGATCAGTGTTATGGTGGGAGCCATCAGTCCCAACCTGATGCGACTCTGGTCCTCATCAGGAGGAAGTCGAAGGCTGCTCACAGAGCCTGCTAGTGCATGGTCTGGACCAAAGACCAGCAGCTCGTCATGGAAGTGATAGTAAAATGGCCTGGGGCACAAGGGCACAAAATTTGAAGCTGTCAACGATTCTGAAGCAGTGAAGTTCCTAGAGATTGCATGGAAAGAGCCATCCTGAAATATTATATATGACATGGAATACACTTTGGAGAAGTATATTGTGATCATGGTCCTTTGACTTCATAAACGAAAGAGTATTTAATCAGAGAGCCAGGAGGTGAACTGTAGAGAAACAGGCTTTCTGAAATGGAAACCTGGAAGCAGAAATCTGGAAGCAGAAATTTTGTTCAGAACATCTGTGCACTGACTATTTTATTAGCCCAGATGAGAGGTGGTTTTATAGATGCTAAATTTGGGTTAAGAGTCAGGAAATCATATTCTCCTTTTAATTAATATAAATATAAATATACATACACCCCAAATTTCTGAAAATGCATAATTTTTATACTATATTGTTTTATCTTCTTGGATATATATACATATATATATCTTGTGTATGTTTATGTATATTTATATATACATATATGTATATACATATATGTGTATACATAAACTTTTTTTTTCTAGAATGGTTGGCATAAGTCCTGAATCCCTAAAAAAATAAGGGCAGCAAAGTATCAAGAACTGAAGTCCTATCTTGCACTGATAGTGTCACAGGGAAGTTGAGACAGCCTTTGTCAAGTTCTTTGTAATCTAAGAAAACCATCCTCCATCTGTTCCTGCTTCTACTTTGCTTCCATAAAGTTCTGAATCCTTGATTAATTAAATTGGCAACCTAACCTTGCCCTCTTGGGTAAGTTTTGTGTGTGCATGTACTCTGTGTGTGTATCTTGCTGCTAATGCCTTACCTCCCTGAAATACTGAGCACATTCCAGTTTCTCTCTGTCTTGGGTGTGGGGAGGGAACAGCACCTTCTCTCTGGAATCAGCAGATCTGCAGGCCCTAACCTACTTTCCTCCTATTGTCATACCTAGTCCCACTAAGAAAGCCATAAGACTACTGTCTGTTTTGCATGTAAGGAGAATAAAAGACAGCAGGCCCAGCAGCAATCCTAGAAGGACCTTGATGAACCAGTTCTCCGCTGTGTCAGCTTTCTCCCTCATTTCTATGACCTCGCTCTTCTGACCTCGAACAAAATCTCCACCTTGGAATGACTCCAACTCCAGCAGGAATTTGTTAGAGACATTTAAGTGCAAAGAGTCTCTTACCAGATGCCAAGAGGTCATTAATGAGCACAAGGAACCCTTCATCAGCTACTTGGGCGTCTGTCATGAGAAACACGGTGCTGAGATTCTTTACCCCGGCTTTCAGGCACAAGCTGGCCAGGTCCGCCTGCAGAAGCAACGTCAGAGATCTCTGAGAAGAGGGCTTTCTTGATAAGAGACCAGCAACGGGAGGGAGGGAGGAGTGCTATCTTGCACTCACAGGCCAGAAAATATGCCTCATTCCCAGGCCTCGATCCCAATAGAGGTGGGCAAGTAGAATAAATAATGATGATCTTTAATTCATACAACCACTGTGGCTCCTGAATTAGCTCCTAGAGCTCCTGCTTTGTGCAAACAGGTAACAGCTTTCCAAAGGACAGAGATGTTCCCCTGTTCATCTGTGCTACTTATATCATCATACAAATGAATGACTTGCCCCAGGAGGCAAGTGATTGCTCTTGGTCCTGACAGAAGAGTCATGTACTTGGGCCTCCTGGCCTGGGGGATGAATATATCATATAGTAGCAGAGTCTTATGTTCTCACGGCTAGCTCCAGCAAAGACTTTTGCTGTTAAAAAATATATTGGGGAACATACACACACACACTCATACATACGTACACACAATCATTTGGTAGGAAATTGCATCCATTCAAAACTATAGGTAGATGAAATTTGGGGCTAGGATGCCAGGCCCTGAATTTTTCCAGCTTGGTCACTCTTGGTTCCTTTGATGCATCCCTTTTCTGAAGCTCAGCCATTGGTCCGTAATCTTAGTCATCTCTCTCTCGCACGACTCAAAGCTCATTCTCTATCACCCTCATACATTTCCTTATAGCAGAGCTTCCTTTGTGTCCAAATAATTCCCCTTTGACATTAATAAACTTCCTTTTAGATCAGTGGTTCTCAACCAATGCATTTACAGAATCACCTAAGACAGTGTTTCCCAGCTCTCCTTAGAATCACCAGGGGTTACTTTCAACCATCCTGATGCCCAGGCCAATCCCCAGAACAGTTAAGTCAGGATTTCTCGGGGGTAGGATGCAGGCATCACTATTATTTGAAGGGGATTCCAGTATATGGCCAAGGTTGAGTACCAGTGTCTTAGATCATTCTGTAAATGCATGATTCTCATGAGCACTATCTTGTCTTTTCTGTTTTGGAAGCACTAAAGATTGACCTGATGTGAACCCGGAGTATGACCTTAGATTCGGCCAATCGCAAGAGGCTGAGCTGTGGTTTCAGAGCAGCAGTGAGCATCACCAGCTGAGAGATTATGAAGTCGGGTGGGCGGGTCTGGCTCCGTGCAGGCTGGAATTCTCCCAGGGACAGCAAGAGCAGCATCTTGATGGAAATGACCTCATGACTCCCTACTGGGCCTCTATTGTTGGTCATGGATCAAAACAGGGGGCTGGACAAAGTGACCTCTGAGGGTCGTATTTAATGCCTTTCTCCACTTTCAGGGCATGCACTGTGGCTCCTAAGTGCCTTACGTCTCCAACCAGGCCATGTCACTGAAGGTCCCAGCAGCTGGTGGTTACTGAACCCAACCTTTAATATATGCAATTCTTATAAAACTTGGGCAAACTGTCAGTATTCCTTCTGTCTGCTAGGGCTGCTGGAGAGCTGTGTGCTGAATTTGATGTAGATGTGCTTCCGATTTGGGTGAGAACTGAGGCTCTACAGATGCACCTAAAGTAGCTGAGGTCTCCCAGATGCAGACCTTGGGAAGGTCGGTGTTCTCAGGGTCTAAGCACCTCCAGTCACCAGCCCAGAGTCTAAGAAGAAGGTGGACAGATGATTAAGGGGAGATTCTGGGCGAGGGAGCTGAAGAGCTAATGCAGGGTGACAGGAAGTCGTGGGCAGTTGGGGAGAGACAGAGCCTCCCCCCCGCAGCTGCCCGGCCCCCTACCTTGAAGTCAGGAATCTGGTAGCCTCTCCGCAGCGTGATCTGGAATACGTCCATGGAGCTGATGAAAGCCGCGAGCCTCGTCAGACTCTGCTTGCCGCTCCCCCCTACGCCGACCAGCAGAGCGTTTCCCCGCGGGCACTCCAAGATGCGATTGATGTGGCAGCTGAGAGAGGGAAGCAGAGGCACAGGGCTTTGATCAGACTTCCCTCCGTGAGGAGCAGGCGTAATGGTCCAGGTGAGGACTGGAGCCCTCCTTGCAGGCACATCCTGGGCTGAGCTTGGGAAGAGGGAGTTAAATTGTCCCCAAACCTCGCCTCACCTCTTGCCTGAGTGGACTGAGGTCGCCCTGCTCTGCTTTAAGCCAAAGCCTCTGGTGAAGCAGTGGTGGTGGAGGAAGAGCCCAAGGCAGCCAGGCAGGATTGGAGGGCATGTGTGATGGTGACAGGAGGGACCTGGGTTTATAGGCCTAATTATGGCCACAGGATAAGTTCCTAGTAAGACACTTTTCACGACTTTTGATAAATACTGAAAAACTGGCCCCCAGAATGGTGGCATCAATTTCTTCTTAGGTAGAAGTGATCAAAAATTGACTCTATTATACTGGAGGGTGAGAATATGTTAGACTGTGCTAGTCAAATGTGAAAGTTAAGCCAGTGTATTTGGGGATAACATAACCAGTGATGAAGCCGCTGTGGAGGGCTTGTATGTCACTAAATTTATGTAGTGACATTTTATTCCCCTAAATACTCAGAAGGTATTTACTGACTACTTTTAGCTCTTTCTGTGATTTTACTTTTTCGTTTATTATTATTTAGTTGTGATACTCTGTCTTGTATCAGACAGGTGTACACTTCTCTTGCTCCCTTATTAAACAATGGTTTCTAGACATCTGAAGAGTGTGTATACTCATCTTGTTTTCTCTGTAGTACTAGCACATTCAAGGCATTGAAGAAATTTCTGTTAAATGTAAGCAGAACACCCCAGACCTGATACTCAGCATCACATTTGAGGTGAGGTAGGTGCAAGGAATCATCTGCTTTGTGTCTACATGAGATGGTGCCTGGCTACAATGATAAAAGGAGAAAATATGGTGTTAAGATATCCAGGCCCTCTCTTCAGCTTCACAAAAAGAGGGGGAAGGAATGAATTACTGAGGAGAGAGGAGGCATGGGGGAGGGGAAGTCCAGGTAGGTTCTGCGGGCCGCCCAACACCCAGCTCTATCCTGGAAGGCCTGAACTCAGCTTAGCATGGTCCATGCTATTCAATATCTAAATGGAAATGCATCATTAGTGCTGAAGTTTCCAAAGAAGGAATGGTTAAGTCTGCAACTGTCAGCATTGGATTCCAGCTGGGGATTCATTAACAACCTCTGACGAGGGCAAAGGACTCTGCATTTAAATTACAGAATCTAAAAAGAAGATCAATATTCTAAAGGATTCCTGGGCCAGAAAACCAAGGCAGTCTGAGTTAAGGCCATTACTGAGTTTCTGGGAGATTAAAGACAAAAGCTGAAAATGTACCACAGCACAGCTGGAGGAAGCTGGCTTATTGAAGACTAAACACACACACACACACACACACACACACACACACACACACGCACGAGAACCAATAAGATGCACAAAAGAAGGGGCACAAGAGAAGTACATCTGAAGTTCCTTTTTTTGTTAATAAACGTGAAGCGATTCTAAGAGAAAAAAGAGGAGTCAGAAAAGCACAGGTCGGAATGAAAAAAACAAAGAAAAAGGTAGATGGAGATAATGCAAAAAGCAGGGAGAAAGATCTAGTGTGAAGCTTTCAGAAAAAGTAGAACTAGAATGTGCTGAAATGGTGAAGGAAGTCAGTAGGAGAGCAAATGGTACTTTTAGGGAAAGAAAACAACCGCGGAAAGATAAAGCTTAACACCATGGACTGCTTAGTAAGTGCGAAGCACTTGTCATGCAGCATCCTCATCATCCTCACTTTTCGGAGGAGGAAACTGAGGCTTGGGGAAGTTGTGTCCTTCGCAAAGCACCACCGCCAATTGGTGGCAGAATGAGGACTTGAACTTGGGCTTGGCCCTTGGGGCTCCTGGGAGAGCGCGTACAGCCTCGTCGGGGCACTCTGTGGAGTGATGCCGACAGCTCAGTCACCTGTGTTTCTCAGCGGGCTGTTCGGCGTTCCGTTTTCCGGTGTAGGAGGGGAATGCTTCTGCTTTCTCTGAGGGTAGAGGCAACAAAGAGGATGAAGGAGCCCCCGGGAGGGGAGGGAAGGGCAGTGCAAGAAGGGAGTCATGGGACGTTGATATTTTTAAAACAAACGTACAGGAAATTATACATCCAGATACATTTTATTCTTCCAAATTGTCCCCCTCAAGGCAGTTCATTATTCCAGTTATTTTGTCATTGCTAATGCAGCTCAGGTTTCTCTTTGGAAACTATCTTCAGAGGCTGGTTAGGAGCCTCAGGAGAAAAACCAGTTTTCATAGTCTTATTTTGTCCTTAAGAACAATATTAGGCAGTTTGATCACCCATGCTGGAAACCACATTGACTGAATCACTTGCTATTCTCCCAAATTACATTTACCCTGAAAAGACAAAGATTTTCTTCAATTCCAAGACTATGACACAGGCTCTGGTAGCTCTTAGAGAGGAGGGAAAATACTCCCTGAAGTTTCACCAGATTAGTGAACAAACACCCTAAAACCCTTATTACTGACCATCTACCATGCACCAGACGCTGTCCAAGGTACTGGGGATTCAGCAGTGAGCAAGAGAGTCTGTGTGTTCAAGGAGCTTACACTGGATTAGGGGAATGTATGAAGCATTGTCGTGTGATGGTCCTGAGCAGACACGCTGCATGAGTGTAGGCTTTGGCTTACCTCTTCCTGGGGTGTGTGTGATGCTGGGCCACTTCCCTCATCTCTCCGGGTATCAGTTCCCTTATTTATAATATAGGGATAATAGTAGACCTGACTTTCTTCAAGGTGTTTGTGAAGCCCAAGAGAATTGATGCAGGCAGAACACTGTGCACCAGCCCGTGGTGAGCTGTGTTCAGTGTGGGTCTCACATGTCAGATCCAATGCTGCCTCGTCGGTGAAGCCTCCCTCACCACCCTATTTACAACTGAACTTACCTCCCAGGACTCTCTATCCCTTTTACCTTTCTGTTTTCCTCTGTATCATTTATCCTATATGATGTGCTAAGAAATTTTACTGAGTACCTGCTATGTTCCAGACACTGTCCTAGGTATTGGGGGTGGATCTAGCAGTGAATAAGACAAAGATCCCTGCACTCATACTAAGACCATCTAATCAATAAACAGGTGTTGGATGGATGGATGGATGGCTGTAAACAAATTAACAGAGTGATTAATCATGACAGTTGTAGCAGGGGAGTCAAATAATATAAGGTAAGGACGCAGCAGTGACAACCGACTTTAGCCAGAGGTTGGTCTGTGGTGACTTTGATAAGAGCTTCTTTGTTCAAGTGGTAAGAAATGGACCAAGGAACAGATGAGAAGCAAGAAAGTATGAAAAGTAAAGGCAACCCTTCTGATGAGTTTTTCTTTGAATAGAAGCCGAGAAACAGGGGTAGGGGGTGAAAGAGATATAAGAGTCAAGGAATAGTTTATTCTTTTTTTGATAAATGATAACATGGCATGTTTGTATGCTGATATGTATGATCCAGAAATGAATGAATTGATGATGGGGAAGAGGGAAGAGAAGGAAAGAGAAAAGAGGAGAGAGGGAATTCCCTGGCAGTCCAGTGGTTAGGACTTGGTGCTTTCACTGCTGAGGGTGTGGGTTCAATCCCTAGTCAGGGAACTAACATCCCACAAGTGGTGAGGCACAGCCCCCCAAAAAAAGAAGAGAGAGAAGAGGGAGGGAAGGATCATGGCAGGAGGGAGTAAAGTCACTGAGAAGGTGACAGGAGATGGGAACCAGGGCACACGTGGAGGGTTTGGCCTCAGGTAGGCACAGGGATGGTTCCTTAGCTGAAATAGTACAGAAGGCAGGACTTGTGGGTGGGATGCAGGTGGGATACAGAGAGGCTGTTCGATTTGATGGCAGGGAGATGGGAGAATTGTCTTCTGGCTGCTTTCATTATCTCAGCAAAATTGTGCTCATTAATTGGGAATAAAGAGAGGGTAGAGATGTTAGAGGGTTGAGAAGAGGAGAGAAACGTGTGATGCAGTCATCACACAAAGAGGAAGACAGCAATCTGCCCAGGGTCATAGAGGAGAGTTTCTAGCAAAGTTGAGGGCCCACTTGAAATCTGTGGCTGAAAATCGCAAAAAAATCAAGTCAACAGGATGATGGTTTTTCTTCAATAATCTCCACATGTTTAGGGGTAGGTGTGGAAAAAGAAGATAGTGAGGTTTAGCTAGAGTAGAGCTTTGTCACATGGATGCAATGACAGGAAAGTTAGGGGAGCTTGTACTGGGTGACGGAGTCTATGGTGGTCGAGGAAAGTAAAGACATGGTGGACAGAAGGATAAAGGAGTTTGAGAAAGTAGGTGGTTCCATGAAATGAAGTCTTGATGACGTTTGAGAATAGCTGGAATATATTTATTTGCGACAAAATGGATGGACCTTGAGGGCATTATGCTAAGTGAAATAAGACAGAGGACGGTAAATACTGTATTATCTGCCTTACATGTGGAATCTAATAAAACCAAACACACAGGAACAGGTCAGATTTGTGGTTGCCAGAGGTGGGTGGAGGAATTAGGTGAAGGGGTCAAAAAGCACGAACTTCCAGTTATAAGATGAGTAAGTTCTGGAGATGTAATGTACAACATGATGACTGTAATGAACAATACTCTATTGTATAGTTGAGAGTTGATCTGAAAGACTCTCATAACAAGGAAAATAACTACGTGAGGTGATGGTTGTTAGCTAGCCTTATGGTGGTCACATTTTGCAATATATACTTAAATCATTATGTTTTACACCTTAAACTTATACAATATTATATGTCAACTGTATCTCAGTAAAACTGGGAAATAAGTATAGCTGGAATAAAAACTAGAGCAGGTTAGTGGAGGGGTAGGAGAGACAAATGAGTGGGATGTTTGAATTCGAGATTTTGGATGTGGGTTCATTATTGATGACAGAACTTCTAGGGCAGGAACATGTGAGTGAGTGGCTGAGGTGGGAAGGAAGGAACGTCGCTGGAGCTAAGGAGGCCAAGGAACAGAAAGACCAGGTGACACACAGATGCCAGGAATGCAGAAAGGGGTGGCTGAGGAGAGAAAGTGGGCCAAGCACTGAGGTAGGTGGTAAATGAGGGGGAGCAACGGGATGTCAGCAGATGACAGTGACAAGGAGGGGTGATGAGTAGGGATATCCAGGTACTTGTGCTTCAAAAGAACTGGGGTTCATAAAAGATAAAAGGAGAAATGGTTTAAATATGCCACTGGTGTAGGGTGGGGGAGAAGGAGGGTCCGTACCTCTCCCTAGGCCGTGGGGTGCATAGAATGGGGAAGAAAAAAACTGCTTTCCTCAATGCAGGGTTCAGTTAGGTTTCAGTTAGAATTCATCAGTGTGGAAGTTCAGAGAAGTTGAAGATAAAGTGGATTTTGCTGTTGGAGACTCTGGGTAGCAGGGGGCAGGGTGGAGAGATTTTAGAAGGCAGGAGGGGTGGTAAATGCACCTCAGATTGGGGAATATAAAGAGCAGTATAGGATTAGCATCAGTGTGAGTATAAACTATCTGGGAGGCTTGGTGACTACTCTCCCTGGTTCACTTGATAGCAGCAAGACTTAAAAAGATAGTTAATTTTTGAAATATGTGCACTTAAAACCTTCAATCTCACTGGACTAGTATGAGTTGGGAATGCAGGTCCTGAGCTGCTCTGTGCCTTATTTTATGATCTCCCATTTTCCCTTGGTGTCACCATGATCAGGCCCAGGACTGTAAATGGCAGACAAGGAAATAAATCCAGTTCCTCCCGAGTTCATCACGATGCTGCCCTGGCTACAGCCAGTGGCAGAAGCCACAGCTGCTGCTCTACCAGCCGCCATCTTGACCTTCATGGCAGAAGCAGTAGCTGCTTTCCCGGTTTCATCAAAGTGTCATCAAATGCTCAAATGAGACCCCTGACACTGGGAAGAGGAGACAGCTGAGGAAAGGCACGATGAGAAGCACACTTACATATGGCGCATCGCGTCCTCGAAGAGAATCAGGTCCATCACTGTGTTGACTTTGTTGTGGTTCTCCAGGGCCTCCACCAGAGTCTGGGTCAAAAGTTCCCACGATTGTACAGGCATGTACTTGGGCTCCCCGATACCATTTGCAAAATGGCAATACATGTTCAGGCTTTGGGTCTGTTCCACTGTCTCTTGGAGATCCTGGGGATGAGACACAGGGACAGGGACCCTCCTTAGTGACTCTCAGTTCTGGCTCCACACGGAGTGGAGACACCTCATTTGCATTTTCTCTCTGAGCGTGCTCTAAAAATTATCAGTGCTGCTTCCAACACTTCCTTTCTTCTTGAGAAGCCCTTAAAACATGGATGTTTAACATTCATTTACGATGTCTGAGAAGTCACAGATGATGTTGGTTATTCCTTGTGGGCTGAGGATGGGACATGGAAGGTGGGAGGTGCCCTTCCCTCACGTACAGTAAGAGCCCTGTCCGAGCAGAGCAGTGGAGGGGACACACGGGTGCATTTCCCTCCGCAGGGGCTCTTTCACCAGGATTGGGTTCCACCAGTCCTTGGCCCAATGGCCTCACCTCTCCCACATCCATTCAGACAGGTCTTGCTTCCCAACCCATAGCAGTGTCATAGAACATCCTTTTCTATATCCTGTGAGACTGCACACTATAGGTTGCCCTCCCCAACGTTATAGGCTCAACCCAGAGGGCTTGGTTTCTGAAAAATGTGCCATAAGCTGTCCTTAGGTGACTGATTCGTTTATGGTAACAATGATAATATTAAAACATTGACAGTAGAACCCCCATTTATAAAACAGTTTTAAAGATTTGGGCTTATTGTGTGTCAGTTCTTGCCCACAGGACAAACCTTAACATGTTTAATAAATACCCAATAAAACTCAACTGACTTAAAAGGTAGGGGTCTATGTCTCTTCACTACCAGTCTATCCTTTAAGTTTTGAAGAGGCAGCTAATTTTTTTTTAATTCAGAAAGGAACTATTTACTTATCAAACGCAAATGTTTGAGACTTCAAGAGGTGGAGATTGTAGAGGAAGTAAGTCCAAGAAAGAATAGGTTTGCTAATGAGTAAGTAGGAATTTATGCCAGCATGAACGATTGTCCCCACCTGCTGTTCTTTTCTAAGGTTCAGAATGGAGGATCCACCTGGGAAGGGAGAAATCAGCATGCTATTCAACAGCAGAGGCATTACCCAGGGCATACATCACCATAGGGTTAGCCTTGTGAGCCCAGGGGACAAGATGCATCAAACCTGATGGAGGGAGCGAAAGTGAAGATGACAGTAACATCTACAAGAAGCCAGGACTGCTGCTTGGTTATAAGAAGAAGTAAAAAGAGTTAAATATCAAAGAGTTATTATATTTTGAAGGCGGCTTCAGGGCCATAGAAAACCTTTAAGCTATGCTGGCTTTGCTAGATAGTAACAACAAATGTCCAGACATTTGGATAAGATTTAATGTGATGCAGGAGAGCCATTCTTGCTGGTTGAGGAAAACATGTGGGAAAGGGATATGGGAATACATCTACCTAGTTTGAAAATGGGCTAATATACTGGGAAGCAGTCCTGATGGCAGTCAATTTACACTAATGATCTGGCAGAAGAACAACGAAAGTGCAGTTCTGAAAAGCCTGGTCTACAAAGACTCTCTGATGAACAAAACAAGGCTCTGATTTTATGATCACAGCCAGATGTGTAGAAGGAAGAGAGAAAACCAACCCACCCAGTGAATCAAAGATTTCTTAATAGTGATGTTGTATCATATAATGGCCACAAATAAGAGAACTTTAAGCTTTTAACGGTGGAAACAGGACTGTATCAATTCTGTGTTGGAAATTTGGCAACTTTTCTCTTTTTTACTGAAGTATAGTTGATTTACAGTGTTGTGTTAATTACTGCTGTACAGCAAAGTGATTCAGTTATATATATATATATACACACACACACACACATTCTTTTTTTTAAATATTCTTTTCCATTATGATTTATCATAGAATAGTGACTATAGTTCTCTGTGCTGTACAGTAGGACCTTGTTGTTTATCCATTCTATATATAACAGTTTGCATCTGCTAATCCCAAACTCTCACTCCATCCCTCCCCCAACCCTCTCCTCCTTGACAAATGCAAGTCTGTTCTCTATGTCCGTGATTCTGTTTCTGTTTCATAGATAGGTTCATTTGTGTCATATTTTAGATTCCACATATAAGTGACATCATATGGTATTTTTTTTCTCTTTCTGACTGACTTCACTTAATATGATAATCTCTAGCTCCATCCTGTTGCTTCAAGTGGCATTATTTCATTCTTTTTTATGGCTGAGTATCAGCAACTTTTCTTTAATACCAATGCAAAGATTTGGTGTAGCCAGAGTGCTTCAGGTTGGCATTTTAAATGTTGTTGGGGAAGGATGATGGCAGTATTAATTATATCTAGGTCTATGATCAAAAGGATGTGTTCTTAGTAGACAGACCCACGTAGGAACTTCTGTTTCAAAGACTGCATGTTGTTATTCTAAAGTGCTAGCTCAGACCAACTTAAGAAGACAGTCAGGGCTCATGCGCAGAGCCAAAAATGAACACACAAACTGGCAAATTCTACGATGCTCACGGAGAGGCAGCTCTGACGTGAGAGTGCTGAACGTCAGGCCATTTAAAAAGGATGGCGCGAGCGGAGGAATTTAGGGTGTTTGGACTAGTAAAAAGCAGACTGAGATAAGTTACTTAAAATGCTGTCCAAACATTCAAAAGGCTGTCATATAGGTTGGAACAAACTGTATATATCTTCAGAGGTGGACCCAGAATCTTATCAGGAAAAATTATGGAGCTAAACCTAACAAGGTGAGCATAGGGAGAGCGTGGTATATTTAAATACAAGATCTGATTATTCTAAGTTCAAGAGAGGATAGATAAGCAGTATGTGTGGAAAATCTGGTGCTCTGTTCAACAGAAAGCTCACTGTTAGTTGTGGGGTAATTTTGACACTAAGAAATGTCATAAGATCTTAGGCTGTGTTAACGTATACCTGTGCTTCCCTGGGCATATTCTATCAATCATTCATTCTTCAAATTATTGGTAGGTCTTATGTAGGGAAAAGAGTTTTAGGGTCCAATATGTTTGGGAAATGATGTATGAATCAGGCTTATTCAAGATTTTCAGGGCTTTAATGTGCTGAATGTACTGTGTATTTCCAAGAGAGGGTTATAATATGAAGTACTTTCTCATATATATTGCACAATGGAATACTACTCAGCCATGAAAAAGAATGAAGTAATGTCACTTGCACCAACATGGATGGAACTAGAGATTATCATACTAAGTGAAGTAAGTCAGAAAGAGAAAGACAAATACCATATGGCATCACTTATATGTGGAATCTAAAATATTACACAAATGAACTTACTTAACGAAACAGAAACAGACTCACAGACATAGGGAACAGACTTGTGGTTGCCAAGGGGGAGGGATGGATTGGGAGTTTGGGATTAGCAGATGCAAACTATTATATATAGGATGGATAAATAGTAAGGTCCTACAGTATAGCACAGAGAACTATGTTCAATATCCTGTGATAAACCATAGTAGAAAAGAATATAAAAAACTGAATCACTTTGCTGTATTGCAAAAATTAACACAACATTGTAAATCAACTATACTTCAATTAAAAAAATTAAAAACAATAAAATGTTATGGGGATAGAAAAAATATGAAGTACTTTCTCAACTTATTTCATCATGGATACCTTCTTTCCAAGGAGTATATTGTGGTACAACTGTTTAGCAAGACACATTTTGGCAAACACAGTTAACAAAAATTATAGTATGTAAGAAGAGGGGAATGATGGTCTTGATTTTGGTCAGACCCCACTTGGGTTGTGTGATGAAAGTCAGACACCATGATTTCAGAGGGGAGAACTGATGGAAGAGTAATAAGGATGATGTCAAATTGCTTTGGGTTTGGAAATAAGTCTTGTCAGAAATGGCTAACAGAACAGAGGCTCTTTGGCCTGGAAAAGCGAAGACCCAGGAAGGACAAGATAAATGGTCTTAAAATATTTGAAGGTTTGTCATGTAGACCTAGGATTAGTAGACAGGGAAATGAATTTCAGATAATTATTTAAATAAATCTCCAGTCTTTAAAGTTGTTCCAAAGGTTCCAAATTTCAAAATCGTTCTAAATTTCCAGCCATCAGCCATTCCAAAGTGGCTGCCTTTGGAAAGACAGGATAGTGTATTTCCAAGGATGCTGGTGCATTATCTGGGATGACCAATCTGAGCAGTGGTACTGAGAGGCATTAATATAGGACAAGGATTGGATCAGATGGTCTGCACAGACCTCACAACACTGAGATTCTATGATTAATTTGTGTCTCTTCTTGCTCCAGCATTTTTCACTTAGGCAAAATAATGACAGATTTTATTTCCTTATCTAATCCTGATCTTCTTCAATTTATGGGCTAGATTTTTATCATTTGGGTGATCACTTGCATAATTATGATTATTTTTCAAATGTAAATATAAATTCACAGGGCAATACTCACATCAAAAATTTTCTTGACCACTTCTGCTTGGATCTTATCAAAAAGATCAAGATCCTTCTCTTCCACCATCTTATCCCGATAAACCCGATTTGATTCGTGCAGATAGAGCTTTACTAGGTCCTGTGTGGACTTTACACATTCCACAGAGGAGAAGAGAATGCCCTTTAAGGAGAATAAACAGCAACAAAAATAACATGAATAGCAATTTAAAACTACAACAGTTACAACTGATAGAAGCCAGTATATGACAGGTACTGAACTAGATGTTTTGCCAGAAAAAGCTCATTTAACCATCCATGATGCTACAAAGTAATTTTTACAAGTCATTTTGTATAATGTGAAGGTTGGGATTCAGAAAGACAGGAGGCATGCCCGATGTCATAAGGTAAGTGGCCTTAGTTCAAAACCACAGTTTTGAAACCAGGTCTCTCTGACCTGAGAGCCTGGAATTTCAACCACTACTTTCCAAATCACCACAGTGAGAGGCAAGGCTGCTTCTCTGCTGTATTTCTATTCTACAAGTACCACTTTGAAAACTAATCTGGGTGATGATTGCTTATGTAAAATCAGAACGATGACATAGGGCTGGAATGAATATAGCTAACCTTCGCAGGCCAGTAATCCATTTATTCATCTCTAGTAAGTTCTCCTTTTTATATACCTCAGGGATCGTTCCAAATATTTACTCTTCTTTTCAAATTTCTGTCACCTCTCTGTTACTATTACCCAGTGTCCTATCCCTCTTTTTCAAGGAAAAATGGAGACCACTGAGATTAGAGCCTCTCGATGACTTCAGATCCTATAACTTCAAGCCCATCGATGCCGTTTGCCTTCATTGCTTTCTTTCTTGTCTTACAAGAAAAGGGGTCCTTTAATTGTTCCTCATTACGGACAGAATAATGCTCAGATTCATCCGCGTGGCATAAAGATCTAGACATAATAAGACTACCAATCTGCTTCCTCATCACACTTACCATCACTTCCCATAAAATCTAGATTTCAGTTTCACCAACTGCAAATTATTTTCTAACCCTGAATACTTCTGTGCCTCCATGCCTTCTGCTGTACTTCCTCGGCTCGTCTTTCAAGATCTAGCTCCACTGCTCTCTGCTGAAGTATTCCAGGGCATCTCCTCTCCTGTCCAACAACATCCCTCTGATGTGCCCCACATAACCCTTTATATATAAATCTCTATTAATATAGAAGAATTATAATTTTCTAAAATTATTTTTCTTTGTACAGGTTTGCTTCTCCCAGGTCATGTTGAGTGCCTCTAAATTTTGGAAATAAAGCAATATACTTCCAAATACCCCATGGGTTAAAGAAGGAATCATAGGGAAAATTAAGAAATATTATGAAATGAATGAAAAAAAATATAACACATAAAAGCCTGCATGATGCAGTGAATGGTATAATTAGAGATAACTTTATAGCCTTAAGATAAACATTTCAGAAGAGGTGAAAGGCTGACAATTAATGATCTAAGTAGCCATGTCAAGAACTTAGAAAAACAAGAATAAACTTACCCCAATCCCAGAGTAAGTAGGAAGAAAGAGATTATAAAGAACAAATTTTAATAATATAAAAAACATATCAAATAGAGATAACCAATAAAGTCAAACACATAATTTGGTATACTTTTCTTTTCTTTTTCCATTTCTTTTGAAAAGACTAGCACAATTGATAACTCCCTGATAGGGCTGATAGAAGATAGAAAGAGAAAAACAGAAAAGACACACATAGCCAGAACAAAAAAGAGAACATATGTCAGATAAAACAGATAGTTAAAAGATAACAACAGGATACTATAAACAATTTTGTGCCAATAAATTAGAAATTGATGACACTGACATCTTACCACAACTGATACATAAAGAAATAGAAAATGTGAATTGTCTAATATGTATTAAAGTAATTGAATTTATAATTTAGTCTTTCACAAAGAAAACTTCAGATGGTTTCATCATTAAATTCTTCTGACATTTAAGAAAGGCACAATACAGTGTTTTAAAAAATCTTCCAGAGAGTAGAAAAAGAGGAAACGTTTCCCAATGCATTTTTTATGAGGACTTCATAACCTTAGAATACTAGAAGAAAGAGAAATTATAGGAAAATCTTATTAATATAGGTGCAAATGTTATATAGAAAAAAACAGTGAATGAAATCCAGAAAATAAAATAAGTTCACCATGTAACAACTAAGTTGGGTTGATTATAGGAATGCAAGGTTGATTTAACATTCAAAAATAATCTATGTAGTTTATTGCATTTCCAGAAAAAATGGAGAAAAAATGGATATAATTATTTTAACAGATATAGAAAAATCATTTAAGTTTCAACAAATACTCACGATAAAAAAAAAAACTCTTGGTAAACTATAAACAGAAATAAATTTTCTTAAACTGGTCAAGAGCATACACAAAAATCTATAGTAAGCATCACACTTAATGGACAACTATTAAAAGCTTTCCCCTAAAATTAGGAACGCTGCAAAATGCCACTCTCACCACTTCTCTTCCTTATAGTGGCAGCTGTAGCCAGCACAGTAAGAAAAAGAAATTAGAAGATTTAAGAGTTGGAAAGAAAGAAATTGTTACTATGATTCATTTTCACCAGTGACATGATTGTATATATAAGTACAAACATAATATTGAACAAAGACACAAAAGGATATTTACCATATGATTCCATTTATATAAAGTCCCCAAATAGGCCAAAATAACTTATGGTGTTAGAAGTCCAGACAGTAATTAGCTCTGGAAGGAGGAGAAAAGAGTGAAGGGAAGAAAGAAAAAGGAGGAGTTCCATGGATGCTGGGAATGTTGTACTTCTTGATCTGAGTTGTGGTTACATAGCTGTGATGACTTTGTGTCAACCAAGCTCTATGCTTATGGCCTGTGTGCTTTTCTACTTGGATGCTATACTTTAATAAAAGTTTATTTTAGAAAAGGAGAGAAATCTCATTAGGTCCCTTTGGGCCCACTCACACATACATCTTAGCCCGTCTCCTTCCCGGGTCTCCTATGTACCAGCCCTGTGCGAGGTGCAGACGGCGGGAAGAAGCCCCGCCGGGAATGCTGACTCCGGGACTGGGTTTTACAGTGAGGGGTGCCATCAGCTGATGCGTATAAGCCCTGTTACAGCTGAACACTCAGGCTGACTGACAATTAAGGGCTGAGTCGATGAGAGCACGTCAAGAGCAAACTTTGCACCATCTTAGACAGTTTTGTGTAGCACTGAGATGGGAACGGTTAATGATTTCTGCTACTCAGGGCACTATCAAATTCTGTCCTGATGACTGAATTCTGGACAGAGTGCGTGAAGTGCAGAGGAGGTCTGAATGACTGAGGCTTGGATCAAGCTGGATGGAGGAAAACAGCGTGTTCTCCAGGCAGCGCCTGTCTCCCTGGGGACAACACCCTCCCTTCTGCTCGTCTGTCAGGACTTCTTCAGACAAGCAGGCCGGAGGGGGCGGGACGGGGATGTTGTAGCCAAGCTGTGGCCTTGAAACTCGGCTCTGGAGGAGGAGGGTGAGGAGGGGCGGCGCTGGAGGGAGGCAGGTACTCCAGTAGCGATGCGCTTTCCCCCATCTGGGGCAGGGGGCTGACAGCTGGCAGGCTGCAGGGAGGCCTGGCTGGGACACAGAGCCCAGGGGTGCCACTCAGGCTGCCTGAGTCTGGAAAAGAAACAGACTTAGCCTCCCATGCCAATATCTCCCCTCCCTGGCTCCTCCCTGACTTTGCACGGTTGCCACCAAAACAGGCTGGACTAGAACCCTCCTTCCTGAGGAAGTGTTTGCTGCCCCGAATTCCCAGCATAGTGGAGCTGAGTCCGCCTAGTTTTTGGATCTGAGGCTTCTGTTTACCAGTTACGCTGAACATACTGAAGCTACTTGATTTGTCTGTAGCACGGTTTTGTCATTTCTAAATTGGAAATGATCAGTATGTTACCTGATATGGTTGTTGTGAGGATTAAATTATTAGCTAATAGATGCAAGGGTGTAGGACTGGCTCAATAAATGCCAGCTTTATTACAGACTGAACGCGGACTTTTTACAAGGATCCCCTCTGTTCTCAAATTCCCTCCCCCATCTCACTGCTCGCGACCTCTCCACGTCACTACCCGCTTCCACCTACTTGTTATTCCACTAACACGGTGTGTACTTTTCTACCTCCACGGCCATTCCTGCCGTCATCTACCAGCTGGCAACTTCTCCGAGCCTCTGTTAAATTGGGATAATAACGTGTATCCCAAAGGGTTGTCGTGAGTATGAATCTCAGGTCACACAGGTGACAAGGCGCTGTCCAGGCAGGAGCTGGGCTGGCGCTTCGTGTGAGGGAGACCGAATGCCTCTTTCTCCTTTAGTTCTGCCACTACGGGCAGCGTGAATTTGATTAAATGGCTCAACTCCTTTTTGCTCATCTGGAAGATGCACATGGGGACGCCCCCAGCTCATCCTGTCGCAGTGAGATTTCAGAGATGGCTTGTGTGATAAAAAAAAAAAAAAAAAAGAAGTCTTTCTCAATTAATACTCAGTAAATGGGAGATAAGGGTGGGAATGCACAAACTTTGCCACCATCCAGGTCTGAGGGCCATGGAGCTGTGGGTTTTACAGGCTTGGAGCTGAGTCTTTCTTGCTGCCTTAACTGTCCTATGCTGTTCTCCTCATAGAAAGAACGGGTGAGAAGGACAGAATGGCGTGGTGGAAAGGGGTTCTGGCCAGGGGCCTGAAAGGCCTAGGTTCTATTCTGGCTCCTCCCCTGGCTGGCTGTGTAAGCTCTGCGGGTGGGTTTCCTCATTTGTAGCTGAGTTAACACTTGGGAGGCACGTGACCCAGGAGTGCTGTCCTGAGCCAGCTTACAGGAGCTCTCGGAGACTCAACCCGGCTGTGGGGCTGTGGTCTACCCTCCAGGTAAGCTTTTTGGGAGCATCACTCTTGGATCTTTGAACTAATAGTTAGTGGGTTTCTGCTTCTTTTGACCATGGAACCTGCAGGCTCTATGGCCTGAGAGTCTGGACCTTTGTTAGTCTGAGGCTCCCCAGAGTCCTACCTGCACAGGTAGTGTAATTAACCCCAAACACATGTGCTCCCCATGGAGGGTCATGCCTCATTCCCTGATCATGCTGATATTTCCCTACAGATGTGGCCTCTGCTTGGGATAAAAGGCACCTTCCCTCAATAATGGCTCAGAACTATCCTGGACGGGGGGTCTCTCTGAAAAGCAGTTTCTGCAGATTCTCATTCAGGATGGGAGGGTTGTGGACCCATCACAACAGGATGCGGTACCTGGCCAAGGGGAAGAGGGGGCTGGGTTTGCTGCATTGACCTCTGGAGGTTTTGATAGTGAAGGGGCAAGCAACTGGAAGCACCAGGCAGACACAGGCCACCACTATTCAGATGAGCAGCTGGAAGGATCTGAAATGGCTTTGACCCGGAAAACAACCTGGAATTTTTAGGACTGACGCATCCCAGTGGCTGGCGGATGCTGTCTTCGGAATAGTATGACATGGCTTCTTTAGGAAGCAGAGCTATCCTGCATGGTTTAGGGGATGTTATTTTTCATCCCAAGAATGATGGGTGTACCACCAGGGCCTGCAAAATAGTTTTCTCGCTTTCTTCTGTGTCACTTTCTTTTCTAGGCATGTTGGAACCATTAGATGACATTATCTCCAAAATGCTGAGCCTTCTCCAGCCCGAAGGAACCAACTCAGAAATAACTACACTCTGCTTACCAAGAATTAAGCTAATGGGCAAAGAGAATTCTATTATGTTGAACAGACCCTCACGGACCCCACAGCACTCTGTTTACTTGTACATTCGTCACTCCGTATGAACTGTGCCTTTGCCTGAGAGTTTGGCAAAGAATGGAGGGGACAGGATCATGGCTAAGCCTCCTAGTGTGTCTTGGAGCCGATGGACTCACCTGGAAAATGTTGGCCAAGTCCCTGAGGTTGAAGATGTAATGGAATCTGATTGCTGTGGGGAGGAACGTGGTGGCGATCTTCTGGTGGAAGGTAATGGCCAGACGGATCAGCTGGGGGACGTATTTCTGCAGTGGTGCCGGGAAGTTCCCAAGCTTCAGGTGCTGAGTCAGGATGGTGCAGTAGATGGAGGACAGGGCGTCTGCTCCCGGGAAGGAGAGGGCGAACACGCTGAAGTGACGCTGGATAGGGGAGCAGAGGCACGTGGAGGAGGCCACGAGTTAGACATCCGTGGTCACAGGACAGAAATCACCTCTTCAGGATTTGGATAAGGTGGTGAAGAATTCTTAGAAGGGCTTTGAATTCTACATTCTGGCCACATTTCTCACATTAAACCCAAACTCAGGTTGAATCTAAAATGATTAATGGGTTTTGGACCTCTGGTCAAAGACGTCAGCAAGGTGAAGCAGGAAGGGAATGGCACTTGGACTCTGGGAATCTGAGTCCAAATCTGAATGTGATCCTGAGAATGCACATGACCTTGGGAAGGTCATTCACCTATCTGAAGTTCTCTCAACCTGAAGACCAAGTTGAATTAGATGAACCCTGATTCCTTCTGGCTCAAAAAGCTTCAGAACTCTGGGTCTAGGGGTTTTTCTGTCTCCCTGAAAATGCGAATCAGCATCCTGTATGATTTACCACTTGAAGAGGCTGGACGGGGGGGCCAATTATCACACATAGTCCAGTGACATCAGCCTGGAAGGTGGTGTTTAGAACCCCGGGGTCACAGTTCCTCCTGTACCTGAAGCCGTGGGTTGATGGTGAAGCTGCCCGCAGTGGGGTTCATGCAGGAAATGTACTGGACATTCATGACCTCCTTTAGGGACAGTTTGTTTCGATCATACCTGGAACAGTCAGAAACCATGGACGAGAGTTGAGTGAAGGCAGAAGCAGGTAAGTGTGCTGTCAAGGTGAGCTGGGATGTGCCTGATCATTCATGTGTTTGGGGGGTAAAAAACAGTCTAGATACATTGGTAGAAACTGAGAAGAGACAAGAGCTTAGGACAAATTGCTAAGGGATACGACATCTATGGAAGTAGCGCCGGAAGAAGAGACCACAAAGATGGTCAAAGAGGTAGGAGGAAATCAAGGGTGTGTAGTATCCAGTAAGCAAAGGAAGCCAGTATTTCCAACAGGACAGAGCAGTCAACCACATCAAGTGCTGCAGAGAAGATAAGAAACATGGTGACCCAACGGGGTCTGTTGGATTTCACAATAAAGATACAGTTAGTTGAGCAGGAACAGTTCAGTAAAGTGAAGGAAACAGAAACCTAATCATAGTGGACAAGCAGGAACAGTTCAGTAAAGTGGAGGAAACAGAAACCTAATCATAGTGGACAGAGGAGTGAGCGGGAGATGAGGAAGTGGAGACAAAGGAGAGAATCTGGTTATGCAGAGAGAAACAGAGCAGTAATTAGAAAATGATTTTTAACACAACAGGATAAATTTGTGCAGATTTAGACACTAATATGAAGGAGCCCATCGGGAAACAGGGGAACTAGTAGGTGAAGTGAGATTTCGAGAGATAGAGAGGGTAGACTCAAGAAGCTGGTGGGTGGTTGAGCCTCAGGGAAAATGTAATAAGGGGAGGGAGAAAAAGATGCACAGGGATGGAAGTAAGTTGTATAGGTGTGGAAGCTAGAAGTGGAGATGGCAGGAGTGACCATCAGCTGAGGTCGGGTGGGACGTTTGAGGAGAGAGGAGAAGGCATGAAGTAGGCATTTCGGAGGGTGGAAATGTAAACATATGAAGGCAATACAGTAGAATTTCCAGGAAGTTTCTACTTCCCATTGAAGGTTTGTGACCACGAATCTAAAGTAAAACTATTCAATAAGTAGCCTGATTTTTTCCAGGAGACTTCAGCTGCTCGAATACTGGTGTGGAGATTGTGGATGGTGGTCCATGGCATGCGTCCAACAAAGACCTTAGGAGTGAATGAAAGGCAACTCGGGTGACTGTCGTCATAACTGTAATTCCTCTCTCTGAATTCCCTCTTGGCCCTCCCTGCTCTTTCTCAGCAGCAGCAGATTCAGTGTGAGGTAGGAAGGTGAGCCAGAGTTATCTCAAATCACTGACTTGCTTTTTTCTTTCTGGCAAGTCTAGACCTTTTGCCATTAAAAACTATTCTGTTGCAGGAGATAACATCAGAGCCTGTGAGATGCTCTGAAAAGACAAAGGCTATTAAGACCCGCAAACACACGTGCACTATACAGAATGTTAGCTGTTCTCAGCGAAGGCCCTACTCACTGCGATAGAACCACAGGGGGAGGGGGACTGGTTAACTCTGCTTTGGGAGCTTGGAGAAGGCAGCTTTAGAGATGAATATTGAGGGAAAAAGTAGACATTTTTCCTTAAATGAGAGCTCAGTACCTTCTCTGACCAACCTCTTCTGGTGGGTCTCAATTCCCTGTTGGAAGGAAGAGCACCCAGGAAACAGAATCCCAGGAGGGACTCAGTTTGCTGTGGCGATTCTCGTCTGGTGCTAGAGCTGAGCTGAGGTCTGCAGCTCCGACAACAGGACAGCGATCGGCCTTGGACCTGTTCCCCACCCGGCCGAGTCCCTTTATGTGTGCTCTTACCAGTGGCCGTAATCCAGGTGCTGCCTGAGGATGGTGTGGGGCTGTGCAGTCCCGTAGGCGTCCACCTCAGGCATGTTCATGTCATCTATGAAATATATAAGCTTCTTGTTGCCTGTGGGGCCGTAACTTCTGCCCGCTTTCTTCTCCAGAGGCTTCTCCAGGACAGCTGAGGAGAGAGCCAGTGAGTGAGGGAAGGAGGTTCAAAGCTCAGATGCCAGTTCTAAGACAGTCCAATGTCAAGGACAAGCCATGGTGTAGCGTGCAAACAACAAGAGCTGCTCCCAGCAGCAGGCGGTTCTACAGGACCAGAGGGAAGGCGGCCAACGACCAGGCAGGAGTGGTGACAGCAGTGCCCAGGCTCCGAACATCTGACTGCGCTGCACTGTGTTAGGGGTTTTTTTGTTTTTTGTTTTTTTTTTGGCCACACTGTGCAGCCTGCGGGATCTTAGTTCCCCGACCAAGGAGGGAACCTGTGCCCCCTATGTTGGAAGCATGGAGTCTTAACCACTGGACTGCCAGGGAAGTCCGTTAGGTTTTTACAGACATTTATGGTCTCACTGAATCCTTACAACACTGCAACAAGATTAGTACCATCACCCCTTTTATAGGTGACAGAACTGAGACTCAGAAGAATGAATTAACTCTTCTAAGGTAGAGCCAGGATACAGATCCAAACCAGTTAAACTTCAAAGCCCATGTCCCTTCTACCACACTTGTGGTCCACTTTCTTTGTTTGTAGACTAGAAACAGAAGTCCCAAGGCCTAGTACTCTACCCCCAAGGAAACCGCAGACAACCAGATCCTGGGTAGACCTGCCCTCTCTACCTAAGACAGCAGGGGAGCAGCCCATCCCAGGGCTGGGAGGAGGCTCCTTCCACCCCTGGGCTATAAGAGAGGAAACACCGGATATTCTGTCAACAGTATTCTCAGAGAGTTCACCTGCTGGGGTTCCCTGAGGGAGAGCAGAAACAAGAGCCCCAGAGAATTTCCCAGAAGCTTGCAGTATCATGAACAGCGCCCCTCTGCCTTCAGGTATCAGATCTTCTTCAGTGCCTTTCTGGAAACCAAGTACAGACTCTCTCCTGGAGCTGCTTCTTCAATAACCCAGCCAGAGGGAAGCAATCAAAGAGTACGGTTTTCCAGCCTGACAGGACTTGTTTAGAGCAAATTTAAGTAATAGGCTGGAGATACATGTATTTTTTTTCAATAAAGCAATTAAATATTAATGTATTGCAAGAACCAATACTATTACCGCTGGAGGCTCTAAGAACCATCTGATTCCTTTTCTTGAAAAACAAGTTTGTAAACAAGAAGGAGGTGTCAACAGACATATGAAGGTGACAGATAGAAAGACAAGTTCCTTCAAGAAGCTTGAATATTCCAATTTTCTGGTCCTGAGTTAAATTAAGTGTTCCAAATATGAATTAAATTTAAATTTAATTAGCATGCAATTAACATACACTATCAACCAATTAATCACCCAACACCTTCTTCCCCCCCTTAAGCTATAACAACTATATATGAGATCTGTCAAAATGAAATATAATTAATGGGCTGTCAAGGACATGCCTTTGAGAACAGTCCTTCTAATAGGAAATTCTCTCCTTAGGAAGACTTGTTTCTCCTCCTCCCAAAGCAATGATATTCAAATCAACTCCTGGAATTAAGCAGACCCTGTAATTTGGGTTGATTAAGCTTTTTACGCTTCTCAAGAATTGTTGAGGAGAAAAGCACATCAGCTAACAAGAAGTGGGCTTGGAATGCACGGGATTATCTCAAACAGATGATGTCAAGTACTCCAGAGAAAGAGAGGTCTCCCCAGGAAAGGCACACACATGCTGGATCCCTTCCTGGCCGAGCTCTGCCCCAAGTCCCATCTAGAATGGAATGGTAGTGAATTCTTTTGCTTCCAGGTAGAACTGGAGGAGCAAAAGTTGGTTTACATTTCAGCAAAAATGTTGATGTTGAAGGCACTAAACAAATGAGACATATCAAGAAATGTGACCCTCCCACCAACTTTCCAGGTTCTGCACTGTTGCACACAAGGCCATACCCAGCCCTGGAGCTCACCTGTGCAGTCTTACTGCATTTCTCCATCGGGAACGGCTGGGCGGTCAGCCTGTGGCCACGTGGAGGAGCAGCAGCTGCCCCGTGTTTTGATTCACACCATCCCTCCTGCACCGTTTCACCACCACTGTGCATTGAAGAGCTGCTTCATTTTCAAAGTGGGTTCCTGTTTGTTACCTCATTTCACTGTCTCCACTGCTACCATCCTTGTCCGAGGCTCTCACCTGGTGACTGTGACATCCACCCAAATGGTCTTGCTGCTTTTGCCCTAGATCCTTACGCTATATTCTCAAGACAGCAGACAGGGGTATTCTTGTAAGATGTAAATCAGACCGTGCCAGTCCCCTGGTTAAAACCCTCGGGTGGTGTCCCATCTCACTTGGAGCAAAAGCCAGTCTGGTTACTTGGGGAACCACGCATCTCGGTTTTTCTCTGCCACTGCTCCTCTCTTCACTCCCTCTGCTCCAGCCATCCTGCTTCTGACTCACTAGGCACTCCCGGCCTCGGGGCCTTTGCTCTGGCTGCTTCCTCTGTCTGCAGTCCTCTTCTCCCAAATGCCAGAAGTTTGCTCCTTCACTCCCATTATGCATTTATTTACTCAAATGCCATCTTCTCAGCAAGCTCTTTCCTGGCACTCAAGCCCAAATTAAAACCCCACCTCCTACTCCCTGCTCCTGCTTCATTTTTCTCCATAACACTTATTACCACTTAATATCCTCTATATCTTTCTTATTCATCTTGTTTATTTATCTCCCTTCCTCCACATTATAAACTCCACAAGGCCAGGAATCTTTCTCTGTTTTGTTCACTGTCATAACCCCAGCACCTAGAATACTATTTAGCACAAAGGAGGGTATTCAAAAAATTATTAAAGAATGAATGAATGAATGACTTTTATTATGATAACAAACTCCATGAATAGGCAAAGAAAGACTTATCATCCCCTCTTTGTAACTAAGGAAACAGAGGCTAAGGCAGGCTAAATGCTGCGCTGTAATTAGAACCCAGGGCTGTTGATACTCATTTCAGTGCTTCTTTCATATCACTGAGGAAGAGAGGGCTTGTGAACCCTTATGTCCCAACCCTTCTCCAGGGCTTCCTTGACCACTGCAGTCCCACGATTCCTCCAGTCTCTGAGCACCAGAGCCGTGCATTCATTCACTCACAGAGCATCACTAGGGACCTGGCTTTGTATGGAGGACTGGATGTGCACCATATCACTGACCCCTCAGAGCAGCCCTAGCATGCATTGTCATCACCTTTAAAAACTTCTTTCAACAAATGAGAAAACTGAGCTTTAGGGAAGTAAAAGGGCTTTATCCAAGGTCATACAGCTACTGGGGGCAAAGCCAGGATTCTAACCCAGGTCTGTCTGACTATGGCATCTTATGTAACCACCACAGCAAGGTACTTCTTAAACTTTACTACGACCTGGCTTCCGCCCTTCAGAAATCCCAGGTTTAGTTAACTCATTGCCTGACCATGTTTTTGACAGAGATCATTAATAATTAACTGTCTTACTTTGCACTGACATGATTTGTGTATCTATGTTTGAACTATTTTCCTTTCATATTATCCAATTTTTCACATTAAGATATTTCAGTTATATTGTAAGGGCTTTTGATTTATTCTTTCAAAAAATAACATACTTTGCATGATTATAAAATAATACATATTCATTATATAAAAATTGAAAAGCATAGAAAATCATAAAGATGAAAATGAAAATTGCCCATAATTCTATCACCTAGCAGTAAGCATTACATTCAATATTTTGGTGTATTTCATTCTAGTCTATTTGCTCTGTTAGATTTTTTCCTTTACAAAATTGGAATTGTACTGTATATTCTGCCTGTATATGTTTTTTTCATTTCTCATATTGTAAACCTCTTTATATGATAATACTTAACCTCCCAAAACATGATTTTTAATTGCTGCATTGTGTTCTATAATTTGGAGGTGCCAAAATTTATGGAATGGTTTCCCTATAGTATGAAACATGTTGTTTTCAATTTCCTTATACTTTGAAACCCCCTCCCCCCATTCCAGGTAGAGTGTCTTGCCCACTAGATGGTCTTTGATGATTTAATTTTGTGTCATCTTCTTTTTGGAAGATATTCAGGCAAGTGGCGAGAGTTGTCTATCTGTGATAACGTAATGCTCCTTTGAGGTCAAGAGTTTGATCAGATATTCTTCAAGGTCCTGTCCAACCTTAAACTTTTAATGAATAGGTGATGGAGATTTGTTTTACACAAGGACTCAGACACCTGAGTTCCTATCTAATAAGCATAATTACGCACTCAAATATTTGTTGAACTAATACTTCAAATCACAGTTGGATGGCAGGAGAATTCAGGACTGTGACGAGCATCATTTTGGCTCACTCACTTTACACTGCAAATATAAGCCCAGTGATGCTGTGACCCAGTTCTTTACCTCTCCTTTTCCCTTTCTAAACTGTCCTGTTTATGGGTTATTGCAAATTCTTTTAGTTTTAAAAATTCCTTATATTTTCAAAATGAATGAGAAAAGGCTTAAGTTATTTCAACAGACATAAAATAGACCAATTAAAATAACGGCTAAAAAGGGATTCCAAAACAATATAGAAGAAACTTATTGGTACCAGTAATCAGGGATGACATAGTTACTGTAACCAAATAAAAATGGTCACATTGTTCTTTATGAACTGCCTCCTTGAAAGCTCAGAACTAAATCTGTGTTTAATTACAGTAACCATGTCACCCCAGATCACTGGTATAAACCCATCTCTACTTTTGTATGAAAAAACTTTTCAGGCACTCAATTCTAAAAGGCATATATCGTGGAAACTTACAAAAGGTGTATCATGCTGCAAAATGGGCATGGAGATATTAAAAAAAAACCCTGAAAATTATCTTTTATTGTCCTAACTTTCAATCAACACCAAAGGGTGGATCATTAAATGGTAACTCAGCAAAGGGAAAGAAAGCAGTGCAACTGCATCTGTGGCATTTAGAGCAGCTAGAGGAACGGAGATCTGCCTCTCTCAGCCAAGGTGTCAGTGTTATTAATCTGCGATTTGTGCAGCTGCTGGTGAATAATCATGTGAAGTCTGAGAGTTTCAGTGACCACGTGAAGGCCCTATTTTATTTACTGTCAAAGGCAGAGACGTCCATGTGCTCCAGATATCAGATGAACGGAAGCAAAGCTGGCATTCTATTATGGAAATTTAGATGCATGACTTACTGTCTTATCAAAGTGGATGGACGCTGTAGCTCAGTGAAATAAGACAGCCTGGCTATTAACTCACTGTGTGACTTTGAGGGAAGTCCCTTAACACCTCTAAAGCCTCATTTTCTCATCTTGTAAAAATAAAGATCATCAGATCCGTGATGGACACCATTTCCTACTTCCTTCTCCTTAGTCACTTTCCAGCTGAGGTGGCCATGTGACACAGTTCTGAACAGTTAACACACACACATAAGTCCACATTGGGGTTCCTGGAGAGCTATCATTTCCTGACATGGGCACTAACTCTTCCCTTTATCTTTTTTTTTCCATTTGGAATGCAGATGTGATGGCCGGAGCAGCAGCCACTCTGCTACCCTGAGGTACCATCTAAGAGACTAATAGTTACTATAGCCTCAATATCATTGAACCATTGATTTAGCATTAGCAACTGCCTACCTCAAGACTTCTTGTTGCATGAAAAAAGAATCTCTGTTTATGTCACTATCATCAGATTTTCTGCGGCTTGCAGTCAAAAGCATTACTGATAATACAGTGGTTTGGCAGAGTATAAACTTCAAATAAAGCAAGTGCTATCTGCACTGGTGAGCAATGTGAATGCCTTGAAACACAACCTGCATTTGTATTTAAAAGAATTTTGAATCTGAGTTTAGAAAAATACTCAATGGAGACCCCAGACCTGGATGCAATAACAGAGGAGAGATGCAGGGAATATCAAGCAGCTGCCTTCTCTATAAAAGAACATCTGATTTTGAGAAAAATGGCATTCAATGGACTAGCAGGATGAGTGACCTGCAAAACATCCCCCTGGAGACCTCAGTGAATTGACATGCTGGGGTGAAGTTACTGCCCATTTGAAAGCTGGAACATTTTTTCCAAAAACATTATTTTTGTTTTAGCATAGTTTATGTTAAATGCCTTTTTCAAGCAAAAGGGGTTTGCTTGTGTTCCTTTTGTTCTGGCAGTTGGGGCTTAGAGATTATTGCATAATATTTATAGATTTTTAAATTTGAGAAGGATTTTAATATTGTTAGAATAACAGCTTCCATTTACTGAGCACTTATTGTATGCTAGGAACCATTTTGAGTGTTTTACATATTTTATCTTGCTATTCAGGAATGAAAAGAATGAACTATTGTACCCTCAACAACATGGATAAATCTCAAAATCATGCTGAGTGAAAGGACCCAGACAAAAAAGAGGGCCTACTGTATGATGATTCCATTGTATAATTGTATAAAATTGTATACATTGTATAAAATTCTAGAAAATGCAAACTAACCTATTGTGACAGAAACAGACCAGTGGTTGCCTTAGGCACAGGACAGGGTCGGGGGGGCGGGGGCGGGGGGGTTGGGAGGGAGGGAGGGATTACCAAGGGAGGTGAGGGACTCACGGAGGTGATGGATGTATTCATTATTTTGATTGTAGTGATGGTTTCATGATAGGTAAATATTTCAAAATGTATCAGATTGTATACTTTAATGTGTGCCATGTATTGTATGTCAATTATAACTCAAAAAATGTTTTTTAAAAGGGAAAATGTTAAAAAATTATGCTGCCTTTTAGTAGGAAAATGGATAAATGAGCTGTGATTTATTCACACAAGGGAATTCTATGCAGCAGTGAAAAACCAATGAAAAAGTTCTGCATGCATTAAAAGACAATGATGAAAAAAGCAAGTTACCAAAGAAGTTACAGTATGATACATATTTAAAATTTAAATACACACAACAACATGGTGTATTTTATGGGTACATATATGTATCAAAAGCGTAAATTCTGAGTAATGCACATCAACTCTAGTGGTCCTAGTCTGGTTAATGAGGGGCAAAACAGAGGAAGGGATGGGGGTGGTATGTTGGCTGTACTTAAAATGCTAAGATCCATAGCAAAATGACAAAATGTTAACATCTGTGAAATCTGGGTTGTGGGTACATGGGCATCTGTTACACTATTTTCTGTACTTTTCTGCATGCTTGAAATATTTCATAATTTTTAAAAAGTTTAAGTCATTCTCCATCCCACTCTTAGCATCCAGTTCCCCTTGCCAGGGGCAACAGCTGTTTCTTGTGTGTCCTCCTGGAGATATTCTTAGTACATACAAGCATAGATGTATGAGTGTGTGTGTATATATATGTAAATTTTTATATATCTCTTTTTAAACAAGATATACTTTGGAGCATACTATATACACTGTTCTGTATCTTGCTTTTCTCACTCAATAAACAGTGTGGAAATGGTTCCAACTCAATTCATACAGACTTTCCTCATTCTTTGTAACAATGCTTAGCATTCCATCATATGGATAATTAGGCTATTTCCCGTCTTTTACATTACAGACACATTATAAACACACATTTTGCACATCTGTCTGGGTGTACTATCTGGCCTTTAAAGCAGACTACACCACATCACATTGAATCTTCTCTTAATTCCAAGGGTCTTCAGTACAAACAGCAATGAAAATGTTGGGCTTCAAAAGAGTGATGGGCTCCTGATGTGGGTGGGACAGTTTGCCACCTTTCTGATGCCAGAGCAGCTACCCTTTGGGTTGCTGCACCTCCTTTTTATGTTTTCTATTTCCTGTTGGATACCAGGCTCTTTGCTCCCACTTTTCTAATTGTTGGTAGCACCCTTTCCCCTGCCGTTTTGTTGCTTCTAAAATGTTTTCAGCTAAGAAGCCAAATAAGAAAACTTGTTTGGACTGTGACTGAAGTAATGGATGGGAGGTTCCAAGTAAGGGAATCCAGTATCTTTCAGAGTCAAGAGTATGATACTCCTCTCCTTTTCCTTGGCTATGAATTTTCACTCTCTGGTTAAAGTATTTTTTTACATTATAAAATCATTATAACATGACGCTAGAAAACAATTTCTCTAGACTACTCAAATAGTACCACTAATAATAATTTTATCAAATATTTATTATCTATCTACTTATTTAGTAATATTATCAAATATTTATTTCAGTTTCCAAAGTGTTTCTTATCAGGGAGGTAGTATAGCTTAATGGTTAAGAGCACAGGATCTGAAGTCGGACTGTCTGGGTTCAAACCCTGGTCCACCACACTTGCTGTGTAGCCGCAAGTAGCTTATTTAACTTCTCTGTGCCTTGGTTTTCTCATCTATAACATGGGGGTTATACAAATACTTTCCAAGGTTGTACAAGATTAAATGATTTAAAAACGTGTAAAAGTCTAATCTCAGGTTAGTGCCTGACACACCCCTGGTGAATGTTTGATAATATCAGTTATTATTATTACTATTATCAGTGTAGCTATAGTAGTAGTAAGAGTGGGCAGACCTGATAATCTGATCAGTCACTGGACTCAAGGCTTGCAAGTAAGTGTAGAGGTATATATGTTCAGTAGCAAAATAGTGTTAGGATGTGAACCAGCCAGGCATGTGAAGTCTGCTTATGACCACTGCGGGTGTGAACGTGACGGTGCCAGGCCATGGTGGAAGGTTATGACATTGTGTGGCTTGATGGTGGCTGAGGTGTCATGGAGTCAAGATGAAGTTAGTGGTTTGCTGGAGTTGCCTCTTGAGAGCTGACTGTTAAAACAGGGAACTTAGTAAGCTGGTGGTTCAACACAGCCATTATTTAAAAACATAAATTAGATAAACTTACAAGTAAGTAAATTATATTAAAAACAAAGGTAATGAGTATTCAAAACTCATCAGGTGCAAATTATTTGACTACATTTACCATTATCTGTGCTCTTGAGGTTATGTCCACCTACTGAATCTGCAGAGCGGAAATAGGATGCATGGTGCTCTGCTGTGCTTCTCTTTCCAACTCCATGTTCACGGACATGGTGGGGGTCGCCTGAAATTGGTCATGGTGGGAGTAATTACACATCAGAAACTGGTAAACACACAGACCAAGGCTTGATTTGTTTCGCTGACTGTGTAGACTTAAGAAAACAATTAAATTTAAAAGTGCATCGTGTCTATAACTGCTCACATTGTGAAGAGCAGAAAAAAATCGGAGTGTTCTTTCTCAAACAGGAGATGCTCACATCATTGACAAACTAGTGACGTTCTAATACAAGTCTCCATCACTTCAGTTTGTCTTGTTATCTAGGCGGGAATGACAGTCAATTGCTAGATTGGGACCCAAGTGGTGAAACTTTTACCAGCCCAGCAGGGGATGAAGCCCAGAGGCTGATTTGACAAAGAGGTGAAGTCTCCCTGTCCCTGAGGCGGGGATGGGGGATGACCTTAACTTCCATCCACAGGCTTCAGGCGCTAACCTGCTGTGAGAGGTAGAGAGAGTGCAGCCCCCACTAGCATGAGGAGCTGGCTGGATCCCAACCCTGGAAGAGCTGGCAAAGTGGTGCAGAAAGAAGGTGGGGAGTGAGCTGTTGTCTCACATGGGAACTGGGGAAAGCACAGTGCTGGCAGCACCACGCGGTTGACTCTCTATGGTTCACACTGAGCAGGGGCCACAGAAGGACCGGACCAGGTTCACTTTCATGTATAAGCTTGGCTTATAACTTTCCAATCTGCAAACAGCCCATAGGCTGAGCTCCTCGTTTTTAGTGGACTGTGCATTCTAAGGGTGGGGATGCACGTGGTCTCACGTGGGAAAGCCCGGGCGGAGGGACAGAGAGTGGGGCAAGGCTGTTACACTGTGAGGGGTGAGAGCAGGGTTCCTCCCCAGCCCTGTCACTCCCCTCCTTTTGTTGGGAGGTTGGCTTGGGCACTTTTTCAAAAGGAGGCTGTTTCTAGGGTTAATGTGATGAGTGTTTCTATATAAAAGGAGAACTCTCAGTAGGTGAAGGTCAAGGAGAAAGTGGGTGGCGAGGGAGAAACATCTTATGCAGTGAGCCCTGGACCCTGAAGACACACCCTGAGGACCCATGTCCCCTGGGGAGCCCAACGTGTAAACTCCCAGTGAAATGCACGCTCCATGTGGCCAGCAGACTGGGTGTGCCACACCAGCCTTGCCACTTGATGGTGACCTTGGGCAACCACATACTTTTTCCTGAGCCTCGGTTTCCCCATCTATGAGGTATGAGGGGTGAATAAAATGATCTCTAGAGGCACATCCGCTGCCAGAAGTCTACAAGTCCATGGAAATCTTCCAGTGGGTTTTCTGTTTTCTTTGTCATCAAGGTGCTGACCTGTACTGTGTTGAAATCCTGCTCCGGGGGAATTTAGCAGGCCAGGGAGGCACTTAGGGAGAAAGGATGGGAAAGGGGACCTTGCTAAGGGTGCTGGAAAGTGGGACACAGAAGGGAGGGGAGAGGAGAGAAGGGGAGTGGGAGGGGAAGGAACAGTGCTGCCCCTGGGAGTCAAGCCTGGGAGGTGCCTGACTTCTGCTCCAGCTCCAGCTCCCGTAGGAGGAGTGGACACTCAGACACCCCACCCCCTCCTCCACGCCCCCTGGGCCCCTTATGTAAGCAGCTCCTTGCAGGAAACCGCTCTCAGCAAGAAGCCCCTTTTCCTGTCATTTGAGCAAATCGATATTGCAACTGACTTTTAAACCAGGCACCCCCATGCTCTGCTCACCTCTGACCCAAGAACAGCTTTCAAATCTTTCAATCATACAATGCCTTGCCTAACCCGTCAGTTCTTCCCTTAGATCAAAGAAGTAGAAATGGAGAATAAGTAATTAACAGATGACCAGATCTCTTCCCTGGCTTCCCCTTCAGTCATCTCGCAAATAAACTGTGTGACCAAACTGTGTGAACAGATAATGTCTAGAGGAAGATCACAAGGCGTCGACAAGCCCGCACACAGTGGGGGATGGCGAGGACTCTGACCCCCATCTCAGTGATTAACTGAGATTACTTCTCTCTGTCTCTTTAAAAAGTTTCACGGCTGAGCAGAATCTTGGGAGATGGTTTTTGGAGGATGCTGAGGCCACCATCTCCTCAGATTGCCAGCATTCTGATTAAAGGCACCTTTTTCTTCTGTTGATACCATTTGCAAGTATGTAACTGATTTTGTGAGCAGTGAGCAGCGGGACCGAGTCACACGATTTATTGATGTATTTGGTAACACTGACCCTGCAGCATCGCCGACGTGGTGTAGTAGTTGAACGGCACGTTTTTCACCAGGTATTCCTCGGCGTCCAGGCTAGCCAGCCTCGCTCCCACCAGCACCGACTTGCCGGTGCCCGCGGTCCCCACCAGCATGACCGGCCGCCGTCGAGCCAGGAGGCGCTCGAGGAAGTAGCACACTCGGATGGTCTCGCTCGTGTGCACCAAGCAGGCCTGGAGAGGGAACAGGATGAGTGTGCCGGGGGCTCGTGGGAGAAACAGATGCTGGCAAGAGTGTCCCGGAGCATTTCAGGGGAGGGAATTCCTCTGGGGTCGGGGAGCTCACTACCCCGGGGAGGAGGGCCCCCCTAATACCCAGTGAGACCCTCCTACTAACTCATGCTCTGGGTAGAGTGCAGGCCCTTCCCCCTCTGCCAGCGCTGTCTGCCTCCCTGTGGCCTCTCTTTTAGAATCTTCTTTCCTGGCCGTCCTCCTTCTCCTCCAAGGATGCTTGTGGGGGTCTGGTAATTAAGTTACCTAGGCTTTGGGAGATCTTGTGACTTCATTGCACCTATAATTTCCTCTGAAAAGACAAGTAGCTGGGGACGACTAATTTCTAGTGAGGTTAAACCTTTCGGACATCCATAAGGGTCTGCTGCTAGAGCCACTGCACGTCCTTGGTCACTCAGCCACACTCACCTGCAAAGGCATCTCAGGGTCAAATTCAAACTGGGGGATGAGCTTGGACCAAGGCTCGAATTTCTTGGTCTCTGGGTCTATGTAATAGTCAAAGATGGTTCTTTGGGAGGGAAACTTGACTGTTTTGAACTCGGTCAGCCACCATTTGCTGAACTCTGCCCGGTCGTCCACGAGCTGCCAAAACAAAGCAGGTCAGGAGTCAAGGCTCTGCAGAGCACAAGAAGCCTGGAGAGGCTGCCCTGCATCGGGCAGAAGGTCAGGGCTGGGAGCAAAGAGGGCTCCTGCTTATCCCCTGAGGATCAACCCCGACAAGGCCCAGCTAAGCAGGGGCTGCCCTTGAGCATGTACGTGTGCCCCTGCTTGACCAGGTGGCTGGGTCGCCCTGGCATTATGCATCTCAGAGCACTGGCAGGTGGAGGGTGAAGGAAGGAGGTGTAAGAACACAGAGGAGAGTAGGAGCCTATGGCCCCAAGATGGGCAAGTACAGCCAAGATCTCCTCAAGAGACAGATCCACCCTGGTCCCCCTAGACTCCCAAGGCTCTGAGCAACATCCAGGACAGCAGGCAGGGATGGAAGGAATAAAATGGTGGCTGTTGACACGTGGGGGCACAGGATGGTGCGGTGAGAAGAGCCTCAGCTGGAGAGTCGCGCACATAAACCACTGACACATCACGTCTTTCCACGCCTCAGTTTTCTCATCTGATTCTAGGAAAGGGTATTTCTAAATTTCTTTCAAGAGCTAAAATTCTAAAAATCTAGGAGAAGCAGAGACAAAGCTATACAGGTCTTTCTGACGGAAGGAATAGGTAGCACTATGTATGCATACATGTTAGATCATAAGCCCCTAAGGATAGGGCTGTGCACCCGTGTACTCAAGCTAGTGAGTCCAAACTGAAACACAACACACAAAAGACATCCCAAACATACCCGCTGCTACTGGCAACTCTCTGGTGGAGCAAACCCACTCTTTGAGCACACAGACCTATAGGAAAAATCCTAAAAAGGGAAGAGGTCCAGATTGGGCATTTTAGGAAATGTTCCTGGGGAGGAGGACAGACCAAGGGAGCCGGGCGCATGGCAATGAATCTGGACTTGGAAGAAATGGCACTCATTTCGCTGTCTATTAGGTAAATGAGATTGAATTCTTTTGCCTTAAAAAGAGAATGGAAATAGGCCTTAATGACAGATTTGTTTGCTGTTCTTATTCTGATCTGAATTCAGATTAAGAGGACACTGTATCTTCTCAATATTTGTTCTCTGCAATCAGAAGCCTTAGGAAGAAAATCTCCGTTTTTGACTCATGGATAGAATTCTTTTTTTTTCCTCTGTGTAATTCTTTATTAAAAATACTGCTGTACACATAGAAACTGAAAGCAGGATTAAAGGTGAATAACCCAGATTGGGATCATGACATTAGAATTTAACATACTGGTGCTTTTTGGGGAAGTTGTTGACATCCAAATCACAGAACCAAGGTCAAAGCAAAATACAAAGGTACCCTAAAAAATATTTACAATGAAGTAAATATACTAACAGAATTTAAAATAGGTACAAAAAATTAAAATGACCAACATTACATGACTTCAAGAGTTGTCCTTTCTGTGCTTTTATCTGTCATAACAGGAAGGTGTGGAAAGTTTATATCCTTAATTTGAGTACTCTCAGATATTAAAATCTTCCCATGAATTAAAAAGACTAGCTTTTAGATAATCTCTTAAATGGAATTACACTATGGAAAAGAGTGCTTCCCTCTCCAAAACACCTAAGCAGAACTAAGAGTGTTATTGAAAACCATTCCCAATAAAAACTAAATGAAAAATAAATTAAAAAACAAAGCTTAAAAAATATGTATTACCTGACACCAATTGTTTTCTGGCTGACAATATTTACTCATGAAAACATATTAGCTGTCCACCTTCGGGTAAAATTCTTGAAGACCTTTAACTTCCTAATGAAAACCATCTTTTAAGTTTATATGGAGAATCCAAGACAAAGACCATCTCTAGAAAGAAGGAGGTTGGGTACACCTTCTTTCCTCACTCCCAATTCCACCTTGAGCTACCCTGTCAGTTTCTCAGCCAAGCCATTAGCTGGGCTACACCAACACTGTCTGGCTTCCTGCAATCCGGTGCTTGACCTTACCGTCTACTGTAATTGGACACTGGAAAGACAAGGTCACCTCTGCTGAGTCAGCCCATGGCCTTTTCTCAGTTTGACTCTTCGAGTGTCTCTTCAGCAATGACCTCAATGAAGAGGCCCCTTCTGAACCCCATCTCCTTAAGGTTGTGACAATTCTCTGGTCCCTTTCCTGCACTAAGTCTGTACTGGCACACAGTATGGTACAATGTAGCAGAGTTTGGAACACAATATCCCCTCATTTGGTCTTCACAATGCTCTAAGTCATCCTGGCTACTGAAAATTACTCCTATTTTATGTATGAAAACACAAAAGCTCAAAGGTTACACCTCTGGCAGCAGATGGCAAAACTGGGAGTTGAACCCAGGTTCTCAGTTGCCCAATCCGGTGCTCTCTGAGAGATCATTTACTTCTGAGAGAGAATTCCCTGGGATTGCTGCAAAGTATTTAGCCAGGATCCACCCCTCCCCTTTTTATTAGAACTTCTACCCAGGTATGGGCTGTATTTTGTATTATATTCTGCTTCGCTTTAATAACAGCTTTTTAAACATAAGCATCATTGGTGTTCCTGATGCAAATATTTTGGCCAACTTCATACTTTTTGATTTACAGCACTATTTTGTGTTGGGCTTGAATGCAGGCTGTGTGGGGGGCTTGGACAGTCCCTGCTGTTAAAAGCTTTCTCCCGTGTTCTCTCCCCACGTGCCAGCACAGCCGCCGCAGCTCCAAGTGCTCCAGAACCCGCGGCGCCTGGAGGGATGCTTTCTCCTGGGCTTTTAAAAAGAATTGACTGGATTTAAATTTTTCTACACGGAGATAGAAAAATTGACCAAGTGTCTTTATCCTGATACCCCACTGCCTGCTCAGCACCAGCGTGAGAGAGAAGCCCAGCGGTGGTTGCTGTCTGACATTTCAGCAGGCGAAAGGTCAGGGACTGTATTTGAGGGAAAGCCACAACCTCTGCTTTCCGGATCTCTGCGCATTCATCGAGGCTCTCGTCCATCCTGGTGGACGCATTGGCTCCTTGCCTCAAAGGGGGAATGTGAAGCTGGGAAAGAAGCAGTCCATGGAGAAGCTCCAAGGGCCGCAGAACAGACTGCATGAAATTCTCAGCTGTCAACTCCCAGTCCAGGCACCCTCCTGCCCTTGGAGTGGCCCCCTTCCCCGCCAGTGTCTAGCTCTGGAGAGGAAGATGGAGAAAGGCACATTTCCAGGGGCTTCTGAGAGCTGCTTTCTGAATTGTGAGCACCAAGAACATGTAGGGGGTGATGGGAGGTAGGATGAATGTTATAATCAGAGCCCGTGAAAACAGAGAATAAACTGATTGCTAATTCTAAATTAATTGTTAATTCTTCCAGCTCACCTTCGTTTTGGATTCTTAGAACATGGTTTGCCCTGGGAGGCTGAAATTTTTACCTTTTTATTTGGAAAAGCCCATAATCAACCCAGACCAGAAAGAGTAAATGATAACTCTCCAACACTTGAAGCTTGGTTTAATCCCCTGTTGTGAGAAAGGCACCAGATATTTGCTATGAAACTGAATATCTGTGGTAGGAGAACATTAATAATAAACACTATTCTAAGAGCTTTACATGTGGGCAGTTAGAACAGCATTCCTTCATTTAATGCCTACAAACATCCTAGGAACTGGGTACCACTATCATCACTCTCATCTCCTTTGCACACACGGGGAGAGTGAGGTGGAGAGAGGTTAAATTACTTGTCCAGGGTCCCCAGGTAATAAGTGGCAGAGTTAGAATTCAAATCCAGAGTCCATGTTCTCAGCCTCTATATGATACTGCCTGATAGCTAGTCAGTTCTAAAAGACTGGTCTGCCTAACCTCAAATATGTTGTTTCTAGGTAAAGTACCTTTTATTTGGAGAAAACTAAGTAAAGAAAAGGTTGGGAATACACAAGGCTTAGAGAATAGGATGCCAAGACACCCCCAAACAGCACGAAGCTACAGCAGCCAACACCATGAGATGAATACTACTTCGGTTTCCTATCCCTAGATGTCAATTAGCCTTTGGTCTAACCTTCTACGGACAGCTCTGCGTTTCAGGGGTATGAAGATGTGATGGTTGGTACAGAGTGGTACATGCCTGTTCTGGAAAGTTTTTAAGAAGCCTAAAGGGATTCCTCCTACTCAAGCTTCTACAGCACAGCATCATTCCACCTACAAAACACACATCACCTTGCCAATTAAGGTACTTATACCTCCAGTTTTTCAAACTCAATCAGCAACTGCCCAAGAAATTAGGGATACATTCACTAACTCAAAAAACAACAGCTCAAAACATAGCCCAATCTCACCTGTCTCACTACCTGAAGCCCTCCTAAGGGGACTGACGCCTTTAGCAGAAAAAGGGAGAGATAACTAAGTAGTTTGATGCTTCTGTGTTAATTCTGACTTTAGCTGTTCTGTCTTCCAAATCTTTGCTGTTTAGCGTGGGTGTTAGCCTCGGCACACCCTCTTACCTGATCTTGGACCATTGCTCCGCCAAAAGCCCAGATGGCAGCAAACACAAAATAAAGCTCGTAGGTTTCCTTGGGGCAGTCTGCAGGGATGTTCTCATCGGTCAGCAGACACTCGAGAAGGTGGCACAGCGTCTGAACCATGCTCTGCTCTGGGATTGGAATTATCTTCTTAAATCTGCAAAGAGAGACACAGATATGCTCTAAAACACTGGATTCTTCCATCCTAGAGGCATTGTTGGACAGCTATGGAACCCTGTTGGTGTCTGTGGACTCACGATTTGACAAGTTCATGCAGTTTTGCAGCAGCAAAAACGTTGGTATTATAGAGGCCCATAGTGCTACTTAAGCTTTTGTTTCCATCAGCTGTTTGGGGGTCTGCTCCCTTTGCAAAGAAGGAAGGGACCGGAGCCCTCCTGAGATGATCCCTTTTCTCATCTTCCTTTCCTCTGATGCCCTCCCCGCGCTTCCCTTCTCTGAACATTGAGGACGCCCCCCACCTGCCCCGCCCCAGTCCTTGGGGAATGTAGGAAGCTGCAACAAAACGAGTAAATATCTCACAGTGTCACTGTTTCAACTGTCAAAAATCACCTACAGAGCCAAGGTGGGTGCAATTCTGAGGCTGTTCCTCCACTCCTCCAGCTCAGAGGAGTGCCCTCAATTCAAACACACTGAAAATGTTTTCTCTGGGGCTAGAGTCTTGTCTGGGGGAGGCAGAGTGGGCCAGGACAGAAGGTGATTCACATGACTAAGTTCTGTCTTTCGTAAATATAGCTCTGTGACTATGTCTTGACCTGAATTTGTACTTTCAATCTTGGTTTAGAGGTCTTGGCTGAAAGGCAGGTATCCAGAGACACAAAGGTGCACCTACACCCAAGGGAGCAGGAACACACAGACACACGCACAGGGCACTCTCATCCCACCAGGCGTACACACAGAGTGCACCACGGACCCATATACTCAACCCCTCCTGCCCTCGTCATCACCTCCCAGAGAGGATGAGCTCACAGGCCGCACAGAGGCAGGGTCCACTGTTATAAGATGAACAACACCATCAACAGACATCTTAGAAGTCATTTGCCAGCACTGGGCTTCGGAGTTTCATGGCGTTCCATCCTCTTCAGTGTTTTGTGTTGTGTTGGTTTTGAGTCTGGCTGCAGTCCTTACAACAATGCTGTGAAGTGGTCTAAGAGTCTAGGCATTATGTCCATGAGTAGTGAAGAAACTGAGTGCTTGGGAGGCTTTCCTTCATTTCTTCAATGCATATTTGTAACAGAATGTCAGAATGGAACTGCCCCAGGCTCAGTTTTGGATGAGGTGCTGACACAATACAGGCCAACTACTCTTCCAATTCCAAACTGAGATTCCAGTTTGAGATTCCTCTGGTGCTCTCAAGGATTTATAGCCGCGGTCCCGAACATTTTTGGCACCAGGGACTGGTTTTATGAAAGACAATTTTTCCCCAGATGGGGGCGGGGTATGGCTCAGGCGGTAATGTGGGTGATGGGGAGAGATGGGGAGTGGCAGATGAAGCTTCGCTGGCTTATCTGCCAATCACCTCCTGCTGTGCTGTCCGGTTCCTAACAGGCTGTGGACCGGTAGCGGTCCGTGGCCTCGGGGTTGGGGACTCCTGGTTTATAGGATCAAAGTGGTAGATGCTGAAGGGGCTAGAAATGAGCACACAGGACTTTGGGGAGGGCTCTGGGTGTGCAACGAGTGCCCCTCCTACAGGGAAGGCAGGCGCTCACCCTGAACAGAGACCCTCAGAAAGGGGCTCCCTTAGGACCCAGGCTTGGAAATCCCTGAGGAGACCTGCTAACCTTGCAGTGTAGGGTCAGAGGGTGCTCGCTGGAGCACTAACCCTGGAGTCCAGGTATGGCCGTGAGCATGTGGGCTTGTTTAGATACTGGTGAAGGGGTCCAACCTGGAGGGTTTGTGTGAGGAGCTGTACGCGACCAACTGATGGAGAGGCATTTACTTGCTTCAAGGGAAGGCATACTGGGGATCTCCAGGGATGGGAGGGGTCCAAGCGACCCACAGAGGCTTCCAAAGAGTCATTTCCAAACCTGCCACAGCTGGGGTAAATGAGGTCACACCAGGTCCATCATGAAGGCCTTTCCTGCCCCTCACTCTCTTCCCTGTGTCCCCCCCTTCAACCCTGAGGGGTGAGAAGCTACAACTGGTAAGGGGGCGACTGGTAGAATAAGGACAGAAGTCAAGAACACCGTCCTTTCCCACTGTAGGTGGAGGGCTATGTGGGCAGTGGGAGAGTTTGTATGTTTTTTCAATTTTCACTGCCTCTTTTTAAATTTTTCGCGTGTGCATGTGCACGTGTGTGTGTGTGAGATTGTGTGACTAGAAGTGATGAGATGCATTTTTATTACTGAAGAAGGACCAGTAAAATCAGCAATGTTGACCTAGATTTCATCCAGGGGCAGAGGAGAACATAAAATGTTTTTGAAGGAACAGTGGGAGACAAAATAAAGTTGTTTATAATCACCCCTTACGAGCCCTGCTTGTTCAATATAAAAATTACTGTGTGTTGGCATTGCTTCATCGTGACGGGGCCACAGAAAGCTGGCATTACAATACGGTGATGAATAAAATAGAAGTAGGACTTTTCAGTGAGTGTCTTGTCACTACCAGCTGAGGCACTGAGTGAGCACCATGGGACCTCGGTTCCCACATCTGCAGGATGGTCGGCCCTCATAAGGATATTGTGAGAATTACATGAAGGAAACCCAGAGCAGGCACCCTCAACCACAGCTATGGGTTTTTCCTTGATAACCACGGGGCTCAGAGACTGGTGGCGGGGGGATGTTTCTCTGGATGGACTTAATACAGTCTTTAAAGCTTGTTTCAGAAGCTGTGCTTGCACACGAGCACACACGTGTGTACACACACACACACACACACACACACGAGTTTGGTATCTCTTGTTCTAAATGCCCAGAGTGGGAAATGGCCGAATTTTTAGTTAAGGATAAATTGGACAAGTGTCTCAGCAAACCTTAAAGAATAGGGGATGCTATTTTCCTAAAACCTCCCCCTTTGTTGTCACTTTAACTCTTTGCAGCCCTTGTCTATTTGAGACACTAACCACGACTGCCTACTTCCAGACTCTTGCTGCCACGGCTGCTTTATCTCATTAGATGCCAGGGCCACAGAGCTCACAAGCCACAAGGGGTTAAAGGCTTTTTAAAGGCTTTATGAAAACGCTGAAGTTTGGAAAAATAATTATTAACCCTGAAGTATAAAACTTACAAAATCAAAACTAATAAATGTTTAATATCTGAAAACATATCACTATGTCAACTATTCAACTGTGACTCAGTTTTTACTTACATAAAATTCTTTCTTAACATGGTGGATTTTGATGGGGGAGGGCGGGGCACATGAAGAAAGAGTGCCTTGGGCCATTTTGCCCTGGGAGCTCTCCCTTCACCTCTGCGCCACGCTTGCAAGCATTTGCCATCCTGTGTTTCTCAGGCCAATGAATAAGGAGTTGGGAATCATTTTGAGTGACAGACTTTATTTCCAGGAAACATCAAACTGACTCTGTTTGTTGAACATTCAGGAACTGAGGATCTCTGAGTCATGTTACCTTCACAGCACCAGCTTCTGATGGTGCAACCGGGCTGAACAACAGGGCTGAGTACCTGATTCGTTGAATGATGCGTCAAATGGCAAAGAAAGAGAATGTAAAACAAAAGCAGGTTCCAAACAGCGGAACCCTTCTCTGCAGACACGTATAATATTCTTGCTATAATAAGTATCCTTTTGGTTAAGAGCAATTACTATTTTGTTTATGTGTTAAGTGGTCAGGGCTTGTTGCTTTTACTTTTGCAAACCCATTGGAGGAAGAGTGAAATCTTAGGGTCCAGAGGGGTAGGACTGGTCAAATGATACATTATACCCAATCCTGTATCATCTAGACCATGGATGCCCACAGCCAGGAACAGGAAGTGGGCCCCTTGTGTTGCTGACAGGTGTCATCTTCACCTCTAGGCCTGTTGATCTGGCCTGTATCAAGTGTAGGAGGGCCAGCTGCGTGCCCTGCGAAGCAGAGGGTCTCAGGATTGCTGTCTCTGCTACCACAACCCGCGACCTCCTCCAGACATACCCTCATAGCCCTCCAAAAGGTCCTTTACATCTCTCTCCTCTTCACTCACCTCGCTTCCTGCCTGAACTGACAACAGGCATCCCATCGCCGTCCTAACGTGTGTTCCCCTCTGCCATCTGCCACACCCGGGGTGGAATGCCTAGGGACATCTGACTTTGGGGACAGGACAGAACATCAGCGGGACATCAGGTATGAGCCAACAGGCTCTTTATTGCTTGTTACCTTCCTTACCCCTTGGCCTACCTGGTTCTGAGTGTGTCTAAGCAGGCTGGAAGATACTTGTCAAACAGAAAGGTTAGGGTGGCTCTCTCTGTCTGGATCTCCCTCTTGTCGATCCAGCTGCTCACAGGAGGGTTCCACCCCAGGTCTGCAGGGTTGATGTACAGGATCCCTGGGAGCGTAGAGGATACAGCTTAGTGACATTTCCATAGATCTCAGGATATTCTTCATCCCAGAGAGTTATTTTCTCTGTTTAGAAAATGTACTGAAGGCTGGGCTTGAAAAGAACAGAGATCTGGCCGAGGTCTGAGAGGGCAAATGGGTTTGCTATTGGGATCATCTCCGACTGACTGATAATAGCTGATGGAAAGCAGTGTTGAGAAGGATCCTGAGGCCAAGTCTAGGCTCAGGAGGAAAGCAGGCTGTGATTGATTAGCAATACTTGTCATGGTGAGGAAGGGTGCAGATCGCATGGTGGCCCCTAAAAGGATGGAACCATGTCCCACCCAGGAAAGTTAACGTATAAAGTTATTATTTTCCACCAGGATGTGGTGAGAAATTGCAATGCTCAATCATCTTCATTAGCCTTCATGGAGGCTAGAACTGGCCTGAAAGTAGCCTAATTCGAGGCACTTACGTGCAGAGGACCGTTGTTCAGCTCAGGGGCCAATCCCTTCCCATTAGTGTAACATTTCTGAATTGAGATGCTCACATGGTCCTGGCTGTAGAGCACTGGCTCACCTTCGTGGGTGTGGATTAGGGCTGAGAATCAGGCTGGGGTTTTGGATGATCAACGTCTGGCTCCTGCTTGGAGCTTCCTTCAGAGCCAGCAACGTTATATGTATCACTAGAGGCACCCGTTTTCAACTGAGCAGTTGTGGTTTTTCCTTTCATGGGCCATACCTGCTCTGGAGACAGTGGCTGGCGTGGCCGTGCGCAGGTGGCTGATCTCAAAGAGGAGCCTCATTGTGGGATTCAGAGGGATCCTCTCATTGCTCGCCAGGGTCAGCACCTGGACACAGGGTGAGGGACACGGCAGGTGGGGAGGAGTTAGGTCACATGGCCAGCTAGGGGGAGTTAGGCTATTATTCCTGATAGGAATTAGGATGATTATTTTCTGCTTTGTGATTATAAGTATTTTCTAAATTTTCTGCAATAATCCTCTCTCTCTCCTTCTGTAGCCCCTTTACCTCCATCCCTGTTGTGTGTATTGAATCAGGAAAAAAGCTACCTAAAAAGTTTAAGTGGATGTCAATGATTTGAATGAACTAGACCACAATGAAAAAGTAGGATAATTAAAGGAAAAGAGCTCAGGTTTCATCCAACTCCTGTTTCTTTTGGAAGAGCACACACTTATTCTAATGATTCTGTAAACGTTGAAACCATCGTTAAAATGTTTAACCTAGATGTGCTTTATGAACAAGTTTAGAAACAGTTCCCAGCTTAACAGCCACTTTATTGGCATTCAGTTTTCATTGTTTATAAAAAATAAAACATATTCTCCATGGATAAAGATTGGTCACCATTGAGGATGCGTGACAGGCTTAGAATGTTTCTGATCCTCAGTTTCCTTATTTATAAACAAAGAAGAAAAATGTTTTAAAGATTTGAATAAATGATTTCAGATTCTTTTCAGCTCTAAATATTGAATTAACCTGCATGCAGAAGATTCTGAAGGAAATTACAACAATACTAAAAACATGGGAGTGATGGCAGTGCCACTGAAGAAAGTGAAAGTTGCTCTATGGGATGAATCAGTTCTAAGACGTCTACTGAAGATACCGGTGAGTGAAATCAGGATCTTGAAGAGTTATCTGCTATCTGCACTCCATGTTCACTGGAGCATTTATTTATAATAGCCAAGATGTAGAAACAACCTAAGTGTCTGTTGATGGAGGGATGGATAAAGAAAATGTGATACACACACACACACACACACACACAGTGGAGTATTATTCAGCCATAAAAAGAAGGAAATCCTTCTCCAGGTTCATCCATGATAACATGGGTGGATCTGGAGAGTGTTATGGTATGTGAAATGTCAGACAGAGAAAGACAAATGCTATATGATCTCCTTATATGTGGAATCTTAAAAAAATAAACTCATAGAAACAGAGGGTAGGTTGGTGGTTTCCAGGGATGGGGGTGTGGGGCAGGCAGAGGAAATGCATGAAGGTGGTCAAAGGGTACAAACTTCCAGTTACAAGATGAATAACATCATGTACAGCATGGTGACTAGAGTTAATAATACTGTATTGTGTACTTGAAAGTTGCTAAGAGTAGATCTTAGAAGTTCTCACCACACACACACACACACACACACGTAATTATGTGAGGTAATGGAGGTGTTAACTAACCTTGTGGTAATCATTTTGCAATATATATTTTAAATCATCATGTTGTACACCTTACACTTACACAGTGTTGTATATCAATTATATATTGACAATGTTATATGTCAGTTATATCTCAATAAAGCAGGAAAAAATAAAGGCAGCAGTAACGATTCCTTGCTCGGGGCCAGTCCTGTGTGGAATCAAGGTTTCCAGATGTGCCTAGGGACTGGTTTCATTGATGATTAGGGATGACATGGGGTCCCCTTCCCCCTTGGTACCTTGTTATCATCCATGACAGTGTTCAGAGACTCGATCCACATTGGATCTATGTCGCCATCCAGTAGAATCCACTTGGGCCCATCATGGGTGATGTTGGAAAGCTCCCGCATGACGGAAGAGAACAATCCTAAGAGGAACCATGGATATCTTAATTTCCAGGTCACCATCAATCTTCTTCCTCTTAAAACAGCCTTTTCCTAACAGCTACAACACTCAGAAGGAGGTGTACATAGGCAAGTCAGAACTGGCTTTGTAACTTACGCTATTAAGAATCTGACCACTCCCAAGGTTCCACTCTCTCTGTGCTCTGGCCCAGCTTTTTGTAAGAACAGCAGCAACAGCAAAACAAGAAGGAAACCTGATGGTACTGCTTTTTAACTGACAAGGGACCCAGTGAACCATTTCAACAGGCAACTGTGACGTGATGGAATTACATAAAACCTTCTTAGGTAAGGTTTTCATCCTTTGAAACTGCAGCCTGGGAAAATCCTGCAAAACGCAGGCTTTGAGAGAAGGCCCTATGTGATTCTAGTTGGCGTTACATGAAATTTATCTCTTAATTTGGATAGAATTGATTTTTTATAATACTAAGCTTTCCCAATCAATAATATGGTATGTCTTTTCATTTATTCAAATATTGTTTTATGTTCCTTAATAAATTTTTACAGCATTTTCAATGTATCTCTTTGGCTAAGTGTATCCCTAAACATTTCAGTTCTTATTGTTATTGTGAATGGAATTTTTTTTCCTGACTTTCAGTTTTAGTTGACTACTGCTAGTATAGAAAAAAGCTTTCAAATTTTGTGTATTTTATTTTATACTTAGTTACCTTTAATACATTTTCTTATTAGTTCTAGTGATTTTTCAATACTGTCTCTAGAGTTTTATAGGTATAAAGTGGTATAATCACCAAAATAATAATTATCTCCTTTCCTCCAATTTATAAGATGTATTCCATTTTCCTGTCTTACTGCATTTTCCAGAATTCCACCAAGCAAATCTGAATAATAATGTTGGTAATAGGTCTCCTTGGCTTATTTCTGGTTTTAATGGAATTGGCTTTATTTTCTCATCATTCAGAATGCTCTTTTTTTCCTTTTGGCTTTAGGTAAAGAGTATTAATTGCACTTAAGGGATTTCCTTCTATTCCTATTTTACTTAGAATTTTTAAAATTAGGAATGGCTACTGAGTTTTTAGCATCTATTTATTGATCAAAGTATTTTATCCTTTATTTGTCAATGCTTTATGTTAATACTTTAAAAGTAATTGATTTGTCCTTACATTCCTGGAACAGATGCTACTTGGTCAGAATGTATTATTCTTTTGAGATACCGATAGATTTTAGTTACTGATATTTTATTCAGAATTTCTAAATCTGTATTAATAAGTGAAATTGGGCTATTGTTTTTGGTTCTGCACAAAGGTTGATATCAAGATTATTTTGGCTTCATAAAATGAATTAAGAGGTGTCCTTTTATGATTTTGGAATTATCTTTATTTTATTCAGCTACTATTTTAAAATTTTCCTTTTCATTACTTTTTCTACTTCTTATTGAGTAAATTTTTTAATTCTTGTTTTTTCCAATAAGTTTTTATTGGAGTATAGTTGCTTTACAATGTTGTGTTAGTTCTTATTGAGTAAATTTTGTTAAAATTATATTTTGCTAGTGGATCATCTATTTCTTCTAGTTTTTCGAATATGTATCATATATGTCTCTTCCATTTTAATCTTGTCTATATCTACTGTTATATCTTCTTTCTAATTCCTAATCTTACATACTTTTACTCTCTCTTTCCCCCATTAATCATGCTCACAATGGACTTATTGGTCTTTACAAAGAACCAGTATTTATATTTATTTATCCTTCCTATATTTTTTTGTTCCTTCCCACTAATTTCAGCTTTTATCTGTATTGGTTTCTTCCCAGTTTTCTTCAGGTTTAGTTTATTACTCTTTGAATAATTTCTTAGGATGGATACTGATTTCCTTTATTTCTAGCCTACCTTCTGTAATTATTTAGAGTTGAGTTTTTCCTTTTTGGCTTTAGATGTGTCCCAGAGGTTTCTGTATGAAGTATTCTTCTTTATATTGCTTCCAAGAGGGGTTGCAATTTAATTTTCCCTTTAATCCAGGGCTTACTGTTTCTTGATTGCAAATAGTAAAATTATTTTTGGTCATTTTCTTGCTATTTGTTTCTAATTCTATTGTATTAGTTTCAAACAATGTGGTGTGAAAATTGATACTTTTGAATTCATTACAATTTCTTCTGTGCCCAACTAAACTTTAATTTTTTGGAAATGTTCCATGAGCCTACCAAGAAAGGAATATTTTCTATTTACAAGATGCAAAGTTCTATATCAGCGTGTTACACTGAGTTTGATGGATGCATTTCCTAATTCTTCTGTGTCTATACTTATTTTTCTGTCTACTGAATCTTTCTAATTTTGAAAAAGGTGTATTAATATAATCCACTATATGTCTACTTTTATAAAGTTCTCTTAAAATGTTTTAAAGAGTTACATTCCACTTACTTGAAAGTTCTCATTTAGTGAATACAGATTTATGATTATTATAAATCTTTTTCAATTTCTCCATATTTAATGTGTATGTTTAATAAAGCTTTAATTAAAATTCCAACACTGTTTAAAATTTGAATATTATGTGAGCTTAAATTTAATATGGAATAAGAAGTGCCTAAGACTAGCCGAGAAATTACAGAAAAATATCGAGGACGGATTTACCTCATCAGACATGAAAATGATACAAAATGATTATAACCTAGATAGAATGACATTAGTATAGGATTAGATAAACAGGTGAGTGGAACAAAACAGAAAACCCAGAATCAGATGTCAATACAATTGGCCCTCTGTATCTGCAAGTTTCGCATCTGTGGATTCAACCAGCCATGGATCGAAAATATTCAGAAAAAAACAATTCTAGAAAGTTCCAAAAAACAAACTTGAATTTGCCACACACTAGCAACTGTTTATATAGCATTTACACTTGCAACTATTTATACAACATTTACATTGTATTAGGTGTTATTAGTAATCTAGAGATGATTTAAAGTATATGGGAGGATGTGCATAGGACAATGCAAATACAATGCCATTTTATATGAGGTCTTGAGCATCCATGGATTTTGGTATCCATAGGAGTTCCTGGAACCAATCCCTCATGGATACCAAGGGACAACTGCATATATGACAATTTAAATTAAGAGGGAAAGGACAGTTTACTTAATAAATGGTGCTGTCACAATCAATTATCCATCTGGAAGGAAATAAAGTTGATTTTCTACCTTACCTCATACTAAGCCCCAAAATAAATTCTAGATGAATAAAAAATGTTAATGTGAAAAGAACCTTTTAGACCAAATTTATGATACTATATAGCTTAAAGTTAGAAAGAGTTATAAACCAAATAGGAATTTCAGGTGCTAAAAAGACTAGACAGACATATTTCCTTCTTAAAAAGTGCATGGTAAACATGCCATGAAGTGTCTGTAGACAAATGGCAGACAGCGAAAAACCATTAGTGGTGAATATAACAGATACAGGGTTAATGTCTTTGGTATATAAAACAATTCTTACAAACTGATAAGAAAATCATTAGGAGGAATAAAATTACAAAAGAGCCAATTACTAAGACCAATAAGAAGGAAAGTATATTAAGCCTCATTAATAGTGAAATAAAAATTAGAGAGGCTGCTCATTAAATCCCACTGTTGTAGGCCTCTGATGGAAGGTCCTAAATTAGAGGAATCCAGGCAGTTTGACCCTGATTGGGATGACTACTAACATTGGGGTGTTAGGATGGAGCTGAGATTTCCTCATTCCAGAAGCCACATTTGTTTTAGAAAGAGGTCCTATCAGCTCATAGAGAGTTTTCTCCATTTTCTCTTCTGCTCTCTCCCAGTGACAGCAGACACTTTCCAACATCTACCAGTGATTTTTAATTCTTTGAAGGTGAGGCTGAGGTCAGCACTGAGTGAGCATGGTTTTGCTGTGGAAGGGACTGTGGTTCTAGGATCCTCCTGAGATGAGTTTTCTGTAGCAGCTTCCCCATCACTCCTGGGGCGGTGCTGATAGGGAGGTACCCTCTGAGGGATGCTAGACTGAACTGCTCCTTTCAGAATGAGCGGTGGGTTTCCCTATCCTACCCACGTCTTAGACCCTCTGCCAGGCAACATAAAGACTCCATGACTTGCGTTCCAGAATCACGAAACTGTACCTGAGAATGCCTGCCTTGCTTTATCCTTTTTAAGGGCCCTCTCTCAAGAGGCAGCTGAAGAGTCCCCAAGGAAAGAGACTATCCCAAGGGCTGAGGTTCCCCTCCAAGCCAAAATCGGTTTCCTTTCTTTGATTCTTTCCACCTTCTTTTCTAACCCGATACAGATCAGCCCAATGTTCCCTCCTCTGCATTCACCCTACTGCATTCTCTTCTGCCTAAGGGGATGAGTTAGTCGTATCCTGCTCTCACCATCCTTCCATTCTCGTGTGGCCGGATTGATGATGCCAAAGAGTTCATCGCTGGTGACTGCTTTGGGGTTGAGGTCAGTCCAGACGGGGCGGCGTTTCATGATCTGGTAGGTCTTGTGCAAGGACCTCAGCACCTGCGACTTGCCAGTTCCCGCGCTGCCCACCACGAACACGGAGTGCCGCACAGCCAGAAGCTCCTCCAGCTGGACCACCTGGGAGACATGGAATTCAGCCAGAGTGACCAGCCTGTCACTCGCCCACGTCCCAACTGCTCTTCTGTGAGCCAGACTGGTATCTGAAGTGAGACCTGAGGTCAACACAGGAAGGGTTATTCCCCCCAAGATGTGATGGGGTCGTAAATGTAGGGGCAACATGATTCATTTACTCACTTATTCATCATTCCATCCTATAATTATTAGTCACAACAAAATGCTAGGGAGTGTGCCTGGTGAGGGAGATTCAGAGATGACTCTCCGGCCCTCCATCATCTCACAGACTGATGGAGAAGCAAGTCATGTTGACAAATTATTATCATGTAAGGTGATAATGCTATAGCTGATGTATTTATTAAGAGCTATGGGAGAAGACAGGAAGAAACAATTGATTTTGTACAGATAAATGGAACACAAAAGGCTTCACAGAGAAGGGGGCATTTGAACTGGGGCTTCAGGGATGAGTAGGAGTTTGCCAAGAAGATGAACAGGAAGGATATTCCAGGCAGAGGAAACAGCACAAACAAAGGCTTGTGGTGTGACAGAGCATGACATGGTTGGCCAGATGGTTTGATGAGGCTGGAGTCAAGGAGCTCCTTGAGGACAATGATACAATTGAAGGTATCATCACTCTTGTTCTAGTTTGCCTCCAGGATCACCTTTCTACACTGTTGTACACTTACTGGAATGAAAATCTGATCAAGTCACTGCCATCACGTTGTCCCTTCAGTGGTTCTCCATAGTTTTAGTGATGAAATCCCAAATTCCTACACTGGTTTACAAGGTCCTTTTGCACCTTGGCCCAAAACAGCTTCCAGTTTTATCTCTCATCCCTCAGCACACACATACCAGGTAGACAATTTCTTGGAGCTCTTTAATGATTCTCTTTCCTGTGCCTGGGCCTTTAACACACTGTGCCTTCTGTTCAGAAGTGATCCCGTCTCCTGCCTTCTTCTGGCCAGCCCCTACACACCCTGCAGCCTGGGGTAGGTGTCCCACACCTACATCCTGCATCCTAGCACTTACCAATATTGCAATGGCTACTTTTCTGTCTGCCTACTAGATTACCAGCTACTCGAAGGCAGGCAGGACAGGGCTTTTATTGATATTTCTCTATTTTCAGTGTCTAGCAGAGAATCTGGCAGAGACCAAGTGCTGAAGAAATATTTGCTGGAAATGTGAAGGATGGGGACTTCCCTGGTGACACAGTGTTAAGAATCCACCTGCCAATGCAGGGGACACAGGTTCAGCCCTGTTCCAGGAAGATCCCGCATGCCACGGAGCAACTAAGTCCATGAGCCACAACTACTGAAGCCCGCATGCCTAGAGCCCGTGCTCCACAAGAGAAGCCACTGCAATGAGAAGCCTGTGTACCACAACGAAGAGTAGTCCCTGCTCGCTGCAACTAGAGAAAGCCCGCGCACAGCAATGAAGACCCAATGCAGCCAAAAACAAGCAAACAGACAAACAAATAAATAATTTTTTTTTTAAATGTGAAGGATGGCTGGAAAGGTTGGATGACCCCTATCAGGAAAGGTGTTGCATGTCATGAACTAAAACATTTGAATTTTAATGTAGATCAGGTTTCCTCATACTTTATACTATAAATCCTTAATAGCTGAGGAAAGTGAACTGAAGAGGAAATGTGCTAAAATGTTGACAGGGTAGTGGGACAACAGAAAGTTTTTTCCCCAAACATTTTATTTATTCTACATTAAAAAAATTACACTATTATATATAAAACAGATAACCAACAAGGACCTATTGTATAGCACAGGGAACTATACTCAGTATTTTATAACCGCTTATAAGGGAAAAGAATCTGAATATATATATATATTCAGATATATGTATCTGAATCACTGTTCTGTACACCTGAAACTAACATGACATTGTAAATCAACTATACTTCAATAAAATTTTTAAAAAGTAAAGCAAATTAATTAATTTAAAATGACTCCTATATTTTAAAAAATTTAATTGACAGGAATGTTAAAAAGAATTCCAGAATTGTACAACAAGGGAATTAGGAGAGTGGTACCACTTATAAGAAGAGAGTAATATAAAGGGAGCTGATAAATGGCTCTTTGGGGAAAAAGACAATTAGCTTCCGTTGTGGAAGGATAATTTATTGGGATACTGAGTTTTGCTTTCCATAGCATCAATATCTTTTTCTCCTCCATCCCAAGCTATTGCTGTTCCTCTGATTCAAACCCCCAAATCACCCAAAAGAGATTCTCAATCCTGGCTCTTGTTTTCAGCTTTCAGGGACTCAATGCAAGATCTTCCCAGATAAAACTGAGGGAAGTGATCAGGAAGGGTCTCTGAGGAGCTGACATCTAAGCTAACATATGAATGAAAAAGAGTCAGCCATGGGCAGACCAGTGGTAGAGCATTCCAGGTAGAGTGACAGTGAGTGCAAAAGCCTTAAGTTCAGCAGCAAGCTTGGAGGGCTCAGAGAACAGAAAAATAAAAAATAAAAAAATGTAAAAAGCAAGAGGGAGCAGTATAAGATGAGATAAGAGAGGTAAGCAGGGGGCAGATATGCAGAAATTGATATTTGGAATTTTATTCTGAGTACAACAGAAAGCATTTGGAAAATTTTAAGCATGAAACTGACCTGAGGGTATTGCATTAAAATGGAGGAGGGCGGTGGGGTGGGGCAGAGAACAGGAGAGGTGGTGGCAGGGGATGGTGCTCTGGCTACTGAATGGAGACTGTATTATAAACCTAGGTTGTTTTTTTTTTTCCGTGAACTACTACTGACTGATTCCCTGATATCAGGAAGACTTAAAATTGCTTTCTAGTTCCATCAACTTCTTTTTGTTCAACAGCTGTATTGAGACATAATTCACATACCATAAAATTCACCTTTTTCCAGTGGCTTTTAGCATATTCACAGGATTATACAACCATCACCATGATACAATTTTAGAACATTTTCATCAACCCAAAAGGAAAAACCAGACCCATCAGTAGTCACTCCCCATCCCTACCCCTAATTCATCCCTGTGCAGCCCCTGATACACATTCTGCCTCTATAAATTTGACTATTCTGGGCATTTCAGAAAATGAAATGACCTCTTTCACTTACAATGTTTTCAAGGCTCATCTATGCTGTAGCATGTACCAGTACTTCATTCCTCTTTACAGCTGAATGAAATTCCATTACATAGGTATACCACATTTTGTTTGTCCATTTATCAACTGATGAGTGGGTTATTTCTACTTTGACTGTGATTAATCCATCAACTTTTGACAGTATCTTTTGTAAGGTAAATATATATGTATCTCTATTCTTCCTTCTACCTTTTCTTCTCTTTTCCATCTCCTATCTTCTGCCAGACACATTATACTCTTACATTGCCATGTTTGATAATATTTACATTCTGTTTCATTCTTAGATTTAGACCTTCTCTATTTTCCATGATTCTAAGAGTTGAAGACAAATGGCGGCTTAGATTTTTACAATTGTAGATATTTTTCACTACAGAAGAAAGCAGTTGCCTGGAATACATAACGTTCTCTGTGGGCCTTGTGTCATTACTTGACAGAGGATGTTCTGAGCATCAATTCAAGGTCAAATAGATACTCTTTTCTTACACTCTATATATTGATCAATATCAGGTTCACACTTACTTTTAAAAAATCCTTTTTCTCTTAGTGTTTTTAATTTCTTTCCTTTTTCTTTGTTAAGACAGACATATGCCTTAGTTCTCATAACTGAGAATTTCAATAAAACACATGAGACATTTCATCTTGTTTATCTATTCTTCCTGTGAATATATCTACTTTTCAGGTCCTTTTTCTTAGAGACCATGGACTTCCTGACTTGATTTGGATTGATTGCTTTCTAGGCCTGCTAATAGCTATAATTCAAGGACTTCCTTTATTTGATTCTTAAATTTTTGAATCCCATGATATTTTTCTTGTTTTTCATCCTTGTTTTGCTATAGTATGTCCTCAAGTAACTTAATCAAATAGGATGCATACATAGTAAAATTTGTAACTCTTTGAAAATATCCTGAATGATAATTTGGTACGTAATTAGTTTTGAGATCATTTCCCCTCAGAACTTTGAAGGAATGGTTTCCTTGTCCTCTACTATCTGATATTGCTGATGAGAGGTTCTGATGTCATTCTGAATTTCATTCCTTCCTGGGTCACGTGTACCACCTTCTCAATCTGTCACCCAGCCAGGAAACTTTTATTTTTTTCTGGTGACCCTTGACTTCTGAAATTCCACTATGATGTGTCTTGGTATAAGTGCACTGAAATCCACTCTGTTCAGTACTGACTGAACCCATCCAATCTGGACACATGTTTGTCCAGTTCTGCAAGTGCTCTCTTTCTAGAATTCCCATTGGCAACACGTTACGTAACCCAGATCAATCCTCTATGTGTCACCTTGACTCTCACACTATCTGCCTCTCTTTGTGTGTGTAGTATATATATTATACTTTGTTATACACATACATACATATATATATAGTTTCATCCTGGTAGATTTCCTTGATTTTACCTTCCAATCCTCGCATTGAATTTTGTGTGTTATCAGTGATTGAATTTTACATTTCAAAGAGCTCTTTACAATTCTCCAATAGTTCTTTTAATTTTTTTTTTTTTTTTTTTTTTGCGGTACACGGGCCTCTCACTGTTGTGACCTCTCCCGTCGCGGAGCACAGGCTCCGGACGCGCAGGCTCAGCGGCCATGGCTCACGGGCCCAGCCGCTCCGCGGCATGTGGGATCTTCCCGGACCAGGGCACGAACCCGTGTCCCCTGCATCGGCAGGCGGATTCTCAACCACTGCGCCACCAGGGAAGCCCCTTTTAATTTTTTGATAGCATCTCATTCTTGTTTTATGGATCTTGTTTTCTTTATTTTCGTTAAGGATACTAATTAGGACTTTAAAACGTTCTCTTCCTAACTTCCCCTGGAGTCAGTTGCTACGTGTGTATGTGCGTTTGTGTGTGGGTGTCTGTCAGTCTGTCTGCCTCTTATGTTGTGGATTGTCTCCAGTACCTGGTGAGCCTCAGGTTTAAATGGAGAGCTGCACTGTGTTTTCTAGGAGGCTGGGGTGGGTGCTGTCTGCGGTTTGATATGCAGGTCTCCTTCCAGGCAGGGAGAACTGAGAGGGAGGTCTGTGCTCCGGGTCAGATCTTGGCCTTTGTCTTTATTCTTCTACTTGTGGGTGAGTGAGCAGGTGCTGGCCTTCAGGCCGAGGAGCCCAAACAGAATGTATGGGCTTCAAACCCTTAGAGCAGTCACAGTTTCCCTCCTAAAGAGTTTATTAAATTCCCTTAGACTTTTCTTTTTGGCTGCAGTTACATGCTTGGCTGTGCATGGTCCGCATTCTTGGGAACCTGGGCCTAGAAGCGGGAGCTGGAGGAGAGTGTGGGGAGCTAAGTGGTACAATGATTGGGTAAACAGAGTTAATGCCCTCCCCCACCAGCTTAAGGCGCCCCCCACCCCGTGTTCTCAGTCCTCTTCCCCACCCCTGCCCTCCTTCACTGCCTAGTCCAAGCCCTGAGCTTCTCCAGGGTTCTGCTTGGCAGACTGGCCACCTCCTGGCTCCTCTTCCCCTGAAGCCCTTTCTAAGCATATTTGAGCCTGCAGCCCCCCTGCTCTGTTTGATCTGTTAACCTGCTTTCATCCTCTTCCCATCTTTCCAGGAATCTATTCTTATATCCCCTTCCCAGTTTTCATACTTTTATGGGCTTATTCCTTTTTATTTTTTAAGTTATATTATCACTTTTAAAAGATTGCAGGATGCCTTCTCAAACCAGAGCTTCCCTAGAGGTTTTTGATGAATTAACTTTAAAAAGTTCAAGTGTACTGTGCTATACAGCAGAAATTAGACAACACTGTAAATCAACTATATTTCAAAGAAAACAGTTCAAGTGGACAGTGTATATGAAAAGTGGGTAGAAAACATCATCTACTGCAAGAACCTTTAGTAGATGGCATCTGTCTTATCAGAGGAGCAGAAAGTGGTTATGAAACGAAGGGAAGAAAAAGAAGGAAACAATGTGGGGCAACTGACAAATAAATAGAAAGAAAGAGTGAGATTCTGAGCAGAAAAAAGTGCAGAAAATGGAGAAGGAGGGTCGCTTGCCTTAGCAGACTCTCAGAGAGGCTGGGAAGACGTGGACTGTCCTGATTCTAAGATGTCAGCCTTAGTGCCTGCATCCTAGGAGCCTCATCAGATTGACTTATCCCTGGGGTGAGGGTGCCCCTCAGGATCAGAGCCTTTCAGAGGAAGCCCCTCATCTGGCATCCAAAGCCCTCTATAACACGGCCGCCTATTATCTTTCAGGTCCTATTGCTCCCCCACCCCCACCCCAATACCGTTTTCTCTAGCCACACTGGACTTCTTGCTGTGGCTTATACAATCTCTATGTCTCCCCGTCTGCCCTCGGCTGACCCTCTTCCCTCTATCTGGGAGGCCAACCTGCCCATCTCTACCTTTAAAAAGTCTATCTACCAAACTTGAGAGAAGTTGGGAGTGGGGATTGCTCCATGGGCAAAACCAGTCACAGCTGCAAAGGACCAGGTAATGCTTTGCTCTCTTCTGTAAAATGTAATCTCAGAAATGAAAGCAGACACCAGTTCTGTTTATCTGTAGCCAGAGCTTAATCTCAATCAATGCAAGTACTGTGTGCTAGAAACCCCACCTGGAGTGGAGAAGGAACCAGCCCCCAGTCTGTAAGTTCCTCAAGGGGGAGCACTTTCTCTCCTGTAAAGCAGCTTGGTGGCATGTCCTGGAGGGGTAATAGTACAGGAAAAAAAATTCTGTCCTTATCCCTGTATTCCAGGACCCTCTCTTGTGGCACCTGTCACATCCTCCTTCCAGGTTTAGTTATTTGTGTGCGGGCACTTCTATTGTAATAACATCGATACGTCCTAAAAATGTTACCTTCTGCAAACAGACTCATGGAAAAACAAGATTGTGCAGACCACTCAAAATGTACAGAATGTTGTATCCAAAGCCCTCAAAGCTCAACAATGCATCCTAATCCCAATAAAAACACTAGCACAGTGAAGTCACTAGAGCATTTGCAACCTACCTCATGTCCGTTTATCCTCTGAAGCCTTAAATCTGCGGGCCTGTGCTTCTTTTTTCAAGAGGTAGATCATGGGTGTATGAATTTCGAATAAAGAACTAAAGATCAGATGTAGATGGAGCCTTCTTCACTAATCCACTGTTTTAACACATGAGGAAGTGACTTCACCCACCCTAAGCCTCCCCAGAAAACAGCGCAAACCTCCATGGTTCCTACAGCCATGAGACTAGCTATACTTGCACTAAAGTTTCAGGTTTTCTTTCTTAAAGTCTACATCTATTGCTAAATGTATTCATTTTCTATGGCTGTAACAAATTACTGCAGACTTAATGTCTTAAAATGACACAAATTTATTATCTTACAGTTTGGGTGGTCAGAAGTCTTATTGGGCTCAGATCAAGGTGTTGAGGGCTGATTCCTTCTGAAGCTCTGTGTGTGTGTGGGGGGGTCGGTTCTCTTGCCTTTTCTAGCGTCTAGGGGCTGCCCACACTCCCTGGCTCATGGCCCCGTCCTCCACCCTCAAAACCAGCAGTGGATGGTTGAGTCTTCCTCCATGGGGTCACTGACACTCTCTGTCTCCCTCTTTCACTCAGAAAGACCGTCGTGATTATACTGGGCCACCTGGATAAACCCGGATCATCTCCCCACAGCCCGGTCAGCTGATTAGCAACCTTAACGCCATCTGTGACCTTAATCCCCCCTTGCCACATAATGTAACACGTTCACAGGTTCTGGGGATTAGGTTGTGGACATCTTTGGTGGGACAGGGGGAGGAATTATTCTATCTACCACCCTCAGGTTTTTCTTTAATTGTGTAAAGTTTGCCCCTGATCACTTCAAAGCATTTTCAAGATCAGAAAAATGCATATGAACCAACACAGCTTCCCCTTTACCTGACTGTCATTCCTGTATAATGGTGCATGAAGTAATTCACATGAAAGGAACATGTGCTATAGCAAAGCCTGTGTCTCATTCCTCTCATGAGAATGGGAGCCCCCTGACGGTAGGGGATTTGTCCTTCTTTTGCATTCCTCATCACACATTCCACACTGTGGATGCCCCAGTAAACAGCTACTGAGATGTACTGAGTCATCGCAAAGTTGGTAAGTATCTGTACCTCTAAAGCTACATTTTGGATTAAGGATGATGTATAATCCATTGTCCAAGAAAAGAATTAAGAGACAAAAAAATGTTGGGAGGGAAAACCCTGTACCTTGAGCACAAAGTTGTCCTCAGCCTGCAGCTTCAGCTCCACCACGGCCTTCCTAACCAAAGTTTCGAAGTTGAGGTCTCTCCTCCGAGGGACATTCAGGGCAGGAAACAGGTCCCCGATCAGGCCCATGAACACGGGTATGTCGTCTGTCACAATCTTGGGGACGTTGAAGTCTCTCAGGGAGCGCATCAGGACCTGGTCCTCGGGCCGGTCAGGATCTCCTCGCTTCAGGGATCCCGCCACCACCAGCACAGACTTGATGGCCCTCAGGCCCCAGTCATAGTGATCCTGCGGGAAGGCAGCAGGGTTAGACGAGAGCTGCTGGGATGCACAACCCCACGGGCTGGGGCTAGTGTCTGCAGAATTAGATAGTACACCAGTACTAGGTCACTTTTGAAGCCAAGGCAGAGGCAAAGGAAAAGATTAACGACATAGTAGATCATGATCCAGGATCCTAGTTCCTGGTCTGACATTAGTTACTTTTCTGGCTGTTACGACGACAAAGCAGACAAAGAGCATATGGGGGGCTGGGGGTCAGGGAGGTTAAACAGACCGCTTCCAAACCTATCTGGCTACTCCATCTCTCCCGAGATGGCCGAAGGTGAGCATACTTGCCTCAAAGAGGCCTTCAAACTCTGAGAAAAGGAGAAAAAAAAAAGTTCCTTAAAATTTTTGTCAAAGGAGGAACCCAGAGGTCACAAGTTCTGAGAGTAGGCTCGTGGGAGGGTGGAGCATACTGCTGACACCAGGGCTTGGAGTGGAGCGGTGAGGAAGGGGTGGAGCGTGCAGTTCAGAGCACAGACTCTGAGCTCAGACAGCCCTCGGTTCAAGTCCCAGCTCTGCTAATTGCTTCACAGCAGGTCGTTATTTAATTAGAGCTGTGATGCATGCTACAGAGGACAATTCAGTGTGCAAGGAATGCAGAAACATAAAACTGACTCAGGACCCCACTCCTGAGGCTGGGACAACCCGTTCCTTCTGGCCTTGACTGCACTTCTTCCTCATCTGTGCTTGACTGGATCCCAGATCTTCCTTTTCTTTCAACTTTTTATTTATTTATTTATTTTTGGCTACATTGGGTCTTCATTGCTGCACTCGGGCTTTCTCTAGTTGAGGCGAGTGGGGGCTACTCTTCCTTGTGGTGCGTGGGCTTCTCATTGTGGTGGCTTCTCTTGTTGCACAGCACGGGCTCTAGGTGCGCAGGCTTCAGTAGTTGTGGCACGCGGGCTCAGTAGTGGTGGCTCTGGGGCTCTAGAGCAGAGGCTCAGCAGTTGAGGCTCACGGGCTCTAGAGTGCAGGCTCAGCAGTTGTGGCACACAGGCTTAGCTGCTTCATGGCATGTGGGATCTTCTCGGACCAGGGCTCGAACCCGTGTCCCCTGCATTGGCAGGCAGATTCTTAACCACTGTGCCACCAGGGAAGTCCCCTCAGGTCTTCCTTGATATTGTTTCTTCAGGGAAGTCTGATCCTTAGCCCAGGCGCAGCCACTGTGTCCTTCGCCTTCATCGTACACTGAACTCAAAGAGCAGCGTAGGTGCAGGAGCACACCCCGGGGAGGGCTGTGACCTGGCGCCTCAGAAGAGGCAGGAGACAGGGCCGCACGTGGTCTTTTGCAGACAGTGATAAGGACGCTGGTCTTTATCCTAAGTACAGTGAGGACCATTTCTAAATGACCCCTCCAGCTGGTGGCTAAAGAACAGACATGAAGAACTGGAGTAGAGGCAGAGAAACTAGTAGAGAGGAGAGGAACTTCCAAGCAAGAGACGTGGGTGCTTGCAACAAAAGTGGTAGAAAGAAAATAAGAAGTATTTGAGAAATATCCACAGGGTAGAAAGAACAGCCGTTCATTCATGATTAGACGTGGGGCTGAGGAAGAGGAAGGTGTCAAGGATAACTCCAGGCTTCCAGAATCAGCAAGTGAGTAAGAGATTTTTCTCCTGAAGCCCTGAATGCATCAGTGGGCCTGTGGTGGAGCTGGCAGGATCACTGGCTTTAGATACTGAGCTGGAGGTGCATTTTAGACAATCAGGGGACCTGTGGCATAGACCACTGAATATACAGGCTTGGAGTTCAACAGAGAAGTCTGGGATCGAGACGGGAAAGTGAGTCACTGGGCTGAAGCCAATGGTGGCTGAGAACTGACAGAGAGGATGCAGTGAGCCAGGGCCTGGGAAGTGTTGAGAAAACAGGGGAGGTGGCTTCTTTCTTTTTTTTTTTTTTTACTAAATCCATTTTGGACAGATTTCACAGGACTGAGAGAGCTCACTTTGTGGCAGCAAAGGTGATCCAAGTAAACACCCCAAGGGAAAGAGAAACTCATTGGGAACGCCCAGGAAGCTTGATTGGCTGTCCGTGACACCAAGAAATTCTCCATCTAAGGCATAAACCTTGGAGGCTCTGGGTCATGTTGTAAGGTCTCTTCTGGAAGGGGACCAGCCCTGGGCAGAAGCCACACTTAAGGAGCAGCAGCAATGAGCAGTGTGGCACTGCTTACTGCCTGACTCTCTGTCCCCAACCTTCCTCCCGTCTCTCGTTCCTTCAGGTACAGACCACTCCCTCCGAGGGCTTCCATTCACCACTGCCATGTTTCTCATGGGACACTGGTGATCTATGAGGTGCTGCTAAGTATTCTACTAAAAAGGGAGTTCTGTGGCTAAATCGTTTTTTGTTTTTAATTAATGCTGGGCTAAGAAAATGAACATGAATCTTTATTATAGATGTTTCTAGAGTGTTTAATATGCTTATGGGCACAGTGACTCTCTATGAGAAGGTTCTAATGTTTCCCTAACACACTGGCCCCAGAACCCGTCCAGAGCTGGGACAGTCACACACAACTGGTCGCCTGATCTAACCAGGGATTGTACCTGTTTGGAGAGAAGCTCTTTGCACAACTTGTAAAGGGTGATGAACTTCCTGGCTAGTGACCGTGCTTCAATGAATCCTTCTGCCACAAGCATGATTTCACAGATCAACTCAAAGTCTGGAACGACCATCGCACAAGGCCTGTGTAAGGGAGACAGAGGGCTGAGACAGTCCCAACCACGCAATGGAGGGGAGCTTGTAAGACAAGAGACACTGGCTGAGATCACGGACGGAGGCATGTGTGAGTGTGAAAACTGAGACCTTAGCAATTATTTCATTGAATACTTTTAATTGTTAAGATGAGTTAGTAAGGATAAAGGGAGTAAACTCTCTTGCTCAAGGTGATGGATGATGTGAGCAGATGGGGACAGAGGTGGGGCTACAATGCAAGTCTTGTAACTTGGGTCCAGTGTGCCTTATACAAGGCACAGATTAGTAAAGCCTGAGTAATTAGTAGATTACCAATTAGTGATCTTTTATCATAGATTAGGGGCTAAGGTTGAGGAATAGAGTCTCTCTTGTTATCTGCACAAAAATGAGAATCTATTTCTTCTCCTCAAAACTTGTCTCCTCTAAGTCTAGATGGTCAAACTTATTCTATGCTTATTTGCATACAAATGTCAATACCTAATGCTGAGGTCTGAAGTAGGCACCTATGAACCCCACTTTGCCACAAAATGGCAAATATGAGAACATAGAAGGGGATTTTTGTCTCTATATAAGGATTTATTGTGATTTTTCCCCCTCTAGGTCTAGAAACATTTTATTTTAAAATTAGTTAATTTTAAAATTAATTCATTAGGTATGTGATAGGAGACTAAAGTTGTTACGTTTCTTTAATTGCATTTTCCCTACACTGATATAAAATTTTCAAAAACATATCATTCAAGTACATTTTTCCTTTATATTATTTTAAATTTCATTCAAATTCAAAGGAGCATGAAATACTTAGATTCTCAAAATTAATTTGTAACCTAAAATAAGGTTAAATATGCATCCATACAACGGAGTGCAATGCAGCTGTGAAAAATAATGCTGTAGAAGAAAAACTATTTAATGACACAGGAAAACATTAATTAATGAAGGCAGGGTACTAAACTCTATAGAGTCTGATTCCAAGTTTGAAAAAGAAATACTCTGCGCCCACAATACTGGAAGGCAGGTGGCAAGGGGTCACACTGACTTTCTCTGGATGATAGGACTGGGGTGGGCGGAGCAGAGTCTGGAATCAGACTGCCTAGGTTCAAACTCTAGTTCTGCTGCTTACTAATTGGGTTACTAATTGGGTTACTAGCTAACCTTAGTAACCCTGGGGAATCTGCTGAATCTGTTTTCTCACAGTTCAAAGGGGGATCCTAATAGTATCTACCTCATAGGGTTTTTGTGAGAGTTAAATGTGAAAGTAGATGTTTGTATTTATTATTTTTACAAGTACTTTTCTGTTTTTCCCCCAAATTTTCTTCTATGGTTATATGTTCCCTTTAAATTCAGGGGAAAAAATGTAAGGAATAATTCTTATCTGGGTGATAACCCCTGTCCGGTATTGTTCATAGCACACAGTTTATTTAATAAATACTTTGCATAAGCAAATAGTGATCAGTATAGTACTCTGTGGCACCAGTTCCCACAGCCTGCTGACATTCTTGGTTAAGGTGGGGACCTGCCTGAAGGAGGAGGTACCGCCCCACCCCTGGAGCAGTGAAAATGAGGGACTGAAGGACACAGGGAGCTTTCCAGTGGCCTCCTGGGCCTCTATGTCCGCAACAGAGAGCGCTGGGTCTCAGTCCAAAGACGAGACAGACAGCTTTGTTTTCGCTCTCACAGCCTCTCTCTCGGGTACCAGTTCAGTAGACAGACAATCAGAAGCCATGAAGGATCTTTCAGCTTTCTCTTTGTTGGGCTGACTTCTCTTTCCTGAAAAAAGAACGAAGACTCCAGCCCCTACTAGGAAATGCTTTTGTGTTTTCTTACCTCAATAGAGAACATTGAAAAGCGTGGCAATATCCACTGGTGGCAAAGGTAAAATAAAAGAGGTGCTATCATGTATCACCTGTGAGAGGGTCATTCAGCACAGCTCTTTGTAGAAAGCAATTTGGTAATGTGTATCAAGAGCCTTAAAAATGTTCCTCCCTGTTAATTCAGTGATTCCATTCCTGGGAAGCTAGCCAAAGAAAATAATCATGCATACAAAAAAATACTTATGTATATTATACCATGATGAATACATTTATTTTAACTGTTATACTTAACTACTGTGGACTATTTAACTACATTGTGGACCATGCAGTTGACAGAATAAAATGCAGTCATGAAATGAGATTTCTTAAGAATACCTAACAGAAGAAGAAAGCATTTATGATAGGATTATGATAGACTATGAAATGAAGAAACAAAACAATACAAAACTGTGTGTTGACCACACACGTAGACTAAAAATGCATGATTTTATATGCCTGTAAAGAAAAGAACACAATTAAGCAAAAAATAATTTTACTGGTGATGGCATTAAACGTGGTTTTGTAAAATCTACCTTTTTATATGTTCCACATTTCTTTTAATATATATGTCATACATTTTCAGTGGAAAAAATAAAAGAAGCTTCTCTCTGGGGCCCTTGCACGGGGCAGAGCAGACGCTCACCTGAACAGGGCCTTGAGGTTTTCCGGCAGCTCCGTGCGGCCAGCGTAGCCTGGGTTCATGGTGATGAAGATGCCCACAGAAGGGTTCAGGCTAATCTCCTCTCCAAGGAAGTTGAACCGCTGCTTCTTATCTCGAATTGCATCTTGAATGCTTTTTACCTGGTGAACGAGTCATCGGAAAATGCTCCCTCTGCGTACCAGAGGCAGAGTGGTAGCTAAGGCTGGGACCCTGTGGTCACACAACACAAACACTTGCTCTGGGCCCCGCTTCATGGAAGGACAGGACTGGTCACTGCGCCCTGGGCTCTTTACCGATGGGCACTGGGTGAATGTCCAAAAGAAATCTGGCCACCCGTCTCCCCATATCCACGCTTATCACATGGTGCCTAAGAGGTTGGGGGTGAACAGCAAACAACTCTGACCGCCAGTCCTCTCCACACTGACCGCTGTCTTGAGCATTGTTCTGTATTATGTCATGTGATCCTCACCAGGATGCTCTGAGTGGGGGGCTCTTTAGTACCATCATCCCAAGAGGTGGAGTAGTTTGCTGAGCCCTACACAGCTGCTAAGTGCTGGCGTCTGCATCTGAATCCAGGCACATGGATTCTGGAGCCTGGGCTCTTAGCTGCTACATGATGGAGAGAACACTAGGACCTACCCACTAGGCTTGTTCTAGGAGTAAATGAAATAAAGTCCGCAAGGAGTTTAGCACACAGAAAACGCTCAAAAATAGCAGCTAACATGGGAACTCTTGATGTGACCGCCGCCATCACTGCAGTGTGTCCTCATCTGGATCTAACCCTCTCGGCTACTCCCCCGTCTACATCTCTGGAACAAACCTGGAAAACACAGGCGACACAGGGATGGAGCGTATGGTGAGGAGGGGAAGACAAAGCAAGGGGAGGCTGGGCCAGATCCCCAGGGGCTATTTGTGCCTTTCTAAAGAGATTAGACTTTTCCTTAAATGTGGTCTGGAGCCGGAGGGGATTTAATAAGCTGAAGGTTGACCTGGTTAGATCTAGATTCTAGATCATACTTATAGCAGTGGAAGGAGAGACAGAAATGAACATCTGGTGCTTTGGAAAAGCGTGTGTGGTAATGATCAGCAACAGAAGGAGGGAAGACAAAAGGGCTCACTTGTCCAGCCAGGCCTGGAATGTCTCTGAGCATTTCTAGCCTCTCAGGGCTCTTCCCAGCTGGGAAGCTGGGGCCGGCGCAAAGGTTTGAATGAGGCTCATGCATATCAGCTGTGATCAGGGTGTTTAGAATAGTCAGGGGTTCCGTGGAGTTGGGCTGCAGGGATATGCGTGTGTGTGTGTGTGTGTGAGTGAGAGAGACAGAGACAGAAAGACAGACAGACAGACAGAGAGAGAGAGAGGGAAGCACAGAGAAAAACAGCTCGAGTGTATATAAGAGAGAAGGAGAGAGGAACAGTTGGATCTTAAACAAGAGAGAGACAGAGAGCCAACTGGACCACATACCAGAGACAGAGACAGAGAGAGACAGAGAAGGAGAGGGAGGGAGAGAGAGAGAGCTGGACCATAAACAAAAGAAAGAAGAGAGACAGACAGATAGAGACAGAGAGAATTAAAGCTGGAACACTTATAAAGGAGAGAGACAGAGACATAGAGATAGCTGGACCAGAGAGACAGACACACAGACAGACAGAGACAGAGAGAGAGAAGGAGAGAGAGAAGGAGAGAGAGAGGAAGAGAGCCTGAAGGCAGCTGGACCATCCACCACGGGCAAGGCTCTCTCCAGTGCCTGGAAGGGCGGTATCTGCCAGAATGCCTGGCGGGTCCACAGTTGGGATTCAGCTGCTTTCCCAAGTGAAGCTCTGATGACAGAATGCGTCTGAGCTCACAGCAGTTAGCTGGAGGCTGAAACGTCTTTTCCGCGCACAGCATGTCAGTGTGTCCTGGCAGAGGCAGCCTCCAGCACCCAGCACGCTGGCCAAACAGCTTGGGCTCTGCTGGTTCCCGTGGCACTTGTAGCACTGCTGGGCCATGGGGCCTCTCGCCACCCTCATCACCCTGCAAGGCCTGCGAGTGGGGAAGGCTGGGGTCTCTCCTTCCGCCCCGGTCCTGCCACCTGTAAAATACACAGAGCTCTCCCCTTGTGGTGGAGTGGGGAAGGGACTTTCATTACTACTTGCAAATGGCTCTGACACCTTTGGGCTAAGGCCAGAGCCCGGGACCCTTTCTGCCATTCGCTCTGACTCAGCACTCTCTCCTGCACCCCGAGGCCCAGACACCTCACGCTCAGCGAGAATCTGTGAGGCACTGTGGGACTTGTGGCATCTGTGCTTTTGTGTAAAATTCTGTGGGGGTTCTTGAGGGAGAGTGTCGGATAGACTCGAGGAGGCAGTTAAGGCTGGAGCCTCACTGCTGACAGCAGCCTCTGATGGCCCGGCTCACGCAGGACAGGAGGCCGTCTGCCTGGCATTTCCTTGCTGCCTTAGAAGCAGCTGAGGTCCACGGAACAAGCCACTGGACTGTAACAGTGTCCAGGGTCCAGGGGGCCTGGTAAAGTCCGGAGGTCCTTCAGGAGGCGGTGGGGTGGGGGGAGGGTAGAAGCAGGTGAACTGGGATCATACGGATTAAACTGAAGTCTAGCCTGGTGGAGGTGCACATACAGGTAGGTACGGACTGTATCTAAGATGCCAGGTACACTCCTCTCTCGTGGGGGTCCGTTTCCCCACTAAAGACTCATCACTTTTGCCATGGGGAACAATAACGAAATAATAACTGCCATTTACTGAGCACTTGATATGTATCAGGCACTTTTCTGAGAATTTTATGTGAATTAACCCATTCAGACCTTTCAACAGCTGTATGAGATGGCTGGATCCTCATTTCATAGATGGGGAAACTGAGGCTGAAGGCAGTGAAGACTGTGCTACAGTCCTGGAAGATGCAGGCACTAGGGGAGGCATGAGGGAACTCTATACTATTTTGCAACTTTTCTGTAATTGGTTTTCTATGATTTCCTACAATTCTAAAATAAATTCAAAATAAAAAGTTAAAAGAAAAATGAAACTTGCCAGATGTCTAACAGTTGGTAAGCGGGGCAACCTGAGTTAAAATCAGGCAGTCTGGGGCCAAAGCATATACTTTTAGTCACTTCCCCACACGGCCTTCTACCAGTAGGAACACTGCCAGCCACACATAGCTCCTCATGTAATATAGACCATTTCAGAGAAATTTGTTTTGCTCTGAAAATAATCATGTTTGTTACAATTTAGAGACATAGGTTTCCATGAAATAAAAAAGGTGCTTTCTCCACCCATTAAGAAAACAAACAAAAATGGAGAGCTATGTAGAAACCAGTGTCCTCAACTGGGGGTGATTTTGCACCTGCCCTCCCCAGCGGACATTTGGCCACATATGGAGACATGTTTGTTGTCACAACTGGGGGGGAGGTTGCTGCTTGCATCTAGTGGGTAGAGGCCAGGGATGTAGCTAAACATCCTGAAACGCACAAGACAGATCCTTGCAACAAAGAATTTTCAGGCCCAAGACAGCCTTAGTGCCTAAGTTGAGAAAACCATGATCTGGACCAAACATTTTACCAATGAGGAAACTGAGGGCAAGAAGATACAAGTGACTTGTCCACCATTCCACACCTTGTGTCCCTGGGTCCTACCAAATTCGCATGCACATTCTTGGCCCCAGCCCAGACTGACCAAATCAGAAACTCTGGGGGTGTGGTCCAACAAAGCACCTTTTTTTTTTTTTTTTTTTTTTTGTGGTACGCGGGCCTCTCCCTGTTGTGGCCTCTCCCGTTGCGGAGCGCAGGCTCCGGACGCGCAGGCTCAGCGGCCATGGCTCACGGGCCCAGCCGCTCCGCGGCATGTGGAATCTTCCCGGACCGGGGCACGAACCTGTTGCCCCTGCATCGGCAGGCGGATTCTCAACCACTGTGCCACCAGGGAAGCCAACAAAGCATCTTTTAATAAGCCCTCCGGGAGATTCTGATGCATGCTGAAGTCCAAGAACCACTGCAGTCCAGTCAGTTCTTAGATTTCTACTCGTACTTGCTTCTGCCCAGGTGTCTCCATTCATACCTGCAGACTGACCCCCCTCCACCTCTCAAGGAGCCTGAGTCCTCCGATCCCTCTGCCCCACCTGCCATGGAGAGGACACGTCCCTGCAGCCCACTCACCTGGACCAGCCAGGCTTGATCCTGTGGGTCTTGGTGGGAACCCAAGCTCCACGGTCCTCAAGGATTTTCTCTTTGCTTTACAGTCTCCCTCTCAGCTGTGGTTCTCAATGCTTGCTGAACATGAGAACCATGCAGGAAGGTTTTTTTTGAACTTTGATGCCCTGGTCCTGCCCCAGACCAATGAAATCAAAATCTTTGGGGTGGAGACTGTGCATTTGTGCACTGCTATTTTTCAGAATTGCCAGGCAATTCTAATGTGCAACCAGGGTGGAGAATACTGCACCCAGGGCAGCTTGTCTACAAGTTCATGGTGCCTATGAACCACTGGGGGTCTTCTGAAAATGCAGATTCTGTTACAGCAGGTCTGTGGTGGGTTTTAGAGTCTGCGTTTCTAATAAGTGCCCAGGGGATGCTGATGCTGCTGGTCCACCGCTGGAGCAGCATGGGGCTAGATGCCACCACCCCACCCAGCACCCTCCACTGTCCATTCTCAGGACAGCTGGTGGTCAATTAAGTGTCCTTGCCCCAGAACCACAATGCCCCATTCCAATTCATGAGCCTCCACTGCCTCTTGACTAGATGGGCTTGCTTTCTTTCAGTTTCTACAGGCTTTAACTGCACCTCTTGAATGGAACTTCCTTCCTGCCTTATATTTTAGATGCATGTGTAGGTCTTACTTCTCTGTATTGCAGCCCAGCTCTGATATCAAATGAGAGGTCCTGCTATCTACACAAGCCACGTGTGCTTGTCTGACCACAGTGGCTTGACGGGATATCTTAAGAATGACATCTTTCCCTCCAAAGACTGGAAGTTGGTGATCACAGACAGTTCTGCCCCTATACCCTCCCACGCCGGTAGGGCCTTGCATCAGACACACTGGTGAAGTATCAAAGTCATCCCATCTTACTTGCAGGTGATAAATTTTAAGGAGGCCATCGGCTAGCCCTAGGCTATGCTCCTCCCCTCAGCTTTTTCTCCACACCCCTCTACGTTGTCCCCCTACATTCTAGGGAAGTGGCCCATTCATTCTGTGGTCCCCTGAGGTCATTCTCTTCTCCAGCCTTTGCCCCCAAATGCCATGCATTATTAAAATCCTGCCTGGCTCACTCCATGCTTCTCTTTGCAGTGGAAGATTGGAGTCTGCTGCCTTCAGGAAGTACAAACCACTCATCACTTTTTACATTTAAAAGAATATGTCTATGTTTTTACCTTAGACCTTAAACCCCTATATAAAGGGTGTGTTACATAGGAGTTCCCTTGGCTCTGGGATGCTAGCATTGGTTCAGCTCCTTGAGTACTTGGAACACTGCTATGATGGGCTCCCGAGTCCCTGCCAGCTGCCCCGCTGCTTCTAGCCACTTGCTGCCCCAGCCCAGCCTACTGCCAGGGCTCGTACCTGTGGAAGGGACAAAGTGGCAGGGACGCCTGACCAGGCAGTGTGGAGGGGGACCAGTGGCTGGAGGTACAGCGTAGTGGCACATGTCTCCTCGCCCAGGTAACCCAAGGCCTAGGGAGCTGATTGCAACAGTAGTGGCAAAATTCCCCCAAAAGTATGTAGTATCTTCTACGTTCTAAGAATAACAGAGTAATTGTTCTTGGAATTGCCACGGTTTTCCCAATGGGATATGCAATTCTGCTTGGCCAATCTGACAGAGACATGAAAATTTCCACCTCCAAGAATAGCGAGGCATGCTCACTTTTGTAGAAGTTACTGGGAAGAGGGGCACCGACATGTGAGGAGAGGAGAGGAGGGGAGGCAGCAGAGGAGGGGTAGGGCGGGTACAACTGTCACAGCTGGTGCAGCTTCTGCACCAATATGCCAGCCTGGATTGCAGCGTGAACCGTTAGTGCAATTTTCTCCTTGGACGGGTCTATGATTTTAAATGGTACTAGCTCAGATTTTGCCCAGGCTGTTGTCAGACCACTTTCTTGAGAATGTTTCCTATGATGTATTCCTAGACGAGAGTGTGGAAGCATCAGGGAATTCCAGATTGAATTTATTTCATTTAATTCCAGAAGCAAAAGGGAATTAATCTTGAACTCATCACTGACCTTGTGTTTGGCAGTTTCAAAATACTGTAAGGCAAATTCACAGCATCTGTCTACTATGCACTGGGGACAGTGGCTGTTGGGCACTGCCTCATCGGTTAGGACACTGTTAAGTTTGTGAAGACAGCCAGAGCCTGGCCGGCTGAGAAGGAGTGAACAGTGCAGGGGAGACTGCTGAGACCAGGGAGTAGACCCTTCTTCCCTGTCCTGTGTGTTCTAGCCTTCTACATTTCTTCAACCCATTTCCTGCAGGGTTCAGGTAATAATGACAGTAATCATGAACATCACCACACCCACCCCCCACCACCATCATCATGGTCATCACCATCATCATCATCATCACCACCACCACCACCATTACCACCATCACCATGGTCATCACCATCATCATTATCACCATCACCACCACCATCAACATCACCACCACCATTACCACCACCATCACCATCACCATCATAACAGAGACTAATATTTATTGTGTGCCTCTACTATGTGTAGGGCTTTGTTTAAGTGCTTTACATATGTTAACTCACTTAATAATTACTACAACTGCATCTAGTAGTTATTAGTATTATTAACTCCCTTTACAAATGTGGAACTGGAGACATGGACATGCCAAGGTCACACAGCTAGTAAAGTGGCAGAACCAGAACTGAACACTGGCAGTGTGGTTTCAGAGCTTACACACATAACCACCTCTCCCCTGCCTTGTCTGGCTAACTCCACTCTACAGGAACCTGCTTCTTTTAAAAGCCCAATTCCATGTGGAACTTGTTTATACCTCTGGAGCCCAAGAAGAGGTCTCTGCTGACCTTGTTGCAGCTCCCACCTTCTGTTCTTCCCCTGGGCTCCTTGTGGGGACACAGGGAGACAGCCCGTCAGCAACCCCAGGCACTGAGTGCTGCATCGGGACACCACAGGTGTGACTATTCCTGTGGATGGTCCTGGGTTTAAGTGGGGAAGTAACAGCAGCACAGCCTAGCTGATGAGAACAAGAAGCTCCCCAGAAGCTGTGGCAAGCAGCCAGGAAAGGGGGCAGAAAGTCATAAAAGCAGAGATGAAAGAGGTGGGCATAAAGATGGGTAGAAATAATTATGGGTTATCGATCCCAATAGACACTGTGGCAAGAAGCTTATGCTTCTCTCTTGACTTTCAGAACCGTTCTAGGCCTAGAATTCGTACTGCAAGAAAGGTTCATTTTCTTTTACTCTACATCTTGTATCACAAAACTCAAACAGTCTTTACAAATGCATCATTCCTGGTTGCAAGTTGTGAGGTGACTACTTGGAGGTGAATGCAGTCAGTGGACATGTTTTGTTTGTTCAGCTCAGGTTTTGTTTTTAATTAAATAAATTGCCAACTTTTAGAAATCTAGAGATTTTTAATAAAAATCTGGACTCTCAGCTTCTCCTTAAAATGTAAAAGATCTGGCAACACCGGCCTCGTACTCTCACGAGGCAGAGGTGTGCTGGTAAACGTGTAACAACCAGCTCTCCAGGAAGAAAAAAATGCCCCAGTTTGTAGGATTTGCCCATTTCCGTGGTAGGCAATTTCAGGCTGCCAGTGTGACGGCACAGTCAGCTCTTGTGAACCAAGCCAGTCAAGGGTTTTCCGCGGGGAGAGTGTTCAGGCAGCTCTGTGCTTACTTCTACCGACTCCTACTGAATCCAACAACCCTAAGGAAAGGGAAGACCCCATATCACCCCTGGGAACAAGAGAAGAACCTACATTTCTGCAACTTTCAGGAGCTTCACCAAGAAACAGTGCAGACAAGCATCAGCGAGTTGGTACAAAGCAGACTTTCAGCAAAGGTCTGTTCACTTTTTTCTACCCCCCCTCTTTCTGCTGCTCCCACTGTCTATGGGATCCTTACCCAAATCCAAATCCTCTCCTCTTTTCAAGGCCTGGCTTCAAGATAACAGAAATCAAATCACATCTAGAACATTGAAGAGTGTCTCAGGAACTCAAGATTTTTGAAGTTAGGAATAGTGTCCTATTCAACTGGGGACCCTTCACACTGGCCTTGAGCACAGCACTGACTATGCTGTAGGTGTTTAGTAAGCGCTTCCTGGATGACCTGAAAGACAAGTGCCATACTTAGGGGAAATCTAACCAAAAGCTGATTTTCTTCATCCAACAACACTCATGCTGCCCCCTCACTTTGTACATAATTAGGTGAGCAAGGCTGAGGGAGGTGGGGTGCCTGGCTAGGATGCTCAGCGAGGAAACAGATGAGCTGAATTTCAAGTCCTGGTCTGACAACTTCCCAAGTCTGTGCCTCTTCTAAGGAGCTGGGCTCTGCCATCTTTTTGGATCCTTTCCTACCCCTGTGAAGCAGGTGCATGGATGTTCTTTCTTCCTGTTTTACAGAGGAGGAAATGGAAAATCATGGCCAGTAAATGGATCCATCTTGGTAGGGACCAGCACGATACCCATATCCTGCACCCAGGCCTGATTTTAGCAGGTGGAAGAAAGGGCAGGAAATGCAACAGGGGAAAGGGTAGAGGCAAGTGGATGAGGAGAGGGTAAAAGCAAGAGGATGCACAAGTCCTCAGTGCTTGGCATGAAGACCACAGCGCTCCCATCAAGTTCTGGCCCCCATACCTGCACAGCCACCACTGACAAGACCTCCACGGAGATTCGATTAAACTCATCAAAACAGCCCCAGGCACCGGTCTGAGCAAGGCCCTTGTAGATGTTGCCGCAAGACTGCAACAAAATGTACAAAGATTAAATTACTATCTGCTGGGCTTACTGTTAGACATCTAAGTAATTTTCCATCCCCTTTAGTATAGAACTTCCAGTTCCCTAAAGACCACTGGTTAGAAACTCGTATTAAAATTTCAAGGACAATTAAAATTTTGATAGCTTTGGGTGCTGACATAAGTCATGGGATCAAACAGAACCTTTTCAAGACACTTCGACCAAAATCCCTTTAAAATGTCATCAGGCTTGTATTGATTCTGTAGCTTTCAAAATCCCAGGAAACGAATAAAATATTATATTTCTTGCACCATACAGACAAAAATCCTTCCACTCAGCATTCGGCATGTGCTGATGAAAAAGTTTATGTCTGTATCTTTGAATTCATGCAAAATACCCAGGTTTCCCAGAGTGATGGGAAGCTGGAGATGGGGGTGGGAAGGGAAGTTTGGAAATAAACTACAGGTAAATCTTTTTAAATGAGAGTAAGGGAATAATTTCAGATGGAAGATGGTATATCTGTCCTAAAAATGAAAACCACTCTGGCCATTCAATGTGAACTAGTAAACCATGGAGCCATATAAAGGGAGAGACGACTGGGAGACACTCAAGGCCATTGGCAAGGAAACATCACTGATGTGCTCAGAACATGCAAATAGTCGAAAAGTCCATTCATTTACTCAGTGGGCATTTTTTGACTATCTGCTCCACGCACAGCTCACGTGCTAGACCCAGAGAGGCTCAGTCCCTCTAAGAGCTTCTAGTTAGGTTGTGGAGATAAGGCATACAAATAAAACAGGTAAATTGCTACATGAGCAGTGGTTCCAATGGATAATATAGATCACAAATGTTATGCAGTCCAGAGAGGGGTGGGTCAAAGGGCTATAGACGGATCAGTTTTGCCAAAGAATTGAATTTCACATAGTACTACAACAGCACTTTCCAAAGTTTATTTCATGGAATGCCAAAGCTGGGAGATGCTCCTTGAAGACAAGACTCTCTGGTAAATCAAGTTTGGAAAACACTGCTTTCTGTAACCCACTTTGGTCAATTTACAATGTATAAGGGCATTTTAAGGGCCCTGAGAAGTCAGGCAAAATTAAATTAGTTCAACTTTGTTATATGGCTAGGATTTTTTTTTTCCTCATGTGACCCCTGATTTTCTCAGAATGCATTCTGGCAAACATTAGTGTAGTGGAAGGAACATAAGAACAGAACCAGAAGATCTGGAGTATTGATATCTCACAGAAGTACATGGTATCTTCAGAACATACACTGGAATCATGACTTAATAAGATAACAGTGTCTGTGCAGGCATAGCAGAAGGATAAGGGCTTTCCAGGACGAGGAAGGATTATGGACAAAGGATGAGCAAAGTCATGGTAGGTACAGAGAAAAATAAAGGTGTCATTTTGGCATGAAAGTTGATTTAATAAAGAGGGTCACGGTTCTGAAAAGGCTTGAATTATTGTAAGAGATCTTTGGAGGTTTGGAGCAGAGAAAAACATGATTAAATCGGTATTTTAGGAGACCCAGTCTAACATCACATAAGCTAGGTTAGATGCGGGACAGACTTTGAAAACAGAGGGAAGAATCAACCCCACCTTTTACTAAGCTCCTTGAATTAACTTATTTCTCTGTTCATGCAACAAATCTACTCTGAGCCTGTGCTATGTGCCAGGGGTTGTCCTAGGTCATGAGGATTCAGCCCTGAACAAGGGAGAATTGACCCGATCCTCAAGGGTTTTGGATCCTAATGGGGAAAAGACAACGAACACAAAAATAAGAAACTATCAGTAGTGATAAGTCCCAATGGAGTCTTAACATGAGGGTAACGTGGCTATTTATTTATTCATTCTGTTTTATTGAGACGTGATGGACATGTAGTTATTTCAGATTGAGAAGTCACAGTCTCTCTGAGGAGGTGACATAAGTTCTAGGCATTGTGTTTGTGTGCTCAAAATAATTCTGCAGGTGGATATTGCTAGTATTATATTCATGAGTGTGTGTGTGTATACATATGTATATATACACGTATATATAATAAAATGTAATATATATTTTATATTTCATTTATATGACATACTTATATTCCCGAACTTCTGCTTAGTATTTGTGACATTTGACAGGTTGCCATATATACATGACATTTGACAGGTTGCCACACACACATATATATATGTAAAATAATAAAACAGCCTGTCAACTATCACATACACACGCATTACATATATGTATATCACATACACACATTAGATATATATTGCCACCTGTCAAAGGTTATAAACACTAAGTCAGAGTTTTGAGAATCAAAATCCATGCTTCTCCAGCTAACAGTGGTTTTAAAACTTTTTAAAGCTGTGGATACCTTTCATCAAATGGAAATCCAATACATAAAACAGAAGAAAGTAGAGTTTCCATAGGGGGATAATCGTCACCCCACACTTTACCCCCAAGGGCCTGAGCAGAACCCAGGACTCCATGTGGCCCCGTTTTTTGACAGGAAACAATTAAGATGTCACCACAACAGCATGATGGTACCATTAGCTGGGCTGGGCTGTCGCCTTGCCATAAGATGGTGAGTTTCTGGGACAGGATAAGGGCTCTCAGAATAAGGCTGAAGGCCTGGAAGCGAGAGCCTTGCTGAAGGAAGAATAAACATTGCTGACTGATTGGAATGATGGAAGGAAGGACAGGAAACAATTAAGATGTCTTAAGATGTCCACCCTGGCCCACGGGGAAAAATAAGATGATTAGTATTGATGGGATGAGGAACCTGGCCGGAAGGAAACAGGGAGTCAGCAGGAACTGTCTGAGACGAGTGTTGACCGAATATGAGAGAAGGGCATCCAAACGGAGGCCTCTACTGCCTAGTTAAAGACACTACCAGAACTTCAGTGAAGACGGAAAACAGATTCAGGAGTCATCCGTATAAAAGTAAACCTTGAAATGATGAAAGGGGGTCAAAAAATGAGATCAAGAAGGCAAGATCAGATAGAATCGTGGAAGGATAATGTTTCAGAAGCATAGAGAGCAGGGTTTCTCAAGGAGTGGGTGTTCTATGGTACTGATGCCATGGAGAAGTCACAGAATTCCAGATACTTTCAGATTCAAAGTCATTTGATGTTTCAGCAATAGCCTCTCCAAATTGAGGTCCAGGGGGAAAGTATTGCTGCTATAATATGAAGAATGTCTTAGCACTAAAACAGCAACCATTTCCAGAGAAAGTGGCTAGTTTTATGGGTTTTCCAGCCAGCACTAGTAGAGTAAAGCAAACCCTAACCCTAACCCTTTCCCCCAAGCCTCCACACAGTTCTTGCGTCCACCCCATTACCCGACGCCTCCCTACAGAATCCCTGAGGCAGAGGGGATTGTGAGGGTCCTTGACAAAGCCCAAACTCTCCTCTTTCCTCCTCCTCTGTTTCACCCTGACCCACGCCCTCCCCAGGTTCACTAAGTATCATTTAATTTTTTCAAGCCTCAATCTTTCTTTTCCGTTTCTGCTACCCCGTCATCGGCTTCTCTGCCTCTCTGGTTTGAACGACTGCAATGTTCTTCCTAAAATGTTCCTCCCCGCCTTCCAGTCTCTTCCTGTCTCCCTTCATCTGGCTGCCCAGGGAGTCTTCTTTAAAGACCGTCTGTCTTCATCACGCTCCCGCTTCAGTCCTGCAGCCTGCAGCGTTTCTGTGGCCTGACACCTCAAGGTTAGAGCTTCCCAGTGGTCTTGTGTTCCTCCTCTCCCTGCTCAACCCCATCTCCCATCCTCCCCTGCTCCCCGATCCACTCGAATGGACTCCACTGTGGTTCCATGTTTGTTTCTAGCTTGTTCTCTAGAGACAATGAAACAGAATACACTGCTGTGAGTGACGCTGGTGAAGGCTCTTTCTGACCTTCACTCCTTTCCTCTCCTCGCCCCAGCCAAACCCTGTGAAGAGAGCTCAGGGTGAAGTCAGCACAGGGAGAAGGGGAAGGACAGCAACTGCACAAAGAACTCGGTCCTGTTTTTGAAGCTGATGTTTTAGTGGGTGGGGCTGCGTTAAAATGTCACACGCCCTGTTTGGTGCTCATCCAAACCTTAACAACCTTAAACAACCTCAGCTCTCACCTCCTCCATGATGTCTTTTCTGACCAGAGCACTTGGTGGCTCTCCCACAGCTCTGGAGCATTCCAGGGATTAGAGTTCGCAGAACACGCATTAGCACTCAGGGTAGTGCTGTCTGCTATCTCCCCTAATTATTTCATATATCATTCCTGTCTCTCCTAATGGACTGGGTTATGCTCACTCTATCTATCTATCTATCTATCTATCTATCTATCTATCTATCTATCTGCCATTCATCTATTATCTCCCTCTCTCATCTCTCTGTCATCTACCTACGTATCTCTTTCTTCCTTCCTCCTTTCCTTCCTTCCTACCCATCTCTCTATCTCTCATATGTCTGTCTATCATCTATCATTTATCTATTTATATCTATCATTCATCTATTATCTCTCTCTCATCTCTGTCATCTGTTGATGTGCCTATGTTTTCTTTCTTTCCTTTTCTCCTTCCTTCTTTCTTCCTTTCTTTTTCTTTCTTTCTCTCTCTTTCTTTATCATCTACCTACCTATCTATCTCTGATATCCTCCCATGATTCCCAACAGATGCTGAGCAATGGTGATGCTCAATAAATTAAGTTGATTGCTGGTGTGTACTTTGAGATAAAAATAATTCTGAATAGCTGGACAACAAAGGGAAGAGGAGGTTTACAGACTGCTTACTTATTGAGGCTGTTTGGTTACAAAGGATGTTTGGTGTCTAGGAAGGGATCACCTTACCTTTGCTGTATCGCACAACGGCTATACCTACTGTTCTTGCTCTGATCTGTGTCTGTACTAGACGCACATGACTGAAGCTTTGCACAGTTCAAACAAATTAAGGGCAGACTCCTCCTCTCGCCCTGTACTCTAAGAGGAATTGGTGGGGTCAGGGTTCAGTAATAAGTTTTTCTTCTTTTTTTTTTTTTTTGGCGGTATGCAGGCCTCTCACTGCTGTGGCCTCTCCCGTTGCGGAGCACAGGCTCCGGACGCGCAGCCTCAGCGGCCATGGCTCACGGGCCCATCCGCTCCGCGGCATGTGGGATCTTCCCGGACTGGGGCACGAACCCGCGTCCCCTGCATCGGCAGGCAGACTCTCAACCACTGTGCCACCAGGGAAGCCCCCTCTAAATTTATTTTTAAATTAAATGTATTTTACAGGCAATATATCACATCATATATATATATATATAAATATATAAATATTTGATCTATTTAGTGCAAATGTTTTCTTTTTCCACTCTAAATTTATTTACCTGCTATCCTATTTTCAAAAGGGAACTTAAGGCAGTTTACAAAAATACATACAATAAAATAGAAATGAGACAGTGAGACAATCTGTTATGCTTTTTTCAAAAAAAAGAATCTGAATAAGGTCTAGTTGTGAGCAGAACGTTGCTAGCAGAGAAGTGACCTAATGGGCCTCTTGTTTCTTTCGCCTTTCTCTATGACACAGAGCCTGGAATACATTTAAAAATGTAAAAATGATGAGTGCCTGGATGAAGAACATTACCCTTGCACTTGTCTTTTGTGTACCTCTTGCTAAAGATAGTGGTTACTCTAGTATGTCTTCGGAAGCCAAACCTAGAATATTTTGCCCTTGTAGAAATTCTGGGGAAATGCCCACTTTTACACAAGAGCACATCTATGACTTTTATGTGAAGATTTTTATATCAGCCACTTATGAGCCTTTCTGTGGTTCTGGGTCAAATCATGAATTTAGGCCTTTGGATATATGTTCAGCTTCTTCATTTTACAGATGACGAAAGGAAGACCCCAGAGGTGAAGTCATCTTTCTGTGGTTGCAAAGCTCATCAGTGGAAGTGGATTCCACGGTGCTACAGTTTATAGGGAGGTCCACAAGCTCCTGAGGGCAAGGGTCCTCAGGCCTCCTGTGAAGGAGCAGGGACCTCCCTGTCTGGGCCTCTGAGCTAGACCAGGGTGGCGAGGATGAAGCTGTGGCCCAGCTCCTAGTCCCCCCGAGGCTGGGCCTGTACCTTGTAGTCCATCTGCTCGGAGCAGTTAAACACGTAGACCATGATGCCCAGTGCTCGGCCCAGGTCCTTGGTGGTCTCTGTCTTGCCTGTGCCTGCAGGTCCTGCTGGAGCCCCACTCATGGTCAGGTGCAGAGACTGGGTGAGGGTGATGTAGCACCTGCCAAACACAGGAGGGTGGAGGTCACTCTCAGTGCCACAGATGGCCCCACAAATAGCTCTGGCCCTGCTGGGTCCTAGTGAGATAGAGCTGAGGTTCAGGGCTGTGAGAGATTTGGCACAGCTTCTGTGAAGGAAAGCCCAGAGCCCCCAACTCTGTTCCCCTCTGCGCTGTGGGTGGAACTTTCTAAAGGATCATCTGATCATGATGCTCCCTCCCTGAAGGGCACCAGGGGCTCTCAGCCCGGCCCTTCCTGACCTTGCCCCCACTTACTCTAGCTCATTTCTCATTGGTTCCTTCCCCCCAGCCCCAGTATGTTTAAGTCCATTCATGAAGAGCTATTTTCACTTGCCCAGTGCTATGGTCTGAACGTTTGTGTCCCCACTAAATTCATCTGTTGAAATCCTAACCCCCAAAGACTGTGGTGTTAGGTGGTGGGGCCTTTGGGAGGTGATGAGGTCATGAAGGGGGAGCCCTCAGGACTGGGCTTGGCGCCTATTAAAGAGGCTCCGGAGTGGTCCTTGCCCCTTCTACCATGTGAAAACACCGTGAGAAGGCACAGGCTGTGAGCCAGAAAACAGGCCCTTACGAGAGCACGACTACACGGGCACCTTGATCTTGGACTTCCCAGCGTCCAGAACTGTTGAGGTCAAGTCCCGCGAAAACTGAGCTCCTCTGCCAAGTTAATGATTAACCTCTTTACCCAAAACATTATTCCTTTTCTCGTCCAACACCTGTTCCCCTCAAGATTGAGGGGTATCACAGGGGGTATTGAAACTGCATACAAGCCCCTGTGTCCCTGTCCTTTAAGATAACAGCCTTTTGCTTTAGTCTCCCAGGCCGCCCCTGAGTCTCCAAAGGCTGGCTCAAGAGTTAATGACTAGGAAATGCGAAGATGGAGAAACAAAGAATAGCAGTTGGACCGGGAAACGGGTACAGTTTAGACTCTAGATGAGCCCCACAGCAGGTCCCGAACACCCAGGCCCCTGAAAGCTACAGATACAGGCCCGACACCCCCCCACCAAGCTGTTCTTACTGGAAGCAGACCCACCAGGTGAAAATTGCCAACCGCCAGCACTTAGAGCCCAGACCGGCTGAAACCAGATGATTGGTGATACTCGAAACTTCACGTTGATGCCAACAAATTCGTGAATAGGACAAGCTAACCAGGCTCCCTGCAGCCCCTACCTCACTCTCACGCTGCCTTTAAAACCTTTGTCTCCTAACCGGCAACTTGGAGATGGTCTTAGGACACTAGTCCACCATCTTCCCACGTTGCTGGGCTCCTGAATAAAGCAACTTTTCCTTTTCCACCAACACTTGTCTCTCGAATTGGCCTGTCGAGCAGCGAGCAGCTGAACCTGGGTTCCGTACCGGCCTTGTCCAGTTACACTGTGAGACATAAATTTCTGTTGTTTAGAAGCCACCTAGTGTTTGGTATTTTGTTACAGCTGACTGAACAGACTAAGATGCCAGACACAGTAGGACTGTGCTTGTCCCTCTCTCCTCCTCCATCCAGCTCCCGACCCTTCCTAGAGTCTACGTGGATCAGGTTCTGCTTGGCTGATGGTTCCTAGCCCCCTGGGGCTCATTTTTGCCGTGACTTCACCCGCAAGTATTCCCTGAGCCCTCAACAATGGGGTGAGCGGGCAGAGGGGCTCAGCTGAGCTCCCACTCCACTGCGACTCCCAACTATGTATGTCATACACCTCTTCCACATATATCCTCGTAAGAAGATGACAAAATGTGCCTTTGGGTAATAAGCCCATGAAAAGATACTCAAAATCATTGATCATTAGGGAATTGCAAATTAAACCCACAATGAGATACCATGACACATCCACTAGGAGGGGGCTACAATCAAAAAGACAGACAATAACAAGTGCTGGTGAGGATGTGAGAAAACTGGAAACCTCATACATTGCTGGTGGGAATGTTAAATGGTACAGCTACTTAGGAAGACAGTTTGACAGTTTCTTAAAAAGTAAAGTTTACCATATGATTCATCAATTCCCCTTCTAGGAATTACCCAAGGATAATATGAACGTATGTTCACACAGAGACTTATGCAGGAATGTTCAAAGAAGCAATATACATAACACTAAGAAACTAGAAACAACCCAAATGTCCATCAACTGTGAATGGATAAACAAAATGTGATATATCCATGCAACGGAATACTATTTAGCAATATAATGGAATGAAGTACTGATACCTGTTACAACATGGATGAACCCGAAAAACATTATGCTAAGTGAAGGAAGTCAGATACAAAAGATCCCATATTATTTCATTTATGAAATGTCTGGAAAACACAGAGATAGACAGCAGATCAGTGGCTGCCTAGGAAGGGAGGTGAGGGTGAGGTTGGACTGCAAACAGGGTGACGGCAATGTTCTAAAACTAGATTGTGGTAATGGCTGCACAAGTCTAAGAATTTACTAAAAATCATTGATTTGTACATTTGTAATGGGTGAACTTTAAGACATGTAAAGTATATCTCAATAAAGCTTTTAAAACCGTGCCACTGACCTAACTTTTTAATACTTAGAAAATCAGTACAGAGGCTTTCAACCTGCAGGCTAGATGGGGAGGGGACATCTGAGGGGGCCTCTGAAATGAACTCTCTTTCGTTCTGAATCTGATGCTAGGGTTGACCAGAAATTCTGAGTTAACACCTTTCTTGCCAGATGGTGACTGCATCCTCACTGCAACCAAAAGTGTTTTGAAAAGACTTGGAGTTCCTGAACCCTCCTTTAATTAAGTGTGAAATTCCCATAGCTACCTCAGCCTTTGAAGATGAAACCCAGGAAGGTAGTTTCTCCAGGTGGAGAGGAGAGTCTGCAGAATTATTATTTTACCGGGAGTTTTCCTGTGTAATGGGGGGCTGTGGCTGCATTTAACTCCTGGTGAGCTGGGCTCATGCAGCTGCCTCACTTTTCCCTGTGGACTAAGCTCACATCAGAGTTGTTGATCTGTTAGGTGGGCCACGAAGTGAGGTGAGTCAGGGTTAAGGTGAAAAGCTAGATCCCATCTCACCCTGCTCGGTCACTGTTACCATTTGGCAATGCTTCTCTCCAACACTGGTAGCTAGATCTTCAGAGTTCCATGTGCAGCCTTAACTGTACCTGCTCTCCTAGGCTGAGTTCTGGCTCCAGACTGGCCCCAAGACCTTCTATCTCTGCCAGCCTCAGGTTCCTTCCAGAACCTGGAGAGCCTGCTGCAGCCCTGTAACCCCCCAGGAGGAAAGGCAGCTGCCTGGATGGGTGGAATCCTGGCCCCCAGCCAACTCTCCTCCCCACTCTCTCTCCCACCCCCTTTCTGTCCCATGGCTGCCTTCTCTGCCAGCTAGAGGGCAATCCAGACCTCTTCTCTCTGCAGCAGCAGGGCTCTCAAGGAATCTGAGAGCCTAGAAGCACAAGGTTTCACAAAAATAGAATTCTCATAGAAAACTCAAGAATCTTCCAAAAGAAATCCTTAGAACTGGGTGTCAATCTCTTTTTGAGCATCTACTGAGCTTCCGATTATCGCCAGAAGAAGCACGTGGGGGGAAATGTCAAAATACGTATACATTTGCCCATAATAATAGAACTCTAGAGCTGGAAGGAATTTCTGAGATCAACTAATCTAATCCCCTTAAATTACAGATGGATTGACTAATGTTCAGGGAGGGAAAGTGGGCTGGCTGTCTAAGGAGTTCTAACAACCAAGGCAGGGACAGTGGGGCTTTAGCGTGGGCCATGAGGAAAACACAAAGAAAAGAAAGAAAGAGTATTCCCCTCTTCTGTGTGGGGGGCCACTGAGCCAGCAGGATGTCCTAGTTCTTTGGGACACACGCTCCTCCTGTAAGATTCTGTCTGTGGTCTTGTTAGATTGTTAGATCCATCTCTTTAAACATCTAAGCCGGCTGCTTCAATCTGCTCCTGTTTCCTAGTGAGGGGGGCAGATCATGCTATTGTGGTTTAAGGCAAGGACTCAGGAGTCAGACACACTGAGTTCAAATCTTGTCTCTACTGCAAAGTGTTTGTGAAACTCGGCCAGGTTATTAAACTTTGGTGCCTTAAAAACATGTGTCACTGGGGTCCATCACACAGTATTTTCTTTGTACAAAGGAATTTAGATAAATCTGCTGCCTCAAAAACAACTGCAATTGTGAAAAAGGCAAGGAATCCTTTAAGAAGAGCTGTTGCCTTAACCAACTAACCACAACATGAACATGGATCAATTTAGTCTGACTGCTTATTGGGAAGACAGACCTTTAGCGCTGGAAGAGACCTCAGAGGCTTGGCTCTTTAACCATGCCAGGCTGTCTCCCATTAAATCCTTCAAATACAATCACATAGCCTTTTCTTCCAGTAAGACATGGCTTATTATTTTAGAAGCCAGCTCCTTCCACCGTGGGTCAGTTCTAATTGTTTGAAAAGCCTTCCTAATATTGAGCTGAAGCTGGTTTTGCCTTCTTCGGACAAATGATGTCTACAGGCTTTGTTCTTATCTGACCCACCAGGCTCTTATGAGGACAAGATGAGACAAGAGATATGAAAGTGCCTTGGAAAGTAGAAAGCTGATCCACTTTCAAGGTATTATTTCTGAAGATAATAAATATATGAAATGTAGCTTTCCTTTTTTTAGACAAACAAATGGCAGATTAAAGAAAATATCAAAGGTGTCGTATTTTGATTTCAGCTATGTATAGACTGGCTATCCCAGATGTGTGGTCTGGCTAATCTTAGAGTTGGTGAAATCACTTGATTTGTATTCATTTCCTATTGCTACCACACAATAAGGGCTTAAAAAAACACCCATTTATTATCTCACTTCTGTATGTCAGAAGTCCAGGTGGCTCCTCTACTGAGGGTCTCACAGGGCCAAAATCAAGGTACCAGTTGGCTGGACCCTTATCTGGACACTCTGGGGAAGAACCTGCTTCGAAGCTCATTTGAATTCTTGGCCGAATTAAATTCTACCAGTTGTAGTACTGAGGTCCTAGGCGCATGCTGAGGCTGGGGGATCTCTCAGCTCCTAGAGGCCATCCTTGCACAGGGCTCCCTCCAACCTCAAAATCAGCAATGGCATGAAAAATTCTTCTCATGCTCCAAGCCTCTCTGACCTTCCCTCTGCCCTCAGCCAGGAGAAGGCTCTACTTTTAAGGTCTCATATAGTTATATTGGTTCACCTGAATAATTTCCTTTTTGCCATAAAGCAAAATATAATCACGAGAATGATATCATCCTATTTATAGTTTTCACTCACGCTCAAAGAAGAGGAGATGATACAAGGGAAAATGTCGCTGGGGATCATTCCTAGAATTCCACCTACCACATGGTTCAATAGTCATAACTGAGGAATGAACGTGGATGCAACAATATCTATCTGGAGGGAGGCCTCTAGTGGCATTACCAGGACACAGACTCCTGATGTTCAATATATTCATAGATAACTTGAATTAAGAAATAATTGGGGGCTTCTCTGGTGGCGCAGTGGTTGAGAGTCCGCCTGCCGATGCAGGGGACTCAGGTTCGTGCCCCAGTCTGGGGGGATCCCACCCGTGAGCCATGGCTGCTGAGCCTGCGTGTCCGGAGCCTGTGCTCCGCAACGGGAGAGGCCACAGCGGTGAGAGGCCCGCGTACCGCAAAAAAAAAAAAAAAAAAAGAAAGAAAGAAAGAATTGATTAGATAGAAGGTAGACCAAACTTCTAAATAATTTTAGCAATTGAAAATGATGTGGTAGACCCAACAATGTGAAATTTAAGAAGAACAAATGCAAATTAATCTTCCAAGCACTTGCATGTACATGGAATGGGGGCAATGTGGTTAGATGTCAGGTCACAGTAAAAAGACCCAGGGATTGTGATAGGTTCCCAACTCAACATAAGAAACAGCACTAATAGAAGAATGTCCTTAGCAACAACCTAAAACAAATCTGTCCATCTTATAATACTTTAATATTTAAAATTTGAAAATTGTTTGTCCTCAGCATAAATACCTCCAATTCTAAGATCTATTCCGTATGCCATGTAGTTATGAGGTCCTTCATCACCTAGTGCTCATCTTCATTTGCCTACACTAGTTGGTAAATGTCTTTCTCAAAACGTGACAGGAAGAACTGAGAGCAATGAGTGACATATGATCTACCAAAAATAACACACACTTAGTAACTAAACTTGAATAGTTTAATTATGCTTCATATTATGTGTATGGTTCAAATATAACTAGAAATTCTAGAAGTGACTTAGAAAAAGGAGAATCAAGAGCATAATTCTTAGAATTTTTAATATGGGGCAGTAGATGGGAAGAATAGGAGATAAATTTACAAAAAAACAATTTTCTCTTATATGTAAATGAAAAGAAAGTTAAAGATATAATGAAATTAAGCAAAGATTTCTTAGTTACAACAGCAAAAGCACAGTCCATAAAAGAAAAATCTGACAAACTGGACCTCATCAACATTAAAAACTTTTGCACTTCAAAAGATGCCGTGAAGGAAATGAAAAGATAAACAACAGGCTGGGATAAAATATTTGCAAAATATATGCAATATGTCTGGAATATACAAAGAAGTCTTAGAACTCAAAAAAGAGTACAAACAGATCAATCAAAAAATAGATAAACTATATGAAGAGAATGATGCCAAAGAAGATATATAAATGGCCAACAAGCACATGAAAATATGCTCAATAACATTATTACAGAAATGCAAATTAAAACTCAAATGAGATGCTACTTCACATCCACTAGAATGGCTACAATAAATAAAACAGATAATAATAAATGTCAAGGATGTGGAGAAATGGGAAGCCTCATACATTGCTGGTGGGGATATAAGACGATCCAGCCACTTTGGAAAATAATTTGGCAGTTTATCAAAAAGTTAAACATAAAACTGCTGTACTATCCAGCAATTCCTCCCTAGGTATACACCCAAGAGAAATGAAAACATACATCCACACAAAGACTTGCAAGCAAATGTTCACAGCAGCATTGTTTATAATAGCCCCAAACTGAAAATTACCTAAGATGACTAGATAGACAAAATGTGTCATATCTGTAAAATGGAATATTATTCAGAAATAATAAGTAACAAACTACTGACACATATTCTATCATGGATGAATTCCAAAACATTATGCAAAATGAAACAAGTCAGACACAAGAGACCACATGTTGTATTGTTCCATTTATAAGAAATGTCCGGAATAGGCAAGTTTATAGAGACAGAAAGTAGGTTAGTGGTTGACCAGGGCTGGGGGTGGGAGTGAGGATCAACTACAAATGGGCATGAGGGATCTTACTGAGGGGCATAAAAATGTTGCAAAATTGATTTATGGTGATGGTTACACTACTTGATAAAGTTACTAACAATCATTGAATTGTACACTTGGAATGGGCGAAATTTTTGACATAAAATAAAGCTCAATAAAGTTGTTTTAAAATATATATACATAGGGACTTCCCTGGCAGTCCAGTGGTTAAGATTCCGTGCTTCCACTGCAGGGGGCACAGATTCAATCACTGGTCAGGGAACTAAGATCCCACATGCTGTGTGGCATGGCCGAAAAAACCCCCACAAAAAAACAAAACAAAACAAAAATATATATATATAAAATGAAGAAACAATCTTATATAGGAACAAAAAAATTAAAAACTACATAGAGATAACAATAAGAAACACTCAAAACCTGTATGAAGATACTTATAAACTTTTCTGAGAAACACAATTGAAGGTATGAACAAAGAAAAACAAATCACATATTATAAAGATGGCCTGGCAATTCTTTCAAAATTAATTTAAAGGTTTTAAGACTCACCAATCAAAACCCTAATAATTTATATTTTAGAACTTGACAAAATGATGAAAGCTCATTTGAAAGAAGGAACAGAAGAACTTAAAAAAAAAGGGAAGGAAAATGAAAATGGATGATACAGACCTTTACTATAAAAATATTACCACTCACAATAAAGCTACAATCCTTAAAGAGTATTGCATATAGATGGATTAATATACTGATGAAACAGAATAAGAATAGATACTTTGAAGCAGTTTGATAGACTCAAAACTGAATATGGTTGAGCAAACATCACAAACCAGTGAGGGAAAGGACCCATAACTCATGTTCTGGGCCTACTGACTACTTAGAAACAACAACAACAAAACATTTAATTATATGCTCCCTAACATAGTTTCTATGGGTTTTCCTTTCCCAGGACTCCACACTTTGGAAAGCCATCTCTCCTCTACACAGAGTATTCCCATGGGGCTGTCAATCGAAGTACTTCCCACCTTCCCAGAAGCCGCCTGCCAATGCAGGGGACACGGGTTTGAGCCCTGGTCTGGGAAGATCCAACATGCCATGGAGCAACTAAGCCGGTGCGCCACAACTACTGAGCCTGCTCTCTAGAGCCCATGAGCCGCAACTACTGAGCCCGTGAGCCACAACTACTGAAGCCCGCGTACCTAGAGCCCGTGTTCCGCAACAAGAGAAGCCACTGCAATGAGAAGCCAGTGCACCACAAGGAAGAGTAGCTCCCACTCGCCACAACTAGAGAAAGCCCTCACACAGCAACGAAGACCCAACGCAGCCAAAAATAAATAAGTAAAATTAATTTATTAAAAAAAAAAACTGTCCCACAAGGGGTGGGTGCAAGGCTCGGCCTGAGCAAAATACTCCATCTCATTGTTCGCAGTAACTGGCTCAGAGACAGGCACATGATCCAAACAGGACCAATCAGGGTCCCTTTAAGGAATCTGACATATGGTGCTGGGAAAGAGAGGGTCTCTCTTCTTCCTGGATCAGGCGTGGGCCATCTTTCCAGCCAAAGAAAAACAATGCAAGAAAGGAATCAGCTCTCAGAAGAGAGCAAAGCCATGATAAGAGAGAGACAGTAAAGCCCTGATAGCTCCCTGTTCAGGCCTGAAAGCTGGTTACACTGCAGCAAGCTGGACTCCTTCCCTAGAAGTCTGAGTTAACAAGTCCTCTTTCTGTTTAAGTTAGTTTGAGTTAGTTCAAGTTAAGTTAGGCTTCTATCACTTGTAACCAAAAATGTGGGGGTTTTTTTTGTTTTTTTTTACAAAAATGTTTTGATGAAAACATTCACTTTACTCAGTAGTCAAAAAGTTTACCAAAGAATTAAAAAAGTTTAAAGGAAAAAGTAAAATAACATAAACTATAATAAAATACAGGTGAATATTAAACTGATCTTAAAATGGGCAGGAACTTGCTAAGTGTAAAAGTAATAAAATGGGCAATGATAATAACAACAAATTCACAGGAGAAGGAAATCTAACAGCCAATAAACACATAAAATGCTCAAGCCTGTGAGTAATTAAGAACATCAAGATCCAAATGAGATACCATTTTGACTTATAAAGTTAATAATATTTTAAACAATAATACTTAATGCTGGTAAGGATATTGTGAGATGACCACTTCATAAACTGCTAGTGACAGTGGGAACAATACCTTTTTTAAGAATAACTTGAAAGTATGTATCATCTAGTTATCCTGCTTCTTGGAATCCCTCCTGGGGAAATAATGAGAAATATAGTAAAAATTTATATATAAGTGAGTTCACAGCAGCTTTATTTTTAGCAGTAAGAGCTTAGATACAACTTAAATGGCCCATAATGTGGTTATGTTACATAAACTATGGGATACTTGTAAACAGAAGATAATCCAGCTGTAAGAGGGGTTTAGAAGAATATTTAGAGAGTATACACATGATACATTGTTACATGAAAAAGTCTATGATATTTTATATACAGCATATGGTTGCAATTTCATTTTTTCAAAATCTACATGAGAAGGAAACAGGCTGAATATTAACAATGGTTATTCCTGGTAACTTTTATTTTCTTTGTTTACAGATTACTAAGTTTTTTAATAAAAATATCAGATAAAAACTTAAAAAGAATTGCTGGATCATATGGTAGTCCTATTTTTAATTCTCTTAGGAACCTCCATACTGTTTTCCATAGTGGCTACACCAATTTACATTCCCACCAACAGTGAACTAGGGTTTCCGTTTCTCCACATCCTCACCAACATTTATTATTTGTTGTCTTTTTATGATAGTTATTCCAACAGGTGTGAAGTGATATCTCATTGTGGTTTTGATTTGCATTTCCCTAATGATTAGTGATGTTGAGCATCTTTTCATGTGCCTGTTGGCCATGTGTATGTCTTCTTTGGAAAAATGTCTGTTCAGGTCTCCTGCACATTTTAAAATCAGATTGTTTTTTTGATGGAGTTGTATGAGCTCTTTTATATATTTTGGATATTAACCCCTTCTCAGACATATCATTTGCAAATATCTTCTCCCATTCGGCAGGTTGTCTTTTTGTTTTGTTGATGGTTTCCTTCAACTGTGCAAAAGATTTTAAAAGAATGAAATTTTGCCATTTGCAACAATATGGATGGTCTTGGAGGGTATTATGCTTAGTGAAGTTAAGTCAAACTGAGAAAGACAAATACTGTATGTTTTCACTTATATGTGGAAGCCAGAAAATAAAATGAATGAATGTAACGAAACAGACTCACAGATACAGAGAACAAACTAGTGGTTACCATTGGGGAGAGGACTGGAGAGAGGGATAAGATAGGGGAAGGGGATTAAGAAGTACGAACTATTATGCATAAAATAAATAAGATACAAGGATGTAATGTACAGCACAGGAAATACAACCAATATTTTATAATAACTTTAAATGGAGTATAATCTATAAAAACATTGAATCACTATCCTGTATACCCGAAACTAATATAGCACTGTAGGTCAACTATATTTCAATTTAAAAAAACTTAAAAAGAAAGTGTAAGACTTTGCTAGTTGTGTCCTACCCAGCAAATCACCCTCAAAGACTCTTGCATCAATTATATCTCACTCACTTGCAGTAGTGCCTGAGAAATTAAGAGGTACTCAAAATTGATAAGCTGTTGATTAAAACAGTACTTCCAGTATGGGGCTGAAAGGGGTGTTTGTGTGCGAACATGAGGGAAGGGGGGTAAAGGGGGAGGAGACCATCCACAGGTTAAGAAACAACTTAGGAGAATGGCTTTTGTTCAGCCTGAAAAAAGTATCTCCATTTAGTCCTTCAACTTAGCAGTTGTGCCAAAGTCCTGTGACAATGGCTGAGCCATTGTACCTACTTATACATTCAGGTCCCATCCAGGCAGTGGGAAATTCCAAAGAAACAGGCATAATCAGTCGGATGTACTGTAATGCGGTTGTGCTTTTAATGAATGTGCAGAGGTTGGTACGGATAAATTGTCCATTTGATTAATTCCTCTGGCAGGAGAGAATTAAACGTACTTAAGCTACACACTAGCAAAAGCCGAATGCTCTTTAAAATGTGATTTTCTGTGTTGAGGCCAATTTCTTTCTGGGCAAAACACTTCTTGAGATAATAATGGAAGTCAATGAGAAAATGGAATTCACCATATAAATATTCACTATATACTACTTTGTCAGAAAAGTATCTCATGTGCAAAACAAGGTCAAGGTCTGCATAGTATTCACCATTCTTTGCAGCAAATCGTTCTTGCAAGTTCCTATTTGCATCCTTTCATATGAGAGGTGATAAATGCCCATTTTAGAAATAATTCACTGACAAAACTTTACCCTTTCCCTCTATGAGGTATTAGGCATTAGAGTACTAGAGACCTCTAAACCCAAAAGAGGTAATTATCTTCTTCAACTCCTGGGCAGGTATGAAGACCCAGGGAAAAGACAGTGCTGTATTTTTTATCACTTGGAATGATAATGTCTGGTGTGCCTGTGGGTGGGAAGGAAATATTTTGAATGGTATGGGAAGCTGGGCACACTACTCCGAATCTCAGAGGTCATTTCCCTGCCTCTACACAAGGAGTATTTCGTGAATGCCTATTATTTGCTGGACACGGTGCTGGGTCCTGGGGCAGAGCAGTGAGCAAATCAAAGTCAATGTTTTCGTGGAACACACAGTCACAGTGAGAGACAGACGTTAACCAGGTTGCTCAAATATATAATGGCTCCATTATTCTGTTCCGAGCGATATAAATTCCCAAACTATTAGCTCCAAGACCAAGGCAGGCAGAAAAACTCACTGCCAAAGAGAACACTCTTCCCAAAGCCCTTCCTGTTTAGGACAGGTGTGCTGCTGAGAATCATCATAAAGACAAAGAGCACATGAGAGGGTCCCCTGTGAATGAAGCTTGAGGTGGGAAAACTTTTCCCTGAACCCACAGTGAATGAGCCCCTCCAACTGATCATGACCCAGGAAAGCCCGGGTAAAAGCCCGAGATGCCCAAAGCCCCAGAGGTGCTGCAGCCTTTACTGTTCCAGCTGCAGAGGGACCTGCATCCCTCTGAACCTACGCTGTCTGCCTTTCATCCTCAGCTGGGGCAGCGAGCGGGGTGGTGCCCAGCTAGAGCACGGGACAGCGTAGCGGCTGCTGCTGCTTCTTTGGGAGTCAAGGCCCAGGCGGAGTCCTGTGTGCATCCCTCCTCTGAACCGACCTCCCCTTCCTGATTCTGTCATTCTTACAATAATCAACTACCCTTCATTCATCGATGGATAATAATTCAACATCTACTAGGTACTGGTGATAATAGCAACAAACAAGACAGACAAAGGTCCCTGAGAGCAAAAAAGTTTACATTCCAAAGGGGACTGCCGCCAATAAGCAAGAAGGCAAGTTCATTTCCGAATGTGGGAAACGTTAGGAAGAGGATAAACGGAGGATCCACAGGGTTACTGCTGTGTGTGTGGTGTATGTTTGTAAATGTTTTTCTACATATGTCATATTTCCCTCAGTAGAAGTGGAGTTTAACTTTTAGTCACCTTTGTATTCCCAGTGACTAGTTCAGGGTCTGGCATGGATTCATTTGTAATGAATATGAATGACAGAGAGTATGGTAAAAGAAACTGTAAGTTCCTGAATGGTAGGGACCTTGCTCTCATCTTTGTATTCCCAAAGTGAGAGGTGCTAAATAAATGTGCCAGTTGATTGATAAGAAAATAGTCATAGGAATTATTTACTGAGCACTTATTACATCCTGAACTCCTTAACAAGCATTCCTGGTTTTTATCCTTACAAAATTCACTTGAAGTGGGAGTTACTACTTCCATTTCATGGATGAATAAACCAAGAATCATGTCAAGGTTTTCATGGTCAAACAGCTGGTATGTGTCACAGCTGGAATGAGAATCCAAGTGTGTAGGACTGCCTAGTCATTCCTCAAAAAGTCATGGCTCATCGATTTGCTCTGAGATTTACTCTGATACGGGCTCTGCCATACACCCTTTCAGTTTTATTTTACCTCTGTTGGGTTACGTCTGGCCCTCCCCCTGCAGCTCTGTAGACAAATAGCAAGTGACACTGGGTGGTCATTGGATGGTGTGAGCCAAACAGCAGGAGGGTTCTCTGTCAGTGGCTGACTCCAGTGCTCACCTGTCTGTCAAAGGCGTGATCACCAGGCGAGGTGTATTTCCCAGGTACTCATAGGAGTATAGAAACTGGGCATCACAGATGTTGGCAAAGCAGTGTTTGGCCTCGTCATCCCAGCGATGCCGCAGCTGGGACAGCCAGAGGAAAGCCTGGGCATTGTCCACCTAGAGAGAGCATGGCAGAGGAGGTGGGTGAATCACAGGGTGCAATAGGTAGCAGGCAGCCTCGTGGCCACAGGATTCACAGGGCTCTGGATGACCTGGGTGTTGGGTGTTGCATACCGGTCAGGAGAGCAGTATGCTGCCCACCACAGCACAGGAAGCCTGAGCCGCTCAGATGACGCTGTTTTGCTGGGGTTTTAAAGGTACGAGCAGCCACCGTGATCCTCTCCCAGTTCCCTGGCTGGTGCAGAGTTTGGAGCCCCTGTGTTTTAGCCATATGTGAGCTTCTCCCTAACCTCAATATCCACGGTGTAGGTGCCCAGAAAGAGGGACACTCCTGTGAGTCTGGAACTCACCTTCTGAGCAATCATCTTGGCCACCACATCCCGGGCATGGACATCGATGGTGCATATGGTCATGATCTTCTGCCGGTCCCCCATGGACAGCCGGCCGATCAGCATGGTAATGAGAGTTTTGAGCTGGGCCACTTGTTTCTTGTAATAGTCCTTCATGGCATTCTCGTAGCCTTCCTCCAGCCTGGCAAACACCATGCCCACCTCTGTGGTCCACCAGATCTGAGTGCAGATCAGGGCCACCTGTGGCACCAAGAGTCACTTAGTAAAGCCGTTACCAGGACTGTCTCCCAAACCAGCCCAGTCCCCACACAGCACGGGCTGAGAATGTCATTGTGTGGGGGATGCACACCCCTTCCCTCCCTCTTCCACCAGCACTGTCTCATTGAGCATATGCCTCTAAGGCCTTGGAGGTGTGAAGTGGGCACAACACAAGTGGGCAAAGTGCTTTCTGCTCCTGAAAAACATGTCATTTGGTTGAGAACAACCAAAGGCTCATGCTGGTCAATGTCAGTGGCTTTTAGAAATTGGTACACTGATCTTTCTGCTTTTGCTTCTCAGGTCACAGCATCTTTCCTCTGCTTGGGAGGATAACAAAGTGTTGATTGAACATCTCAACGATACTCAGTCTTTGCTCTGTTCTTCCGGAACCTCTCACAGTTGGAGTATTCTAGTTTAGTGAGCCATTGCTGATCATGTGTGGCATATTTCTTCTTGCCTGTAATACTTTCACTACAGTTTTTTGTATCTCTTTAAAACTATAACTTTGAAAGGCCTAACTCTTGAAGGTCAGGGCGAATTCCACTGAAATTCAACATGGTCAATATGATTTGTAGTCTTCAGAGATTCAAAATAAATAAATGAAAAAAAGCGATTTAAATGTACATTTCTTTGCTGAGAAACTTAATAAGGAAAACGCATAATTTTGATTATCCATGGTGGAGATGTGGTACCACTTGGTTCGGGAGACACTGCTCTAGATGATGTCTGTCACAATAGCAGGAGGCAACACATTTTCCTGCCACAAAATGATGATTCAGGTAAACAAGGAATCCTGATGGGAATTATTCCCTTTGTGAAGTAGAGAATCCTGTTGTAGTAACAAGTACCATTCCTTAATTTATTAGTTTTTGCCTTTGAATTTAGACATATTGGTTTTTGTTAAAGAAGTTCCTCCTGCAGTGTGATCTTGTTGGGATGGTTTGAACGTGATGTGCCAATTATACTGTTAAAACAATCTTTTCCTTCTGCAGCACTGGCTTATTTCTCTTCTCTGTCTACACTCGCTGTCAACATTTTCCCACCTTTTTCTCACTTCTCAACCTCCTGCAGTGTGGTCTCTTCTCTACCACTCCACTGAAATGGCCTCACCAAGTCCATGGACGTACATTAGCCTCTTTATTTTGCTTGATCTCTTAGATGTGTGTGGTGTAACTGACCTCTTACCTGCTATCAACACTCCCTCTTTTGGTTTCCATGACTACCATTCCTTGGTGTTCCTTCCATCAGAAAAGATTGTTTCTCATTCTGCTCTACTGGCTTCTCCTTGCCTACACAGCCTTTGAATGATGCTCAAGGGTTTGTTCTGCACCCTCATCTCAGTCTGCATATTTTCCAGGTCAATCTTATCTACTCCTCGGGCTTCAGTTACCACCAAATATCTGTAGCCCCAAATAAACCAAACCAACACTAGTACTAGCCATTAACAGGGGAGGGAGGAGTGGTGTATTGCAGCCAGAGTCATTAAAAATAGCCTCATTAACTCTCCTCTTTCTCTTGTTACCCTCCTGAGAGCCCGGTGAAGGATTCAGATATCCTGGAATGAGACGAGACTCCCAAGCGTGGTCCACGAGCGCTGTCCTCCAGTTTCCTCTCCAGACCCACCTGCCACCTCTTGCTCCCTCTTCCCCTAACTCCTGCTTCCACCACACTCAGGCCTCAAACACATTCCACTCTCCCTTGCTTCTGAGCTTTTGCCTGTACTCTTACCCACGCTTCATTGCTCTTTCCATCTTTCACGTGTTTCAAACCTCAGCTTAGGCATCATATCCTCAGGAGGGTGATCCCCAGACCCCGCTAACCAGCTACAGGCTCCCAGAGGACCCTGAGCCTCCTTTATTGTCACACCAGGTCCCACTTGTAGGTGACTGACTTCCATGTCAGTCTGTAAGCCCCAGCAGGGCAGGGTTACATTGTCATGCCTCTGGCTGGTGTCTCCTGCGCTCGGCAAACAGCTTGGCACACACAAAGTGGGCTGGCTCAGTGAGCTGAACTGTCTACGTTTTCTCCCTACTGTAGCCAACGGAGTAAAAATGGACGACCCTTAATTCTCCAAGGTAGGGGTTGGATTGCGTCACGGCTGACAGTTCCCCTGGTCCCTCGTGCTGACCCCTTCTAGACCAGCCTCTGGCAGCCCCAGGAGGCTGACGGAGATCACTGAGGAAGAGAGCAAGCAGAGGATTGGGCCCACAGAGGTCCCGCCTTGGAGAATACCTGAGCTGGATAGTCAAAGAGCCACTGCTCCCTCGGCTTCTCTTCATAGGCAGTTATGCCTTCTGTCATCTCGTGCCTCACGGTGGCCTTCATGTGAGCAAGCACATGGTTCAGCCATATTTCTACCTGGAAGAAGAACTCGGGGTTAGATGCTGGGTTCCTAAGATGTGCTCAGTGATACACTTCACTCAGCCTGAGGGAGTGAAGAAAATGAGCCCAGGCACGATGGACAACCCCAAACAGCCGCCAGAAGGCACAGGGAGACAGTTCGTTTGTGTAACGCAGGACGGGGCTCAATTAACAACAGGGGGGATACGCCCACTGGGGCCCACTGGGCAGAGGAGTAGGTTCAGGGGATGTGGGGCTGCCACCCAGAGTTCTCATGAGGAAATCTTAATCTGGGTTGAGCTGGGTGTAAATAAGTCAGTGGATTCTCGTGACCTTGTCCACGCTGAGCATGAAGCCAAAGGCCAGGATTATATTTTCCAACTAAATGCTTTCTGGGTCTACAAAAAGAACAGCCAAGGTTTGAATCAAACCCCAAGGTCCCTTTCATAAAACTGAGAATGTGTGACTATTTTCAAGTACGAGAATTGCTTTCCAAGATACATGTGGATGAAGGTGGAACTCTGAAAAGATCTCTTCTCCAGGTGTTACTCTGGACTGGATTAGAACCCCAGGGACAATGCTTTGTTGGATCATTTAGGACAGTGACCAAAGTAGCGCTTATCCTTTAGCGGTGGTGGTGAAAGATGGAAGGAGGTTTAAGGCGAGAATGGTCTCATGTTTTGTGTTTCTTGAATTGTACCCGGGAGATTTGGAGGTGGTAGTTTCTGGAGAAGGGCGGTGGTGGGCTCTCCACAGGGTAGAGCTGTGAGAGATGTACTGTACAGAGAAGTGATCGTTCAGGAATATGGTTGATTTCAAAGGGCATGCTCTCCCAGGGAAGGTGTCGGTGTCCTACACTCCCCCGTGGGGTGCTCCAGGGCTTCTCATGCTAAAGTCTCCTGGTGCTACTAATCATTTTAAAATCCTTCTCTCTTTGACTCAGGTAATTGTTTATGTGCATTTTATTCCTCTCTGCACAGGTCTTTGGTTAAGGAAGATATATAGATATTGACATGTGTCCTTCCCATAGAGAGGAAAGCAGGCACTGGAAGCTGCTCCAACATTGGTTCAAGTCAAGGGAACTGGCAGTCCCAGGGCACAGACAGCAATTCCGGCCCAAGGTCACAAAGGCTGATGCCTGAATGCAGACACTTGAGAGAGAAAGGCATACGTTACCTGCCCACTGCAGTCACAGGGCTCACTGAAGGCCACATACTCTTCTTCCTTGCTGTACATGCCAAGACTGATCTTGGTAGGTTTCTCACTGCCATCCAGCTGGAAATGCATCTTCGCCATATTGTCAAAGAGTTTGGAAAGGTGTCGTTGAACCTATGAAGGAAACCATGCCAACAGAGTGGAGAGCATGTCTGGGAAGTTACTTATTAGTATTGCTTAGAGGGCTACCATGTGACAACCATGTGACAACCACTAGAGTGTTGGGTCTCATCATTTTGAGACTCAGACTCTGTTCTCTAGCAGTGGTTCTCAAAGTGTGGTCCTCAGACCAGCAGCAACACTTGGGAAGAAATCCTTGGAAATGCAGATTCTCCAGCCCCAGCCACACCTACGAGTCAGAGACTGGGGATGGGGTCTAGGAATCAGTATTTTAATAAGCCTTCTGGGTAATTCTGATGCACTTTCAAGTTGGAGAACCACTGTCTACAGCTCAAAATGTCAACAGTGTATCCATTAGGATACACACACACACACACATATGTATTTATATACTTTACTTTTTTCTTGTTTATTGACATATAGTTGACCTACAATATTGTATCAGTTTCAGATGTACAACATAGTGATTCCATATGTTTATGGATAATGCACCATACAAAGTTATTTGAATATTACTGACTATATTCCCTGTGCTGCACATTATACGCCTGTGACTTATTTATTCTGTAACTGGTATTTTGTACCTCTTCATCCCCTTCATCTATTTCACCCATCCCCCTATGCCCTCCCTCCTCTGGCAACCACTAGTTTGTTCTTTGTATCTGTGAATCTGTTTTAGTTTGTTATATATTTGTTCATTTGTTTTGTTTTTTAGATTCCACATATAAATAAAAACAGATGAATGGATAAAGAAGATGTGGTAAAGATCTACAATGTAATATTACTCAGCCATAAAGAAGAATGAAATCTTGCCATTTGCAAGAACATGGATGGACCTGGAGAGTATAATGCCATGTGAGATAAGTCAGACAGACAAAGACAGGTACTTTAATATTTTAAAAAATTGTAACACAGTAGGCTTCTATTTTACATATGAGTCAGGTTTGTCACAAAGAAATGATATACCCAAGACTAGATGGCTAATTAGTGCCTAGAATCAAGGGCTAGAACCCCAAATTTTGGGTTCCTCATATACACTCACATAAACCACCCCAATGTCCCATTAATACAACTCCCAATCTTACCTTTCCATGGAAATCTTAGCTATTACTTTTGACCACTACTTACTGCATCTCTCTCCAGAAGCACATCAAAGGCATTCTCTTTAAAGGCTTAGCCCCTTCCATTTTGCCATCCTCAAAGCTTCTCTAACTCTAGAGAGTAAAAGCCATTGATGGGACTCTGTGGTAAACTGCACAAAGGTTTTGGCAAGGTGAGATTTCTGATGTGTGAACTGCTGATTTTCAACAATGAACTCTATACTGGAAATGAAGTGATACATTACTCTCTTTTCACTGTTTCCAAGGAGGATTAAGAAAAGGATATATAAGATCAAGATCCATTCCATATGGGAACAGAGTCAAGGATGGACACTCGAATTAAATAAACAAATCAAGCCTAAAGTTTGGGAACTCCGGTCTGAAGGAGCAGCTGAGAGGCCTTTTCACGCGGCTCCCTACGAGCAAGTGAAACTAGACTAAGTGCAAAGGAATAAAAGGACATCAGAGAGTCCAGGAGTCTACGTGACCTGGTGGGACCCCTCGCCCAGGATCTCCCTTGCCTTGCTTATGCTTGACCATGTGGCTGACAGGGTCTTGGTGCTCCGGCCAGGTGGCAGGCCTGAGTCTCTGAGGTGGGAGAGCCGAGTTCAGGACACTGGTCCACCAGAGACCTCCCAGCGCCACATAATATCAATTGGCGAGAGCTCTCCCAGAGATCTCCGTCTCAACGCTAAGACCCAGCTCCACTCAACGACCAGCAAGCTCCAGTGCTGGACACCCCATGCCAAACAACTAGAAAGACAGGAACACAATCCCACCCATTAGCAGAGAGGCTGCCTATAATCATACTAAGTTCACAGACACTCCAAAACACACCACTGGACGTGGTCCTGCCCACCAGAAAGACAAGATCCAGCCTCATCCACCAGAACACAGGCACCAGTCCCCTCTACCAGAAATCCTACACAACCCACGGAACGAACCTTAGGCACACAACCCACGGAACCAAGCTTAGGCACTGGGGGCAGACACCAAAGACAACGGGAACTATGAACCTGCAGCCTGCAAAAGGAGCCCCTAAACACAGCAAGTTAAGCAAAATGAGAAGACAGAGAAATACACAGCAGATGAAGGAGCAAGATAAAAACCCACCAAACCAAACAAATGAAGAGGAAATAGGCAGTCTACCTAAAAAGAATTCAGAGTAATGATAGAAAACGTGATCCAAAATCTTGGAAATAGAATGGAGAAAATACAAGAAACGTTTAACAAAGACGTAGAAGAACTAAAGAGCAAACAAACAATGATGAACAACACAGTAAATGAAATGAAAAATTCTCTAGAAGGAATCAATAGCAGAATAACTGAGGCAGAAGAGCAGCTAAGTGACCTGGAAGATAAAATAGTGGAAATAACTACCACAGAGCAGAATAAAGAAAAAAGAATGAAAAGAATTGAGGACAGTCTCAGAGACCTCTGGGATAACATTAAACTCACCAACATTCGAATTATTGGGGTCCCAGAAGAAGAAGAGAAAAAGAAAGGGTCTGAGAAAATATTTGAAGAGATTATAGCTGAAAACTTCCTTAATATGGGAAAGGAAATAGTCAATCAAGTCCAGGAAGCACAGAGAGTCCCATACAGGAAAAATCCAAGGAAAAACACACCAAGACACATATTAATCAAACTATCAAAAATTAAATACAAAGAAAAAATATTAAAAACAGCAAGGGAAAAGCAACAAATAACATATAAGGGAATCCCCATAAGGTTAACAGCTGATCTTTCAGCAGGAACTCTGCAAGCCAGAAGGGAGCGGCAGGACATATTTAAAGTGATGAAAGGGAAAAACCTACAACCAAGATTACTCTACCCAGCAAGGATCTCATTCAGGCTCGACAGAGAAATGAAAACCTTTACAGGCAAGCAGAAGCTAAGAGAATTCAGCACCACAAAACCAGCTTTACAAAAAATGCTAAAGGAACTTCTCTAGGCAGGCAACACAAGAGAAGGAAAAGATCTACAATAACAAACCCAAAACAATTAAGAAAATGGTAATAGGAACATACATATCAATAATTATCTTAAATGTAAATGGATTAATGCTCCAACCAAAAGACACAGACTGGCTGAATGGATACAAAAACAAGACCCGTATATATGCTGTCTACAAGAGACCCACTTCAGATCTAGGGACACATACAGACTGAAAGTGAGGGGATGGAAAAAGATATTCCATTAAAATGGAAATCAAAAGAAAGGTGGAGTAGCAATTCTCACATCAGACACAATGACTTTAAAATAAAGACTTTTACAAGAGACAAAGAAGAACACTACATAATGATCAAGGGATCAATCCAAGAAGAAGATATAACAATAGTAAATATTTATACATCCAACATAGGAGCACCTCAATACATAAGGCAAATGCTAACAGCCATAAAAAGGGAAATCAACAGTAACACACTAATAGTAGGGGACTTTAACACCCCTCTTTCACAAATGGACGGATCATCCAAAATGAAAATAAATAAGGAAACACAAGCTTTAAATGATACATTAAACAAGATGGACTTAACTGACATTTATAGGACATCCCATTCCAAAACAACAGAATATACTTTCTTCTCAAGTGCTCATGGAATGTTCTCCAGGATAGATCATATCTTGGGTCACAAATCAAGCCTTGGTAAATTTAAGAAAATTGAAATCGTATCAAGTATCTTTTCTGACCACAACGCTATGACACTGATAGCAATTACAGAAAAAAAAAACTGTAAAAAATACAAACACATGGAGGCTAAACAATACACTATTTAATAACAAAGTGGTCACTGAAGAAATCAAAGAGGAAATTAAAAAATACCTAGAAACAAATGACAATGGAGACACGACGACCCAAAACCTATGGGATGCAGCAAAAGCAGTTCTAAGAGGGAAGTTTATAGCAATACAATCCCACCTTAAGAAACAGGAAACATCTCGAATAAACAACCTAACCTAGCACCTAAAGCAATTAGAGAAAGAAGAACAAAAACATCCCAAAGTTAGCAGAAGGAAAGAAATCATAAAGATCAGAGCAGAAATAAATGAAAAAGAAATGAAGGAAATGATAGCAAAGATCAATAAACCTAAAAGCTGGTTCTTTGAGAAGATAAACAAAATTGATAAACCATTAGCCAGACTCATCAAGAAGAAAAGGGAGAAGACTCAAATCAATAGAATTAGAAATGAAAAAGGAGAAGTAACAACTGACACTGCAGAAATACAAAGGATCATGAGAGATTACTACAAGCAACTATATACCAATAAAATGGACAACCTGGAAGAAATGGACAAATTCTTAAAAAGCACAACCCTCAGAGACTGAACCAGGAAGACATAGAAAATATAAACAGACCAATCACAAGCACTGAAATTGAAACCGTGATTAAAAATCTTCCAACAAACAAAAGCCCAGGACCAGATGGCTTCACAGGCGAATTCTATCAAACATTTAGAGAAGAGCTAACACCTTTCCTTCTCAAACTCTTCCAAAATATAGCAGAGGGAGGAGCACTCCCAAACTCATTCTACAAGGCCACCATCACCTTGATACCAAAACCAGACAAGGATGTCACAAAGAAAGAAAACTACAGGTCAATATCACTGATGAACATAGATGCAAAAATCCTCAACAAAATACTAGCAAACAGAATCCAACAGCACATTAAAAGCATCATACACCATGATCAAGTGGGGTTTATCCCAGGAATGCAAGGATTCTTCAATAAATGCAAATCAATCAATGTAATACACCATATTAACAAATTGAGGGATAAAAACCAAATGATCATCTCCATAGATGCAGAAGAAGCTTTTGACAAAATTCAACACCCATTTATGATAAAAATACTCCAGAAAGTAGGAATAGAGGGAACCTACCTCAACATAATAAAGGCCATATATGACAAATCCCCAGCCAACATCATTCTCAATGGTGAAAAACTGAAACCATTTCCTCTAAGATCAGGAACCAGACAAGGCTGTCCACTCTCACCACTATTATTCAACATAGTTTTGGAAGTTTTAGCCACAGCAATCAGAGAAGAAAAAGAAAGAAAAGGAATCCAAATCAGAAAAGAAGAAGTAAAATTGTCACTGTTTGCAGATGACATGATACTATATATAGAGAATCCTAAAGATGCTACCAGAAAACTACTGGAACTAATCAATGAATTTGGTAAAGTAGCAGGATACAAAATTAATGCACAGAAATCTCTTGCACTCCTATACACTAATGATTAAATATCTGGAACAGAAGTTAAGAAAACACTCCCATTTACCACTGCAACAAAAAGAATAAAATACCTAGGAATAAACCTACCTAAGGAGACAAAAAACCTGTATGCAGAAAACTATAAGACACTGATGAAAGAAATTAAAATGATACAAACAGATGGAGAGATAGACCATGTTCTTGGATTGGAAGAATCAGCATTGTGAAAATGAGTCTACTACCCAAAGCAATCTACAGATTCAATGCAATCCCTATCAAACTACCAATGGCATTTTTCACAGAACTAGAACAAAAAATTTCACAATCTGTATGGAAACACAAAAGACCCCGAATACCCAAAGCAATCCTGAGAAAGAAAAACGGAGCTGGAGGAATCAGGCTCTCTGACTTCAGACTATACTACAAAGCTACAGTAATCAAGACAGTATGGTAGTGGCACAAAAACAGAAATATAGGTCAATGGAACAGTATAGCAAGCCCAGAGATAAACCCACGCACATATGGTCAACTTATCTTTGATAAAGGAGGCAAGAATATACAATGAAGAAAAGACAGCCTCTTCAATAAGTGGTGCTGGGAAAACTGGACAGCTACATGTAAAAGAATCAAAGTAGAACACTCCCTAACACCATACACAAAAATAAACTCAAAATGGATTAAAGACCTAAATATAAGGCCAGACACTATAAAACTCTTAGAGGAAAACATAGGCAGAACATTCTATGATATACATCACAGCAAGATCCTTTTTGACCCACCTCCTAGAGAAAGGGAAATAAAAACAAAAATAAACAAATGGGACCTAATGAAACTTAAAAGCTTTTGCACAGCTATGGAAACCATAAACAAGACGAAAAGACAACCTTCAGAATGGGAGAAACTATTTGCCAATGAAGCAACTGACAAAGGATTAATCTCCAAAATATACAAGCAGCTCATGCAGCTCAATACCAAAAAAACAACCCAATCCAAAAATGGGCAGAAGACCTAAATAGACATTTCTCCAAAAAAGATATACAGATTGCCAACAAAGACATGAAAGGATGCTCAACATCACTAATCATTAGAGAAATGCAAGTCAAAATTAAAACGAGGTATCACCTCACACTGGTCAGAATGGTCATCATCAAAAAATCTACGAACAATAAATGCTAGAGAGGGTGTGGAGAAAAGGGGACCCTCTTGCTCTGTTGGTGGGAATGTAAATTGATACAGCCACCATGGAGAACAGTATGGAGGTTCCTTAAAAAACTAAAAATAGAACTACTATATGACCCAGCAATCCCACTACTGGGCGTATACCCTGAGAAAACCATAATTCAAAAAGAGTCATGTACCACAATGTTCACTGCAGCTCTATTTACAATAGCCAGGACATGGAAGCAATCTAAGTGTCCATCGGCAGATGAATGGATAAAGAAGATGTGGCACATATATACAATGGAATACTACTCAGTCATAAAAATTAACGAGGGCTTCCCTGGTGACGCAGTGGTTGGGAGTCCGCCTGCCGATGCGGGGGACGCGGGTTCGTGCCCCGGTCCGGGAGGATCCCACATGCCGCGGAGCGGCTGGGCCCGTGAGCCATGGCCGCTGAGCCTGCGCGTCCGGAGCCTGTGCTCCGCAATGGGAGGGGCCGCGGCGGTGGGAGGCCCACGTACAGCAAAAAAAAAAAAAAAAAAAAAAAAAAAAAAAAATTAACGAAACTGAGTTATTTGTAGTGAGGTGGATGAACCTAGAGTCTGTCATACAGAGTGAAGTGAGTCATAAAGAGAAAAACAAATATCGTATATTAACGCATATATGTGGAATCTAAAAAAAAAAAGAAAAGGTTCTGAAGAACCTAGGGGCAGGACAGGAATAAAGACGCAGATGTAGAGAATGGACTTGAGTACACAGGGAGGGGGAATGGTAAGCTGGGATGAAGTGAGAGAGTGGCATAGGCATATATACACTACCAAACGTAAAATAGTTAGCTAGTGGGAAGCAGCTGCATAGCACAGGGAGATCAGCTCGGTGATTTGTGACCACCTAGAGGGGTGGGATAGGGAGGGTGGGAGGGGGACACAAGAGGGAGGGGATATGGGGATATTTGTATATGTATAGCTGATTCACTTGGTTATACAGCAGCAACTAACACAACAATGTAAAGCAATTATACTCCAATAAAGCTGTTAAAAAAAAAAGCCACTGATGGGCTTGGGGGAGGGCATCCTGAGAAGCAGTAATGGTGGAAATGTAGAAACCTCTGAGGTTAGGGATGATGAGGATGGCAACACAGGTCTGAAATACATACACCACCTAAGGGGGCGTTAACGGGGAACCTGAAACTCTCCTGGTGGAGCATCTTGGTCCTTCTGAATGTTACTACAGGCACTTCCCCAGCTTACCTGTTGCGGGGCTGTGCTGTTGGAAAGGATGTCTAACAGGTCAGAAGAGGAGAGAAAGTAAAACCTAGGGAAGGCAAGCCTTTTGGTGTCCAGGTACTCCGCCAGGGCCTTCTCACACAGGTACAGTCTGTGGGCACAAAGAATTTCCTCATTAGGTTTGCCTAGATCCATAGGCACATAGATGTTACCTAAATGCAAACAAGTGTGACCTATGGATTACACACAGAAATCATGTATGCATGGAACATGTATGGGTATTTGCAAACATCACAATAAACACCTCTAATAATACCCCATATTACCCGACCACACAGGCAAATTAAGGTACACAACCAGACATACTCTCTCACTCGGGCAGTTAAATAAGGTAAGGATCTCAGAGACAGAGTGGGGAAAGGAAACACATTACAAAAGGGGCTGCAAACCGACCATCACCTGCTCTGAATATCTTCCAACTTTTCATAAAGACCTGATTTGTTGGTGGCTTCCACTACGTTTGGAGTTTTGTGAGCATCATAAGCTAACTCTTTAAAGTCAATGTCGATGCCTTCAAATCGTTTAAAATCCTGCAAATAAAAATGTGGAAAAAAATTAACTACCACCCCCCTCAATTTCAAGATGCTACCTTCATGTACTAAGTCTGCTTTCGAAAACTGCTCCTAGTTGTCTAATACAGAGATTAGTCTCAAGGGAGGAAATGCCTTTAGTTTGAAACAGTGGTTTGCAAACATTTTGGTCTTGAAGTCCCTTTGTTTGTAAAAATTACTGAGGAGTGGAAAGAGCTTTTGTTTATGTAGGTAATATTATATCTATCAATGTATATTCTAAATTAGAAGCTAAAGTTGAGAAACTTTAAAAAATATTTAATCAATTCATTTAAAAAATAACAATAATAAGCCCATTATGTTAACATATAACATATTTTATACAAAATAATTATATTCTCCAAAACAATATAACTTAGAGAAAAAGTGGCATCATTTCACGCTTTTTTTTTGTTTGTTTTGGCAAATATCTGTAATGTCTAACTTAGAAGATGGCCAGATTCTCTTCTCTGCTTCTGCATTCAGTCTGTTGTGATATCACATCATGTAGCCTCTGGAAAACTCCACTGTACGCTCATGGAAGAATGAGTTAAAAAGGCAAATACCATCAGCATTATTATAAAGATAATTTTGACCTTGAGGATCCCCTGGAAAGGTCTCAGGGACCACCCCCAGGGGTCAGCAGACCACACTTTGAGGACTGTTGGCATAAAATACATAATTCCTGTCAGGGAGATGGTGGATCCAATGTTCTTTCTGGGTCCAAGCAAAAGTTTATATAACCAAAGTAAGTGTTTCCACAGCAAATGTGCTACTATGATGTCAAAGTTAATTAGATATTATCATTCCCCACAAATGCACACACCCTCACAGTGTTGTTGAAATGACTGAGACAATAATAAATGCGAAGCACTTTAGGCCAACACCCGGCACCTGATGAGAGCTTGTGTGGCTATTATTACATAACAACAATCATAATGGTATGTGCTGTGTGCGCTACTTTAACTTCTTGAAGTAGGGACTAGTATTAGTCCCAATTTACAGATGAGAAAACCAAGACACTGAGAGCGTAAGTAACTTCCCTAAGGTCCGGCAACTCAAACCCGGGCCACTGGCTCCAGTCTGCTGGGACCTCTGTGATCTGGGCCTCTCTCCCAAGAAGATTTAAAAACAAGAGGGTGAGGTGAAGTAAATTACGATTCCTCAGTGAGATACCTTATGCCAATTAAAAATGAAAAAGTATCAAGGTTATAGAAATATCGGAAATATCTGACATAAATGTTCAAATGAAAAGAGCCAAATAGAAAACTGTAATTACACTGAGAGAAGTTGTGTAAAAACATGTATATATGTGAAAAAAAGTTGGGAAATATTCATGAGTGAAAATATTTACTAGGTAGGGTGTAAGATGATGACTGATTTATTACATTTCAGAGTTGTCTTTGTTACCATATTGTTAATACAAAGAAAATAAATGTATTTATATGTTTTACACACAAACCTGAGAAGTTAATGATATGAATTCTTTATTATGTTGGATTGAAAGTTCTCAAATGTCTCCTTTAAAATGTGTACAAAAGTCTCCACCCACACCCCCTTCTCATTAAACCTGCCCTTCTTCAATCATTAGCATTGGAGATTAATAAAATCCGGCTTATTCAATTTTGCTTAATGACAATAGCTATAGCAGGATTATCTTCTGTTATTTTTCATTGCAAATGTACAATCTTTAATCTGCATTATTACACTAAATATGCATTTGTGGGATGAGCTGGAAAAATATATTTTGATGGAATGTGCTTTAACTCTGAAACAAGGTCTGGACAACATATGACATTTTGGAATCAAACTAATTTGTAAGCAGAGAACTCGCTGTGCTGCTGTGCTGAGGGACAGAAGAAGTCTGGAAAATCTCTTTTTAAATGAATTAGAGTCCACTGGCGGGGGGAAGTACATTAATGCACATTAATTAGGACAAATTACAAGGGGCAAGCAACTACAGGAAAGGTAGTAATGAGAAGAATGCATATTCAGAGAAATTCCTCATTTAGTATTTAGCTGAAGACTGGTATTTAGCATGCTGGCACAGGCCCGAGTTTTACAGAACAGCTCGCTGCAGAGAAGGAACTTGAGTTTGCCTGGAAACGACACTCACTTCCAATCAATACCTGCATTGTAATTATGTGTGGAGCACCCCAAGAGCAGCTCATATTTTTGACCTCCTTTCTCCTGTACACTTTTTTTGGTTTTGTTTTTAAAACCAGTTTCTCCTTTCTTTTTCCTACACATTAGGAACAAACTCGCTGGCAAACATTTCACTTTCTCTCTTTTCCTCTGCCTGACTTTTGGTGGCTTGGAAGGTCAGTGTTTATTGGAGGTAGCCCTGGGTGAAGACAAGGCAGGGAGGCAAAGAAGGAAAGGTCTAGAGAATGCAGGAACTGGGGGATCGTCCCTTGACTCAGGGGTGGGACAGAGGGAGCAGGATAACCACAGCAGGTACCTGGGGCAGCTGAGCCCGGATATCTTCAGATCCGATGAATATACTTTCTAGATGAGACCATGTGCGCTGCACGTCGAACCAGAGGGAGATGACGGCGTCAGCAGTGGACAGCTTCTTCTGCCAGCCTGACACTTCCTCCAGGAAGAAGGCAATGTACCTGGACAGCATCAGGTGCTGCAGCTGGACTTGGTTATCCTCCAGAACCTCGACGAGGTCCTCGTCGGACCGCAGCAGAGGCACGCAGGTCTGCGGGTGGGGCTCGTACTGGAATTCCATGCGGACCCAGGTGGTCTGCAGCTCCTTCAAGATCTTCTCCATGCCCATCTCTTTCACAGCTCTGTCTACAATGCCCCGGACCTCGTCCTCAAAGTGGTGGAGTTGAAGCTGTAGGAGGTGTGCCAGGGTGGTGCCCTCGTCCATGGTGAAGGTCACGCCCGTGGCCTGCATCAGCTGCCTCCAGTGCCGCTCCCGCATGGCCGGGTTCTGCAGTTTGGCCACAGCCCTCAGGGAGGTCAAGGTGTTCAAAATGGTGCTTTCCAGGCCTGTGAAGGCATCCCAGGCCCTGACCTCCTTGTCGAGGTTCCGGATGTGCCTGGCAAACCATTTGCACTCCAAGTCCATGGCCTCCACATTGATATCCATCCATGTGGTTGTCTCCCAGGCATGGATACTGGAGGTCACCATCCCAATTGTGTCCCAGAGCTCCTTCAGCTGGCACGCCTCCTTCCTGCACTGCCTCAGTTGCTTATAGTCAGGGATGGTGACCTCAAACAAGCTAGCAGACTCAGAAATGGAGGCCATGGTGGATTCCATCTGCTGGATCTCCATGTGCCTGGCATCCAGCATCTGATGAGGGTCAGTGCTATCAAACCTACAAAACACAATGTTTTCCCTTTATAAGTAGAGCACACAAGAGCCATCTCCTAGAATCACCAGAGTAATGACAGCTCGAATCCTTAAATCCTTAGTATTTTAGCAAAGGGCAGGGACTTTCACCAAAGCCTGGGAAGAAAAGACATCCAGGGTAGGTTGGAGTGGGACGAACATAACCAGTTGGCGATTCAAGAGGAACACCATGTCTGGATCTGTTCTTCACATCTGAGAGGGTAATAAAAATACTCCCCACCTCCCCACCCAGGTGCAGTGTGAAATACCCCTTTGTTCAAGCCCCCTTTAGACTCTGCTTCCACTTGCTGGCGTCCAGCCCACTTGACACAAAAGAGCATTGTCCTGTTACTGCAGAGGCTGTAAAGGCAAAGCTCCCGCCAGGAGCTACTTGTGGTGGGTGGTCTGTAAGTGACAGAGACCAACCCTGACCTACTCTGGCATTGCTCCCTCTAGGGCAAAGGCTCTCAGTCTTGGCTGCATGTTAGAGCCTCCTGGAAGCTTTAAATGATCTCCATGCCCAGGCTGCTCCCTGGTCTCATTCAATCAGAATCTTTGGGGGAGGGACCCAGGCAACAGCATTTTTCAAACTCCCCAGGTGATTCTGATGTGCCAGGTCGGCATCCTTCTCTGTGGTGAGGCTCATGCTAACGGCCTGCATCATCTTCAGGAAACAGTGTCTCCAGATGTGAGAACCACTGATAGGGACTTTGCAGTGTGAGCACAAAGCCCTCACCGCGGGCCTGCACTGCTTGGCTTTCCCACGCTGCATGCCTCCTATCAGGCTCCACATCTCCGAAGTACCTCCTTCAAGCTGCCCCTGATCTCCTCCCACATCCTGCGGCAGCCTCTGGCTCTGCGCTGCATGCGTATAAGCACTACATCGCGCTTTATAGCTCGAGCCCACATTTCCTCCTCCTCTTCTCCCCAGTGGGTGCTCACTGCCCCCACCGTTCCTCCTGGTCCTCACGGCCGTGAGCCTCCTTTACCCTGCAGCCCCTCCAACCTGCATTCCCGGCAGAGCCTCTCCTCCAACATAAGAACCGCACATGCACAGGGACCCACGTGGGTCAGGAGCACCCAGAACAATGTTCAAGGAGCCTCTCATTTTCCTCCCCCAGCCTCCCTTTATCCTTTCTTCCCATCATCAGTCTCAGATCTTCTTGTTTCTGTGTGCATGGAAGGCTAGATAGCAGGTATACCATGACTTAAGTGTGAATACCATCTTTCTCTAAAATCAGAATAGGGTATCACGGGGTCCAACATAAAGGGAAAGTTGAGAGGAAAGGAGTGATTAGAGAATTGGCCATTTCCTCTGATCGTGTGTGTGTGTGTGTGTGTGTGTGTGTGTGTGTGTGTGTGTGTGTGTGTGTGTGTGTGTGTGTGTGTGTGTGTGTGTGTGTGTGTGTGTGTGTGTGTGTGTGTGTGTGTGTGTGTGTGTGTGTGTGTGTGTGTGTGTGTGTGTGTGTGTGTGTGTGTTGGTTGGTGGGGTACAGAGGGGAGGGAAAAAGGAAGAAAATGACATACAAACTCCTTTTCTTGAACTCTCTCTCCTCTCAGTTGTCTCTGGAAATATCTGACTTGACGGATGGAAAGTAATCCTAATTAAAGTCATTTACCTGAACTGCTTGCCACTTAAGCCTAATTACCATGCAACACAATAACAGTTATGCATACCATTAAATTAGTGTCAGATTAACTTTGATGCTTGCTATGTTTGATTCCCGCTTGTTCCATCTAAATAGTTTTGGCTCATGTGCCCTGGTTGTGTATTTTCATCTTAAGAGAATGAGACTGATTATCACCGTGTGTCTTCACTGTTGTCCAGTCCCCAAGTGTTTCAGAATGGGTTGGAGTTCTCAGAGTTGAAGAGGGCCCTCTGTCTACATAGGCAAGTAGCTTTCTCTTCTATGAGAGCAGTAGAGAAAGACCTAGAAGGAAAGAAATGTAACATCTTCGTGGCAAGTGGGTCAACAGGAAAGAGTACCAAGCATGAAGGTTCCTTCTGCATATTCTCTCCAAAGACTAATTGTTGGAGTGTGTAGTGCGTTGGTTCTACTTTTTATCTTCATTAGAGTGAACTTGGAAAGTGAATTCAGCTACTTGGTGTCAGTATAAATCAGACAAATTCTAAAAGCCCACATTCTGTTTAATTTATTAATTGAATAAAATTCAGGCATATTCGATAGGATAGGCACTATCAGAGTGTTGGGGGTCTGTGGACACACAAGACAATGAATGATCTTCCTAACTCTTCTTTCCTCAGCGCACATGAACATCCTTGAATCAATATCGGTTCCTCAAATATTTGTAGGAGGTGATCATTTGTCAAACCAATTCCAAACTTCATCTGCCCCGTGGCATAATTTTTGTTTATGGTTTAAATCTGTGGGCTTTCATTTCCTGTAGCTGAGCACACATAAAAGTTAATTTGACCTAAGTAGTGAAAGGAACCTCTAGACAGGGGAGCAGGTAACCCTCTTCCTATTTCAAAGCTCTAGTGCAAACTGTCAGGATATTCACAGACCTGATTAATGTACCTAATAAACTTGAAGCAGTTCTCCAAAGCCTGGGGGAACAATACAGTGTGAGAACAAGAAAGTAATAGGAGGGGAAAGGGTGTAGTCAGTCTTTGAAATTGAAATAATAATGCAAAAGTGTTTTAATCTAAAAAAGAAATGCCTGGAAAGTCTGGATGAATAAAACTATAATTAAGAGAAATGGAAATACAGTGCTCATCTGTATGATCTTGGAAAAAGTACAGATTCGGGCCTGCCCTAGACATAGGCACAAAGAGAAAGAGAGGACTAAGTGACTTAAATGAATTCTTGGAAAGTGAGCAGCTGGTAAATGTCAACCTCAGTTCCGTACCTGCACATACAAGGAACAGTGACACACCTGTGCTTGATACCCCACAGGTACCATAAAACTCAGCACGCCCCCTCTGACCTGGTGACCTTTTGGCTCTTCCCTCCCTGTGGTCCCATCTCAGAAGCAGCAGAACACACCCCTTCCAGCTTACTGGTCCAGATGGAAGATGGAGAATTACACCAGGCTCTCTACCTGCTCATCTCCCATATTCACTCAATCCTGCTGATTCTCCCTCCTAAGTCTCCCTCACGTCCATCCTCCTCCTCCATGCTCACTGCCACGGCTTCAGTTCAGTCCTCCTGCTTCGCACCCAGCTGTTGCAATCACCCACCACCCCACGGAGGCCCCACCTTGAGTCCATCTCGCTCCACTCTGCTCTCTGCAGCCACAAGACTGGTGTTTCCATGATGTGTGTTGTTCTCATGCTTGTACTCCTCAGTGCTCATTCATGGTCAAGGCCTGGTCACCTGGACCTCTCCATTCTCATCTCCCACATCCTACATCCCAGCCACACATACATGCAGTCTTCCAGCTGCTGGTTATATTTTCATCCCCCTGTGTGTCTCTATGTTCTGCTTCCTTTGCCTGGAATATCTTCGCTGTCCACCCCTCTTTTTTCCAAATGGCTGAGTCTCATTTGCCCATTGGCTGAAGCACAGCTTCTGCAAGGGCTGTGAACTGCCTCCCCAGTGGGTGTTAAAGTTGGCCCCAATGGACATGTCTGGTTATTCATTTTTGAAACTGACCCTGAGGCTGTAAGTCCTTGAGGTCAGGGAATCTGTATTATCTGAAGATCCTAGCACTTAAATAATTTTTTGCTGACTCCACTGTTGAGAACACAACCGCTTCTGCTCTACGGAAGCCTGAGTCATGTGAGTGAGTCAGATTAACTGCAAGAACAGGGTCAAGTTGAACTAATGACATGTCTGAGGATACTGATATGTCCCTGAGAGATTTCATGACTAATACTACTGTTTTCTCCAACTTTTGAAGGGACAAGAGACCCTGCACAAGAAGATGAAGGCCTTTCTTTCCTCACGTTTGCTGCACTGGGCTATTTGGAAAGCCTTGCTTTGCTGGTTGTCATGCAGGACAGCACCCAATGGGAGGAGGTCTTTAGGAAGGTTCTCCCCACCGTTCACAGAATCTAGTGGCTGGCCAGCTGGAAACACTGATGGTCTCCATTGAACTGGAGCTTATAGGGATCAAATGCTTTGACCCAGAAACCCCTGGATTATCCTGATCTTCATGTGAGTACGGAGACTGGATAACATGGCATTCATTCCTTAAAGCCAGGAAGCCTGTGCTCAAGGGCAGGAACTGAACAAGAGAGCCGCTAAAAGCTTGGTGCATCCCTGTCACTCAAAGGGGAGAATGAGTCTCCAATTTCGAGAGGAGTGAGAAGGGCTTGAATCTGGCTATGATAATTTAGCCGATTACTGAGAAGTGAGAGAGCTCAGCTAGGAATGTGCTGATACAGCTTCGAATTAAGAACAGAAGGAAGAAGAAAAACTCAACTTGAACATGAAGAAAGAACCTCCCCCAATGACCTGACTTCATCCTGCACCTGTCAGACTGCAAGGGCCAAATGAGACACACACTTTCCTTTTCCTCCCAAAGACAAGATCAGCGTGAGCTTCACCTATAATCTAATCGGGAACAGAAACTTGCCTTCACAGAGATGCATTTTAGAAATTGATCTGAAAGTGGAGGAACCAGAACTCAACTCATTTGCCACACACGGTGTCTAAACATTTTAAACACACACATTCATGCACACGAAACTAAGAAACAAACTCATGCATTGACACCCATGAAGATTCCCTTCAGCAAAAAATCCACGATTCTGCTCTAGTCTTGATAGTTTTCTTGACAAGAAGAGAAAAACATCAAAATTGCAGTAATGTTTGGCTTTCCACACTGCTGTGAGCAGTTCTTTTCAAAGTAGTCTCTTGCAAAGATTCATCTGCATGTTAAATTAACAGATGTGAATTTGCAAGACCCAGTTAAGGGTAGCAATATCCTCACAGCCAGCAGATATCAATAAAAGTGCTAAGAAAGAAAAACCAATGCAGCTATCAAATTAAAAAACAACAAGAGCTGATCAATATACACACGTGATGTAACTAGGAAGGAGGGATACCAGCTTTCCAACAGACATACAGAAACACCAGCAAACGAGTGCTGTTCCGTTCAGGCAGTCTTGGGAGTCTGTTTGGGAAGATATTTCACCAGACATCTTTGAATTCCTTTTTAGAAATTTTTTAAAAAAGAGACAGATGATGTAAAGATATCAGTATCACTACCTTTGTGGCTGTTGCCTTCGGTGTGGATGTTGTTAGCACTGAGCAGGAATACCCAGCTTGGCTGCCCACCTGCCTCACCAGCTTTGGCCCTGTGTGTTCAGTGTCAAATTTCAGAAATTCAACTGCATGCCCAAGGGAGAATCCAAAGAATGTGCTTCAGACTCTGAAGGAATAGTCCCAAAAGAAGTTCCACAAATGTTTTGACCAATAGATGCTTCTTTGGAACAAGGGCATAGCTCCTAAGGCAATTATTCTAAAGGGACACAGACTCATTTGGAGTTATATGCCCCGGAATGATTGCTTAAAAGGGAACCAGTTACTTCCCTTCGGGAGGCAGTCTCTACCTTGGCTGCATATTGGAGTCACCTGGGGAGCATTACAAACTACTGATGCCCGGTCTCATCCCCAGAGAGTCTGATTTAGTTGGCCTGTGGGACAGACTGGACCCCAGGTGATTTCAATGCTTTAGAGCTCCATGTTGTACGTTTATCCTAAGTACAGTTTACACATCTGTCCTCCCCTGCCCCTTGACATACTCATCTCGTTCTCTCTAGCCCCAACTGTAATGCTTGGGAGACAGTAGCTGCTTAATCAATGTTTGATGAATGAATAATAGAATAGGTAGGCCCTCACTGTGTGCCAGGTGGGGTGACTAAGTCTCAGTTTGCCTGAAATAGAGGGGCTTCCCTGGATGTATGACTTTCAGTGTTAAAACCACAACTGTCCCAATTAGCACAGCACTGTAAATCAACTATGCTTTAATAAAAAAAAAAATATAGAAAAAAAAAACCCCAAAACTATCCCAGGTAAACCAGGATGGCTGGTTACCCTAGTGCCAGGTCCTATGCTAAAAACTTGCAAAGATTCGTTATTTAATCCTATCAACAACCTTATGAGGTGGATACTATTATTAACCCCGCTTTACAGATGAGGCAACTGAAGCAAAGAGATATTAAGTGACTGCCTGACTTAGGCAGTGAGTAGTGGACCTGAGATTAGACACCAGTCTTGTTAAATCCAGAGTCCATGTACTTAATCATTATGTTGTCTTTCCTCCCGATAAAGCTGTGATTTTTTTTTTCCATTTTGTTTGCTGCTTTAGCGTCTATCTCTCAATGTCAGATTTCTGTGTGTAAGTAACCCTTGAAAATAAAAAGCTCCCTTGCTCCTTACATAGGGCACTTTTCAGTCTAGAGACTTCCAAAACTACAGAAGAGACCCAGCAGGAAGCCCGCTAGGGAAACAGAAGCAAACTCTGGAGCTGGCCTGAGGGGAGAGTGTCCACTTCAGCTGGCATGTCAGCAGACACAGAGCCGGCTGGTACCCCTGACTGGAGCCCCCGACGCTGAGGAGCAGACCAGCGCAGACCCTGTAGATTTCTCCACCCAGGCAGTGAGCCCGAGAAAAGGACTTCTGTGTGTGTGTGCACGTGGGCACGTGTGGATGGGTGTTGCCCATCCCACAGTTGTTTTGTTCGTGTAAAGACCCCTGACCACAAGTAGGGAGGAGTCTGAGAACTAACTACTAAGCAGAGAAAGTACACCTTGAAGTAAATCCATCACTTCAAATCCTGCCATTAGGCTACTGAAATGCCTTCCAAAATTATTTTAAAATTCTATCAGCCACTATTTTAAACCAAAAGAACAGGAGTCTGGGAGAATTTAGAATACTAACAGTTTAATAAAAACCTAGTAATCTTACCACACACAATCCCTTTATAGACTTGGAGACACAGAAGCTTCTAGACTTTTTTAAGTATTTGTACAGTCTTTGTTCATCCCGCACGGGCCGCAGTGGTACTCTGTGAACATAAGCACCAGGGTCTAACCAGTGGACCTAAATGGGAGGGAAGACTAGTAACTAGTCTTCACTTGTTAAAAGAATACGTGAACTCCACAGAGAGATCACCAGGACTTAAGATGCTGCTATGCTTCAAGGCCAGGAAGCGGTGATGGCAACCTGGGTGCATACCTGAAGGGGGCTTCTCTGCGGAATCGCTCCCAGAACCACTGCTGCTCTGCCTCGAAGGCCGCGCACCTCTGGCGGACGAGGGTCACTTCATTTGCCTGCAAGGGGGCCACCTGCTGCCTCACGGTAACAGCCATCTTTTTAATGTTGTTCCATTTCTCAGGCAGCTCCTGCAAAGGAGACCTCAGTGTGGTCAGACCCTCCCCCACAGTCCTGAGGCTGGACGCACCCGGCTGTCTTCATCTCTGCCCCGATGCCAGGCTCTGATGCCGTGGCATTGTTCGACCCTTCCTTGACTTGGCTCCCTGGATGCCCACTCTCCCGACGATCACCTACTTCTGATTCAACACTATCCTTCTTGCCCTCAACTTCTAACCCAGTAACCCTGGCCCTTTTCTACATTTTCTAAGAGTGCCTAGTTATTTCCTTTTACGCCCCACATCTCCTCTTAGACCATCATAACATTCCTCAGACCTGCTTTTTTTTCTCCGAATGAAAAATTCTGCTCATCCCTAATCCTGGAAAAAGAACCTAAACACATCATCCACATCAGTTCTCCCGTATATGTCCAGCGTTACAGTGTTTCATATTTATTGAGTTTCGAGAAAGTGGTACACATTATACATGTGCGACACATTTAGCTCCAAAGCATGGACCTTGAGTTATCACCAAGCCCTGTTTTTCATTTACTTCAACCCACCTCATCCCACTCTGAAATCCCCAAACTTTCCCTCTATTTCTTTCATTAAGAAAACATAAACTTTGCACTGACCTCCAGCTGCCTGAACAGTGTTTCCGGCAATTCTTGTCCATAGGTCTTCAGCAATTCAATAGTCTGCTTTAAAGGCTCAAACATCTCATCAGTGCTGCTCTGTCGTTCTTTAAGAGCCATAAGGTGTCCCATAATTTCAACCAATCCTTGGAAATCTCCTTTTCCGACTTTCTTGAGCAAGCCATTCTCGCTGTTTTTTATAAATGCTTCAAGGTCGGCCAAGCTGAGCAAAACAAACAGAATGTGAGGAGCCATTCTCCTTTCACTCCTTGAAAGGAAGATTTATTTAGTTCCCCAACATTAATAGCTATTATTATGGAAAACTCTCCATCCTCATGGTATTATTATGGAAAACTCTGCATATCCTGATGGCATTATTATGGAAAACTCTCCATATCCTGATGGTAAGATACGACCCTCTTCAGAAGTGTCAAGGTCGCAAAGGACAAAGACTTAGCCCTCCATGATGGAGGGTGCATTACTGGGACAACTGTTGAAATGTGAATAAGTCTGTACTAAGTAGGTTACTACTTCCACGGCAATACTAACTTCCTTGTGGTGATAACTGTACCATGGTTGGTTATCTAAGATGTTATCATTTGGGAAAGTTGAGTAAAGGTAAAATAGAATTCTTTGTACTATTTTTACAACTTTTTTTGTAAGTCTGAAATTATTTCAAAGTAAATATATTACAAATTATATTGTGAATTTCAAATTATTTTTTAAAAAACTGAAAATAAATACTATGGCCTCTAAGGTCATACACACTTGGGTTTAATTTTGACACTTACTAGATGTGTAACCATGGCCAAGTCATTTAACATCTCTGAGCCTCAGTTTCCTCATCTACAAGATTGGAAAAATCATTTCTTTCTCACTGGTTATTGTGAGAGTTAAATGAGATTCATTACTGAATTCAAAAATGTTTATTGGGCAACTATTATGAGCCCTAGCCTGCTTCCAGGTTCTGAGGATAGTATAATAAATAAGATAAAGTCTCTGTCCTTATGAAACTTTCATTCTAGGGGGAAAAATAAATGTGACACAGATCAATGAGATAAATGGTACAGTTTCACATGGTGATGAGTGCCATGAAATAAGGGCATAGAGACTAAGGTCAGAACTATTTTATATGCAGTGGTCAGTAAAGGCCTTTTATGGAGGTGATGTTTGAGCAGAAATGTAAACAATATGAAGGAGTGAGCCAAGAAAGAAACAGGAAAAGAGCTTTCCAGGGAGAGGGGGCAGCATGAGTAAAGGCACTGAAGCTGGATTCAGTTTGATTCTCTTGAGGAAAAGGGGAAAGTCAGGGTAGCAGAAGCATAAGGAGAACAGAAGGGAGCATCGAGGGAGAAGAGGTCAGATAAAGGGCCAGACACTGGGAGGCCTTACTGGCCATGATAAGAAGCTCAGATTTTATTCTAAGTGTGAGAATTCTGAGTAGGAGAAGGGCATAATTTGACTGGTTTTCAAAAAGAACTATAGATGGAGGAGAACAGATTTCAGCTGGAGGCGGTGATGATGATGGTGACAGTGACATGGGTAGGGAGACAGGAACAGAAGCCAGGGGGGCATTTAGGGACTATTGTGGTTGTCTGGGTGACAGAAGATACTGGCTTTGACCCGGATGGTGGACATGAGGAGAGGTCAGATTCAAGGCAGTTTTGCAGGTAGAGCTAATAAACCCACTAATGGGTTGGGGGAGGGGTGTGAGGGAATAAAGAAATCAATAAGGACTCCTGGCAATGGGGTGAATGATGATGCCATTTAAAGAGATGGGGAAGAATTGGGGAAGACTGGGGGTTTTTTGGAGGGAGAAGAGGGAAGGAGATAAGTTTTACCCATGTTGGGTTTAGGGAATTCCCTGGTGGTCCAGTGGTTAGGACTTGGCATGTTCACTGCCGGGGCCCGGGTTCGATCCCTGGTCAGAGAACTAAGATCCTGAAAGCCACCTGGCCTGGTCAACATAAATAAATAAATGTGTTAGGTTTGACATGCCTCCCAGACACCTAACAGAGATACTTATTAGGCAGTTGAATTTAAGTCTAGAGTTCTTAAGAGATGGGGCTAAAAATATAAATTTGGTAGTTATCAGCACACAGATTATTCAAAGTGTTAGATTAAATATCACCTGGAATATGGCTGTGGCTAGAAATGAAATTCCAGGCCGAGGTTTCAGGAGTTCTAACATTTTGAGTCCTGGAGGAGATGAGCCCAGTCAAGGAGACCTCGAAGGAGGAAATCAAGAAAGTAAGGTCTCCTGAAGAAACCGTTTGGGAAGGAGGGAGTGATCAGCGGTACCAAATAGTGCAGAGAGGTACAAGTCAGACGATGACTGATAATCACCATTGGATGCGGCCATATGAAAATCATCGGTGCTCTTGGCAAGACTGGTTTCAGTCGAGCAGTCTAATAAAGGCCTGACTGGAGGATACGTTGGAGAATGTGGATTTCTGTTTCTAGCTGTATGATGTACATGATAATATGAATGACCCTTCTGCTAAGACAACAGAAATGCTTAAGCACATATTTCAAAATCATTTAAAAATGCATCACTAAGGTGGCATGAAATTAAGGCATCTCCAGAAGCTGAAAATGTAGTGAAAGCAAGAACCCTGGGAGGTAAGCAAGGTTCAAAGCTGGCTCTCACAGGATAGTTTCTATTGAACCCTGGAGATCTTGAGCTTCACTTTGATTATTTATTTTATTATTATTATTTTTTTTTGCGGTACGTGGGCCTCTCACTGTTGTGGCCTCTCCCGTTGCGGAGCACAGGCTCCGGACGTGCAGGCTCAGCGGCCATGGCTCACAGGCCCAGTCGCTCCACGGCATGTGGGATCTTCCTGGACCAGGGCACGAACCGGTATCCCCTGCATCGGCAGGCAGACTCTCAACCACTGCGCCACCAGAGAAACCCTACTCTGATTCTTTATGAGAACTGGGGAACAGGTGATTAAGCCTAGGGCCCACTCAAGGTGAGGAAGCTAATAGGAAGTTGCATGTGAAGTTGCAACGCCATTAAGGGTGAACAAGAAATAAACAGGCTGCATGGTATGGGACAGCATGGAAACTCGCCTGAATTAACCATGACACTAGATGGACTACTGTAAGTTGAGGTACAAGTGGTCTGGGGTTGGAAGAGTCCCTTGATGACCAGCAGAAACAAATGAAAATCCTTTCTGGAGGAATGCAACAAGAATCCAATCCTCAAAGGATTACTCTCCAAGGAACATGATTTTATAATCAAAAGTCACAAAACACATAAGGAAAGAAGTCACCATGAGTGAGAGCCAGCAGAATTAAACCTGTGAATATTTTAGATACTAGAATTCAGCTGCAAAATATAAAATAGCAATATTTAATATGTCAAAAGACAAAAGAGTTCTTGTTTAGGTGCTTTGCTTTACTATTTCTGACTCACACACCAGGAGCAAAGGCTTTCCCTGCAGTTTCCCAGACATCTATTCAAGATTCACTATGAAAAACAACTTCATCCTTTTAAGTATGATATATCAGTTTGTACAGAAATGCTTTCTTTAGGAATCACCCTTCAGAAGCCTAGATAAACTCTTACATTCTCAACAGGTCACCATGCCTTACCCTGGCCCCAACTGCCTTTATGTTCAAGCATAAATTCAGCATTGTCTCATAATCAGGAATGGAGGTGATTTCAGTGGCTTTCCAAATATGCCCAGAATCTGTGATAGTGTGTGGACCTTTGTATCGAATGATGGATTCAGGAAGTGACAAAACTTATTTAAGTGGATAATGTGAAAATTATGGCCTGTGATGGCATTATTTTGTGAAAAGAAACTTTTAATATGTGTTCTAGCAATGCAAAAATGATCATACTGTGCTATGTTAGTGGGCAATTCCAGTAGAAAGAAGCCAATAATTTTCCATAGGCCTTTATGTTAACTTTGAAAGTGTATAAGTGTAACAAGTGTAATAAGAGGTCCAGAAGGAAGTAATAGAGAGAATGGGCAGGAAGCAATCTCTGAGAATATCTTGGCTGAGAATTTTCTTGAATTAATGAAAGACACCAAATATAAGATCAAGGAAGCCCAACAAATTCAAGGTGAAATTAATATAAAGAAACCCTCACATAGGTACTTCAGTGTGAAACTGCAGATTACAAAAGTGAAAAAAAAATCTTAAAATTAGCTGCAGGGAAAAGACGGATTTCTATTAATAAAAAAACCCCTAAGTTGATGGCTGACGATGCAACACCAAAAATGAAGCCAGGACACAATGGAATAATATTTTCAATAGGCTTACAGAAAATATGTTATCCTAGAATTCTCTCTTCCACATATCAATTTTTTCAAGAACAAGGGAAAAATACATGCATTTGGAGAGAAAAAGAATGAGAGTTTTACCAAAAGAGCCTTATTAACGGACCTTCTAATGACTACAATTCAGATAGCGTGTCTGTAATGTAGGAAGATGGAATGAGCAAAGATATTGGTAAATATGTAGATAAATTTAAATAAACAGTGAGTGTATAAAAATAAAGTATGATTTGTGGAGTTTAGATAAATAGCAGAGAACAATTGAAATTACTTGGAATTATAGAATATAATTTGATGTATGAACGGTTGAGATCAAACGAAAGTCCTTGTATTGGTTGTGAAAAGAGTAACAGTACTGATTAGTTTATTCCTTTTAAGAATGTTTTTTAAAATAGCTATGGTTAACTATTAGAAAAGAAGACTTAGATAGCACAACATCCAAATTAGCAGAAGAGAAAAAATGGAATAAGAAAAAGGAAAAATAAAAGAAAATATTTTAAAAAATGCAACCCAAAGCAGGCAAGAAAGAAAACAAAGAAGGACAAATAGAGAGGACACAATAAAATGGTACAAATGAATTCAAATACAGCACAATAGACATTAATGAACAAAACGCTCCAGTTAAAAGAAAGATATTAAGGTAGATAAAACATTCAGTTCTATACCAATTATAAAGATCTCTTCTAATATAAAGGCACAGAAATATTGAAAGCCAGAGGATAAAATAAGAGACACCAGGCAAATGTCATACAAAGGAAATTGGTTTTGTTATACTAATATAAACAAAACACACTTTAAACAAGAAATATAGCTAGTGATAAAAGATTTTTAACGTGTGGCTAAAAGATTCAACTTTCCAGGAATATATAAAAAATCAAACGCTGTATGCTCACATAGCATAACCTTAAAAAATATGAAACAAAAAGTGACAGAAGGGGCTTCCCTGGTGGTGCAGTGGTTGAGAGTCCACCTGCCGATGCAGGGGATATGGATTCGTGCCCCGGTTCGGGAAGATCCCACATGCCGTGGAGCGGCTAGGCCCGTGAGCCATGGCCGCTGAGCCTGCGCGTCCCGAGCCTGTGCTCCGCAACGGGAGAGGCCACAACAGTGAGAGGCCCGCATACCGCAAAAAAAAAAAAAAAAAAAAAAAAAAGTGACAGAATTACAAGGAGAAATTGACACTCTACCATCAAAGTGGAAGATTTTTAACACAGTTATCTCAGTAATTGATAAATTAAGCAGACAAAAAAAAAAGGCAGCGAGGTTACAGTGGGTTTGAAGAAAACAAGTTTGATCAAATAGGCATGCACAGAACATTATACCCAACATTTATAGAGTACACATTCTTTCCAAATATTCACAGAACATTTATAAAAACTGACCAAATTCAACAAATTTCAGAAGCTTGTTATTACATATGTTACATTCTCTGACCACAATACAATTGTTAGAAATTAATGACAGAAATGCAACTAGAAGAACCCATGTTTTAAGATTAAAAAAATATATAAGCACGTCATAATGAATGTTAAAAATATTCAGAGCTTAATTATTACCAAGACTTGTGAGATGTAGGTAAAATTGTACTTAGAAGGGAACTTATAACTTTAAGTGTTACATTAAAAAAGACAGAGGGCTCAAGGTGAATAGCAAAGCGCACATCTTAACTTAGCCAAAGGACAGAAAATAAACCTAGAGAAAATAGAAGGAAATAATAAACATAAAAGAATAAATTATCGGGGGCTTCCCTGGTGGCGCAGTGGTTGAGAGTCTGCCTGCCGATGCAGGGGACATGAGTTCGTGCCCCGGTCCGGGAAGATCCCACATGCCATGGAGCAGCTGGGCCCATGAGCCATGGCCGCTGAGCCTGCGCGTCCAGAGCCTGTGCTCCGCAACGGGAGAGGCCACAACAGTGAGAGGCCCGCGTACCGCAAAAAAAAAAAAAAAAAAAAAAAAAAAGAATAAATAATCAAAATAGAAATCAAATTATAATAAAGAGAATCAATGGGTTCATAAGATTGTTCTTTGTAAATCTCTTGGAAGATTAATTAAGAAGCCAGAAAGCACAATAGAAATGAATAGAAATCTAAAAAGGAACATATCCATAGATTCTGTAGAGATTAAACAGGTAAGAGCATAATATAAATTTCATGACAGTAATTTGAAGATTTACATGAAATGGATACATCCCTAGAAAAATATGACTTCCTAAGGAACAGAAAACCTTAATATTCCTATAAACATTAGAGAAATTACAGGTAAAAATCTTGCCACAAGCAAAATACCAAGGCCAGATGTTTCAATAGGAGATTTAAACTTTCAAGGATTAGAGAATTTCAATCTTACACCAACTCTTACAGATAATAAACAAGAAGGTTACTTCCTAACCCATTTTATGAAGCTAGCAAAACCACAGAGCAAGATCAGACAAAGATGTTATAGAAAGGAAAAACTGAAAGCCAGTTTCATCAAAAACAGACACATCAGTGCTAAATAAAATATCTGCAAACAAAATCAATAAATGAATATATTGAAAAAGACAATATTTCATGTTGGGCTTAATTCAGTAATGCTAGGTTGGTTCAGTATTAGAAACCAAATAATATAGTCACAACTTTAACATATTGAGGGGAAAAAAACAGAATTATCTTAATGGAGTTAGAAAAAGTCCTTGATAAAATGTTATATCCATTTTCGCTAAATCCTCTTAACAAATTAGGACTAGAAGGGAACTTCTTTAATCAGATAAAGAGAAGCTGTAAAAAACTCACAGAGTATTATACTAAGTAATGAAATGTTCAAAGTATCCCCCTTTTTTTTTTTTTTTTTTTTTGCGGTATGCGGGCTTCTCACTGCCGTGGCCTCTCCCGTTGCGGAGCACAGACTCCGGACATGCAGGCTCAGTGGCCATGGCTCACGGGCGCAGCCGCTCCGCGGCATGTGGGATCCTCCCGGACCGGGGCACGAACCCGTGTCCCCTGCATCGGCAGGCGGACTCTCAACCACTGCGCCACCAGGGAAGCCCTAAAGTATCCCCTTTAAGATCGGGGACAAGACAAGGATACTTACCATCACCACTTTATTCGATGTTATACTGACAGTCCTAGTCAGTGTGGTCAGATAAGAAATAGAGATAAAACGCATTTTAAAAAGAAGACTGAGGAGGAAGAAATAAAATTATCACAAATTTGTAGATGATAACTATGCACATAGCAAACCCCAGAGAGTACACAGATGAATTATTAGAATTAACAACTTATTTAGTAGAGTTGCTTGATACAAAATCGACATACAAATGTCAATTCATTTCCATGGAAAATATGATTTTAAAATATCATTTACACTAGGAAACAAAAAATAAAGTATTAAGGAATAAATCTTAAGAAAGACGTGAAAATCATTTTAAAGGAAACCATTACAAAATTTCATTGAAGGACATAAATGGAGAGATAACATGTTCTTAGGAATACTCATTACTACAAAGATGACAATTCTCCTCAAATTGATCTATAGTTACTGCAAGTATAATCAAAATCCCAATGGATTTTTTCTTCTACAAAATGATTTTTAAATGTATGTAAAATAGTAAGGAAGGGCCGAGAATGACTGAGACATTCTTAATGAAAGTGAACAAGGTAGGGACTCGCCCTGCCAGATATCAAGATTTATTACAGAGCTATAGTAATTAGGACTGCATCATATTAATGCAGTGACCGACAAAGAGCTATTTAACGCAAAAGATAAAACTTGTAGGAGAGGATGTAGAAGAGTATCATCAGGATCTCAGGACAAGAAAGGATCTATTTAACAAGAGAAAAGAAGATAACACAAGGGAAAGATGGACACATTTGGCTACATAAAAATGAACTTGTCATCAAAATATACCATAAATGGAGTGGGAAGACGGGCCACAAAACGGGAGACTAAGTCTGTAATATGTACAATCAGCAAAGGATTAGATATATAAGTCACTTCCAAGTATAAAAAGGGAGAAGATAAAGTCCAACAAAAATGGGCAAGAGCTATGAAGGAGCACAGAATAGAAAGCATAACGACTCATCCAAAAACACAAAAAGATGAGCCACTTTATTCATAGTGAGAGTAATGTAAAATGTCTATCACAGCGAGATACCACTAAGCTCCCAGAGGAATGGCCAGCAGTAAACAGTTTGTCAGCAGCAAGAGGTGATGGGGACGTGGGGAAGAGTCCACCTTATCAAGAGTTGTCATTAGGTGCTCTGACCCAGTAATTCCACTCCTAGCTATACACCCTAGAGCCATGTTTGCTCATGGATACCGTGATAGCTGTATAAGAGAATGCATAGCAACCTTGTTGATATTAGTGAAACCATCTGAAACAACCATACCAACCACAGAATGGATAGATAGATTGTGGCATATTCAGATGATGGGATACTCTACAGCAGTGGAAAGGAATGAAATATTGCTATATTCTCAGTGTGGATGGGTCTCAAATATAATGCTGAATAAAAGAAACAGGACAGAGGGATATATAGTATGCAACAATGTTTCATTTTTATAGCTTTAAAATGGAAATCTCAATATATGTATACTTGTGTGTGTGTGTGTGTGTGTATATACATATATATATATATACTAAGCCATGAAGAAAAGTATGGGAAGGATTATTTCACATTTAGGGCAGGGGTGACATCTGGTAGGGAGGAAGAGGGATTTAATCAGGGAAGAGTACATAAGGGAATTTTAAAATGTAGCTAATGTTCTGTTTCTTCGCTGGATAAAGCAAATGTGAGTATTCATTTTAATATTTTTCTCTAAATCATATGTATGCTACATTTTTAAAAATTTCTTTTTTCTTAATTTATTTTATTTATTGTTGGCTGCATTGGGTCTTCATTCTGTGGGCGGGTTTTGTCTAGTTGCGGTGAGCGGGGCTACTCTTTGTTGCGCTGCGCGGGCCTCTCATTGTGGTGGCTTCTCTTGTTGTGGAGCACCGGCTCTAAGCACGCGGGCTTCAGTAGTTGTGGCTCGTGAGCTCTAGAGCACAGGCTCAGTAGTTGTGGCGCACGGGCTTAGTTGTTCCGCGGCAAGTGGGATCTTCCCAGACCCGGGCTCGAACCCATGTCCCCTGTGTTGGCAGGCGGATTCTTAACCACTGCGCCACCAGGGAAGCCCATATGCTACATTTTGTAATAAAATTTCTTGTAGAGAGAGAATGGAAGATGAAGAAGTAAAGAGATCAAGTATAGACACATCTTTTAAGGAATTTTGCTCTGAAGGAGGGCACACAGAAATGATGCTGTAGCTGGAAGGACTCCTGGGACCGTGTTCCTTTCTTTTTTTTTAAGATGCCAGATGTGACAATATATTTGCATGCTGTGGAAAATGTATGAAAATAGCTGGTGTTGTTGATAGGGAATATTTAAGGAAGTAAGTTCTCGAGTAGATGAGAGGAAAGAAGCTGGACTTAGAAAACCAGCTTATTCACTGTAACAGGAGAGGTAGTTGAATGTATGGCTTCAAATGAAGGTAGGATGGTAGATTTGTTGGTGAAAGGTGAGTTAGCTCTCTTGTGATTGGTTCTAATTTTTCAGTGAAATGAGAGGCAAGGCTATAAGGGCAGAGAGGATATTTGAGGTTTAAGGAGAGAGGAAAAAAAGAGTCTACGGGAGTTGGGAAGAATCTATGAAAATGTTCATGAAAAAATTTATGTTCATAAATTTAATATGAGGTTGGTCAGAAGACTGGTTTGTTTTTCCTTCATCAAGGATGAATTGCTCAGGTGCAGGTGTGGGGCACTGAGTTTAAACATTTAGGGTTTTATGAGGTGGGAACGGGAATGGGGAGCAAGGGTGATAAACACTGAGCTATCCCGATAAAGCATTGGGACCAATGGATTGGAAATCCTGATGGGTCTGAAGAACTTTGCATGGCACCGTTGCCAAGTAAGTGAGCTGGAAAGATACCAAGTGGTGGTCAGAGAATGGAACGCTTTAACCTGAGATTTTGAAGGGGAAGCAAGTACTTGCTCATCTTTCCTTCCACGTCACTGAGGGCAAAACACAGAATTAGGTAGCAGAGGTACGCCAGAAGGAAAGGGCAATGGAGAGAGAGGTTAAGAAAATGAGAGGCAGGTATAATGAAGGCTCCATGTGGATGCTGAGTCACTGAGGATGATTATCAGCAGAAGGATGGGAAAGGGAGACTGAGCCAGATGACATGACCTGCAACGAAGGGGAGGAATGGCTAAGGGCTTGGCAGGTGACTGTGGCAGGGACAAGTGGCAGGTTGTACTTTCTGATAGAATTCACTCCAGTGGAGCCGGAGATTTTGAGGGAGGACCAGGTGTAATGGTCTGGAAGCTGCAATGAAGAGCAAGAATATCTCATCTACCTCTAGGTCCAGTGGTAAGAAGGATATAGGAGAAAAATCCAGCCCTACTTGGGAGGGCTGCAGGGAAGCAGTATCCTCAGGAGAGAGCTGGGTTTCAGTTAGACCAAAAAAAGGAAGAGAGAAGACGAAGGGACAGTGGACTTTGCTGATGCAAGATCCTGAGGTCCAGGGGAAGAGCACAGGGGAGGGCTTTGCAAGGGCAAGGGTGGGACTGAGTAAGATCAGGGCATAAAGAGCTGAATGGCGATGAGAGTTAAGATGATGCTATGGACTGAATGTCTGTGTCTCCCACAAATTCATATGTTGAAGCCCCAACTCCCCATTTGTGATGGTATTTGGAGCTGAGGCCTTTGGGGAGGTAATTAGGGTTAGATGAGGTCATCAGGGTGGGGCCCCCATGAGGGATTAAGTGGCCTTATAAGAAGAGGAAGAGAGAGATCTCTCTTTTTCTATCTGTACACAGGAACTGAGTAAAGGCCATGTGAGGACACAGTGAGAAGACGGCTGTCTGCAAGCTAGGAGGAGAGCTCTCACCAGGAATCAAATTGACTGGCATCTTGATCTTAGACCTCTTAGCCTCTTGAATTGTGAGAAATAAATTTGTGTTGTTCAGGTCACTCAGTCAGTGGTATTTTGTTATGGCAGCTACAAGGATCCTAATACCAATTCCAATGCCTATGGGTGGGTAGGGGGGCACCCCACACCACCAAGCAATTCTCCAACACCAACTGCCTGTCCTACAACTTAGGACAGTGTCAATTCTGACACTATTCTGACACTATTTACCTGGAGATTCCACAGGTTAAGGGTTCAGTCCTACAAGGCTGCCTCACCCCCTTCAGACCCAACTAGTCCAACTAGACTAGACCCAACTAGACCCAGACTAGTCCAGGTTGTCACCTTGCCTCTGACTGACCAGCTATAGGACAGTGGTTCCAATGACCTCCTCCTTGCATTTGATTAATTTGCTGGAATGGCTCACGGAACTCAGAGAACCTGTTTACTCATTAGGTTACTGGTTTATTATAAAAGGATATAACTCAGGAGCAGCCAGATGGAAAAGATGCACAGGGCAAGGTATGGGAAAGGATGTGGAGCTTCTATAGCCTCTCTGAACGCACCACTCCTCTGAATCTCCATGCATTCACAAACTGGGAGCTCTTGAAACCCTATCTTTTTGGTTTTTATGGAGACTTTATTACCCAGGTATGACTGATTATACCATCAGCCATTGGAGACTGATTCAATTCCCAGCCCCTCTCTCCTCCCTGGAGTTCTGGGGAATAAGACTGAAAGTTTCAACCTCTAATCACATGGTTGGTTGTCCTGACAACCACCTCCCATCCATAGGTGAGGTCCAAAAGTTACCATTAACATAACAAAAGATACCTTTATGGCTCTCACCACTTAGGAAATACAAGGGTTATAGGAGCTTTTGCCAGAAACAGGGATGAAGACCAAATATTGGGTTGGCCAAAAAGTTCATTCGGGTTTTCCCAGGCATCTTATGGAAAAACCCGAATGAACTTTTTGGCCAATCCAATATATATGTCTTATTACAAATTGCAATATCATATCAGTCCAAGCTGAATAAGACAGATGATAATGAAGGATTGGATTTCTGTCAGTAAATGAAGTATTTATGTAAGGCAAGGTGGGATTAATCCTGACACCTACTAAGAGAAGGTGGAAATCACAGAATTACAAGGTGCATAGTAGACACTCAATAATAAATATTTCTTATTGTTCTTATTATTTCTTTTTTTTAATCTAATCTTTGAGAACACAATGAGACATTCTCCCAAAGTGTAGCAAAGTAGTCAGTTTATGGATCACCAACTATTAAAACTGGAAGGCACCTTACAGGAATCCAGTCAAATTGTCTTCTTTCAGAGACAAGGAAACAGGGGTTCAAGGAGGACTCAGGCCTTCTCGGTGCTCGATCATGTGTTTCCCTGTTAAAACAACTGTTACATCCTGTGAAGCCTCACCTGGTAGGGACACATGGAAGCTGCTGTCACTGTGCCCTGTATCAACCCTGTGTTTCTGATGCTCTGACATTTGGGGCCTTGTCGGCCCTGGAGGGATTGACCCTCCCAAGGTTAGCCAGTTCCTGGAGATAGCAAACAACCTGCTTTTGACTGTGCCTTTTAAATGCAAGCCAATCAATCCAAAGTCCATATCCCCAACCACCTCCTCCATCTGGCTCTCATTCTCCAGGCCACAGTTCACCTGCCCTATAATCCCACAGCCTGGTACCAGACAACTAAAGACAGCCCCTACACCCCAGAGCCTGTTAAAATTATTTAAAAAACTAGGCAATCCTAAACCTGCTCCTAAACCTGGAGAAGAATGTCTTGCCCATTCTTCTCCATGGAAGCCGTAATAAAAGCTCTTGCCCATGTTTCCCCTCACTCCCTCTGCTTCCCGATTAACACTGGTGCCCCCCATTTGGCCCTGCATGGTGTGCTGTGCCCCCCTCCTCTTGGGATCTAACAAACTATCTTTTCAATAGCAGTCATCTCCTGATCTGTTGGCCTTGCCATACCTAAATAATAATAAAATCTGCATCCGAAACATGTCCCCATGTCCTTGGGTCACCAGACCTGCTAATGGAGAGGGACCACAGAGCACAGAGCTGTCCCCTCAACAGTACTCCATTCAGGGGCAACACTGCCACCTCCCCAACTGCCACCATTGCTTCCCTTTCTTGCCTCTCAAGTGTGGGAAACTGGCTGCTGCTTCTTAAACAACACTTGGAAAGCCCTGTTTGAAACATCCCAAAATGATTTCCTGTGGCTTTTCTAGAGTGGAGAACCATCACCCTTGCAAAGTCTCTCAGAATTTGTTTGTAGAGAGATGCATTCTCGACTTGGCTGTCTCCCTTCCACATCACTGAGCAGCAAGCAAGACCAGCACCAAACTCTGGGCGGGGGGCTCCCCTGCAGCATCAGCTAATACACCAAAGACTGATCACTGAACAGAGGGACCATGGCACTCCATAGGATTTTGTGGGGAGGGGCTGGGAGCTGAGATTCTGCCTGTGGCAGACCTGTGAGGACAAGGCTAAGGTGAAGTAACTGGGAGACTATTAACCAACTTGATTATTTATCTAGAGGTTGGTGCTCTGGCTTAGAGAGTCTGGTGCTGGGCTGGGTGGTGTAGGTCTATGGTGGAACAGACAGAATTTCAGATCCCATCTGTCACACAGCTAGAGTGGCACTGGCAGGCATCAGGGGTGTGTAGATTTAGGGGCTCCCGTGCTTCACAGCTGGATAATCTGAGACAAGGAGTAAGTGGGAGAAATAAAATCTAAGAGGCCCATTAGACCCCCTCAGCTTCTCAGGCTTAAAGAGATTTCACAGTCAGAGCTGTGAAGGGAGGTTAGATCTGCTATTATTGTCTCTAACATTATTTACCACTTACTGAGTGCCTTTCGCACACTGGGCACCAAATGGAAAACGAAACAGAACGAGGCCAGGTCTGATGAACAAATGGGAGGGCAGGACTAACGTTACTGCTGGTGTCCAAAAGCCTGGAACCTCCAACCAGCTGTTTTAATTTTTAATTTAACCAAGAGCCTATGGAGAAAAATGTGAAGAAGATTAAAAACATGGTGTTCCTGACAGCCCGGGAAGCTAGCAGGACCGTGTTACCTGTGAGTGACGTAGTCCACAAGGTGCTGTTTGAACATGAGGCTCCACTTCTTAATTATATTCAGCAGAGACGTTTTAAAGGGCCGCACATCAATCTTCATCCAGCTGTCAAACACTTGGATGGGCTCCAGCCTGCTCACGTCTTCATGGAGCTTTTCGTAGCAGTCGATCTGCGCTTTGAACTGATGGAGCAGGGGCGGGTTCTCTGGAATGCCATCCTCAGCATGGGCTTCCATCTCCTCTGCTGTGAGCATGTGCCCATATAGCAGAAACTGGCCCAGAGCCTCCTTCCGGTCCTCCACGTAGAGGTAGGAATACTGGCTGAGGGTGCTCCGATAGCCGCAGCAGAGGGTCATCATGCCCTGCATCCGCCCCATCAGCTCGCCCCGCATGCCTGCCAGATCAGGCATGGCCTCCAAGTCAACCTAGGGGAGCAAGACAAAACCAGGCGGGTGACACCAGCACTTCACAGGGGGCTCCAGATCTGATGGGAGGGCAGGATGTTTGCAGATCCAGTACCTGATAGTGGGGAGAGCCGTTTTGAGGGGAAAGCCGTGGAACCAAGGACGATATCCTAAAAATGCTGGTGATGAGACCCTCAACGATATCGCAGAAGCCACCCTTCACTCCAGGCTCCAGAGACGGACAGAAAACCAATTCTGGGATGGCTAAGCTCAGCTGTGCTTCAAATATCGGGGTGAGTCCTGCCTTACATTCTGAAAAACAAGGAAAACAGAAGAGAATGGGTAACGTAGGCAAAATGCAATACTGTTTTGAAAGCACTCAGACCATTTCTTTCCTTTAGATGAGCTGTTTGGGTATAAGAAAATGGAAATGTAAAATTTGCTAACACCCCAGAAAAGGTGAGGGTGGCAGTCCTGCAGTGTTTATTGATAGGGGAACCAGTGACATTTGGAACAGGCTAATTCTCGTGCAGGGCTATCCTGGGCATTACAGGACATTTACTCTCCTGTCCTCAGAGGGCACGTCCTAGTGACTGATCAACCCAAGCCAGTCCCCTTCCACATTCCCAAACACCTCCTGGGAGGCAGTACAGCCTCTGACTGAGAAGAGGTTGATTTTGCAAAGCCAGTTTCTTGGAAGCAGCTGATTTCTTCCTGTGCACAAACCAGGCCATTCCCCATTGGCAGCCACTAGGGGAACAAGGGTGTGCTTGTCCAACGTCGTGTAGGCGTGAAAAAAAAATTCACAATCCTATCCCTTCTGCTCCTTTTCTGTAAAAACAGAACTTATTTTAATTCTGTAGTCCTGTAGTGATACGATTTTTAAAATCAGTATAAATGATTAACAAACCCCTGATTACTTGCTTGACTAACTTGCCTTGCTAAATTTAAATCAAAATATAATATGGAAAAAGATGTTCCAATTACAAGATAAATGCTTAGACCCTTATTAATAACCACTTATTTTCATATATATATACATATATATATATATATATATATATATATATATATATATATATATATGTTTGTTGTTTTTTTTTTTGCGGTATGTGGGCCTCTCACTATTGTGGCCTCTCCCATTGCGGAGCACAGGCTCCGGACGCGCAGGCTCAATGGCCCTGGCTCACGGGCCCAGCCACTCTGCGGCATGTGGGATCTTCCCGGACCGGGGCACAAACCCGTGTCCCCTGCATCGGCAGGCGGACTCTCAACCACTGCGCCACCAGGGAAGCCCCATATATTTTCTTGATTGTAAAAGTATTTAGGAGACTGCTGCGTGCTGGACATCACGGGCAGTGGAGACTACTCATGGAAATCCATTATCCCTTCTTCCCTGGAAATAGAGGTATAAGTGGACGGGCTTGCAGTTAGGTATGGCAATGTGATTCCCTCACCAGTGGGATGTGGGAAGAGGTGCCACTTCTGGGCTGCGGTCCACGAGGCAGCAGGGGGCCTCCTCTGTCCTCTCTTTGCCCTCCCACAGGCTGAAGCCAGGATGCAGCAGTGACCCGGCTCAACCATGGAAATGAAGACCAGGCCCTAGAAAGTGGTGGAACCACAGGACGGAAGGAACTTGCAACTGACCTGGAGTGCTCGCTTTGGACTAGAACCCGGGGGACAGACTTCCATGTCCTTTAAGCCACATTATTGATGGCGTTCTTCTTACCACTGCTTAGCCATTCTCCCTAACTAAAAAACTGTGGGACCCTCAAAGATATGTAAGACTAAGGCTTTGCCTTCAAAACTGTAAGGATGATAAATCTGCATTACTGGACTCAGGAGTGTCCCATCCAGTGCATATTTAACTTAAGGAAGTGCAAGTTTACCAATATCACAGTAACTATACTATTATTATAGAGTAAATTTTTGAAAAATCAGTAAAATTATGCTTTGCATATGTACTCATGATATATTCTGTATTCCTACATGCATTAGATACTTATAATTTAATAGGTTGGGTTGCATATAGTTTAAAGGATTTAAAAGACTTTCAAGAACATGTTACTGTATGAGATTTTGCCCTATGTGACGACATAGGAACCGAATCCCTATGTTAGATGCAATGGCAACATAATTACTGTACAAGTTGGATGGTCGTGGCGGTTCCACGCCCCTGGTACAAGCCAATCGCTTTACGAGTTGAGAAGAGGAAGAGTGCTTCTGGATACAGTGGGTAGCATTTAACCCAGGCAGGGTGTGGATTCTGAGAGATGGCTGGGAGGCCAGCCCAAGAGCCATGGGAATGGTATTGGTTTGACCAAACACGAGAAGTGGAAATGGTAAGGTGGACCAGGGGAATAAAGTTGTCCACCTGGGCTATGGCAAAGGGTCATGGTGATTTTCCTCTTAAAGGCCACTCTCTTTAGGCTCCTTCACCTTGCCTTGGTAACCAGCGCCTTTTAATTTTATCTATAGCTCCTCTGCTCAGGCAGCCACTAGGTCCAGCTCCTGCCCATTCTATTTTGTGAAGGAAATGTGTTCCCTTTCCCCCCATTTCCATGGAGGGAAGGTGACTTTGGCTACCATCCCCTGTCCCCATCCTCTTGCTCCCACGCTCTCCTCCTCATGAGAGGAGGACAAGTGACATATCGGACAGCCCAGATCAGGAGAGCTGGATAGACACTGGCCTAGGGTGAGCCCCTTATGCAGTGCCCGCACTCAAGTGTGGCTGGGGCATCTTCCTAGATCCAGAGGAGGGCTAAGTGACGGGACCCTCAGCCTCCAGTATCAGAGGAGGTTTGGTCAGTTCACTCAGATGAGCACCGTTGGCGCTGGTCCCTAAGAACCAGTTTTCCAGTCTCAGTGCCTGTGTTCGATGCCCCAGGTTCTAGAAGGTGACCTCCTGCCTTGTTGGCTATGCCCGAGCCCATTTCCTGCTTCTGTATCTCCTTGATTTGGAGCACCTTGCACCACGAAAGCAAAGACCTTGCCTCTGACCTCAGTCACTCCACCTACCAGGACCATGGGGTGGGGGTGAGGGTGGGTGCTGCCCATCTGAGCTACACCCAGTGCTGGCCTTGCTCCTCTCTGCACTGTCAACCTCTTACATGGGCTGGATATCTGGACATGGGTCTCAGCCCACCTATTTTAACTCTGCATTTGATTTCTTTCCTTGGGTTGGGCTCAACGGACTAAGCTCTTGTCTCACCTTCATCCTCACCTCATTCTTCACCCTCGCTGAGCTCCTCAGAATCTACCAGAATGCGAAAGGTGTAACTCAACTTTATTCCTGAACTCTTCTGCCCTTTCCATCTCATCCCTTACAAACCAAGGTTAGCCTTTACTATACAGTCTTTGACTCTGTGTATGGACCATAAATTCAAAGCCCTTGGCTATCTTTTAACAGCTTCAAAGAATGCCCATTGCCTCCTTGACATTCCTTTTCCTTCTAAAAGCTACCTCATCCCCAGCTTCTTGTCTCTTTTTACACAGAAAAACTTGATTCTTCCATGTAAGCTGGCTACTACAACCTCCCTGTGTTCTCAAAAGGCCACAGAGATACAGTACATTCAGCTTGAAGGCAGGGAATGTCCCCTCCCACTGCTATGAGTCAAGTCCAGGTGGAGCTGCTCCAGCTTACTCACTTCTCCTCACTGGAGCTTCATTTAGACTGAATTGGCTTTTATATTTTTGCTTTTGCTATGGGCTTCACTATCTTAAAGCCTGATTTATCATCTGAGTTTTGAAGAGAGAGAAGTCTTTTATCGTTGGACAATTTAGAAACGCAATGCCTTTGCTATAATTCACAAAATGTTCACAACACTTTGGGAAAAGTCACAGAGCACTCAATTGCACTTCACTATAACTCAATAGATGCTATTACTGTTACCTTCCCAGTAATAAACCACTTCCATAAGCCAGTAAATACCAGTATTTTCCAGGAGATACTTGAGGGAGCACTCAATGGCAAGAAAGAATCCATCCACCAACATATCATCAATGTAGTTAACATAAGTCTTCCAAATACTGGAGGTTGAGTCTGCTGAGAAAAAACCCAGGTTTTCCTACAAAATAAAGAAGAATGGATATAAACCATGTTTAATAATATGGGAGGACTATTATCATTAATGGGAATGAAAACAACACATGGAGAAAAATTGCACTGTTATGAAGAATTTTCTATTACAGACAGACCTTGGAGATACTGTGGGTTTGGTTCCAGACCACGGCAATAAAGCCAATATTGCAATAAAGTCAGTCACACAAAGTTTTTGGTTTCCCAGTGCACATAAAAGTTATGCTTACATTATACTTTAGTCTATTAAGTGTGCAGCACTATGTCTAAAAAAAGAATGTTCATACCTTAATTAAAAAATACTTTATTGCTAAAAATGCTAACCATCATCTGAGCCTTCAGCAAGTCATAATGTTTCACAATAGTATCAAAGATCACTGATCATAGGTCACCGTAAAAGTATCACAAGAAAGAAAGAGTTTGAAATACTGTGAGAGTTACCAAAAGGTGACAAAAAGAAAAATGGCATGAATAGACTTGTGAGGCAGGGCAGGGTTCAATTAAAAAAAAAAAAAACAGAACAATGCAATATCTGTGAATGTACAATAAACATTAAAATGAGGTATGCCTATACATGTGTAACAAACCCATTCTGTCTAATGGGTATAACCCTTGCTTGAAAGGAACACAAAGTTAACCCATGAAGGAAATGTGGTGCCTCATCCTCTCCCTGAGAAAGGAGGATGGGGTCAGGTCACCTTCTCAGGAGGGATGCTGATGGATGCAATGTGTGCTTCATAGATGCTGACTGAGGGCTGTGGAGGAAGCTGCATCAGAGCAGAAGTCAGGGTGGGCAGAAGGAGGAACACTAACGGTAGAAGGCATTATAATTCAAGACATAAGAAATCTGGGGTTCAAGCAAGTAATGCATTTCCTGGATAATCCTTAGAAATGAACTGGAGTGGATCCCACCCCTGGGCCTATATCTGGACAAAACTCTAATTCGAAAAGATATATGAACCCCTATGTCCATAGCAGCACTATTTACAATAGCCAACACATGGAAACAATCTAAATGTCCGTCAACAGATGAATGGATAAAGAAGATGTGGTACATATATACAATGAAATATTACTCAGCCATAAAAAAGAATGAAATAATGCCATCTGCAGCAACATGGATGGACCTAGAGATTATCATACTAAGTGAAGTCAGTCAGAAAGAGAAAGACAAATACCATATGATATCACTTATATGTGGAATCTAAAATATGACACAAATGATTATATCTATGAAACAGGAAGAGACTCACAGACATAGAGAACAGACTTGTGGCTGCCAAAAGGGAAGGGGGTGGCAGAGGGATAGATTGGGAGTTTGGGATAAACAGATGCAAGGTAGTCTATATGGGATGGATGAACAGCAAGGTCCTACTGTATAGCACAGGGAACTACAATATCCTGTAATAAACCATAATGGAAAAGAATATGAAAAAGAATATATATATTAATATATATAACTGAATCACTTTGCTGTCCAGCAGAAATTAACACAACATTGTAAATCAACTATACTTCAATAAAATAAATTTAAAAAAAGAAATGAGCTGGAGTGTTTTGTTGTTGGCATTTAATATTAACTAAAAACCTTCATCCTACTGAGTGAATTAGAAAATGCACACACAGAAAGGAATGCACAGGCTTTCTTTCCCTCCTTTTACATGATACAGTCGCCGACCTGGTGGTATGGCAAGTACAGATGTCCCATTTACTCATCATTCAGCCTTTTTACAGCAACTTTCCATTTATCTTACATCTTCAAAGAACGTGGTTACCACTTTGCAAAAGTAAATTTTCTAGGTGACTCACGCTTACCCCTTTAGGAAACACTGCCATATTGTAAATCTCATGATTCTGCTTTTAAATGTCAAAACTCTAAAATTTCTAAAGTGTATTACCTATACTTTTCCTTCCAAAGTAGATTAAAGATTTAATGAGAGTCCATCATCATGCAAATCATAACACAGTGACAATCCAGAGTTGCTCTTAGGTGTTTCTAAGATGTGTATGTCTGTTTGCTTCTACAGTTTAGTTTTTATGACTGCCTTGTGCAGTTGTTTTATCTCTTTCCTACTGTCACCCTATCAATATAGCTATCTAGACCTTTCACCTCAAATCTACTACGGTACAAGGAGCAAACGTGTCAGAATTTTCTGTAAACTAACAAGAAATAGCTCAAGTATCTGATCCTAGCCAAGACAGAGGAATAAGATTGGGCTTTCCCTTTTGCTACAAACAGCTACAGAACGGGATACAAGAAATAATTATTTTGGGTAATTGGATGTGATCCCTAAGAGAAGGGAAATATTCAAGGTGAGCTTCACAACTACCTGGCTTTCTACCTAGAGGCACTTTCCAAACCATGGCATAGGAAAGTGGACCTCAATTAGAGCATCGTTCCTGCTGGGCAGAAAAGACAGAAATGGGGGTTTGGGACTGCTGAGGTTGCTGAGTCCTTTTGAATCTCTGACTGAGGATTAAGCTGTACATATTTAGGGCAAGATTCTGCAAGGCCTGGCAGAGAACAGTTACTGGGGGCTCTAAACTGAATGGAGTTTGTGAAGGTCATATAGTGCTGGAAGATGTTTGTGTTCTATCAGAAATAATGAAAAGACCTCACAGATAACCCAGGACTTCAGTTGAGACTCCAGAAATGCAATGCTTTAGGATTAGAGCTCTATTCTAGAGCAAGGCCTCTTTAGACTCTCCCTAAGGAAGCTTAACATAAAGCTTCAATAGGATCAAGCTGACCCACCAGTGAGTTAACTGCCTGTCGAAACAAAACCACAAACTCTTTAAAGGGAAATAACATCCAGATTCTAAAGTGGCATCCAACATGACTAGAATATAATAAAAAATTACTAGACATGCAAAGAAGCAGGAAAATGTGACATTTAACCAAGAGAGAAAATAATCACTAAGAACAGACTCAGAAAATAGCTGCCATACCAATCCTGGAATGCCTATTCCTTCAACTTATGTGACACAAAAATAAACTTCCTTCACATTAAAAAAAAGGACTCAGAAAATAAAATAGATTTTGGAATTATTAGACAAGAGTGTTGTAATCTGATTAACCACCCCCCTCCAATTTGGTGAAAAACAGATTTAAAACCTCACAAACTCCAAGCAGGCTGAATATAAAGAAAACTTATTTAGGTACATCGTAGTTGAATGGAAAAAAATACAAAGAATTTATTTTAAAAGAATCTATTAAAAGGAGCCTGAGAAAAAAGGGGAACAAAGATACACAGTACACTGGCTTCTCATCAGAAACCTTGGAGGGTAGAAGACAATGAAATGACTTCTGAAAGGAAAATACAACTGTCTACACTGAATTTTATATTCTGTGAAACTCTTCTTCAAAAACAAAGGTGAAATAAGGACATTTTCAGATAAACAAAAACTGAGAGACCGTGTCATCAGCAGACCTAAACTGCAAGACATACTAGAGGAAGTTCTTCTGGCTGAAGAGAAATGACCATAGATGGTAACTTAGTTCTACAGAAAGGAAAAACAAATCTGGAAATGGTGACTATGTGGGTAAATACAAAACTCTATAAATATTTTCCCCAAAGCTTTTAAAACAAAAAATTATAATACTCTGTTGTGGGGTATATTATACACACACACATACACACACATTCACACACACCAACACTATAAAAGATGGCTGGGCAGTTTGAATTGTTGCTAGGTTCCTATATTTCATGGGAAAACTCTAAGTAGATTGTGATTAGTTCAAGAGACCTACTAAAACTTAGAACAACCACTGCAAATGTGATGTACCAAGGTAAAGCTGAAATGCCTATTGAGAAATGAAAATAGAATACTAGAAAATATACAATTAATAACAAGAAGGTGGGAAAGGAAGAGCAGAGGAACAAAAAAGACATGAAGCCAATGGAAAACAAATAGCAAAACAGTGGTGCTAAATCCAACCATATCAATAATTACATTAAGTGTAATGACCTAAACATATCAATTAACAGGCAAAGTTGTTAGATGTAGAAAAGTAAGTTTCTACTATATGCTGTCTATAAGAGAAGAAATTTGAATCCAAAGAGCAAAAAGGTTGGATGTGAAAGGGTGGAAAAAGACGGACAATGCAAAAAGTAGGAATAGTGAATCTGGAAGAAAAGGCAATAGAATTATCAGAAAAAAAGACTTCAAGACAAGGAAGTATTATTAGAAATAAAAATAATTTCATAGTGATAAAATGGCCAATTCATCAGGAAGTTACAGTAATTAAAATGTGTTTGCACCTACTAACAGAGCTTCAAATACGTGATGAAAAATCTGAAAGAACTAAAGGATAAAACAGAGAAATCCAAAATCATAGGTGGAGATTTTAACATTCTAAGCTTCAGTAACTGGTAGAACAAATAGACAAAAAACCTGAGATATCATATAGATGATCTGAACAATACTATCAACCACTTTGAACTAATTGATATTTTATAGAACATCACACCCAACAATGGAAGAATAAACATATTGTCAATTGCACAAGGAACATCCAATAACATAGACCACATTCTACATCATAGAACAAGATGTGATGAACTCTAAACAACTGAAATCTTACAGAGTATTTTTTCTGCCCATAATGGAACTAAACTAGATAACAATTTCATTAAGCTATCCAGAGACGACCTAAATATGTGGAAATTAAACAACATACTTCTAAACGACCACTGAGTTAAAGAACAAATCGCAAAAGAAAAATAATTAAAACTGAATGGTAATGAAAATGAGGCAGATCAAATTTGTGATTGCAACTGAAGCACTGCTAAGAGGGAAATTTATATCATCAAATGCTTGCATTAGAAAGGAAGAAAGGCTTGAAATCAATACTCTAAAGTTTCAACCTTTATAGGCTAGACAAAAAGGAGAAGCAAACTAACCCCAAATTAACTAGAAAGAAAGAAATGATAAAGAACAGAAATTAATAAGCTAGAAAACAGATAAAGAAAATCTTAAAAGGTCAAAAGTACAACATCTTATTGTGTTTCAACCCACAGAAAACCCAAAGATAACAACTGTGATTCATTACTGACTCTGTGCATGAGATCAACCCAGGAGAACTGCCCCATGGCTACTTCAGTAGGGCTGGAGCTGGTGGCTATTTATAGCTCATTTCCCCCATCCAGTCTTGGATGATGAGACACAAGGTTTGCCCTGATCACAATGCAGGGCAGAGTCTCCCTGCATGAGGGGCAGCACTCTGCATTTTTCCTTCTCTTGACCCAGTGCATCAGGGACACCACAGTCATCTTGCATATCTCCAGGCTCTGCAGAGCTAGGTTATGAGGATGATGCTGCAGGGCCACACTAGGTTGTGTGGACGAGTTCGGGGTGGTTAGCGCAGTGGATAAATTAGGATTCTGTTCTTGGCATCTCCTTCTACCCCCTAGGGGTTTGGTGCGGGATGTTAAGTCGTGTGACGACTAAGTGGTGTCACTATTAAGATCGTATTAACTTTGACACACTGATACCAGAATGTGACTTGACATGCTTCCCATCCATTAGTTTTAGCTCTTTTGCTATCAGTTTTAAATTCTATCCCTGACTGCAGAAGACACAGCATATATTGATTGTTCTAATTTCCAAATCACTTCTAGCACCCAAACACACTTCTTGATGCTTTCCCTGTACTGGTGGTATGTGTGTCTGTGAGGCTGGTTATTACCTGCACAAGGGCATGAATCTTAAAGCCAGATTCTTTGATAAGACTGTAATATTTTTCCATTTGATCATGCTGATCATTCATAGAGAGAAGGCATTCCTTTTTCCCATCTTTTCTCTTAAATATTGGTGACGCCCATGTTTTCATGATGTTTTGAATCTCTTCCACGTTGTCTTTCGTTTTCTGAACTCTTTGTTCAAGATCATGAATACTACTGGTGATCTGAATGACATAATCCCAAATGCCTGTTCCCCAAAAGAGATAGAATTAATTGAAATAGCTTACAGTGGTAGAGCGAAAGGTCTGGTTGCTATGAAACATAGGGATTTAATACCTGTGGGTTTTATAAGACTTTTCTGCACAGGTTAGTTTGTAATCATCAGAGCCTTTTCCTTCCTAGTTGTAACAAAAAGCCACCCCTTACCATGACCCTGGTTATGGCCTTGGTTATGAACCCTTTGAAGGTAGGGGTCACGTCCCCTGTATTTCATATTCTCCTCACAGTCCTGCACATGGTGCCCTGTACATGTTAATCAGTCAATGAAAGTTTATTGAATTGCGCTGGAGGATACAAGAAAAGTAAATGCATAGTTCCCTCATGTAAGATGTTTATGGTCCAGTTAAGAAAAGTAACTAACAATGATAATGTAGTAAAAATCCTCCTCCATGGAGTGCCCAGTATATGCTGGAGACTGCGGGAGAGTTCATGAAAATTCCCCAGAGCGTGGCAGCAAAGCTGTCTAAACCTCTCAGGCATGCAGAGGAGGCGGAAGAGGGACGTCGTTCCTCGTCTTCTCTACGTCGGGCGCATATCTGAGAGGACAGACTCGTGCTTCAAACCCAAATCAGATTAACCGGGGAATGAAGTGAGGTTCTACCAACTTTATTAGAATCTTGACTCCCAACCTTTCCCCAGACCCCAGGTGCTCTCCTGTTACCTTCTGTTTTCCAGCTCAGAGTCTCCTCTGCAGCTCTCAGGCAGAGATCGATATTTTGCAGCTCTTCCTGCACTAACGGAAATTCCACCTCTAGCAGAGTTTTCATAACCTTGTTGTACCAATTTGCCATCAACTCCAATTTAGCCACAAGCTGCCAATAGAATTCCCTGGAGGAGAACATGGCTGCTGCTGTCTCAGGGATGTGTGTCCTCTGCTGGGGTTGAAGATAACTCATTTCTTTCAGCACGGAAATCAGCTGGAGAAAAGAATCGACATAAGTGGCTGTAGTTCAGTGGCAGCGAATAGCAGCGTATTGATCAGGACTGGGACACCCCAGGGGCCCAAGGGCCTTCTGGGTCCTTTCTCAACTTCTGCTCCTACTGGTTCCTTAAATCTTCTCTGAGAAGGAAAACTGAGCATTAGGCAAAAGGAAGATGATCAGGAAGCACCCAGGTTTCCCGAGCCTGTAAATCACAAACAAAGAGCAAGGAGAGGAAGCCCTGAGAAAGAAGACACTAGTGACAGCAGGGGAGGGCACTCGGCCTTGATGCTTTTGGGCACGTGGATGATGAAAACAGTAGGCTCGGGCTTACCTGGTGGCGCAGTGGTTGAGAGTCCGCCTGCCAATGCAAGGGACACGGGTTCATGCCCTGGTCCGGGAAGATCCCACATGCCGCGGAGCGGCTAGGCCCGTGAGCCACGGCCACTGAGCCTGCGCGTCCGGACCCTGTGCTCCGCAACGGGAGAGGCCACAACAGTGAGAGGCCCGCATACCGCAAAAAAAAAAAACAAAAAAATAAACCAGTAGGCTCCTGATGGCTGTGGAGAGGTGGTCAGGGGAAGGAGGAGGATCATCTGGTCTGGGCCACCCACATGCATGTGGAGCCTCAAATTCAGACTCCTGGTGTCCCTGCCCAATGAGGTCAGACACATAAGTCACAGACACTGGCAGGGTTGAGAGGAGACGCCTAGTGTACAACTTTAATTATTAAATATAGTCATTTGAAATATCCCTTAATTTCTGTAACTCTTTGCTGGCATGTCTTTGTGCTTTGATACACTAGGAGGTCGGGAAACAGAAGTCACACAGGCCTCTCTAAAATTCCGGGGGCAGAAGGAAAAAGCCAAGCAGATATGGTCCCGTGAGAAAACAGAGAGGCCTCTGGTGGGGCTTCCAGACACCCTGTTCTTCATCCCTTGCTGGATGAAGGGACTGATATATATATAGTTATGGTTGACAAAACACATACCAAGCCATAGGTTCTCTTCACACCACCCCCTGCACTGCCACCCCCCCCCACCTCCATATCAAGACAACTGGGCTCCCAACTCTCCTTCGAGTGGCTCTGGGCCAGCTCTTCGTTGCTGCCCAGACAACCCTACTCAGGGTTAAGACAAATGCTAATCCTTTAGCAGGGAAATGACCTTAGCCTCCGAGTTTATATTGAAATAAGTGCAAGATACATATTAAAAATTTAAATGTAAAAAATGAAAACAAAAAATGAAAAAAATGTGGACGATTTATGTAATATTGAAGTAGAGAAGATCATTCCAAATGTACAACCAGAAAATAAAAGATAAAATTTATATGCATAAAATATCATACACATAATAAAATGCCACACTTCAACAGATAAAAATATTTGCAGCAGATTTCTTAATATCTGACAGATGTTTCACAAATAGTCTGACAAATTCACAGGAAAAGAGAGTACTTTCACTCAAAAGTGGGCAACGGATATGAATAAGCAATTCATAGGAGAAGAAAGATAAATGCCCAATGAACATATGAAAAACTTTCTATTTTACTAGTGGTCAAATAAATGCCAATTAAAACAACATTGAGATATTTATTACATATTTTTTGGTTCAACAGGTTAGAAGTGATTTGAAGAAATGAATGATATCTTGCTGGCAGGAAAATGCCTGAGTTACATCTTTCTGAAGAGCAAATTGATAAAATACACTAAAACTCTCAAAATGTGAGCACCCTTTAGCCCAGCAATCTCCTTTCTAGGCATTTATCCCAAAGAAATATGGTGCAATAATAATTAAAGATGCTTATTGTAGCATTATTTATACCATATTTTATCCAAATATAAGATGCCATTAATGGTAAGATTCAGTAGTATTTTATGTCAGAAATTTTATGTCAGTATTATTTTATGTCAGATTCAGAAATATTTTAGTATTTCACCTAAGGAAGAAAAAAATGTGGTTTATTTAACTATAAACACATGCTATTTTCAGAGACATTAAGATATAAAAAACCCATGTGTGTCCTAGAATCAATGAAATACAGATTGACAAAACTAGAAAATATTTAAATGCCCAACAATAGAAATTTAAATAAATTATTTAATATATAACAAATTACTATATATATATATATATATATATATATATATATATATATATATATGTTTTTAACCCATACAATTCTTATCCTGGTCAAATCTTTGATCATGTACCTCTAGAATGACAAATGTGTTACTGTTCATTCTTCATAGCGTAGCTGTTGCCACTTTGCTTGAGGTTGGAAGCCAAGGGATGTTCGTAGCCCTTCTCTGACTTGTTGTGTTTATAGTCGTCTCCCCCCGACTCACATTATAATTTAGGTATGTATCTCCCTCCCCTTTTCTTTTCTCACCCCTTTCCTCTCCCTCCTTTCCCTTTTATCACCTACAAACACCTGTAAAGCACCCACCATGTGCTGCACATGGAAGCAGACAGAGTCCTTGTCTTCGGAGCATATAGACGAGGGCCCATCTTCAATACTGTCTTACACCAAGAACTTAATTACTACAATTATACCATCTGGACTGCAGCCTAGTTGGTAATCCAGGTACTCAACTCTTTGGGCATTTAATGTTCAATATTGCTCAAAGCGAAAGCTGATAAAATGACTCCAAGGACTTAATGAGTTCAACCACAGACTCATGTCTTGCCAAAGTGAAGAAATGAACCCTCTAACTCCTTTTGTTGACTTTTATTCTAGGGGGAATTGATGTTCTACTTAAACTGGAATTATCTCAAAAGAAACCAATATTCTGTCAGCTTAGCTTCCAGCTCTTTCTACGCTACATTCCTATGGAACGTGTCGTCAAGACAGAACTAGGAGACTGCCTTTAGCTCGGTGTGGCCAATACCTTTCTTCAATTTGTAAGCTGAATGATGTACATCCTGATGTGGGCTTGCTTTTGGTTATAGTTTTCTCCAGCATTAAGCTTTCCCATGGCTGCTACAGCCCACACTGGTCTTCTACCCTTTCTATAATTTAAAGCAGGGTTTCTCCACCTCAGAACCGTTGACAGTTTTGGACAAAAAACTCTTTGCTGTGGGGTGCTCTCCTGTTTATTGCAGGAAGTTTGTATCTAATTACACCATGTGCTACTGGCACCCCCTTCACGTCTGACAACCAAAAATGTCTCCATTTTGGGGACAAAATTGCCTTGGTTGAGAACCAATAACCTAATCTCATTTCCAAAGCTACTCCTGGGTGATTTATCATATGCTACCTAATGAAACTAGACGTTTGCATGTTGAGATTCTGGCTTCTAACTAGCTTGTGGGCTCTTGGAAGTCAGGAACCAGGTCTTACACGTGGTTGACCCTCTAGCACCTAGTCAACAGCCTTCACCTGCAGTGTGTATTCAAGGTAGGCCCAGCTGACTATGGTACCAAAAGGTATCACTATGGTACCAAGTGATATTTTGCAGTATTTTCTGTTGTGCAAAATCAAAGCAAATATGCTGGCTGACCCTGGAGAAAAATGTGAACAGTGGACAACTTAAGAAAACATTACACCCTAAGATTTAATCCAAAAGAGAAATCCAGGGTGCAAGTTCTTTTGAGCAGCTTTTGCATATTCTTATAGAAAGCCTTTTTGCCTTTGGAATCAGCAGAGTCAAATGAAACTCTTCAGAAACCAAGAGGAAGTTACTGCCTCTGGACTTACCTGTGGGCTAAAGTTGACAGTGATCTGCTTTGTCTCTGGATCACGTTTCAAAAGTGGCCGGGAAAGGTTGTACTGCGACTTCTCTGATACTGTTTGACACCAGTCCTCGTAGAGTCTTGTCTCATACCTGTGAGGATCAGAGATGACGGTCACCTCATGAGCACCCTCCCAGCTCCTCAATGCCTGGCAATGATTAACTGAAGATACATCTCTCTATATATAGATATATATAACATAAACGACATAGCTATATATGTATAACATCTCTATAGCTACCTATCTATCTAATCCAACCATCTATCTATCTATCTTTAATACATATATCTCATGAACTGAAGATGCTATTAGTAAAATACCTGAATACATTCTTAAGTCAGAGTCATTGACTCAGCCAGGCAAGTCAGCTCCTGCAGGTAACCCCTCATTTCCTAAAGGTGGCAAAGCTTAAATCAGAGGAGAGTAGAAAAAGAGACTCCATGCGATCTTTTAAGAGGATAAGGGAAGTGGTGATTAGTCTCAGTAAATGTTGGAAGAATTTAAATGTTGGAAGAATTTATCGGGTAAGATTTGTTCTCACGCTAATCTTCACGTAGCTCACGGACATTCACTGTTCAGTCATTACATATTGATGTGTTGGGCTTGGGAGATAAAACGATGAATAAACATCCCATGGTAAACGCAGCTAGTGGTGCAACCACGGGTCAACAGAGGACGCAGCAAGTACAATCCCAGGCAGATGTACTGGGCGTTAGGCTTTGAATGGCAGAGGTAGGCGGGTGGGTGGGGGTGATAAGGAGGATGCCAGGGAGGGTCTCATGGAGGAGGGGCTGAAGAGATGCTTGACTGAGTCTCAGGATGAGCAGCAGTTGGGCAGCGAGGGGGAGTGAGGGCTCTGGGCAGGAGCAGCAGTGTGGACGAAGGTGCAGGTGGGGAGCAGCAGATGGTGCGCTGGGAAGAGTGAGTAGACAGCGCACCTGAGGGAGGAGAGGGCAAGGGCCGAGGCCGGAGAGAGAAGCAAAGGCCGCGTCAGGGAGCACTGTTCGGGTCACAGTAAGGGGCTGGTGGGAGACACTGAGAGGCTTCCCCTACAGGGGATGTGAGGAAAGGGGATTTGGTGACAGTGTGGGCGCTGAGGGGCACAGGTCCAGAGCAGAGAGGCTCTTAGGAAGCCACTGCAGCAGTTCAGGCCCGAGAGGCTCTGGTCTCTGGTGAAATGTGGGTGATGGGTGCAGAGAGGAGGGGACAGATTTGAAGCTTTGAAGCTTCATATTTGGGAAGTTGAAGCTCATATTTGAAGCTCATATTTGGGAAGTTGAAAGGGTAGAAGTTGGGTGACCGGGCAGGTGGAGGTGCCACCAGCTAAGATGTCTCCACAATGCTAAGTGTGATCATAACTATAATCATAATCATAATGTGTGCGGTGCTCCTCTTCTGAATCAGGAGAAGATTACGAGGCAAGACACAGGCTGTGGGGCTTCCCTGGTGGTGCAGTGCTTGAGAGTCCACCTGCCGATGCAGGGGACACGGGTTCGTGTCCCAGTCCGGGAAGATCCCACATGCCGTGGAGCGGCTGGGCCCGTGAGCCATGGCCGCTGAGCCTGCGCATCCGGAGCCTGTGCTCCGCAACGGGAGAGGCCACAACAGTGAGAGGCCCGCGTACCGCAAAAAAAAAAAATAAGACACAGGCTGTGTCTGGACCCTGCTCCCCCAAAAGACTGACTACAGCTTTAAAGAAGGAACAACTATTAACCCATGTAAAATCTTCGTTCTTATGCTTTCTCTGTTAAAGGATGCAGGAAATATTTTTTAAACTTATTGTCTCTTTGTGGGTCACCAACTGTCACTTTCTGCTTAGCGAGCAGCTGCTGAGATTTTCCATGACGCTGATCTCGGGGTGCCATGAGGAGCGCCCCACTTCTAGCTCTGCCGAGTTCACATTCCCAACAAAACTGCACTGGAAAAGTGCTCATTTCCAGACTAGAGCTGCATTCCCCGGAGACGTGCTGTTTGCAACCCTGAAGCACTGTACTCACAGATATTGTGGTTATAACGTAAGATACAGAGTGACACTTCACTGCCACCAACCAATGTGCACAAACTCAGAACTGCAGAGGGCATGGTGGGGGCTCTGCATTTGCAGAACGATCCAGTCCCGGAAACTGCTTACTTTTCCAGCAATGAGAGCATTTCTTCATATTTTTGTATCATGCGCTTTCCTTCGGCAGATTCCATGCAACTACCCATACAAAAGAGAGGGAAAAAATGACATCGAATTAGAAGAAGTGAAAACAATGATCTGAGTAACAAACTGCAGCCTATAAAGAGGAGACTGAATAGCTTCCCGGGCAAGTTTCCAAAGGCCCCTAAATGAGCCTGCACTCTTCTTCCTGAACATCTGCCACCGGCCACTAGAGGGCATCTGCACTTTCCCAAATGCAGTCAGCGCCCAGGTGACAGGAGGACAGCCCTTCCCCGCCAGGGCTCCGCCAACCCCCTCACCCTGGCTGAGCCAGTCTTGCGCATGTAAAATGAAGTCCTTCAAAAACCAGGAGGGAAATTAAGACATGCAAGAAAAATTCTAGGTGTTGCAGTTTTCTGTATTTAAGAACAAAACTGTATGTAACGTTATACATTATAACAAAAACTATATAACATTATATATGTGTATATATGTATATAACAATGCATATATAAAATAGCAATATATATATATACATCCCACATATACAAACATTGTCATATACGTAACAATATGTATGTATATATTTCCCTTCTCTGAAATCCATTTAGGGCACGTGATGAGAAATATTCTGCCTCATTACTCATTGCCATGTTTATATGAGGTTCCCTCCCACCTCTTATGTCCCCAAACTTGAGCAACGCACATACATGCACACACACACATGCACACACTTGTATGCTCACATGTGCAGACACACACTCAGAGGCTTCCCTGGGTCCACTGAGGACCACGGAGGCATCATTGCCCACACCTGCTCCCCGGTTTTGACACTTCTTTACAGCACAAAATGAAGAGTCCAGCTCCTGGGAAAGTTGGTGAAGTATCTGTAATTTTCAGAAACCTTCACACTAACTGTGTTGGAGGATCTTGTTTGTTCTGCTAGCAGAACGAGGCAGCTTATTGCAAAGATTCTTTAAAATCCATTTGCTCTTTAAATCAACACAGGGTTTCTTCACAGGCTCCCCCGAGCTTCGAGCTTTGATTTAACCCTCACGCCTGCAGAGAAAGCACTGGATTTCCTGGAGTTTTTCCCAGTCGCTCGGTCCCCTTTCCTCGTGAAGGAGCAGAGATGTCTGCAGGACAGCGAGGACAAACCCTGACCCCAGATCTCAGTTTCTATCTGGAAAAGAACGAGGCTAGACAAGAGAGTGGCTTCTGCACCTCGGCCCCTGGGACTTGCCTGGGAGGCTTGAGAAGTCACAGGAATAAGTGCATCAAACTCCCTGCAGGTTCTACTTCACTTCATGGCGAGGAATCAAAACCATTTTACTAACCAATTCATAAATATATTAGAGTATACAGGAGAATGTGAATTCATTTTTAGAACAAACGGGAACTTCCATGGGAACTGTGGAGGACGTGGTGGGGTGCCATTCAGACACCCTCTCGGGACCACCCCCACCCCCTATCTCCCCCACCAGGAAGGCTGATGAAGTGTAGCTGCCTCCCTCTTTGAGAACAGCCCCAGCCAAACAGACAGAGCTGCCTCCTCACCCAGGGTCAAGCTCCTCCCTGCCCCACAGCCCACTCCCACCGACCAGCTGACGTGGGGTACAAAGGCCAGGCAACCCTACAGGGTCAGACTTCCCCACCGGATGAGCTGAAGCCTACCTGCAACTGTGCTGCAGCTCAGCTTCTCCTCTGCCCGCTCCCTCCTCGCCCCCTCACAGGCGCCGGTCCTGAGAGCATCCCTGTAAATTCCTGCAGGCTGCCTCAGCTCTGCTCCAGGGAACTGGACCAGGACAGCTCCCGCAGGCCACATTCCTAGAAGCAGCCCTGCCACCCTCCCCGCCCATTCTCATATCTTCTCCCTCCCTCCCTGGGAGGCATGTTTGAGAAGATGGAGGCTCAGCTGGACTCCGGGCCAAGCTTCCTATTGCTGGGGGAGGGGGGGTCCCCTGGGAGAGCTCTGGGTTTGGACCCCTGAGACCCAGACGCATGTTCCAGTTCTGTCCTTGCTATCTTTGGATTCCAAGCAGGTCACCTCATTTCTATCTGCCTCAGTTTCTTCAGCTGCACAAGGAAGAGCTCGCGCGGACAGAGCAGACACTGCAGACGGATCTCCCACTGGGCAGGTCTGACTCACGGGCACGTTTGTTTGATTTGTACGGAGTTTGAGGAAAAGAGGAATACTTGCTGGTTTTAAAGTAAATCTAGATTTTCGGCTTCTTTCCAACAGTGGGGAGATTTCTCACATTGAGTCATTCTTCCTCTTGGCAACACGGGGTGATGTGCTGGAGGCTCCCTTCAGACCACAGCCTGGCTATCTTTCATTGTCTTTCTGGCCTTTGAAAGTGGTTAGTCTTTTTAAAAAAATTTGTTTCCAGTTTTATTGAGATGTAACTGATGTACAGCACTGTGTAAATTTAAGATGTAGAACATGACTTGACTTACGTATACTGTAAAATGATCACCACAATACGTTTAGTTAACATCCATCGTCTCATACAGATACAAGAAAAAATGAAAAACATGTTTCTTTTTCCTTGTGACGAGAACTTTTAGGATCTACTCACTTAACAACTTTTATGTATACCATGCAGCCATGCTAACTACAGCCATCATGGTACTTGACATCCTCAGTATGTATCTTTTAACTGGAAGTTGGTAAATTTTGACCTTCATCCATTTCCCCCACCTTCCTCCTCAAACCTCACCCCCTATAACCAGATAACCACAATTCTGATCTCTTTTACTATGAGTTTGGTTTTATTTCTTATTTCCAGATTCCAGATATAAGTGAGACCATATAGTATTTGTCTTTCTCTCTCTGCCTTATTTCACTTAGCATAATGCCTTAAAGGTCCATCCGTGTTGCAAATGGCAGGATTTCCTTATTTTTTATAGCTGAATAATATTCCATTACATATGTGATATATATGTGTATGTGTATATATATATATATATATCTCACATCTTCATCCATTCATCCATCAACAGACGCTTAGGTTGTTTCCATATCTTGGCCACTGTAAATAATGCTGCTGTGAACATGCTGTGTTTGCCAAAGCCAGGTGTTTTCAACAAGATGGAGTCTTTAGAAAGAGGGGTCAGAGAAAGCCTGCCCTTCCCCAGGTAGCACCCTCAACAAGGTATTGCAACAGCTCTTCTCTCGCTCTAGCAGCCCAGATGCCTCTAACTAGCTTGGCTTCCAGACTCAGCTGTGAGGCAGGCCAACAGTTTCCAAACCTGGTCACCGGCGGATCATGGGGAGAGTGTGCCAAGGAAGCAGATCCCAGGCACCACCCTGCCCTGAGGTCTGGATTTAGTAGGTGGGGGGTGAGGGCTGGTAATCTGCACCATTAGCAAGCACCTGGGGTTTCTAATACATGAGGCCCTCACACCACGTTTCAGGAAACGCCGGGCTTCATTATTCTCCAGCAGCCTCGGTAGTAAAGAGCCGTCATGTCAGAGGAGATGTGTGGAGGAATCCAAAGAGCTTGAAAACCCTGACTCATTTTCCCCTGGAAACGAGGACTCTGCTGGAGCAAAAGGAGCCAGCCTGTGTCCAGTAAGCCTCACCTGACACCAAGGGACCCACTCTTCAATCCAAATGTATCAATCTTGTTAATGCCTGGCCAGTAGTACCTGGTTGCTATGAACTGAATGTCTGTGTCCTCCCCAAATCCATATGTTGAAGCCTAAGGTGGTGCCTTGGGAGGTGAGTAGGTCATGAGGGCGGAGCACTTATGAATGGGATGAGTGTCCGCGTAAAAGAGACCCAGACAGCTGCTGAGTCCCTCCTGCCGCATCTGAGGACACAGTGGGAAGACAGCCAGCTGTGAGTCAGGAAGCAGGTCCTCTTCAACAGACACCAAATCTGCCAGCAGCTTGACCTTGGACTTCCCAGCCTCCAGAACTGTGAGAGAGAGATTTCTGATATGCTCAAGTCACCCCATCTATAGTATTCTGTTATGGCAGTCTGAACGGACTAAGATACTGGCTGATTGCTGGAAATGGAAAGAAAAGATGATTTTTGTGCCTCAAGTAACTGAGTTGCGCTGCTACTATACTCGAAGTACAGAGCGGGAGCAGAAGCCTGAAACAAACCTGCCTTTCAGGAACGAGGTACTCACGGGTGTGTCATGCGTCTGAAGTTGTCGAAGGGACCCTGGATGCGCTGCCTCAGCTCCTGCGCCCAGCGGAGCCTCCCGGCCACAGCGGGCATGTTCTTATGCACGGAGGAGAAGTCTGGGGACAGGGCACAGCAGACTGAAGTGAGGCTCCAGGCCTGAGCCCCACTCTACCCATGAACACTCCCCCACCTCCCACCACTTACTGCACTTTTTGCCTCATCCACCTCCACCTGCTAAAGTCACCCTGGGCTTACACTGAGATGGAAATTCCTGGGACATCACCGAGTTCTGCTAAGGGGGAAGGAAGAGTGCCCTTGGGAAGAACGCTAAACAGCAACAGAGGACAGCTGTTCCCAGCCCAGCTCTGCCACTAACTGGCTTTCTGACTGCACACCTGTGACTTTCAATCCAGCTGCACATCAGCGTCACCTGGGGCTCTTCTAGAAACACTGATGCCTGGGCCCCATCCAAGCCACTCTGATTTGATTGGTCTGCGTGGGGCCTTGTCATCAGTATTTTTAGAAAGCACTCAGGATAATTCTAATTGTACAGTCAGGGTTAAGACACACTGCCTTGGAACATATGTATATATATATAACTGATTCACTTTGTTATAAAGCAGAAACTAACACACAATTGTAAAGCAATTATACTCCAATAAAGATGTTAAAAAAAAAAAGACACATTGCCTTAAACAGACAACTTAATCTCTCAGGCCCTTAGGTTTTTCATATATAAAATGGGGATAATATCTTCCTCACTCAACTTCCAAGGTTTCTGTGAGAATTCGGTAAGATTATGTATGGGACAGGCCATGTGGATTACGAAGCCCTTGACCAGAGTTAGCACAGCCTGGATATTCTTACTTCAGTCCATTGAGTGGGTTTGTTTGCTTATAATCAGTTGTCAAAATTAACAATTGTAAGATTTCATTTAAAAAAACCCTCAGTTTCCAGCTTCTCTGATAAAACTGGGAAGGCTGGCAACCACCAGCCCCCTTTCTAATGAACTGTAGGAGCTGAATATTGGTCTTGTCCTTTAGTTGACCATGGACCCCACCACTCCCTGATGCCTTACACTCAGCCCAGGTCCAACACTGTCATTTTCTACTTGGCTTCTGTGGTAGGCAAAATTCTAAGATGACACCCAATGACCCTCACCCTTGCATGAGTCTCTCCTCTTTAAGTATAGGTGGAAACCAAATGTGACGACATATCACTCCTGTGATGACGTTACATTATATGGCAAATGGGAGATGACCCTGGGTGGGCCTGACTTAATCAGGTGAGGCCTTGAAGAGAAGAGTTTTCTCTGGTTATTGGCAGAAGGGGAAGTCAGGGGTCTGAAGCATGAGAAGGATTCAACATGCCATTACTGGCTCGAAGACGAGGTGGCTGTGTGGTTAGGGACGGGAGGGCTTCTAATCTCTGAGAGCAGGCCCTGGCTGACAGCCAACAAGGACACAGAGACCTCAGTCCTGCAGTCATAAGGAACTGGATTCTACCAACAAAAATGAGCTGGGAAGTAGATTTTTCCCCCAGAGACCCCAGATGAGAACTTGGCCCAGTTAACTGATTTCAGCCTTGAGATTCTCTGAGTGAAGAACGCAGGCACACCAAACTGGGCTGCAGACCTACACAACTGTGAGCTCAGAGATGGATGTTGTTTTAATCCACTAAGGTTGTGATAGTTTGTTATGCACAACAGAAATTCAATATGCATCTGAAGGTGTTTGAGTTTTCAAACTCTGCATCCCACTGTGAGAAGTCAGGAGGATGGTCCCTCATAAAGCTGAGGCCAGCAGATTTTTCTGGGATGACTTCCTAAGTGGAAGCCATTCTTAATGACCTCACTGTGAAACCTGTTTATAGAAATAGTGGTCCTGTTACGCCATTACTTAAAAACTTTTGAAAATTTCCTGTTGCCTTTAGGATGAATTCCAGATTCCCTAATAGGGCACTCAGAGCACTTCATGACATGGCTCCAAACTCGATGGCTGACCTGATCTCCCTCTATATACCCTGTTTGGCTCAGGCAGGTCTGACTGGTCACCTTCCACACCCTTTCCTGCCTTTGCATCCAAGACCATTGCCTCTTCTCCCTGGCTGTCCATCTCCCCATCTTTCACGGTCAAGCTCAAGGCCACCATCTCCATTAACTCTTCCTCCCACCTCCCAGCCCAATTCATCTTGTTTTGCTACAGTTCTTTATAACTCTGTTCAGGCCAATCGCGTTCCTTGAAGAACCACCTGTCAGGATTAATTATTCTCTCCCTTACCCTGGCCTGCCTCTGCATGCGGTGCCCACAAATTTACCTTGCATATAGCAAGGCCTCAAGGAACATTTGCAAAGCTGAACTGAACTTGTGTTTGACTTTCAAACAGACAAGACAGGGCATCTAAGAATTACAATAACCTCGGTGTGTTACTGCCCTTTGTCAGGCTCCTGCTGGTTCCTCCTTGCAAAAGCATGGTTGATAAGGCACTGGAAGGGATAAGAACCTTTTCTCAGGCATGTACAAATCTACTGTGGAACTGAGGTATGTTAAAGATTAATCAGTGTGGCGACATTGACTGAGGGTCAACTCACACACTACGCTGAGATCTAAACTGGCCTGAGGCAGTGGTCAGGACTTCACTGCTCTGGGTCAGTCTGCCAATCCTGCCCTAGACACAGGGAAATGCACAGTTCAGTGAACTCTTCAATCACCCAAGTCTAGAATTTCAAGCAAGAAGGTTGTGCTCTTGGAGAATGCCCTGGATTCACAGCAGACATGTAACAAACACAGAAGAGTGGCACCCTTTCTGGTAACCGATGTCCCCCATTCAAATGTGACAAGCAGCTTACCATGCTCCACCTCCTCCTGGACATGCTGACTGTAGATCACCCTCACGGCATCCAGGTCCTCGCTGAACATGCGGATGAGCACCAGGTATTTATCAGATGTGTCCCGTGCTACCAGTGGTCTCTCCAGGAGGTTTCCTGCTATGTCTAGCAGCTACAGAGGAGGCAGAAAAGAAGGGGAAAAGTCACAGATTCAACTTTTCCAAGGTTACATTAATCTCGTATCCTGGTTTTTCCTTCATTTGTCTGTCCACAAATGTAAGAGGGTCAAAAAACCGTTACTGTGCAACTGGATGGATAATTATGAATCGGCAAAATATTCATAGTCTGTCCCTCTGGTCTTTGTTTCTGAAGGAGGGATTCCTGTGTGCTGAATGACATACCAGACCCTGCCGTGTTTTAAGAACCTGGGTAGAGGGTAAAACAAAGAGAAAATGAAAGATGCCAGAAAGGGTAAGCTGCTGTACATCATAAAGACCTAATGCAGATATGGAGGGTGACGACGGAGAAGAAAAATGAAGCTAATAGGCTGGGTGTTGGGGAGAATTGGGAGGGCTAAAATTTGAGAGTGGGGACCAAGAAAAGAGTTTCAGGGAGCAGTTGCCCCCAGAAGGCAGTGATTGCAAGGATACTTTGCAGATGTTTCCTGTGCATCACAACTGCCCTAACCCCTTGGTGGGAGCAGCGGGATCAGAATGTGAAATGCTTTTAATCACCTCCTGGTTGCTGGATTGTGTTTCTCTAATCCTCATGCTACCCTGAGACAAGGTCGTGGAAGACTCCAGTTATATTTAGGATATAACAATACACGACTTCTAGGACCACCCAGTCCTCCAACCCAAAATCACCAAGATCTCTGGAGACAGCAGGAAGTAGCTCTCCCTCCATGGAGGCACGAGAGAGCAGGTCTCCACCGAGTTCTGGCTCACACATCCTGCTGAGAGGTACAGAGGTGTGGGCCGAGGGACCACTGCAGCCAGCCCACACCCTCGGACTCAGGTTCTCTGACCTGGACGTACCCCTTCTGGCCATGTCCACTGAGGCACACATAGTGGTCGAATGGCCTTATGGCAGTAACAGGGGTATCTGGACTCAGGGGTCCCTACTTCCCCAGCGTGAAAAGGCACTTCTTTGCACGAAATTATATACATTGGAAGCTTTTGTTTTGGCTGAAGGAGGAGGGAAGGGCTTTGGTTTCTTGTTGGCGGGATGACCAAAAAGAGAAAACCAAGGAGGCAGAAGGGACCGAATGGTTATGGTTTTCCTAAAAGGTCGCACAGACTGGGTGGGTAGCCTTGTTGAGAAGAGGTGTTGGAGCCCAAAGAAGAAGAGTCTGCTCCGTGAGAGCCCTTTGAGACTCCGGGTATGAGCAATGTTGCTTCAGGACCTGGTAGCAAAGGGTGTGCAAAGTTGGAAAGGTCTCTCGCTGCTTCTGCTCAGAACCCTGCTCCACCACAAAATGCAAAGTTTGGGGTGTTTGGAACCCACACAGATATGCCCTTGGCATAAATGTAGATGCTGTCATGGTGGGGATCATCAGAAGAGCAATAGTAAGACCCCTGAAAGCACCTTCCTGGGCAGATGACATTTGTAAGGGAGACTACAGACAAGTAGCAAAGACACCATGATCTCAAAGACAGAGCAACTTGAGAGTATATGTGAGACGCTTGAAGACACCTTGAAATCCATGGTGCACAGGGATTTATGGGAGGGATAGGGCTGGACATCCTCAAGGCAGAAATGGGGTTCCAGCCTCACCAGTTATCTGAGTGGTAACATCCCAATTAGCCATGACAGTTAATGGCAAAAGGGATTATTTTACAGACACATATAAGCCCTTCTCTTGGAATTAAATACTTGGAGAGGGAAATTCTACAACTCTTCCTATGTGAGTTATGGAGTAGTAGGTATTTATTAAAGACTACATATGTATATTCTTTTTTTTTTTTTTTTTTTTTTTGCGGTACATGGGCCTCTCACTGCTGTGGCCTCTCCCGTTGTGGAGCACAGGCTCCGGACGCTCAGGCTCAGCGGCCATGGCTCATGGGCCCAGGCGCTCCGCGGCATGTGGGATCCTCCCGGACCGGGGCACGAAGCCGCGTCCCCTGCATCGGCAGGCAGACTCTCAACCACTGCGCCACCAGGGAAGCCCAACATATGTATATTCTTGAATGAGTTAAATATATATATGCCCAGTGTTCTAGAACAGCATGGTTTCACACATCCTGGGTTTAAGCCCCTTCTGCAATTGTCCCACCAATCACCCAGTCTACGTTTGACATGTTCAGTGCCTGGAAACTTACCTACATCTCAAGGAAGTTTATTCCATCTTTAAATAACATTAACAGAAACCTCTTTCCTCTGGGGCTTCCCTGGTGGCGCAGTGGTTGGGGGTCCGCCTGCCGATGCAGGGGACACGGGTTCGTGCCCCGGTCCGGGAAAATCCCACATGCCGCGGAGCGGCTGGGCCTGTGAGCCATGGCCGCTGGGCCTGCGCGTCCGGAGCCTGTGCTCCGCAACGGGAGAGGCCACAGCAGTGAGAGGCCCGCGTACCACAAAAAAAAAAAAAAAAAAAAGAAACCTCTTTCCTCTACTTAGCTGAACTCTGCCTCCTTGTAACCTGATTAGTCCTGGTTCTAATCTTTCAGGCTCTACAGAATAAGTGTTGTCGCAGTTTACAGAAGGTCTGTTCTGTTCCACTAAGTCTTCAGGTCTCACAACCCAGATCTGTCATTTCTGTAGACATTTACCTACTCATCGTCCTAAACCTCCTCCTCCTGCACATTTGCGTACCGTCTGATCTAGGCAGCACAGGGCCAGGGCTGGCGTCTTCTTACTCCAGTTACTTGTGCTTGAGTGGTTCGCTCCAGCCTGAACCAACCTGATGGCAGCGGTTAAACAGCCGCGGTGCTGCAGAGCCATGGATTTAGGATGGTGACCACAGCAGGCTTCTTCACTTTCAATGGGTACTCTACTGATAAGGCCCAAAGAAAGCATTCCAGAAAAAACTCACTTACAAAGCATTTTTACATCGTCCTGTTTGCAGAAAAGCATTAGCTGTCAACTTGAGAAGCCCAGCTCTGCACACTCCCTTGCCCTGGGACACCCACAATACTGCTGTAACAGAACAATGCCTCTCTGCAGGAACAAAACAGTTGGAAGAGGGCGGGGGGGAATAAAGCATGGGGGTGGCTCCCCCTACTTTACAAACCTTGAAGGCGTGCTCCAAACCAGGGGCATCATCAAAGGCCTGAATAAAGACAGTCCCCAGTCTCCGGTCAAGGTCTTCTACCTTCTGATTAAACTCAGAGACATCATTTTCAAATTCCTGAAGAGACATCACATAGACGTAAGAAAACATGATATTCTGAAGGCCCATCCTGCTGTGCTCTTTACTATGAACATGTGTACTCAAATAGGTTATACCACGGATTTATTTTAACTTTCCACAGCTCACCATGGCGTGCCTTAGTGTTTATCCATGTAGATAGTTACCCTATTACTGCAGCATTTTTTTCCTAGACACTCTAGGCAAAATGGTGCAGAGAGGTGGACGTGAGGTTGCTATGCTGTCCCTCCCGTCTGGGCCCCACCTTCCACACCCTGAAGCCCCTTCTCTCACCCGCCACCTCAGGCCACTCCAAAAGCCACCTCAGCAATGGGGCTATTCCATCATTACCCCCTACTTCCCTTCCCCCCACCAAGTGAAAATCCTATTTTTTTCAGTGTAAGCAAACTGATCTGGCCATTAGGAGGAAGGTAAGCTAATTAAACTAGTATACACTATTTCTTCTAACTACACTTTAATTGCTTAAGACAGCGGCTAGCTATTGTTCCTAAGGTTGCCAAATTCAGCAAATAAAAATACAAGACAGCCAGTTAAATATAATTTCAGATCAATAGTAAATTTTTTTATAAGCATGTCCCTTTAATAAGCATGTCCCAATTATTGTATTTTATCTGGCAACCCAAAGTGTGCCCTCTTTCTTCGAATGTAGCAATTTTCAGAGAAACTTTGTTAACTCAAATCTCTAACTTGTGGAATTGTTATTTCTTATTATTGCCTTACAGTAGCTACGCATATTTTTATGAAAAGACAAAGAAAAGTCGGAAAATGTAGTAGTATTTTTCTACTTCCCAAACCCAACCATATTAGCATTGTAATATGTTTCCCTGTGCATAGGATTTTGTTTTGCTTTGTTTTATCACACGGTAGCAAACATATGGCATATATCCTGCTTTGTACTCCAACTCTTTGTTTTTTACTTTATGGAATTTTTAGAAAGTGACATTTCCTGGGTTTGGCCAACTAAGATCCCCCTAGACATTGGAAGATGCTCAGAGCAGATTCTTGCTGAATCTCTCTCTCCTTTTCCCTCAAATACTCTCAAAATTCCTTCTCCAGCAATTCAGCCATTTCCTTCTCAGGGAACTCCATTCCCTACTTCTGTACTGACTCTTTTGCTTCTTTTTGTTTCCTGCAGGCTTTGACTCACAGGTCTCAGCTCTCCGGAGCCACAGGTTAGATGTGGGCTCCTGTGTCCCGATCCTGGAAAATGCAGCTCTAGCCCTTTCCTCATCCTAAGTAGTTCCTTGGGAACCAGGTTCTGAATGGAAAACTCCCCAGCCCACTAATGAAATTCTGTCCAAGTGTGCCTGGCCTTCACCTAGCAGTCACTGCTCAAAGCTTAAGCTTTGGGAGTTGCAGGGCAGCCACAGCCTCCACCATCATCCCATCCCCACCTCAGCATCTCTGAAACCCTGTGTATCATCAGCTTGGAGAAGTCAGCAGTTGGAAGAGGCCCTCCCCTGATCTTTCTCCTGACACAAAGAATAATTAAGAGTGGTCTCTGCTGATAAAACCATGGGGACCACAGAGCCAAAGAAAATGCACAGGGAAAATGCAAGTAAATACCCAGACCCTACAGGCTACAGGCATCTGAGAAACAGACAAACTTGCAAGTTAGCTCTTCCAAGCTCTACCATGCTCTGAGGGTCCAAGCAGTCATAGGAAGACTCTGAGAAGACCCTGTACATCTCTTGAAACTCGTTGTACATCCGCTGGGCCTGCTGGCTCAGGGCACTCCCTCTGATGCCACTGAACTCAAGCTTTCCCAATTTGTGGAAATCCAAAGTTGTCTTCAGAAGATCCTATAAAGACAATTTGCAATGGAGTTAAAAATAATAATGATGATGACAACATCAGATGACACTCAAATTAGTATGGGAAGGGCTGGAAATTATATGGGGGTGGTGGTTGCTTAGGAAAATGTGAAGCCTGATTAGTTTTGTAACCTTATTATTAGATTGGGTTGGTATAAATAACTCTTGGTGAGACTCGATAACAAAGAGAAAATTCTGATAAATAAAATTAACATACACACACAAATCAAATTTATGCTTCAGCCTCTTTCAGTGTTCTCTAATAAATAAAATATAATAATAACATTATCTACATGGCTGGTGGCTTTATACCTATTTAAAAAACTAATTTCAAATGGACCATGCTATGTGGTTCTAGAATGACAGGTATTTTGGAGGATATTGACAGGAAAGCGGATCCTCCAAATAGTCCTGAAGACAAGCTCAGAGGTGGCACCAACATTCTCAGCAATGACTTCTGCTATGAAAAGACATCTGCGGGGTGCCCTTGCCGAGCGTACATGCTACGGTAGACCCTGTGGCCGGCTAGGTGGTGGGGGGCGATGACAGCTCTGTGTTGGGACAGTAATAGTGAGAGTGAATCAAGTCAATGCGGGCTTAGGATGTAGGCCAGTGCCGGGCACACAGTAAATAGGCAGTGAGTGAGCATTACTGTCACTGTTGAGGTGGCAGTGTCCCAGCTGTGCTCAGGATTAAGTGACAGGTGACAATACAACCTAGAGCCCTGGGGAGGACAGGACCCTGCCCGAGTCTATCGAAGATGCTTCACCTCTGATGGGATGGAAGCCTTCAGGACACGTCTAATGTGACAGACTATACTTACCTCTCATTAGAACCCATCGAAAATCACAAAACCTCCAAACCAAGACATTCTCCCTGTTATCCCTTCCAATCTGTGTGCTTACCTCTTCAACAGGAAAGGGAAATTAAGGTACCTTTGTGTCATTTTGGCAAACATGTGGTGTGGACCCCTGGGAGCCGGCTCTCTACCCAGAGGAGGTTTGAAAGTAAAGAAAAGGGAACACTGACATGAGGCTGGAAACCCAGCAGGCCCTGGCACCATTTCAGGGAATTCCCACTGCCACTGGCCACTGCTATAGGCTGACCCATTAGGCTAGCAGAGGGCTGCCTATCTCCTTCCTGTCGCTGGGACACCGAGTCCAGCAGCAGAGACAGAGGCACTGGGAAGTGCTGAGAAGTGGCTGACTTTCCCCGTGTTGCCAGGTGGGTGCCCATCCATGCAGCCTTGGGCAGCCATCTAAGAACCCTTTTTGCTCAGCTGTGCTTGGGCATGGCTGTGAGCAGGTGGCTGAAGTGGGAGAGGAGAGAAGGAGGAAGAACCATCCAAGGGAAGGAAGACATACACCCAAACCAGGAGATCTTGCCAACGACGGGGAAATGGGGCAGTCTTTATTTAAACACACGTTCAACTTTGAAAACAGCAGTCAGTTTGATTTAAATGAAATAGACTTAAATAGTAATTCAAGTCATTCAAAAAGTGCTTAGTTGCTGTCAGTGTGATAGGAGAAACATATTTGTGCAGTGGAATGTCACCTGGGTACCCATTTTTCATAACTCTGTGGATGTCAATTTCAATTTTTAGGAAATACCCTCTAACCATTTTATTTATTTTTTAACATCTTTATTGGAGTATAATTGCTTTACAATGTTGAGTTAGTTTCTGCTGTATAACAAAGTGAATCACCTATATGTATACATATATCCCCATATCCCTTTCCTCCTAACCATTTTAAAAGGCAGATGCATCTCGATGCATTTGATTACATCGGAAAACTAGATGATGATTTTGTTATACTATTTTATTTCTCAAGAATTCTTGAAGCATGGTCCTGGGTGGTCACTGCAAGGTGTTTATCTCCAATCTAACAGGCAAATCATAGGTATTAGAAGAATTCTTACATAATCATTCTATTTTTGGAGAAACTCTGGTCACCCAAGACAATGGATATTTACATTGTTTTACTTAACAAACACACGATGGGCAATACATTTATTTAGGGTTCAACTCCAGGTCTTAAACCTTTCCTTACTCCACCCCCAATAAAAAGAACCTCCCACCCCACTTTTCTCCGCACTCTCTATGCCCTTTCCCTGCGTAAGCTTTCTTTAGAACTCTTATAATATTCTGGCATTATAATACACTATTTGGGATTATATTACAGTTTATTTTCTATCCATCTTTCTCAGTAGGTTGTAAACACCCCAGAGGTCCCACTGTATTTTCAGTCCCAGATGCTGAAGAAATATTTGCTGAATGAATGAAGACGTGATCTTTGACCTTTGACTTAGCGACAGCACCTCCAGGAGAAGGTGACAGGGTGGTAGAGACTCTAGGAACAGTGGACTCAGAGCAATTGGAGAAAATAAGAATTAGACAAGAGCAGAGAATTAGAAAGCAAGGCCAAACTGTGTCTTTAAATGTTTGAAGGGCTTTGGTCAAGTGCAAGGCAGAACCTTGCATGGTCCTGCCCTGAGGGCAAAACTAAGGCAAATGAGTGAACGGGACCCAGGAGCAGATTTGGTGTCAAGTTGTAGGTTGAACTTATAAAATTTCTTATACTTGACCATTCTGACCTACAAGAAATAGCAATTTCATGTGGTTCCACTCCATAAAACAGAACCATCTCACGCCTGAAAGGCCCAACCATAGACTGGGCTGCTAAGAGAGGTAGTGAGGCCTCCATCTCTGGGTGGATTTTAGAAGTTTGACATTACGGAGGTATCGTGAAGAAGATTAGTGCATCAGGTGGGAAGTTGTCTTACCACCGTAGAAACAGATTTATAGTAATCATGGTGACTATATCTTTCTTAAAATACTTAAATGTAAGCTCTTTTCTTTGTTTATTTAGAAGTCCTCACAAAAAAAGGCCATTAAACCAATAAGAGGTTTAAATTATACATATATATTTTTTGCGTTACGCGGGCCTCTCACTGTTGTGGCCTCTCCCGTTGCGGAGCACAGGCTCCGGACGCGCAGGCTCAGCGGCCATGGCTCACGGGCCTAGCCGCTCTGCGGCATGTGGGATCTTCCCGGACTGGGGCACGAACCTGTGTGCCCTGCATCGGCAGGCAGACTCTCAACCACTGCACCACCAGGCAAGCCCTAAATTATATTTTTATATTTTTAAAATATCCATTTTTAACCGTCATCGTTGTAGACACATGAAACTCATTACGCTATATACAGGCTAAAAATGGCAAGTTCAGTGGTAGGACAGAGGGCATCGTGGAAGGAGTGTAGGATAGGGCACAGATCCCTGGGTTCACACAGCCCTGGTCTGCCATTAACCAGCTATGAGACTTAAAGCAAGACATTTAATTTTTCTAAGCTTCCTTTTCCTAACCTGCAAATGGGTTACAGAGTTAAAGGGGAAGTGCCTTTGTACTTCAATAAATGGTAGGTGCTGTAATTAATCTTCATTACCCCGGTGTCATTAGATCAGGTTGGTGGCTAAGAGATGTATAATAGCTAACACACAGGCGCTCCTTTTAGAGACAGAAGCTACAAAGAGCATGGGGTCCCAGGCAGCTGGCTGGACCGGCCAGGTACTATTCTTACAAAAAACTGTGCAGTCTTTACTAGGGTGGTGAGGGCGGGTTCCATCTGTGCCGTGACCCCACAAACAGCAAGCCTCTTCTCAGGAGAGGCCGCACATCTTAAAAGAAATGCTTTCAGAATTCATTAAGGGCGAGCACAAAGCAGACATTCATAGATGAAAATCTCAAAGGTCATTGGGAAACAGTTTTCTTCACCTTCCGACGGAGGCCGACCTCATGCGGCTAATGTCCTACATGACCGAGCGCTCAGGCCCGGCTAAAACGGAAGCGGCCCAATTAGGCCAGAATGAAAAGAGGCAGTGAAAGGGCTGGAGACTGAGGAAAGAGCAAAGGAAAAGCGCTGTAGATTAGGTCAGTTTATTACGTATCTGCCCGCTAATCACCGCGCATGAAGCCTCAGCAGGAAATCATCCTGTCTCCAAGTGAATCACAGCTTTACAGCAATTTGACAATGAAAGAAATGGGGGTTCTCTCCAAGCTGCTTACTTACTGCATTGTTTGAGAGAAGAGGCTGTGGGGAGAAACATAAACAGGGCACCTGCAGAATCTGCAATATTATGACACAAAAATTAACTCTGTGAGTGTGTGATGTGTCCATGTGTCGTATGCGGTGTTGTGTGCACATATGTATGTACGTGTGGTGTGTGACTGCGTCTGTGTATGCACAATATGTGTGGTATGTGTGAGTGTGGTGTATGTATGTGTAGTGTTGTGTGCATATGTGCAGTGTCTGTATGTATGAGTGTGGTGTGTAATGTGTATGTATGTGTAGTGCGGTGTGCATACGTGCAGTGTATGTATGTGTAATGTGCGTGTATGTGTAGCGTTGTGTGCATATGTGCAGTGTATGTATGAGTGTGGTGTATAATGTGTGTATGTGTAGCGCTGTGTGCATATGTGCAGTGTGTGTGTCTCTGTGAGTGTGGTGTGTATAATGTGCGTATTTAATGTGTGTGTGTGAATGCATGCGCACTGAAGCATGGAGCAGGAAGGCAGGGTGAGGGTAGGAATCAAGAGGCAGCTGAAGACTCTCTTTCCCTTTGATTTTTGACTGTTGTTTCAAATTGCAAAGATTTTATATACTTTTGGGATTTCCTTAGTAAGGCCCTTTCATGGAATGGGAATTATAATTTTACCCAAATGACTTATTCAGAAAAAAAGACCTAGAAATCATGTGGTAAAAATAGTGTGTGCAAATGCAAGATAGAGTGTGTTAGGACAGAAGAAAACCACAAAACCAGTGTGGGACCCTCAAAAGGGAGGGAGGAGGGAGGGAGGGAGGGGAAGAGACCTTTAGAATCGCTGGGAGACGGCTGAGTTTGGTGGAAAGACAGCACTTGGAACCCTGTGCCCCTGGGTACCGGGTACCAATCCCAGGTAAACCTCACTGAGCCTGTGACTTTGGGCAAGTTCATTTATGTGTCAAACTTAATGGTGCTCATTTGTTAAAGTAAAGGTTCTTATATCCAGCTCTTACGCAGGTTTTAAGGCTGCAGTTCTGGCACGAGACAGGCTCTTGAAAGATGTTAGTTCTTTCTTGGTCTATTCTTCCTTTCCCTCCCAAGGGCTGGCAAGCTAAGAGACTAGATGCGTCATGGGGATGGAGAGGAGGAAGAAGAGGAGGAGGAGGAGGACTGCGGTTTGTGGAGAAGGCAATTACTCCGCGTGCCGCTGCAGACAGACCTGCAGGAGGACAGCACCTCCGGCCAAGCAGGCCCTGCCCCCACCTTCACTTAGCAGGTGTCCAGAGGGGAAGCATCAATCTGCACAATAAAACTTTCTTGTTTAAAAGAGCAAGAGCAAGAGCAAAAGAGCAAAAGGAAAAAAGCCACACAAATCAGAGGGAACTAAAATGAGAGAGAATGATGGAGACTAAAAACCAGCCCTAAACAACTTAACCCTGGACATGAGCAGGCAGAGAGGGAAACGTGCTGATGTCATTTTATTAACATCTCGGGGGCCACAAAGTGTACAGAACGGCAAGATGTATAAGGCCGGGTTCATGCTAATTCTTGCTGGAGAGAAGCAGATTAATCTCATTTCAAACAGGCATCCATCACAGAGATACACAGAATGTTAACTAAAGGGCAACATGAAATATGCCTGGAGCCGATCAATAAGTCTGTGTCCCACTGCACTGAGCGAGTGGGGAAGAGACGAGGGAGCCGGGGGCCAGGGGGTGAGTCTGAGCAAGTGTCTGGGAGACGAAAGATGAAAGGGGAAAAACACCAGGACACAGGAAAGGAGCAGCCATGGGAAAAGGGAGAGTCAGGTAAACGTAGGGTGTACAAAAAGCCAAGAGAAAGTGAAAGAGAGAGAGAGGAAAACAGGGGAGGGGAAGGGAGAGCAGCAGAAAGGGGAGGAAGAGGGGAAAGGGAGGCAAAGGGGAGATCGGTGGAGAAAAGAAGTGGTGGAATTTGGCCTAAGAGCAGAGAAGTGAAGCAGAGCCAGGGACTGAAAATGGAAGAGGGGAAGGAGCAGGAAGACAGAGCGGGTGACACTCAACTCATCTTCTAATTAAACTGGGGCAACTTCTTTTTATGCACCTGTGCCCTTGATTCAGAACGAAAAAGCAGCCTCAGAGCAGACTATTGTGAGGGTAATGCCTCCAGGGAGACTGGTGGCCTAGGCTGCTTATTTTTACTGACTAAACCCAGAAGATTAGGCGCCCCAGCTTAGGATAGCTGTCTATATGCAAAGTCCCATCATTAGCATGTGTGCAGCGCTGAGGCCGCAGCCCAACAGCCTTGCAGAGCTGAGCGTTGCTTCCTGGCCTCCAGGTGAGGACCACCCTCAAGGCTGGACAGCCTGCACACAGTAAAGGCAGTTGTCTGCCGCGTCCACCCTGGCGGCCAGGGGCAGGGTGCAGCAGGAGAGTGTCTGTCACCTCTGGTTGAACGAGAGCAAAGGGGCTGGTGCCGGAGAGGAAGGGACGGAGTGGAGGGGGAGGAGAGGGGAGGCTGCTTGTCAAGAGCCATGGTAGAAACGGCTGCGGAAAAAGGACCCATTTAGGATAAAGCTAGGTATCAATTATTTATACTGTGATCCCGGTGAAGGATTTAAGGTGAGCCTTTCGTAAGATCTAGCGTCTCGCTTTCTCGCTTATACATCTTGTCTGTCTCTATTCCCTCTCCCGTCTTTGTTCCCTGGAGAATTCCTACTCCAGTTTTGAAATTTATTTCCTCTTGTGCTCCCAACTTCTCAGACCTTCTCTAGGTTAGAGACCCCTCCTTCTGGCTCCCAACAACATGCCAATTTTGCTTTTTTCATGGCACTTAATACACCTCAGTGAAACTTCCTGATTCTGTGTCTTTGCATCCCTGGATCTCCTCCATCTGTCTGTCTTCTCCTGGGCCATGGCTACTGGTCCATGGGCTTCTTACAAGCAAAGCTGTACCCCAGCCACCGCCCTACCTCCAGGTCCCAGCTCAGTGCCTGGTGCATGGGGCCTGGTGCGTGGTGCCTGGTGCATGGTGCCTGGTGCGTGGTGCCTGGTGCATGGTGCCTGGGGCATGGCAGTGCTGGACCGATGCTTTCTGAGTGGGAATGAACAAATTCAATCTCACTCTCTCCTATCCTCATAATCCCATGGTTTGTGCCACTTATCACAGCCTCCCCCAATACAGCCCCTCTCTTTTTCCCAAATCTCTGCTGATCATGGCTAGCAACATGATTCTGATACCTTCTCAGTCCCGATTGCTATTGTCTTAATCTTGAACTTGACCCTGAATTTCCCAAATTAGTTTTAGGACAAGTATTTATTTTGTTTTATTATGCCCACTACTCTCCCTGCAAAGTTCAATAAGCAAATATAGAGCTGCGAAGTGTGAAAACACCTGTTAACCACACTAAACTCTAAAACAATCAAAAGAGAAAGCCTCATGCTTTCTCACCTTGGTCCTTAAACTAACATTCATATTAACTTTTAAACAACTGCTGGAGGGGAGCCACAACTTTGAGCAAAAGTCATATTTCTTTTGCACAGGGATTCATGCTAGTCTTGTAGTTTTCAGAGCAACCCTGAGGGTGGGAGAGCAGAGTTCAAAGCAGTGGCTTTGTGGGAATGGCCAGCTGCATCGGGTCAGCTCGCTGGTATTCTGCATGAGATTTCTAGCAAGATGATTATGGGTAATTTGAAAACAACTGTATTTGTCGATTGATTCCTTTGGCCTTCTTTCTGAGTCTATGATCAGAATTTCTTAAACTTCTAGTATGATAGAACTACCGTTACATGATGACCAATCAAAATAGTTATTGAATCATGGGTTTTTCCAGCCAATGGGGGGTGGGGGGTGGGGCGACTACCATGTTGTCTTGGACCTTTTCTTACTGTTTTTTGTTTTTTTAGTTTTTTACTTTTCAGTTTTTATTTGGTCATCCTATAGGCAGACACAAACATGGAATAAACAAAAGAAAGGCCGGGCTTCCCTGGTGGCGCAGTGGCTGAGAGTCCGCCTGCTGATGCAGGGGACACGGGTTCGTGCCCCGGTCCGGGAGGATCCCACATGCCGCGGAGCAGCTGGGCCCGAGAGCCATGGCCGCTGAGCCTGCGCGTCCGGAGCCTGTGCTCCGCAATGGGAGAGGCCACAACAGTGAGAGGCCCACGTACCGCAAAAAAAAAAAAAGAAAAGAAAGGCCAAATTTTGATCTAATAATACAGCATGGGGATTGCAGATACATTATAATTCTCTTAGTGCATTCTCCATACACAAAATGTAATGAAAGGGAGAGATAAAAGAAAACTTAATTGCCATTAGAGAATAAAATAGGATTTCCACTTACATCTTGAAAGGCAGCTAGTCTTAAAAATTAATTCATTTGATAAATGTTCAAGTTTCTTCTTTTTTTTGAAATCTTAAATACTACATTTTTTTAAAAAATTGAAGTACAGCTGACTTACAATGTTGTGTTAGTTTCCGGTGTACAGCAAAGTGATTGTTATACATATACATATATCCATTCTCTTTCAGATTTTTTTCCATATAGGTTATTACAACATACTGAGCAGAGTTCCCTGTGCTGTACAGTAGGTCTTTGTTGATTATCTATTTTATATATAGTAGTGTGTGTATGTTCATCCCAAACTCCTAATTTAACCCTCCCCCCACCTTTGTTAACCACAAGTTTGTTTTTTATGTCCCTGGGTCTATTTCTGTTGTGTAAATAAGTTCATTTGTACCATTTCTTTTAGATTCCACATGTAAATTATATCACATATTTGTCTTTCTCTGATTTACTTCACTTACTATGATAATCTCTAGGTTCCTGCATGTAGCTGCAAATGGCATGAATTCATTCTTTGTTATGGCTGTTACTTTTTGGATCCCTGGACGGTTCCCTCCTGCATGGAGCCGGGGGCCTGACAGGAACGAGAACACTCACCTGCACCATGCCCAGTCGCCCCAGGAAGCCATCCAATCGCACGAAGACCAAAGAGGACTGGAAATCCCACTCCCGGACTTCCTGGTTCTCTTTGAAGTAAGAATGGAGATTCTCCCTTCTGTCCTGAAACACCAGCTTGAAGAAGCTCAAGGTGTCCACAACCACTTGCAGTTTTCTCTGACTTTCTTCCACCTCACTTCTCAGGAGGTCTTCTGGGCTGAGATAATTAGAGGCCTGGAGGGCAGACAGGTTAGTGGCACTAAGCCTGGCTGAAGGTACAGGACGGCCAACTCTGCCCAGCCCACAGCTCTCAACTGAGTAACTTCCCAACCAATGTTTTTCAGAAGCCTAATATAGGAAATGTTGGACCCCATCCTCAGTTCCACAGGTAGACTGGAACCTGGGTTCAAGCCATAGTCAGTGATTGCAAGTGACCCACCAGAGACAAAGAAACATAGTGAGACTTTCCTTGGGCTAGCTGGGGCTGGGCAGGTGTCCTTTCCAGGTGTTTCGTTGTGACTCATTGGCTTTCTATAGTAAATAATTCGAGTGCACAAATTCTTTGAACCAGAGGCTTGAACCTGGAAAGCTGTGAGTCTGAATCCACTGGACACCACACAGGGAGGGGCACAATAACTGGGTCCTGGTGACCTCATCCAGGCCTCATTGTAACCCAGGGCTGAAGCCAACCTTTCCTTGGACTTCTGAGGTAAATGAGCCAATAAGTTATCTTTTTGTTGATGCTAGTTTGGGTTGGGTTTTCTTAGACTTTCAATCGTAAGAGTCCTGGCTGACAAACATGCAGTGATGGAACATCGCTGGTCTAGGAGTCAAACAGTTAGCTTCCGGTCCTGGGTTGGGTGACCTTTGGTGACTCAGTTAAACTCCCTGAGCTGTAGCCCTCATCGTTAAATAATAATAGTAAATTAACAAGGTTCTCCCTGCCCACCTTGCAGGGTTCATCCACAAATGACGGGGATGTCACAGCACTTTGTAGCCTTCAGTGTGCTCCACAGATGTGACTTATTTTTAGTTACTCTTTAAACATGCTCATTGTTTTCTCAGGGTCCCAGCTCCTCAGAGGTAAAAGGAGTCAATTTGGGGGGGCTGATCACCCAAACCTTGTTAAAGGCCTCATTCTGTTTACAGGCGCCCTCCTCAAGGTTTACGCTGCCCTGGTTGGTGCTACAGGGGTCTCTAAGGAGCACAGAGCGTGTGAGCCAAGAAGCTGTTTGTACACAGCTCACGGGCAGTGAGTTCTTAGCACGTGGGGGCATGATGTGAGCCTTGCCATACAGGATCACACTGGAGCCTCACAGCCACCCAGCAACTCTCCGAGGCAGGTCCTCTTCTTCCCACCCTTGCACAGAGGGAGAGTGAGGCACAGGGCAGGTGAGCGACTCACCCAGGCACACACAGCTGACAAGTAGTGATGCGGGATGTGGCACAGGGACGCCTGACTCCAGAGGTAGCGTTCTTAGCTGCTGGGCTTTGCTGCTGACCTAATACCAATCCTTAAGGAGGTTGAAATTTACCACCCTGACCCTGCGCCTGACCCGGGTCCTCCCAAGGATCCCAGCAGGACCGAGAACACCTTTGTGAGTTACTGGCTGTGATGATAAAACAATTCAAGTCTGAGAACCCTTTGGACCCTAATTATTTCCCTGCCCTGAAAACAATGGACACTTTATTCTTCTCATGACTCAGAGCCATCCAGCGAGAGGTTGGGGAATCCTGGGTGCAAACCTGCTGGACCAGAAGGTTGCAGATCTCCTGCAGCAGCACCATCAGGCGCCCGGGGCAGCGGTACAGCTCACACGTGGCCCAGATCAGGCAGACCACGTGCAGCAGAGGCCACAGCCGTGGCTTCACCTCAGGAAACTCCAGGCTCTCAAGCGTTTCCAGGTGGCGGTGCAGCGGCACTAGGTGCGTGTGGATGTCCCGCGCCTCCATTAGAGCTGGAAGGAATTGGAGACGATGGTCACCTTCCTGGCTTGAGGCTCACACCCACGGAGCGAAGCCCTGGGGCCTGGAAGTGACTGATCTGCAAAGCAATGGCTGTGATCTCTTCCTGCACTAAGGGAACAGAGAGGGCTGGTCCCTGAAAACTTTCTAGCTCTTATGAGGAAACACTGAAAACAGAAGAGCCTGGGCAGCTGGGATAGTGGTCTGAGGAGGCTCTCTTACGAAAGTCCTGTATCTGGACCTCTTTGCGGCCCTCCCAGCCCCATTCTGGTGCTCTGCGTGTAGATGCTCAGTAACTGTTTGCTGTTTCCTTTGCTGCTGTTACCTCCAAGGCAATACAAGACAGATGACAGAGGACAGGTTTTAGAGTCAGAGAGCTCTGCCTTCAAATGCCGATACATCAAATGTATGACCTTGGGCATGTTTAACCTCTCTGAACCTCAACAACAGGCCGAACACTAACTAATTTAAAGGTTTCTCATGAAGGTCTGAGGGCAGCACACACAGAATCTTCATACACAGCTAGCTCAGTGCCTGGACCAAAGCAGGCGTTCCATCCATGGTAATGTCTCTGATAAATATTTGCTAATAAAGAATCTCATGAAGCTCTTATGGAGGAGAAGTCACAGGGAATACAGAAATAGCCCAGGCTGATTATGGAAAGGTTCTGCTGGTATTCAAAGCCGGGAAATCTCCTGCCATTTCCTTTGAATGCAGGCAAGGAAAGAGAGCGGCTTCCACCAGCCATCCTGTGGTGGCTGAGAGGGGACACTAGGAAAACCAGTGGCTCTGGGCACTAATTCTGCAAAGCCACTTACAGGGAATGCAAAAGTCCACTGAACAAACTGAACGGGAAGGGAGGGTTTATAAAGGCTGGTTCTTTCCTGGGCAGATGGTCTTGGGTTATATTATGTGGATGAAGCTCTGCATTCATCCTAAAGGAAACTCAAAATATGTATTACTGTATTTAGTAAACAGTTTCAATATGCCAGACACTGTCCAACTCACGAGACATATACCAACTCATAGAAAACCCTGTGAGGTAGCTTTACTACTCCACTTTATAAGGAAAGACATTAAGATCTAAATAACTCGCCTAGACTGTGAATCGGCCACCCCTGCCCAGCTGAGTAAAAGGAAGATTATACCCCAAGTTCATCATGTTGAAGCCCTGGCTTGATGGCTGTGGGGCTCACTACACACAGGAGTTTGAGAGGTGTACTTTATATCCCAAATGGACTTGTGGGAAGGACTATGTGAATCCAATTTTGAAAGTCAGATGTCATGGTAAATTGATTAGAGCAGCGATTCTTAAATGGGGGAGCTGATGGGAGTATCAGAACCACTGTGGGGTGGGGAGTGTCAGAATCCAACAGCCACTCCAATGAGCACACGCTCGGGCTTTCACATGGGCCTCGAGGGAAGAGAAACTGAGACCATTGTGCCAGAGGAGCTTCCTTTTAATGTTATTATTATTATTTTTTTGCGGTACACGGGCCTCTCACTGTTGTGGCTTCTCCCGTTGTAGAGCACAGGCTCCGGACGCGCAGGCTCAGCGGCCATGGCTCACGGGCCCAGCTGCTCCGCGGCACATGGGATCCTCCCGGACCGGGGCACGAACCTGTGTCCCCTGCATCGGCAGGTGGACTCTCAACCACTGCGCCACCAGGGAAGCCCCTATGTTATATTTTTTAATAAGCAAAACCTCCTTTAATCATACAAATAGGCATGCCCCTGATTTTTTAAGAGCTCAACGTTTGAGAGCCAGCTCATCTATTCCAGGGTGCAATCACCTTGGCTCACAAGCCAAATGAAGACAGAGATGAACAGAGTTAGGTGCACAGCTTTTAAAAAATGCAAATATAGGGACTTCCCTGGAGGTCTAGTGGTTAAGACTCCGTGCTTCCACTGCAGGGGGCCTGGGTTCAATCCCTGGCTGGGGACCTAAGATCCCATAAGCCGCACAGCACAACCAGAAAACAAAACAAAATTCAAACATAAACCCCAGCTGCACAGGGATATCTGTGGTTTGCTGATAAATCTTTAACAACAAGCCCTTCTGGGACAAAAGCCTTCAACTCAAAAGCCTTTAGCATTTGCCAGTTTCTGGGGTGTAAATACTCCCAATCTTCCCACCATGTCTGATCTCAAGCTGCTAACTTGACGTCACTGAGTGCTAGGGAGGGCACTTTGAAAAGGGTTGCGTACAGTGGGCTCTCTTGAGAAACTGTGAGCCAGTCCACATCAGCTCCAGAGAACCCCTGGCCTTTACTTCTCTCCACACACATCCGCCTACAAATAGCCTGGACTGGCAGCTGGGCCGTACTGTGCCGACCCTGTTCCCTAGTGGCCAGAGGCGAGAACTCCCCACTTAGTCTTTACTGCCCTGGTCCTTTCCCCTCCAGGGTATCTTTACTTCCGGTTTCCAAGGTTCTTCGTTGCCCAGTCAATTCCACTTCAGACAATCTTGCTCCCGCACATTTTCCTACACCCTTTTAACCTCTTTCTTTACTTCCCACGTGCCCACTAATCCAGGACTATCTCTTTTCCTCTCCTTCTCTTCCATCCATCTGTAAGCCAAAGAACTACCCTGATTGTGACTGATAAGAACAATGCACATAGTATATCTGTGCAGAAGACAGATGCTCTGAAATGAGAAAATCAGTTGCAAGCTTCTAAAATATTTTTATTCTCCATAGACCCCACCAATATTTCTGACCAAGTCTCTACCTGGCAACTCTAATCAAAATTTCTTTTCTTCCATCATCGGGATTGAGTTATATATTTCAAGGATTTCTATTTTTACACTGGTGTTTCTCTGGGACTAATATGATGATATTGTTGTTTCTAACTTCTTTTCATTGCTGTCCTATACTCTTCTGCAAACAACTTTTAGAAGGTGGCCTGGGGAACCGAATCTTTTATAACTATTAATCAATGTGAATGATTGTACTCTATTAACCTATTAATGTGAAAAATATATTTGGGGCTCTAAATGACCAACTCATAAATATACTTTTACTGTATGTTTTATTTCAGAGCCTCAAATTTCAGTCCTTTGCATAGCTCCTTTATGATATTTGTCATGACTGCCTACAACCTGTAGTATTACTTCATACTTTTCTCTAAACTGACTCTCATTTTAGCCTAAATAAAATCATATAAAATGAAAACTTTAAACCTCTACTATAAATGGAAAATTTGTATCATGTGCCAAAAAAAGTTACCCGTTCGCACATTTTAAAATACACCTGTCCATACATCTCCCACAACCATCTCTCACACCAGCAGTGTACACGTATCACTTTTGGGGACACTATCTCATTTGAATTGGAGTATAAATTGGGAATAACAGTTGATTCCTCTGGCACACAAAATCTCTCAGAGAAGCAATAAACTGAGACCCCAACAGGGACCCCATTCCAAGCCAGCTCTAGATGCTGGCAAAGCAGCCTCTGGAATGAGATTTTAGGGCCCGGAAGGACCTCAAAGACCAGCTACTTAAGCCAGTTCTTCTCTGTTATAAAGCACATGTCAGAAACTCCACCACTGGAACTTTCATTCCTTTATCTGAGTGGTTTCCAAACCTTATGGGAGAAGGTGGGACAGGTGATCCACCAATGGGCTCTGGACACAGGACACTCCCTCTTTAGCAGAGCAAATATACCTTAGCAAGTTTTAAATTTTGGACTCACATAGGAGATTGCATTGAAGGAAAGTTCTGACAGAGAAAAAGTGTTTGAAAATCACTGCTTGGGTTAAGCTGAAGTTATATGAAATTGCAAACACCTTTAAAAGCACATTCTGACCTACAATACTGAAGAGCTGGGAGGATGATAGGAGAAAGGAAAGCAGCAAAGTGCACTGATGAGGAGAGAGGGAGCCCTAAAAAATTTTACCTCTTTCTAATTATAGACTTTGCTGGATTTGCAGTTTTGACAAGGGCCGATCTTGTCTGGTGCTCAGATGGCCAGGAAATTGCAGTCCCATCTGACAGTAGGTGCAAAAAAGGCAGAATGGAGCTAGAAATGGAACAGAGACTTCCCGAAGAGCCAGGGGGTGGAAGGAGGTAAACTGCAGAGATGAGGGATCACAAAGCGCATCTGCCAGTGCGGTACAGTCAGTAAGGAACTTCCGCCTATCCCACCTTACAGCAGCCCAGGGAAGCAGGCAGGAAGTGTGTGCGCCGTTCCATGGCACACTCGAAAGCTCAGAGAGGTGAGGCGACTCTGTCAAGGGCACAAAGCGCTGGAAATGCAGACAGAGCACAGGGCAGCTGCTTCCCTGCCTCTACATTTGGCCTTCTTGCCTCTGTGCTAGACTGTCTCAGGTTGGAGGCTATAAGGACTGGAAGCTGCTGAGATCAGAGAGGAAGATAATTCAGCATAAATACGAAATTTGAGTCAATTTATGAAAATACTTGCGGGTCCTCACCTGCTACAACATCTCTGAACATGGCTTGGAAAGCTGGGAAGTAGCTGCTCTGAAGCTTGTCCAGAAGCCCCGCCATGCCCCTCACCTTTATCGTTCTCAGTTGATTATAAATGTATTCCAGATCCTCAGACCTGCAGCACCAGGAGAAGAGTGAATCCAGGTGAACATCAGGAAACACAAGTCACGCTGCGATGACCCACCCTCAGAGAGAGAGAGGAAGCCTGCCTCAGGGTTCTTCCGCAGAGGCCTCTGTTCCCAGAACAGTGAGGACCAAAGCCTGAGTCTGGAACACAGGTTCAAAGGGGCAGCTCCAGGAAGTAGCAGCAGGGAACACTGCTGTGACCATCTGGTGGCTCAAAAGCTTGGCAGCTGGAGGTCTCTGGCTCTTGCAGGAAGGTTTGGGGTGGGATGAGAGAGGTGTCAGGGTAAGGCTGCTGGAGGAGGGCCCCGCAGTAGGTCAGCAGAATGGTCAGAAACCAGGCAAGAGGATGGGGCATCTCAGCACGGGGTGCAAGTGGGACTGGAGCCCTACAGGCATGCCTGGTCACATGACATGCAAGGACAGGGATGCCTGCTTCAAGCATCTGTCTGTCTCCTTTTGAGTAAAAGATTAATCAGCACAATGATAACTAGGAGCAGGGAAATGGGGAGGAAGAGGGGGGACAAGCAAGAGCAATAACTAGGTCTTTCTGGAACCTGTGGGGCTAAGACAGTGGACGATGGACTAATGACCGCCTGGAACCTAGGAGACGCCGTTCAGTGGTGAACTGCCCAAACCCCTCTCTTTCTCCAGATCCTACAAAAAATGTGTGCATACTGACTGTCCAAGGAGAAGGGAGTAGACAGTAGAAAATATGAAAGAGAGTTAATTAATTTTAAATGTAATTGAAAGAGCCTTTGAAGAAATGCCAGAAGATACACTGACGGTAGCTCAAGAAACGAGGCATGACTATTGAACCTTGGGGAAAGTGTCAACTCCTAATGCACAGAAGAACTGCATTGACCCAAATGACACCGAGCTGTCTGCTCCAGGGGTGATGAGAGACACCGAGCTGACTGCTCCAGGGGTGATGAGAGATGCCTGGGGGTGGGACCAGACTCAGTGGCTGCCCCCCCAGCCCATTATCCTCTGAGAGACATCTGCTCCCCAGGGTTTGAGCCTGTGCCTACCTGCTCTTCCAGAACTCCAACTCCACCTGTGGGGTGGGATTCTCCCCCTGTAGGAGAGGCTGGGAAGACTCCCTCTTGAGCACCACCTGGACTTGATGGCTCCACTGGATCACTGCAGACTCAATGGCATACATGACTGACTTATCCATAGAATCCAAGCTGTGAAAGACACAACAAATCTCCTGGGACACTGGAAGTAGCTTAACTCTGGGTGTCCCACAAAACAGCATCCCAAATCTTTTAAAAACAGGTGGGAAATTCCATTTAGCTCAGGCACTCTTAACTTTTTGTTGGATAACAGGCTCTAACGAGTCATCAGTGAAAAGTACAGATCTTCTCCTCAGACAAGCTGCTTATGCATGTGTGTATACAGTTATTCATACACAATTATTCAAGATTCAGAGGCTCGCCAATATTCTGAAGGCTAGTTTAAGAACTCCGCATCCTATCAAGTCTTTCTGTCAGTGCAGGAATACACTGGACAGAAAACATCCAAATGGTCACCCAACCCTTGCTTGAGTCCCACCAATGCCAGCCAGCTCTCTCTCTACTTGACAAGGCAGCACATTCCTCAGACCAGCTCTCGCTGGGAGACAGTCTGTCTCTACTTTGAACCACGTCTATGGCCCTGCCAGTCCCTCATTTGGTCTTAGTTCCGACCTCTGCAGTAAGAGGAAATAGGTTACTTTCTCTTCCACAAGGCAAGCTATCCGACATCCAAACGTTACTATCCTGTGTCCTCCCTTTCCTAATGAAGAATGCAATTCCCACGCATCCCCCCCATACACCTTCTAAATAAACTAACTAACTAAAGCTGTTTGGAAGGGATTAAAAATCAAAAATGCATTTTGGTTTTGCCTTTTCACAAAGTCTGGACTGACAGTAGTTCATGCCAAGAACCCAGGACATGGTGACAAAGAAAGAGAATCTGTCATTTGCAGTTTCATGCCAGAAACCTACCTTCACTGAATTTAATTAAATTCATATTTGCTGGGCAATGATATGGCACAAGTGATTATGGGCGGTATTAAAGGGAGAAGATACTCACCTCCCTGAAATATGATCCAGCCTTTTGGGAAATTATCAAACTTGAACAAAGGGAGACAAACTCAGCAATGACTACATACACACACAGTGACTGTTATTATGTTAAAAAGAGAAAGGAATGACAAACCCACAGCCAACATTGTCCTCAATGGTGAAAAACTGAAACCATTTCCACTAAGATCAGGAACAAGACAAGGCTGCCCACTCTCACCACTCTTATTCAACATAGTTTTGGAAGTTTTAGCCACAGCAATCAGAGAAGAAAAGGAAATAAAAGGAATCCAAATTGGAAAAGAAGAAGTAAAGCTGTCACTGTTTGCAGATGACATGATACTATACATAGAGAATCCTAAAGATGCTACCGAAAAACTACTAGAGCTAATCAATGAATTTGGTAAAGTAGCAGGATATAAAATTAATGTACAGAAATCTCTGGCATTCCTATACACTAATGATGAAAAATCTGAAAATGAAATCAAGAAAACACTCCCATTTACCATCGCAACAAAAAGAATAAAATATCTAGGAATAAACCTACCTAAGGAGACAAAAGACCTGTATGCAGAAAACTATAAGACACTGATGAAAGAAATTAAAGATGATACAAATAGATGGAGAGATATACCATGCTCCTGGATTGGAAGAATCAATATTGTGAAAATGACTCTACTACCGAAAGCAATCTACAGATTCAATGCAATCCCTATCAAACTACCAATGGCATTTTTCACAGAACTAGAACAAAAAATTTCAAAATTTGTTTGGAAAAACAAAAGGCCCCGAATAGCTAAAGCAATCTTGAGAACGAAAAACGGAGCTGGAGGAATCAGGCTCCCTGACTTCAGACTATACTACAAAGCTACAGTAATTAAGACAGTCTGGTACTGGCATAAAAACAGAAAGATAGATCAGTGGATCAGGATAGAAAGCCCAGAGATAAACCCACGCACATATGGCCAACTTATCTTTGATAAAGGAGGCAGGAATGTACAGTGGAGAAAGGACAGCCTCTTCAATAAGTGGTGCTGGGAAAACTGGACAGGGACATGTAAAAGTTTGAGATTAGATCATTCCCTAGCACCATACACAAAAATAAGCTCAAAATGGATTAAAGACTTAAATGTAAGGCCAGAAACTATCAAACTCTTAGAGGAAAACATAGGTAGAACACTCTATGACATAAATCACAGCAAGATCCTTTTGGACCCACCTCCTAGAGAAATGGAAATAAAAACAAAGATAAACAAATGGGACCTAATGAAACTTCAAAGCTTTTGCACAGCAAAGGAAACCATAAAGAAGACCAAAAGACAACCCTCAGAATGGGAGAAAATATTTGCAAATGAAGCAACTGACAAAGGATTAATCTCCAAAATTTATAAACAGCTCATGCAGCTCAATAGCAAAAAAACAGACAACCCAATCCAAAAATGGGCAGAAGACTTAAATAGGCATTTCTCCAAAGAAGATATACAGACTGCCAACAAACACATGAAAGAATGCTCAACATCATTAATCATTAGAGAAATGCAAATCAAAACTACAATGAGATATCATCTCACACCAGTCAGAATGGCCATCATCAAGGAATCTAGAAACAATAAATGCTGGAGAGGGTGTGGAGAAAAGGGAACACTCTTGCACTGCTGGTGGGAATGTGAATTGGTACAGCCACTATGGAGAACGGTATGGAGGTTCCTTAAAAAACTACAAATAGAACTACCATATGACCCAGCAATCCCACTACTGGGCATATACCCTGAGAAAACCATAATTCCAAAAGAGACATGTACCAAAATGTTCATTGCAGCTCTATTCACAATAGCCCGGAGCTGGAAACAACCTAAGTGTCCATCATCGGATGAATGGATAAAGAAGATGTGGCACATATATACAATGGAATATTACTCAGCCATAAAAAGAAACGAAACTGAGCTATTTGTAATGAGGTGGATAGACCTAGAGTCTGTCATACAGAGTGAAGTTAGTCAGAAAGAGAAAGACAAATACCGTATGCTAACACATATATACGGAATTTAAAAAAAAAATGTCATGAAGAACCTAGGGGCAAAACGAGAATAAAGACACAGACCTACTTGAGAATGGACTTGAGGATATGGGGAGGGGGAAGGGTAAGCTGTGACAAAGCGAAAGAGAGGCATGGACATATATACACTACCAAACGTAAGGTAGATAGATAGTGGGAAGCAGCCGCAGAGCACAGGGAGATCAGCTCGGTGCTTTGTGACCGCCTGGAGGGGTGGGATGGGAAGGGTGGGAGGGAGGGAGATGCATGAGGGAAGGGATGTGGGAACAGATGTATATGTATGACTGATTCACTTTGTTATAAAGCAGAAACTAATTAAAAAAAAAAAAAAGAAATCTAGAAACAATAAATGCTGGAGAGGGTGTGGAGAAAAGGGAACACTCTTGCACTGCTGGTGGGAATGTGAATTGGTACAGCCACTATGGAGAACGGTATGGAGGTTCCTTAAAAAACTACAAATAGAACTACCATATGACCCAGCAATCCCACTACTGGGCATATACCCTGAGAAAACCATAATTCCAAAAGAGACATGTACCAAAATGTTCATTGCAGCTCTATTCACAATAGCCCGGAGCTGGAAACAACCTAAGTGTCCATCATCGGATGAATGGATAAAGAAGATGTGGCACATATATACAATGGAATATTACTCAGCCATAAAAAGAAACGAAACTGAGCTATTTGTAATGAGGTGGATAGACCTAGAGTCTGTCATACAGAGTGAAGTTAGTCAGAAAGAGAAAGACAAATACCGTATGCTAACACATATATACGGAATTAAAAAAAAAAATGTCATGAAGAACCTAGGGGCAAAACGGGAATGAAGACGCAGACCTACTTGAGAATGGACTTGAGGATATGGGGAGGGGGAAGGGTGGGCTGTGACAAGGCGAAAGAGAGGCATGGACGTGTATACACTACCAAACGTAAGGTAGATAGATAGTGGGAAGCAGCCGCAGAGCACAGGGAGATCAGCTCGGTGCTTTGTGACCGCCTGGAGGGGTGGGATGGGGAGGGTGGGAGGGAGGGAGATGCATGAGGGAAGGGATGTGGGAACAGATGTATATGTATGACTGATTCACTTTGTTATAAAGCAGAAACTAATTAAAAAAATGAATAAATAAACTTAAAAAAAAATGGATAACCAGTGGACCTACTATATAGCACAGGGGACTCTGCTCAATGTTATGTGGCAGCCTGGATGGGAGGGGAGTTTGGGGGAGAATGGGTACATGCATATGTATAGCCGAGTCCCTTTGCTGTGCATCTGAAACTATCACAACATTGTTAATCGGCTATACTCCAATATAAAATAAAAAGTAAAAAAAAAAAAAAAAAAAAAAAAGAGAAAGGAATAGGAAAAGGATAATTTGAATTTATTTATTTTGAAAATTGTGTATTTTTATTAAACCACAGTAAGTTTTACAGTTAACCGGGAAATTGCTTCAAATTATATATGTAGCAAATTACTTCCAACAGCAAAAACTCATTATAAAGTACATTGCTATCCCATGCATTACTTATTCTTCAGATAAAATCATGGGCCCTGAATACACAATGATGACATAATACGTTTGGAGACTCCCAGCAATATGGCAGACCGAGCACATGTAGGAAGATGGCCTGTTGCCACAAACATAGAGAAATGCTGGATAGAAGATGATTAAAAAATAGCACTTAGATATATAGCCTGGTTTGAATGAAAAAGAAAAGAATCCCCACAGGACAGAAGCAAACCTGGAATGGTAAGTGGAAGCTGATAGTTGGTGTCACTCTTACATGGAGAAGAGGATGAGGCTTTAATGTCTTCCCGGACACGGGAGGCATGGACCTCAAGCCTCAACAAAGCCAGATTTGTTTCTGTTTGGAAAAAAATCCCCAGGACCTGAAAAAAGTCTCCAGCTGCTGGGGGAGGAGGGTCTGGACAGTGACAGTGTGTGCTGGGTAAATGCTGGGAAGAGACGTGCTGTCTCCCAGACCGGACCTGGGTCTTTGCCAATGATGAGACACTGTCCTGATAAGCGAGACACTGTCCTGATAAGCGAAACACTGAAATCAGCATGGCTACTCTCAGCCCTGAAATAGTTCTGAGCAGAAAAGAGGCCATGTTGCGTGATAGCCTTAAAAGACGTCCGGCAGACGGATTGGGGCGAGGGTAGTCATCAGCTCAAAACGTACAGTCTGAGGATGCTGGCAAACAGTGGGCTTGTGTGCAGAACAAAGAGATATGCAGTCAGGAACAGAAAAGTCATAAAGAAAACACTCAGATAAACCAGCATCTCCCATATCTCTGAGGCCCATATGGCGAGCCTGGTGGTACTTACGTGGTCTCACTTTCAGAATCCACAAACCCCATTTTTTCTGAGCCGACTGGAAGAGGCAGCAAAGTTTTCCCCTTCGCTTGCTCAAGGAGAACCAAGAGGTCACATTGAAGGCTGTGGGCGTGTCGCTGGACATCTTGACAAACCACGTGGGGCCAGTCTGGGTGATTCTTCTCATTGGCCAGGATGGGGATGACAACCTGGGACAGACGTGCACAGAAAAGAAAGGCAGGCAACTTCTGAAACCCTAAAGACTATTCTGAGAAAGGTCGAGAGAGCTACATACAACCTTTTGCAGGTCCCTGTTCTGTAAGACCTAATTATTAATAACCAACATTATGTATTGCCTTGGCATCTGGTAAAATCGGGAGGGCCTCAAATAGCCTATCCACAAGTTTCCCTGCCCAGTCTGCTCCTGCCGCTAAGGCCCCTAGTCCAGCAGGGGGCTGGGGACCAGGCACGGCCACCACCCATCCCTGAGGAGTGGGCTTCAGTTCCAGCCAGTGGGATATTCACGCAAGCCGATCCCATCCTCCCACAGGAACCAGTGGGCACCACACCCTCTCGATAGTACAAAGCTTGCCTCCCACAGCCCCTGTTCATTTGCTCTGTTCCCACGCACAACCCCCCATGTGGCCCTGCCTGGCACAGCATCTCCCTCCTCTGGACTGTGAATATCTGTGCTAATAACCTGCGGGCAGTCTCATCTGTCCAGTGTTACGTGTACGGCCATCCCCCCAACCCTAGGGCAGGGATCCCTTCCTCATCAACGGGTGAAACTGTCACAAAGGTCAAGAGGCAAAAAACAGGACAGAGGCAGGTAAGCGTGACCCTCTGTGTACAGGAGGCCTGAGGACCTTGAATCTATCTGCAGGTGAACCTGAGTTGGTTCTGGCCACTGAACACAGTCCCTCTTCTCTTAGTATTCATCTCCAGATCCAGAGGTAGATATGTGAACAAACCTGAGCCAATAAGAGTCAGGCCAAAGTCTTTTATCTGGACATTTTGAGGAAGAGAAGCTTTCTCTTTCTATGAGTCTGGAACAATTGGTGGCCAACTTGCTACCAGATGGAGCCTTCAAATATGGTCAATATGTGGAAGAGAGAGTTTATAGATGGAGGAAAAACCAAGTCCTATGACATCATTTGAGCTCCTGCATCAGGCTGCTCTTGAACTTTCTGAGCTGATTTAAATTGAGGTTTTTACCATTAGCAACTTAAAAAGTTGTAATTCATGCAACTCATTAGGAACCTCTGCCTGTCAAAAGATCACAACTAATAGAAAGGGAATACTAGAAAGAAAAACAGATGATCAGGAAATGTGATAAGGAGCTGCCTAGCAAAGACTGAAACGGAAACACGGACTTAAATGGTTGGTTGGTTTCCATATGCGACCAGTGAGTCCATGTGGCTGTGAGATAGAAGGCCTGGACCCAGCATATGAAGCCAAGAGAATGATCCTTGCCTGGTCTGTCTGGAAGCAATCACTGAACTGAGAACTTACAACAGCAGGTGAACAGGGGTTGCCGAGAGATAAAATGTCACAAATTGAGCTCTACTCACATTCATGTTAAGAAAGGACCCCTTGGGCTTCCCTGGTGGCACAGTGGTTGAGAGTCCGCCTGCCGATGCAGGGGACACGGGTTCGTGCCCCGGTCCGGGAAGATCCCACATGCCGCGGAGCAACTAGGCCCGTGAGCCATGGCTGCTGCGCCTGCGCGTCCGGAGCCTGTGCTCCGCAACGGGAGAGGCCACAACAGTGAGAGGCCCACATACTGAAAAAAAAAAAAAAAAAAAAAAGAAAGGACCCCTTGGACCCATGGCAGGAGGCCTAACAGGGCAGAGGGGATGAACAAGAATTTTTCTAGGATCTAAAAGGCAGGGACTGTATCTTATACCCACAGTCCTCCCTAGGGTCTGGCATCCAGGAAGCACTCAATAGAGGTTCAGAGAATAACTGAAATATATGCTGTCTGAAGAAAAAGTGATAGGTGGGCTTGGGTGCATTTTGGAGGGCTTTCAGTGATAGAAAAATAGTGAATGTGAACTTTCTATGAAATGAATATTCTCAATGAATATTTATCAAGAGTCTACCACATGCTAGCACCGTTCTAGGTGCTTGGAAGGTACATCAGTGAACAAAACAGACGAAGATTCCTGACTTCATGAAGTTTATATTCTAGGGAAGAGACAGTCAATAAACCATAAGTTCTGTGAAAAAAAAATGAAACAGGTGGGCTGGAAGTGATGTAATGGTAAATAGAGTGATTGGTGCAGATCTCATGGAGAAGGTAACATTTGAACAAAGACTGGGGAGGATTGGGAGAGTGTTGTGCAGACCCTTGGGGGAAGTATATTGAGGGTAGAAGGAACAGCCAGTGCAAAGGCCCTGAGGTGGGAGCATGCCTAGTGTGATCAAGGAGCAGTGTGGAGGTCAGTGAAACTGGGACAGGATTGGCAAGAAGAGTAGGGGTGAGTAAAAGGGGTCAGATCACATGCAGCCCTGCCTGTGGGATTTTGATTTTTACTCTGAGGAATGTAAATCATTGAAGGGTTTTGAGCAAAGGACCAACATGGTCTGACATCTTTTTTAATAGGATCGCTCCAGCTACTGTGTTGAGAATAGACTCTCGGGGGCAAAAGTGGAAAAAGAGATTGGCTAGCAAGTTATTGCTATAATACAGAAGAGAGTGGCTTGGCACAGGGCAGAGTAGAGGAGATAGTAAGAAATGGTCCAATTCTACATAAATTTTGAAGCCTCGGCCAAAATGATTTCTTAATGGATTAGTCGTGTGAGCAAAAAGGAGTCAGGATGATTCCAAGGTTTGGGACTCGAGCAACAGGAAGAAGGGAACCGCCATTGCTGACGTGGGGAAGAATAACGGTGGAGTCAGGTTCTTGTGGGAAGAATTGGGAGTAGGTTCTTGGACACGTTAGAATTGGATAAATCTACTGAACTTCTAAGTGGGGACACTGAATAGGCAGTCGGATTTGGTAGTTGGGAGCTCAGAGAAGAAAAGTCTGGAGATAACAAATCTGGTAGATGTAGATGAGATGATTCATAAAATTCTGAAAGGGAATGAGTGCCCCCCAAGGAACTGAGTATATACAGAGAAGATGCCCAAGGAATGAGCCCAAGGGCTCTCCAATGTTAGCAAGTTAGCAAGAAGCGGGGGTGGAACCAACAGGGGAAACAGAAGAAATGGCGATGGTGAGAGGAGGAAACCAGAAGACTGGTGACCTGAAAGCCAAGTGAAGACAAAGTGCTTCCAGGAGGACAGGATCATCATGAGCTGTGCCAAAGGCTGCTCACAGGTCAAGCAGGAAAAAGACTGAAACATGGCCATGTGATTCAGACGAGTAGAGGTCACTGGCAACGTTGACAACTCTCTTTTCCACGCAATGTGGGGGGAAGAGCCTGACGGGTGAGGAAAAGGATAGGACACAGCAAGACTAGACACGCAGTCTAGACATTTTTGTTCAGCTTCACGAGGGCGGGTATACAGTAGGCAGGGAGTTGGAGTTCACCAGATTTATGGTTTTGCCAAAGACGTACGACAAAGCGAGACAGAGGCCGTGATGATAATGATGGAGCACCTGAGCTGGGTAAGGGGGGAAGGATGTGGGTGTGGAGGATGGACAGAGGGCAGGCGGCAGGATCAACGGACTGCAGGTCCCAGCAGGGTCACAGGCTTGCGGTAGGGGGCTGCTGGGGAGAGTGAGCCGGAAAGACAGGAGGAGGGTCAGAGAAAGAGGTGCCTGGAATCGGATCACCAGGGCGTGGCCTGGTAACGCAAGGACTGGGAACAGCATGGGAAGGGGTGGCTAACATAGGAAGGGCGAAAAGGTCAGCGGAGGAGGAAGGTTCAAGGGGCCCAGAGGCCGGGTTAATGAAGGATCACTTATGTGTCTATTGAAAGAGCCACGTGTTAAGACGGGAGCAACGCTGGGGGAGAGTCACAGTGAGCAGGAACCCAATCGTGGGGAAATGAGGGCAGTGCTATCAATTTATGACACATTAATGGGGGGAGACGGTGGCTTTGTCTAAAGGCATCAGATTCAAACTGGACTGTTTTCTACTTGAATCGAGAAGGAGCAAAGAGGAGCAAGGATGTCTGTCCCATCTCAGAGGTAGAAAGGCTGAGTCTTTGCGGAGAGATAAGTTTGGGTTAGAGCAAAGTGACAAGGCGGGGTGACAGGAAGTGAGGAAGCTTTTTTTTTTTTTTTTTTTTTTTTTGGTGGTACGTGGGCCTCGCACCGTTGTGGCCTCTCCCGTTGCGGACTCTCCCGTTGCGGAGCACAGGCTCCGGACGCGCAGGCTCAGCGGCCATAGCTCACAGGCCCAGCCGCTCCGCGGCATGTGGGACCTTCCCGGACCGGGGCACGAACCCGCGTCGCCTGCATCGGCAGGCAGACTCTCAACCACTGCGCCACCAGGGAAGCCCATGAGAAAGCTTTTAAGGGGGATGTAGAGTCACAGTAATTCTTGTCCTTTAGGGAAAACCTACAACTAATGTTAACAGAGAACCAACCTGACTCCACGTTGTATCTATTCCTTTCGCTCTAACCGTTGTGCTTTGTTTCCTGTCTTAATCACGCTGGCTGTGCATCTTTGTAAAAGGATGTTGCCTAGAGCCTGAAACACACGACAGCCTATTCCCAAGGTTTTGCCTCCCAGGCTTGACCTTTAAAGGTGTCAACAAAAAGTTGCAGAACAGAGAATAACAATTGTCCTGCTGGAGGTTCACACTGTGACCAGGCCTTTGTGAACAGCTGCAAGAACAAAGGATGCAAGCGCCACCAACAAGTCTGTAATACCAGCCGCACCTCCTCCTCCGTTTGGTACAAAAGAAGCTTGAATTCGACCTCTGGGAAGATGGTTCTACCAGCCCACCACCTTCTTGGGCTGCTGGCTTTCCGATTAAAGCCACTATTCTTTGCCCCAACACCTCCTCTCTCGATTTATCAGCCTGCCGTGCGACGAGCACTACAGGCTTGGACTCAGTGATGCTAACACACTCTATTCCAAGCGTCCTGATGGGTTATTTTAAATTTCACGACAAGCCTGCAAGGTGCTTCGATCCTGACAGAGGTGAGCTAGCGTGCTCACACCATCCCCACCGAACGCGACAGAACCAGCACTGGAACCCGGGTCCCCCAGACTCCAAATTCCATGCTCCTCTCACGGGGAAAAGGACCCACACTTTTACCGGAAACAAACCTACAGCCTCCCTTTTTCTGCCCTCAACAACCCATCTACCTACGCCCACCGCTACACTTGCTTAAGGGAAACTAAGGCAGAGGCTGCGGAAACGGCAAGGAAGGAAAACCGCAGTACCTGAGAGGACCGGAATGGTCCAAGATGGCGACAGGGCAGGCACACGCAGAGGCGTCGCGACGCTCGAGGAGAGGCGCTCCGGACGCACGCACGGAGGCTCTGCGCATGCCCGCTCCTCCTGCCCCGCCCCGCCCTTGCTGTTCACCGGGCTCTGTACAAGCCACCCATCTCCTCAGCCGGGGAGAAGGTGGCGTCTTCAGAGCAGGAGCTTCCCCCTTCTCCATTCCTTGATTAAAGAATAAAGTTTCTGCTCTGCTGGACCTGGTTTCCTTCATTTGGCACCAGCTGGCACTGGGCAACGGAAGGACCCAGTTGGGGGTCCACCCGACTGGACACCTGATTAGAAAGGGTGGGTGACACTCCCTCTCCAAAACCCCAAACTTCAAAACAGCATCCAAGTTCCAGAGCTCTAGGAAAAGGAACCTGGCAGCAGTGAATGAAGGGACTGGGAGGAGGAAGAAAGGGAGCAGGAGGGCTGGTTTCTAAATTCTGGCAGTTCTCCCTTGTAAACATTTCCTGGATGCATTTGCTTTTTACCTTGTGCTAGTGTAATGGGACAGAAAAGTTAAAATTTATAGCTTCACTCCTTCGTTAATATCACCCCCCCCCCCACCCCCGCCAACAAAGAATACTTTTCTCATCCAGGTGGGATATTTTGGCTTTACGGGGAGGTGTTAGGACCAGGGGAGCACAGCAGCCAGGGGCTGATCCATGAGTGGGAGGGGAGCAGGGCCCTGAAGTGGCTCTGGATCAGCTTCAGGGTGTGTGAAAAAAGCGGATGGGACGGCAGTGGTCGCATGGCCCGAGAATTGCTGTTAGAGGTTTTGAGAAACGCAAGTAAAGGCCTCGAGGTATTTTAAAAATAAATTGTTTTATTTTTATTATTTATTTTTTATTATATTTATTATTTTATTATTAGATTTTTAAAACAGATAACACATTTGCATGGTGCAAATTTTTAAAGTACAAAAGTATGACAGTAGAAAGTAAGTCTTCTACCTACCCCTGTACCTCCCTGAGTCGCCCAGTTCCTTGGGCCTGTGGATTACTCTGTAAATGAATGTTTTTCCTCCCTCCCTCCTTTCTCTTTTTTAGCAGAAACGGTAGCATACTATATGTACAGTTCTAAACCTTCAAAAAAATTATCTTAAATTGCAGCATTATTCACAATAGCCAAGAGGTGAAAGGAACCTAAATGTCCATCCATGGATGAATGGGATAAAGGAAATGTGGTATATATACATACAATGGGATACTATTCAGTCTTAAAAAGGAAGGAGATTCTGTCACATGCTCCCTTGAGAATGAACCTCTTTGAGGACATTATGCTGAGTGAAGTAAGCCAGTCACAAAAAGACAAATACGTCATGATTCCACTTACATGAGGTACCAAGAGTGGTCAAATTCATAGACACAGAAAGTAGAATGTGGCTGCCAGGGGCTGAGGCGGGGACAGGTGGGAGTTGTTCAGTGAGTGTAGAGTTTCAACCATACAGGATGGGGGGACGGTTCTGGGGATCTGCCATGCAAGGATGTGCATGAGGTTGACAATGTTGTGCTGTACGCTTGGAAATTGCTGGGAGAGTGAATTTTATGTGGGTTTTTTATGCCACCATAAAAATAAAATTATCTTAAGAACGGTCCCATTATCAACCATTACTTTTAATTATAGACACACCTTAATTCATTCACCCAGTCCCCTACAGATGAACATTCAGTTTGTTTCCAGCCTCTTTCAATGCACCGATGAAAATTCTTGAACATTTAAGAGTCTGAAGTGTTTTAAAATTACTTTCACTCGCTTTTTCCTTGGCCGTGATGCCACTCTGAGATGGACCCACTGCCCTCTACGTACACTACGTGTAGCTCCATCTCGGAACCTTTGTTCAGTCTGCTCCCCAGACCTTGAAAGATCCCCTGCTCTCTATTTATTCTAATCCTTCTCCTTGTTCAGGAGCCAGTTCAGCACTGGAGGTGAAGCAGGGCTCTCAGACCAAATGCATGTGTCTGTCCTCGGAACCCAACAGCACTTTTTTTTTTCCATATCAATAAACATTGTCTTTATTCTGTAAATTAAAATCTATTCACCTATTTCGCATTTTGTTTATCTTATTTTTTTGAAAATTTTTTAAAGTTTAAAAATTTTTTTGTTAAGCTATAGTTCATTTAGTATGTTAATTTCAGGTGTACAGCAAAGTGATTCAGTTATATACATATTCGTTCTTAGATTCTTCTCCATTGTAGGTTATTACAAGACATTGAGTAGAGTTCCCTGTGCTACACAGTAGGTCCTTGTTGGTTATCTAGTTTATATAGAGTGGTGTGTATCTGTGAATCCCAATCTCCCAATTTATCCCTCCTCCCCTTTCCCCTTTGGTAACCATACGTTTGTTTTCAAGCACTTCTTCCTATCATCACCGTGCATGAGGGAATTTGATCCACGCTTGGATTCCTGCAGGGATGCTGTTCAGACAACACACAGCAGTAAAGCCATTCGGTTATTAAAATACTGAAATACTTCCATATCTACTGAGAAACCTAGCTTCCCTGGGTCCCCTAGAGCTCCTCTGTCACCCCAGACCCTTCTCTGGAACTCCCCCTCCCCAAAGCTTCCTCATGAAGCAACCAAAGGCCTAACACCTGACGCAGCAGGGAGCCTCCAGGACCCAATGCCAGCACTGGGGCCAACTTTAGGTAAGGTCTGTCTCCACCTCAGTCACACTAGCTTTGAAGATGCCATATATATATATATATATATATATATGTATGTATATGGTGAATTTCACAGGTGGGATCTTGTCTTTATTTCTCTGGTGTTCCCCACAGCACCTGTGACAGGAAACATCACACAGCAGGGCATCAAGCCTCCAGGAGCACACACACCCAACTTCCAGGGACGTTCACTCCTATTCCAGAAAGGTCTAAGTGTCCCAAGAATCTCTCCCGGGCACCCCTGCACTCCGGAGGCTTCTGCTGTGGTGCCACCAAAGCGCTCCATAATCCACATCCGGGTAGACCTTCCTTCCTGCGCTCCAGGCCGGCCCCTCCAAACGCCAGCTGGACATTTCCAACTGGATGCCTCAACTTCTAACCTGGGCACAGGGGTGACCTCTGGTTCATGAAGGACACGAAAATCAAAACCAAGCCACCTCTCCTTTTTAACTCTTCTCCAGAAGTAAAGAGCGTGGACAGCCCTTCACCTCCTTCACCTCACTGACCCATAGGACATGCCCCTGGGTCCACCACTCCCGGGCTTTTTTAAAAATAAATTTATTTATTTATTTATTTATTTTGGCTGTGTTGGGTCTTCGTTTCTGTGCGAGGGCTTTCTCTAGTTGCGGCGAGCGGGCGCCACTCTTCATCGCGGTGCGCGGGCCTCTCACTGTCTGCGGCCTCTCTTGTTGCGGAGCACAGGCTCCAGACGCGCAGGCTCACGGGCCTAGTTGCTCCGCGGCATGTGGGATCTTCCTAGACCAGGGCTCGAACCCGTGTCCCCTGCACTGGCAGGCAGACTCTCAACCACTGCGCAACCAGGCAAGCCCCCACTCCCGGGCTTTTGCAATGCCAGCTTACAGGGAGGATTCAGAAACGGCGCCTCAAAAAGAGGTCAGGACCCAGGCCCTCTTCAGAATCTAGCCTCGCCTTGACTTTGGCCTGAACGCAGACCAGGAATGAAGCAAGTGCCCCGCGATGGCCTGACTCGGACCCAGCCCCTGCTCAGATTTCCCGCAGCTGCCATCTCACGGCTCGCCTCCACATCTCAGGGGGCAGCCCAGGGTCCTAGTTTCCCGCTAGCTCGGCCCGCCGGCCAATCCCACTTTATTCTTAACTCCTCGAGCTCAGCTCCAGTCTCCTCTCCCACGGCCCCACCCCGCCAGCCCCGCCCCGCCGGCCCCGCCTCCTCCTTCCCTCCCCCTCCCAGCTGCAGCCAGCGCGGGGCCACCGACCCACCCTCACCTCGGAGAAGAGCGCGGCCAGGTGCTCCAGCGGCGTGGCGGGCAGGTCCCCGCACAGCACTGCTCCGCGGAGGCTGTCGGGCCCCGGCGGCTCAGGTCTGGTGCGCAGGCAAAAAAGCCTCTTAGCACGAGGCGCGCCGGCCTCGGGTCCCGCGTCCAGCCCCGCGCGCACCGCCAGGCCCCCGGGCCCGGGCCGCACCACCAGCAGCGGCCGCGGCCCCTCCGCGGCCCCGCGGCCCAGGAAGGCGTGCAGCAGTTGCCTCGCCTCGGCCGAGCCCGCGCAGCGCTCCCAGGCGCCCGAAGCCGGCCGCAGGCTCCGGGCCACGTAGGCCCCCAGGAGTCGCAGCCGCGGGTCGGCGCCGGGCTCCCAGTCCGCGTTCTCCTCAGCCAGCGCGGGAAGCTCCTCGGCGCTCGGCATCGCGCGCGAACCTGCCTGCAGAGGTTTCCCGGGCGACCGGGACGCGGCCAGGACTCCCTCCTCCGCCCCCCTCCTATTGGACACTTGACTGCTGTTCCCGCCCACTCCGGTCCAATAAGGTAGGAGAGGCAACGCGGGGTAAGGGGCGGGGTCGCGTCGCTGTTGCTAGGAAACCAGCCGAGGCTCAGGTTTCGCGTCTGAACTCGTGGATTAGAGGTGTTCGTGGGTGACTGTCCGGGGCCATGCTTATGGATGAGACGCATGGAGGGGAGATCAAGGATATAAATGCTGCTAAGGAGCGTGCTGGCTAAGGTCACATTAAATTCTTTAGAGGTGTCCAGACACTGAAAGTATTATGGTTCTCCCACCTACTCCCAAAATGTGTAATTCAAAGTTAAAAACAATGTCAAATCACAAAATAGATGTAAGGGAAATCAATCAAATTTTAATTTCTTTTTCATGATAACTGAAATATTTTATAACAGTGCTTATGTGGCTACTGAGCATTTAGAATGTGCTGTGCTACTAGGGAACTGGATTTTTCATTTTAACTAATTAAAAATTAAATAGTCCCATGTGGCTAGTAGCCGTCGTATTAGACAGCTTAGCTTCATAATTTTAATATCAATTATAAGAAAATAAAATAGTTTTACTGGCCTGCTTTGTCCATGCCTTGAGTGTGTGCTTAATCTGAAAAATGGGGGCTAAAACTATGAGATCACTGATTTCCATGACTATGGCAGGAATGAGTTCTTAAATGCAGCAAAGCACTATTCAATATGTAGGATGTTCAGAGCCTCCCTGTCCTGCCCTTTGTCTGCATCTTGTCTTCAAAAAGGGATAATGTGAAGCACCTTTCCTGACCTCAGAAATTAGCATTTGTCACCTGCTGAGTCCTTCTCCATGCTCAGGATATAAATAGCTTGGCCCTTTGCATGCATGTAAGGTGAGAATGGGACAAGGAAAGGGACAATTCGGGCAGCAGGAGGCCTGCAGTTCTGAAATGAGCTCCTCTCTGCCCTGCCACCCTGATTTTAGTCACCAATCAGAGACTGCAGAGTTTCTGGGTAAAAAGAACATTTAGAATGGGCTTCAAAGGAATATTAACAGAATAAGCACTTATTAAAGGCAGCTTAGCTAATAAGAGCCCCTCAGGAAAAGCCAGTAGCTGAAAGGTAAAATGATTGATTTAATAATAACTGGGGCACAGGAGGTGCTGTGATGAAGAGTGTCCACCTTACAACATGAATCTTTATGTTTGTAGAGAGTGTTTTGTCAGTGCTGGATTAAACAGTAGGCAGACCAACTATGAGTAAAGGGACAAAGCAGAGGCACTAAAACCATTTTTAAGATGGATTTGATAGTTGACATTTCAAAAAAGCATCAGGGAAAAATAGAAATGTTGGGGGCTTCTTACACATATCCTAGTTTTGCAGAGTTTTTATTTTGCATATAGGAAGGCATCCTTATCGTTTTAGTGCTTGGGGATTCCAGATGTGTCAATCCTGCTCATGTTTTGTGTATAGAGTGAATTCAGGGCCATAAAGTTCCTGTAAACTCTTCAAATAAAGTTGCTGCCACCCCCACCATGACCTTTTGCCCTTCATCCTCTTTGTCCCTTTGCCCCAACATAGAAACACAGGAACCTGTGGAGATGACTTGAAGGTGTCTGAGAGTGAAGGCTACTTGACACTGGCAATGTCAGCTTTTGCTTTTTTCTCCAGCACCACACCTTAGTCTCCATTGTAGAAAGAGATTTGGGGGGCATCTATATGGGACTTATTGAAAACAACTGACATTGTCTTTCTATTGTGTAATTATGGTGTGAAAAATAAAAATTACAAGTGTATTAGTTATCTATTGCTGTGTAACAAATTACCCCAAAAGGTAGCAGCTTAAAATAGCAATGGACATTTATTATCTCACATAGTTTATGGTGGGTCAGGAAGATGGGAGCAGTTTAGCTGGGTGGTTCTGGCTCATGATGTCTCATAATGTTTCAGACAAGATGTTATCAGGGGCTACATCATCTGAAAGCTTGACTGGGGTTGGAGGAACCACTTCCAAGTTAGCTCATTAACGTGGCTGGCAAGTCAGTGCTGACTGTCAGCAGGAGGCTTCAGTTTCTCAGCATGTGGAGCTCTCCATTGGGTGCTTGAATGTCTTCATAACACCCTGGCTGCCTTCCCCTAGACCAGGTGATCTGAGAGCAAGACAAACCCCAATGTCTGTTATGACCTAGCCTTGGAGGTCACACTGTCATTTCTGCAAAAATCCCATTAGTTACAGGCGTTCACCTTATTCATTGTGAAATAGAACTACACCAGGATGTGAATACCAGGGAAGAAGAATCCTTGGGTGCTTTCTGAGAGTCTGGCTACTGCAAGTGGTGTTAAGGAAGATATTAAATTTGTGTAATTGTTCAGATGAAATAATTGCCATTTTTTAAATTAGAAACTTGAACTTGCTTCCATGAGCATTGCATTTTGTATATCAGATTTTTTGCTTGAAATGACTAGGTATAATTCCTGTTCAACACTTTTAAATAATGATCTCTTTAAATTCTGGATAGTCATCATTGATAAGATGTGTTCACACAAGCAGGTAGTGCAAAATTTAAAGCCTTTTACAATTATTCAAAAATGAACAGTTGACATATTTACAGAATCTTAACAGCTCTTCTTTTCTTCCTTGACAAACGTTATGTTGAGATTTCTTGGGATGCTGCTAATGGATATTGAATCTAAATCAACCTTTCTGTATCAAATATTTGAAAATAATGATGAACTTTTAATTCAAAGAACATGCATGCATCGTTAGAATGGTCTCCTCTCAGCCACCTTGAATGCCCTAAGTGAAGATGTCAGACACTCATGGGCAGATATATTGGATACATATGTAGAAGGAGAGTCTAGGCTACTTGGGGCTTCATCCCGGAGATACATGTAAGAATATTGATTGTTACATTGTGCATAATAGCAAAATTGTGGGAAACAAACCAAGTCTTCATCCATGATAGAACTGATAAATAAATTACGGTATATACTATTCATAGAATACAATACTATACAGCAGTGAAAATGAAAGGACTATAGTTGTATGCATCAACAGGATGAATCTCAAAAGCATAATGTTGTACAAAAAAGGCAAGTTACAGGTGAGTACATTAGAGTTTCAAACCAAATTAAACAAAGAATATTTTTTTCAGGCAGATATACATATGTAGTCATCTAGAGAAAAGTAAGTGGGTGATTATCACGATATTCAGATTTTGATCCCTTCTTGTTGGGGACAAAGAGGCATGGGATGGTGAGGGGCACATGGGAGCCCCTGGTAATGTTTTATTTCTTAACCTGGCTTATACATTTTCATTTTATCATTCATCTTAAACTGTACATATATATTCTGTACTTCTTTGTGTGTATGATATACTTCACAATTATAAAAAAAAAGGATGTGTCATTTCTTATACTCTTGAGTGTTGTGGGGAGTTCATTTCAGTTACTGGGAATAAATGCTAATAATTCATTAGATTTCTAAAATTACACATCAAATATCTTTAAAATGGTGATTGACCAATTTTACAAATTTTATATTAGGTCTATTACTGGTGACTTCTTTCTTATCAGTCCTATCTTGCTTTACTTCTTGGCTCTGTTCAACCCAGGAGATTCCAGATTCACTAGTCTCTTAGCTTCCATGACAAGTGTCCTCCTCTCGGGCACTTCCTCTCATTCTCCGACTACTCCCTTTTTGCCCATCCTTTCCATATAAGTGTTGCTTGGGCATCTCTCAGAGCTTCTGGTCCTCTCACTTTAAAATCTCTCCTTGGATAAACTCACCCATCCAAGGCAGCAATTCTTTCCTTTATACTAATGGCCCTCAAACCCATATCTCCAGCCCAGAGCTAGGGAGATATAACAATTTAGGATAATACCTGTGTTCTTCTCAAAGGTCTGTAAAAACTGTTCCACTGTTTTCTGAAATGCGGTGTTGGAGAGAAGTGTGAAGCGAGCTTGATTTTTGTTCCTTTGTAGGTAACATTTTGAAACCACATGATTGTTTAAGGAATTTTTTTCTCCCTTTTTATTTTTGTGATTTAAAAAAATGTTTTAGGATATAGGTAATGTCCCATTAAATTGATTTTTGCCTGAAATTATGAGAGCCCATTTGGTTCTCATAATGACGTGTTTCTTCACAGCAGGACAGATTGTTCTATAGAATCTTTGACTGTTACTTATTTTCCATTTGCACTCTCTGGTCTGGTTTTCTGGTAATGTAAACCGATTGAGTGTGCTAACAATTACAAGTAGGGGATGCATTTTGAAATACTAATTGAAGTTTTCCATTCCTATGTGTTTGGATGTGGCCCTGTGGCTCTTTACTCGGTGGCTTATTGACATGAAATGCCTTGGGAGTGTGGCTACAGCCTGAAACAGTTCATTGAATTTCTCAATAGTTCTTAAATACAGAACAGAGACAATAGTGGTGAAAACCAAGCTATTTCTTTTCTTTTATTGTAAGAGCCAAGCACTTAAGAGGGAGAAAAGGTTTATGTTGTGTTGCTTGTTTGGTTTAATTCCAAGAGCTTGGCTTTGAATATACAGGGCAGAGTCTGGAGGATGAAGAGGTTAGAATGTAAATGCTAGGCTGTAGGTGGATCAGAGCGCTTGGCTATCCAATAAGCAGATTTCCTTAAAAGGAAGAATAAGAACTCTTTCTAGGATGGGGAGGAGGAGGCTGGGGAGGCAAAGTAGAGGACCACTTGGCTATGACTGTAGAATTCTTGACAATTTCAGGAGAGTTCAGGGTAGGAGATGACATGACAGCTACTACAGACATACTTGGGTGTCCAGGAGAAGGGACACTTGAGCCTGGCTCCCCAGGGAAGACATGGGAAACTGCACACACGTGGAGAAGCCCTTATCCAACCTGGTGCCTGGAGTTAGAGCAGCAGTGGATGAGGGCAGGATTGAAGGAGAGTAGCTAGAGGGCAGCCTTACAATGCTGCCTTGACCTAGCAGGTTCAGGGATAGGAACTGACTGTTTCCAAGATCGTTGTAGAACGGTTGGGAGGAGGAGAAGAGAAATGCTTAGAGGGCCAGTTGTGAGGCCAGGCTGAGGAAGAAAACAGAATAGGTACCTGTATTGCCTAAAGGCCTTGGTGGATGACAGTGTATGGTACAAAGGACAGATGTCCACCCTCTCCTGATGGCTGGAAGATATGTAAGCCCTCAGGAACTTCCAACCCTCTGGAGAAGAGTAAAAGGAAGTAAACCTGAAGACTACACAGACATCAGAAGTGATTGAGTTACCTAGAAATGGCAAAATGCTGTTTTCTTCTGCTGCCTGGATATAGAGGTGGATCAGTTCATGGCAACGTGTAAGAAGCCATAGTATTCATGTGTCAGAACCTGCAAAGCAGGAGCCCAGGGAGAGATCTCCAAAAGCATACGTCTGCAGAACCACAAAAAGGGGGTTCTTGGAGGGTCAGCAAAGGAACCAAGCCTGGCCATGTCTTCCTGGATAAATAAGATTGCCGGACAAAACACAGGATGCTGGTTAAATCTGGATTTCAGATAAATAACGAATAAGCTTTTAGTATCAGTATGTCCCAAATGGTGCATATAAGGCCACATGGGGAAATGAGACATACTTATACCCCAAAATTATTTATCTGAAATTCACCTGGGTATCTTGTATTTTTATTTGTGAAACCTGGCAACTCTACCCAAGTGTAACAGCATCCGTCTCATCCCCCTCTTCCAAATCTCATGTGAATTCCATTCCGAGGCAAACTCTAAGAAAGAAACATGTAGTGAAGGAGATTTTGACAAATGTAGTTTCCTGCCTTGTAAAGGACAGTGGTGCCAGATTGATAACAAACGATTTGGAATAAGATATCATGAGGCAACTTTAGCTTTTAGATTTAGAAAAACAACAACAACAGCTCCCCCAGCAGAAAGGTGATTTAACGGACATCGGTTTTGTTTATCTATTTGTTTGTGTTTTCCCCCAGGCACCCGTTCACCCTTCTTCTGGTTCACCACTTTTTCTTTGGGGAACTACCCCCACCCCCTGAACCACCTTCTACCCTCCTACCCCCAGCCCAGGTACTTCGGGTAGGGCTCAATTCCCAGCTCTAGGGCTGAAGTGTGTGACTTGGCCTAAGCTAATTGGATTATTCCATTCCCCATCAGCAGTCAACGGTCAGATAATGGACATGTGATCCCATCAGAACAGCAGTCAGACCCAAGGCTGTGGTTTGACTGTTGGAGTAAATAATGCCATTCTAGTTTCTCTTGGACTTGAACCTAGGAGGATGTAGGGCAGGGCTAATGGTGCCACCTTGGCACCATGAGGAGAAGGGTCATCTGAAAATGGAGCAAGAAATGGAGAAGAGAAAGCAGTTGCTGATGACACTGTTTGAGCTGCAGCCCCTACACTGGGCTCTTCACTTATGTGAGCAAAGACGTGCTCTCCCCAGGCAGCCAGTCTGAGTTGTGCTTTCTGTCCCTCTTATATATGAGTCACAACTGATGCAACTGGCAGGGAAAGAAACATTTCTTCGAGATGAAGATGTAAACTGGTAACAGGGAAGGAATCCATCAGGGAGACACTTGAGGAAAGAAAACACAAAAGGGATTCTTCCTGGAACAATTCCTATAGGACACGAGAGGGGTGACCCTTCAATCGCTTTGTTTGTTATATAAAGACTCCAGATCACAAACTCAGCCCTTTCTTTTCACCCTGCTTTTGAATCAAGGCAGCGAACCAGAAATTAACATGGGCACATTTCCCTGTGTTTATTCACCATTCAATATTTAATTCCCCGAAGGGTGAAAGAAATACTTAATTAAACATGCTAAACAATAACCATGCTCACTTGCTTTTCACATGGACTTGTCTTACAAAAATACGCCGTGAAGAGTCGATGAAGCTATTTAAAAAAAAACCTAATTCCACACACCACTTAATTATAATAACCTACAAAGTGTAACTGTACATTTTCCACCCCAGGAAACGGGTGGGCAGAACAAGGAAAGCTGCAGAAACACACCTTCTCAGCTCTTTTCTTTTTTTGTGATTGCAGGAATTGTTGGAGCTTGGCATTCACTTTAGTTCTCCGATAGGGTCCTCTTGATTTCAGAGGAAATCGTACATCTAAGAGGCCTGGGGTGCTGACCCTTCTGGTGGGATGGAATTACAAAAATTTCTAAATATATATACAGTCGTGACTGCATGATGGAATGAAGTAGGACATGTATTATCAAACATCTGGAAAATTCTGTTCACCACTGAGCTGGTCATGTAGGTGGGTGTTGGATGAGGAGGGGGCTGGGAAAGAGTTGGGATTCCAAGATGAAATCTGTACTTCATGGTACCTGGAATTAAGGAGAAGAGAAAAGATCCTTGATTCTTTATCTCATTGTTATTTGCTCTCATATGCAAAGATAACTATCCTGATTTTTCTCGTTTGCCTCCAGGGAAGAGGAGGATCTCAGTTCTTTTCTACTCTCTTACTCTAGGTGACAGCCCTCCTCCTAACAGGAGATGCAGAGCCAGATGGGCCAAGTTACTTCTAGGGTATAACAGACATAGTCCACCAAGAGGACCTTTCCAAGGGGTTAGAAATGAGTGTGCCTGGGAAAAATGGAAACGAGCACCCTGGCAAATATGAAAGCAGGAAGGTTTTGTCTCTTTTAATGGGAACAAGGTTCATCCTGTGAAACCTCATAGGGTGGCAACAAATTCGAGCATTCTGAATTGAAGATGCTTCTTTATTTGGGCCAGATTGTTTCCTGGTACATATTGTGCAGCCCTGTCTGAGGAGCTTATTTAGAGTTAGAGCTAAGCTGAATGTCTGTGGAGAAATAGAAGAGAGGATGATGGTTGGCCTGGTGGGTAAACCTAATCTTCACTGTGTGGGCTTCACCTGTTTCATCAGATTCTGAAAGCAAAATCAAAGAGAAAATCACCATAGTTGTGAGGGGTGAACTGCTCACCTCACTGGTCCTCATGGGGGTCAGAAGCGATTTGGCAGGCCTGGTGAGGCAGCCCACGAGGGTGTAGACAGAACCCATGGGAATTCTCTCACACTGGACTGCTCTCCTCCCAAGGAAAGGACACCAGTGCCGACGTCAAGACCAAAGGCTTGAGTTGAGCTCTGAAGTTAACAGGAAGACAGGAGAATATCTGGTCTCCAAGGGAATGGACCCTCACAGAAACTTCCTAGACTAACTCTCATCCTCTATGCCCATCCTAAATCCAAAGAGGAGGACCTTTGGTCTGGACTGACCAAATTCCCTTTTGGTCCCAATCCAAAGTGAACCCCAGGGTCTCCCTTTCTTCACACATCCAGAGAAATCGCAAGGGCAGGGATTTCTCCCAGGGGAGAGGGGCCAAGCAACTCAGTTTCACCTTGGCTGTCTACACAGCACTCTCCTATCTTCCCTCCACCCCCAATGTCCAACCTACACACTTGTGAGTCATGGTCACTCACTGGGTTAGATAAACAAGACGAGGCTGGAGCTGTTCTTTTCTAAAAGAATGAGAGGCCATCTTTATCCTCCATTTGGCCTTAAGTCCTTTGAGATCTTTCTCCCCAGTGGTTACTGTAAGCTGACCTGGGGCATACCTTCAAATGGAGTCACCTAGGTCTCATAAGACCTGGGCATTCTGATTCAACCAACTCTGCCCTAGACTTAAGAAGAATCTCCCCCTCTTTCTTATTCTGCCTCTAATTCTTAACTAGAGAAAACGGAGTCTTCCATGAGTTCCAGCTGAGTCCACTAAAATTCTCCATGGCCCTAGACAATGATAAAGGATTCTTTGCTCTCTTCTTGTTGCATGTATTTCTCTCTGAGATTTTGTGGTAAGAAGTAACAGTTGGAGGGAGAGATTTAGATGCTTGGGATTTGGTATTTCATCTTCCTCTTTCTGCTGAATTTTGACATGATTTCAATTTACTGCTACACTGACTTTCTCTTGGTGACACGGCTTCCCAGGGGTCTCAGAGCTACACGGTGAGAACAAAGACCAGTCCAGCTCAGAATCTTTGGAAGCTTTACTGGCCTGTGAGAAGGGCATCATGGAAATAAGCAAAATGATATTTCAAGGCCAGCTCTAGGAAGTAAACTTTGTCAGAGGTTTATATAGATTGCTCTCTGCTCATAGAGTTCAGTAACCCCTTATGTAGCCCACACCTTTTACTATAAAAACCTACATCCCCTGACCTACCAGGAAGAGGGATTACATCCCCAATTTTCAGTTTCCAAGGGAGATGATTATATCCAGGAGTTCATGTCCATGATCCTGTGGGTTCTTAAAATGCCCTGGTTCAAGGCATTACTTGCTCATTGGTGCCAAGACTATTTGTCAGAATTCAGGTTCCATCCCTAATGCTCAGTATCAGTGGTTAAGAGCTGCTATGGTTGTATGAGAATAAGGAACCCCAGCTCTGACTATTTGACTTGGAGCTTCTGTATTTTTAGTTGACCAACCAAACTATGGTTCAAGGACATGTTGTGTTTAGCCAGAACTCATTGGCCCAGAGAGTGTTTTCATTTTAAATGAATTGCCATATTTAAAAATCAGTGTATTTTCATCCTTTAACATATTAAAGAATGGCCATTGTTGTGATTGGCTGGAGATGAGAGGCGTAGTCCCCTTTAGATGGGCTTGTGCTCTCTGATTTCATAATCCTCACTACCTCCTAATGGATCTAACACATCTATATTAGGCTAACAGTAAAGATAGCCTAGAAATTGTGTCTTCTCAAAGGCAGTAGTGGTCGTCTTAGAAGGGATAAAACAGGGAGTGAGGGGGACTAGGAAGACCAGAGAGGGTGTGCCCTTTCCAAGGGGAACAGCTGCCACTCACTGTGCCCACCGGACCCCTGTCGCAACCCCCGATTTACCAATTCCCCAATTACAAGTGGGATGAATGCACTCTGCCTATCAGAGAGCCATCAAAGCATGGTCCAGGGAAAGAAGGAAAAAGGGGGCAAAGGTCACAGCAGATGATGGTTGACTCTGCCCTTAAGGTGAACTCAGTAGAACTCTTCCCATTGGTGCTTGAATCTACCACATTTAAGCCAACCCCTGTATGAGTGATGGGGCACCTTTATAGAGGAGGTTCTGCTGGAGGATGGTACTATTTGCTGCTTTGTTTTCAGGAATGTGCAGCTTCTTTGTTCCAAGTGAGTCCTCCAGCCCCACTTCTTTTAAAATTTAAAGGAATAAATTTTATTTTTTCCATTATGAAAGGAATGCATGCTCATTATAGAAAATTGGGAAAACTCATAAAGGTAAAAGGAAATTTAAAAATTACTTAGACTCACTGTTATTATTAACCACTGTTAATAATTAAGGGTGACTTTCTTCCACTCATTTTGCTACACACACGCACACACACACACACAGATACACACATAGATACATTTATATGTAAAATGAGCTTGTGATATTTATAACATTGCCTATGTGGACTGTGCTCTGAATATAAAAGTAATATATGCTCATTATAGAAAACTAGAAATTATCAACAATTTAAAGAAATATAAAGAAATAACTGTAAATCAAATAGAGTCCCACCACTTAGTGATAACATAATTGATTTGTTTCTATTATTTACTTACTGTTTTAGCTACACATTTTATACGTACACGATTCTGATTTTTTTAAAGCATAGTATAGGCAGAATAATCACAGTACTAGATGAAAGATAGTAGTTAGCCTACATAGTTTTTAAAACATTAATGATGTGGATTATTCAGTATGGTTTTTTAATAATCAGAAAATGACTCAAAATCCTCAAGGGACCATTGTGTTGCCCTATGCAGTTGAAATTTTGAGCATAGGACAAAAATTCTGATTTGGTCAATCTCCAGGCACAATGTCACCATGCTTCTCCCTGGTCTCCCAGCCTTCAGAATGAAATTCACCAGTCCCCTCCCTGCAGTAGAGTTCTAGTGATTCCTCTGAAGTATAGTCTTCATCTTGCCACCATGCCTCCTTGGGGCCTCAATGCCTTTTCTTTTCTTTTCTTTTTCTTTTTTTTCCTTTTCTTTCTTAGGATAGGGCCTAACTCCTTAACGAAGGGACATACAGTAGTCCCTGCTCAGGAAGAGACAACATGAGGATTAAATGAGTTAATACATGTAAAGTGCTTTGGAATAATGCCTTGAATTAAGGTTAACTGTCATTATTCTTCTTTTCTACTGCCTGTATTCTTTCTCCATATTGTGTGGGACAAGGCTACTGGTAGCCCCAGATTCATATCATTAAGGTCCATTCCTTGAGAAGGAGGGAATTTTCTCTCTTTAAGTCTCAGTTTAGAAATTAAAGAAATGTACTTTAATTGGTCTGGTCTGTGCCATGTGCCTACACTGGTTGCTGGTGTATGGTGGAATCTGTTACCCAGAGGTGTGTGGGGTACCACATGGTGGCCAGGATCATGTAGGACAAAGAATCACATGTCCCTGCACTACCTTCTCCCTTCCCATCCTGTCTCTCCTTAGGATTTTCTTCTCCTGATATATTAAAGCTTTGTCTTTATTTTTTAATTTAATTTTTATTTTATATTGGAGTATAGTGATTTACAATGTTGTGTTAGTTTCAGGTGTACAGCAAAGTGATTCAGTCACACATATACACGTATCCATTCTTTTTCAGATCTTTTCCCATAGGTTATTACAGAATATTGAGTAGAGTTCCCTGTGCTATACAGTAGGTCCTTGTTGATTATCTGTTTTATATATAATAGTGTGTATAAGCCTTGTCTTCGTGTAACCTATCAAGGATGTCATCCAGTTTCTCATTCTTACGGTTTTATGATCCTCTTTTGAGTTTTTAACATGAATGAAATTTCCTTTTCCTTAATCTGGGGCATTACGTAAAGGTCCCATGCAAGACGTGTTTATCTATATAATCACTATAATGTCAAGCAAGTAAGTCCTATCATGTCATCAGAAACAGCTTTATTCCTTCCTCCCATCCCCTACTTTCCAGGTTATTCTTAGAAAATAAGAAGTCATTTGGTAACTTCACAGCTTAATAATTAATATGTCCAGTTCATTAGAATATTAACAATTCCAAATTAATGTGAAACTAAAGCGTCTTCCTGGCCTAAGCTCAGGTTTACTGGGGTTTGTCAGTGTCCCTTTGATAAGGGAGGGACTGACCAGTGGCAGTGGAAAAGGGGGGTTTTACACCCCCTACCCCGATTCCTCTGTGGGTGCTTCCTCTCCTCCTCCCCTGCCTCTGGGGGGAGGTGTACAAAGTGTGCTATCGCAATAGACTAACTGCAGAAGCAGATATCAAAATCTAGATATCTTCTAAAGCCAGACACTAAAGAAATTTGCAAAAAAGGGAAATCATTCTACTCTTCTTACTATATTTTTGGAAAATAACAGTTATTTCTCATAGCAATGTGTTATTTATGTTGACACATCATGGATTTATTGTTTTTATTTTAAAATGGTTTAATAAATAACTTTTAAGTGGTCTTCATTTTGATTTATAGTATTATAAATGTGTATAGATATGTCCCATCCAAGCAAAAGTCCTTTGGGGTCGTCTATACATTTTTTAAAATTTTATAGAAGTATAGTTGATTTACAATGTTGTATTAATTTCTTCTCTCAATACTTCTTAAGAGTATGAGGAAGGGTACTGATACTAAAAAGCTCAAGAACCGCTCTTGAAAGACGTGGGGTCTCAGGATAGTGGTGTCCCAGCTTTAAAATTTATGGCCGTAACTCAGATATGCAGGTATTTCTTCCTTTCTCTGTTATGGTGGCCCTGTGCTGTTGTGAGCCCTGAGATGCCCAGTCTTCAGACATATCCTTCAGGTTCCTAGCCAGGGCATTCACTGTCACCTGAGTACCTCTGAGGGGCTGGGAGCCTGGTGTTCACGGTGCGGGGAGGGCTTGCTCTGGAGAGATCTGTCTTGCTATCATTTCTGTGCTGCCATACCTGCCATATGTTGGCATGGAACATTCATCAGGAATTTTCCTCCCAGAGTTCTAGGCAGGAAGCTGAGCAGAAGCCCATTCTGCCCTCAGATCCTCCAGTCTGTCCGGAGGATTCTGTTGTTCCCCTGCTCTCCCCCATCCCTATGAGCCCACCCCATGGTGATGATCAGAGATACATGTGTCTTTCTCTCTTGCTCTCTTGTCTGATTCTCCCTGAATTTCTTCTCTTGATGAACGAAGGCATTTCTCTCTGTCCTGTACAGCAAGGAAGGGCTCTTCCATCACATTCTATATGCAATTTACTCCGTTTTCTTATCAAGCTGGGCTCATTGATACTTAAAGGTCAGCTTTCAATATCATAGGAAACAATTTCTCTTTCCACTCTGTGGCTCTTGGAATTACATAACAAGTTTTGCTCCTGTGAGCTTGACAAAAGTCAATTTTGAAAGTCAAGGTTGAACAAAGACTTCTTCCTCTGGTCTCTACCTTTTCCCTAAGAGCAGAGAGATGGAGGGTTAATATTATTGTTTGGACTGGTGGGGGAAAGAGTAGGGGTAGAAGGGAAGGGGAAAAAACCCACCAGTTTAAAATCATCACCCTGTTGTCGGGAAATATTTTAATGCGATGTCACAGAATCCACTGTTACCATGTCCTGTTCACTGTCTTCTCTGGAGTCCTGAGGTTGGAATTATAGAGTAGATGCTGTGTTCATGGGATGTTTTCTCAGTACATCAGGGATGTCCCACTGTAAAGGGGCTGCTCAGTGCATGAGCTCATCCTGTGCTTCATTTTTAGAAAACTGCCTACAACTCCAGGGGAGGATGATTGCAGCCATTTTGGAGTATGTGATCCAAGGCTCCCTGACCACAGCAATGGGACCAGGAGTAGACCCTTGACCCAAAGTGTGGCAGATTGTATTTTCTAAGGCTAGTCATAGCAGTCTCTTCTATCAACATGCTTTTCTTACAATGAAACCTTGCTACACTCTCTTCAGACAGTGGAGTCTGTGTCCCCTCCCCTTGAACCTGGGCACAACTTGGTGACTCAGAGTGTGGACTATGTGACTTCTGAGGCTACATCACATGAGGTGATGATATAGCTTTTACCTGGCTCACTCACTCCACATCTCCCCTTTGCCCACTCCCTCTCTCTCTCTTCCTATCTCCAGATACTTGCTCTGGGAACCCAGCTGCCATGTGGTAAGGAAGCCCAGGCCACATGGAGGGGATGCATCTAAGGGTTCCAGTGGGTAGCCCCTGCTGAGGTCCCGACCAACAACTAGCATTAACAGCCAGACTTGTGAGTGAGGAAGCCTTGGAGATGACTCCAGTCCCAGCTACCACCTGACAGCAACCACGTAAGGGAGGCTTAGTGAGCATTGTGTCACTGAGCCCAGATAACCCCCAGAATCATGAGTGATTACAACAGTAAATACTTGTTGTTTGTGCTGTTAAATTTGGGGAGCTTTGTCACTCAGCAGTAGATAACCGACATACAAGGAGAGTCATTTATAGAGATTTTCGGATTTTCTCCCAGGACTTTTGGAATTGAGGCACAGAGAGACTGTGTCAGCTAGCCACAGGGATTAGACCTGGGAGATTTTGCAGACACAATTGCTGAAGGTGTCATCTTAGTCAGGTTCAACTGTGTGTGAAACGAAACACATACCAGAGGAATGGAGATTTTCAGAGAAAAGGACGTGAGACAGGGAGAGAGTGTTGCCAGGGTTTTGGATGACTTTCAACTTCTTAGCTTTGGAGAGGCCCGGTTATACATTCAGGACTTAGATCCTGTGAGAAGTTTTTATATCTAACAATGATAATGATCATAATGATTACATTTATTTTCATTTAATTTAATAAATAATCATTATTAAATTAAATATTGTTATTATTATAAATAGTATTCTCATCTTCTGCCTCAACTAATTTCAGTACGTTTTTGTTTCTTGTAACCAAATGACTCCTGATTAAGACATCTACTAACCAATTTGAAATGGATATGGACGTACCACTGGCTTTACATAGAATAAATCTGCTGCAGAAAAGTTTTAGAACATGAGACTATGTTGATGGTTTTGCTACAGTGGTAGAGGAGGGACCATTTGCCTCTGTAAGTTCCCAGTCTTTAGCTCTCAGCACAGCATGGCACCTGTGGTCGTGATTGATGCTACTCACTGGATAGTTCCTGCTCCTCCTCTAGCTGGAGCATCACAGAATCACACGTCCTGGCTCCCCTGCGGTGGGGTGGGACTGTGTAACCAGGTCTGGCCAAGAAGATTAGAGCGGATGTGATATGTGTCGCATCTGGCTGCCATTTAATTGTCCTGGCCAGACCCTCCAGAGCTCTCTTTTTCCTCTGCCATGGTGGCAGGCAACGTGACAGATAGTGGGGGCTCCAGCTACCTCTGTGCCCTTGAGTAAGGAAGGGGAAGGGCAACAGAAGCCCCAGCAGAGTGGGAGTGAAAAATAACCCCTTGATGTTTTTTTTTTTTTTTTTTTGCGGTACACGGGCCTCTCACTGCTGTGGCCTCTCCCGTTGCAGAGCACAGGCTCTGGACGCGCAGGCTCAGCGGCCATGGCTCACGGGCTCAGCCGCTCCGCGGCATGTGGGATCCTTCCAGACCGGGGCACGAACCCGTGTCCCCTGCATCAGCAGGCAGACCCTCAACCACTGTGCAACCAGGGAAGCCCCCCCCTTGATGTTTTAAGGAGATTTGAGAGTTGTTTATCACCCTAGCAGAATCCAGCCTATCCTGCCAGATTCGATGACTCTGCATCATCCATCACCAAGAGACGGGGACCCTCCAGGGAAACCTCCCCGAGCAGCCCTTTCCCCTTATTTCACAGTGGCCGCCATCTTGCTTTCCCTAGAAGTTTCCTAGGAGCTTCTCTTCCTCCTCCTGTGCCCCTCCTACACCCGAGGGAATGGATCTGGTTCTGGGTCCCCGTCCTTACCTGATTGTCCTTTCTCTTCAAATTTTAACATGCTCAAGTTTGTGCAATCTTTAAAAATTCTCATCCAGCCTTCCAATAGTCACATACCTTCCCTTCTATTAAACTTTCCTACAGATAGTTTATACACGCTGCCTCAGCTTTCTCATTTCCCAAATACTTAAACCTCTGTAAACTCATTTTTAAAAAAACTGAAGTAGACTTCATTTGCAATATTGTGTTAGTTTCAGGTGTACAGCAAAATGATTCAGTTATATATATATATATATTTTTTTTTTTTCAGATTCTTTTCCATTATAGGTTATTACAAGATACTGAATACAGTTCTCTGTGCTATACAGTAAATCCTTGTGTAAATTCATTTTTGTTCTAACCGCTTCACTGAAGCTGGTTGCCTGAAATTGTTTGGCTACATAGATCAAGGCTGCTCTGATCCCCCGAATTCCAAATCTTTATTATCATAGGATTATAGCATTTCAAAACTGAAAAAAAAATGCAGGAGGATGTACTTCTCACACTTTAATGTTCACAGAGTCACCTAGGGGTCTGGTGGAAAGGCAAGTTCTGGGGGCTCACCCGTAGAGATTTGGATTCTAAGTCTAGGGTAGGACTTCAGCTCCCAGGGATACTGAGGTTGCTGCTTTGTGGGCACACTGGGTTAGATGACCGTGTTTTGTTTTCTCCAAGTCTGAAATGAAGACGGATGTATGAACGAATATCCTTTAGGTAGCAGGGGAGGTCTTCTCCATGGTTGCCCTGGTGAACCAGCAGGAGTAGCTCTTATAAATGGTCCAAGAAAGAATTATTAGGGTATACACAGTTGGGAATGACAGCAGTGGTCCCAGTATTCTACACTTGATACATGTCTCCGGAACTTGGACTTGGGGTTAAGATTGAAGCTGGAGGCAAAGCAACTTCTCTCTTTTCGTGGAGAGAGGCCTGGTCCTCAAACACACATCTGAGCTCTATATCTATGGGCAAACACAGAAAAATAATGAACTGTTGATAACTTTCTGTGGAAAGGCATTCTTTGGGGTTTCTTTTAACAGACAAGTTGTTGATCTTGGGAAATCACAAAACGTTAAGTTAACATAAGAGGCAGCTTTCTAAGGACCTCATTCATCCTCTAGCTTAATACCTTTCCTTCCTCCGTAGCCATCTCTTGTTGACACAGGGTAGCCATGCTTGTCACTGGGAAAATGCTATCTGATAAGCGATGGCTCCTGCCGAGGGTTTTCTCCTGCCTTCCCATCACTCTGCCCTCCCACTCTACCCTTCTTCCAGGACTAGTACTAGCTGAGCTTACCAGCTCCCTGCAAAGTCTTGACAAAATCACAGAAGCAGACTGAAAAAGATGGGAAGGATTTTAGAGATTTAGAGGGGTCTGGCCCACGTTTGTTTGTTTATTTGTTTGTTTGATGTGGACCATTTTAAAAGTCTTTATTGAATTTGTTACAATATAGCTTCTGTTCTATGTTTTAGTTTTTTGGCCACGAGGCATGTGGGATCCCAGCTCCCCTACCAGGGATCAAACCTGCACCCCCTGCACTGGAAGGCGAAATCCCAACCACTGGACCTCCAGGGAAGTCCCTGGCCCACTGTTTTTGTTTTAAATGAGAAAATTGAAATTTGAAGAGGAGAAATATGTCTTTCAAGGTCACACAGCAAAATGCTGGCAGAGCCAGTGCAATGAACAAGATCTTCTGATACCTGGTCCAGTAGTCTTTGACTGCATCCTATTCTCATGGGATGGGAAAGTTGAGATGGGCAAGGCCAAGCAGGATGGGTTATTCACAAGTTCATTCAGCTAGCTAGAAGCCCAGATAAAATTTGAGTACTGTGTTGTGATAATTCAGTGATAAAATATATCAGATGTGGGTTTTGTTTCATTTTGTTTTATTTGTCTAATATCCCAGCCTTTACAGATGAAGACACAGAGGCCCAGGGATGACATTGGCTAACACATCCCTGGTATAAAAGTTACTGATTCACTTATTCTGGAACTTTCCAAGCATTCCTTTGAACCTCTGCTTTTTCTGATTTTTCCATTCCTGACACATTTGCAGCACAAAGAGTGAGTGTCCTTAGTTTTCTTCTGAGAATCTTGAAGGAAAATCTTTCTTACTCCTCCCTAGAGGTTTTGTACTTCCTTCATGCTCAGCCAGAGAGGAGAAAGTTCAGTGTCCAAAGTGACATGGAAGGTGAAAGGCTGTCCAAGACCCCTGGCATCTCAATGCTTCCAACATTGAGTTTTCTCTGGCCTTGGCTTATTAATGATGGTATATTAAGACCTCATTTTATAGATCTCACCAATTTGGAATTAGTGACAACTGTGACAGGGGCCAAATTGAGGTTTAACTTTGAGAATCATTTGAGAATCAAAGAGGAAAATTTGAACAAATTATTTGAGTTAATGATATTTAAAAGTGGATGTTTATAGAGAACAGATGTACGGTTGCCAAGGGAAAGGAGGGGTGGGGAAGGGAAGAACTAGGAGGTTGGGATTAGCAGATGCAAACTATCATATATAGGATGGATAAACAACAAGGTCCTACTGTAGAGCACAGGGAACTATATTCAATACCCTGTGATAAACCATAATGGAAAAGAATATGAAAAAGAATGTATATATATATATATATATATATATATATATGTATGTATAACTGAATCACTTTGCTGTACAGCAGAAATTAACACAACATTATAAATCAGCTTCTTATTACTTCAATAAAATAAATTTAAAAAAAAGTGGATGTTGGGCTTCCCTGGTGGCGCAGTGGTTGAGAGTCCGCCTGCCGATGCAGGGGACACGGGTTCGTGCCCCGGTCCGGGAAGATCCCACATGCCGCGGAGCGGCTAGGCCCGTGAGCCGTGGCCACTGAGCCTGCATGACCGGAGCCTGTGCTCCGCAACGGGAGAGACCACAACAGTGAGAGGCCCGCGTACCGCAAAAAAAAAAAGGATGTTTAGCCAATTTAAGAACCATGGTTAGGCATGTTCAGAATTCCTTAACTCAAACCTCTTGACCATTTTTATATCAATTACAATTAGTCTTACCTGTTCGGTAAGGAAGGTCTCCTGTGATTTTCTATGAGGAAACATATTGCTAGTCTAATCTAGCCATTCTGTGTATGTGTAAGCATTGTAATTAAATTGCACTTCTCTAAAAATAATTTTTTGCCAACTCAGAATTTTGTCTTCCTTTGGGTTTCCTTCCAATAATGAATATAGATTAATGAAGCTTTGCTATACTTGTAATGTGTGTGTGCTTGCTCTGTGTCATCGTGGATTAGCGACACCACGACTTAGAGGTAATCCACTGTAATAATGATTGTTGTAGTGAGCAAAACAGTTTTCAGGATATGTGTGGTTATGTGTTATTATGTATTAGAATAGTAAACAGGTTTATAACTTTGTCCTAGGTAAAGAATGCCATTGGTGAGAGATAATAAAAGGATTTTTGAATATAAGCTCAACTCAGCCAAGGAGAAGGGTTTTTTTTTTTTTTAATTTATTTATTTATTTTTGGCTGTGTTGGGTCTTCGTTTCTGTGCGAGGGCTTTCTCTAGTAGCGGCGAGCGGGGGCCACTCTTCATCGCGGTGCGCGGGCCTCTCACTGTCGCGGCCTCTCTTGTTGCGGAGCACAGGCTCCAGACGCGCAGGCTCAGTAGTTGTGGCTCACGGGCTTAGTTGCTCCGCGGCATGTGGGATCTTCCCAGACCGGGACACGAACCCGTGTCCCCTGCATTGGCAGGCAGATTCTCAACCACTGCGCCACCAGGGAAGCCCCAGGAGAAGGGTTTTAATTACAAAGGAGCTGGGCAGTTGGTAAGAGAGTATAACTGACTGTGGATTCGAGGAACTGTGGAGGTGCTGAAGCTGGCAGAAGGCCATGTCCTGTTTGGCAATACTTTGTTTGCTGAAGCAGAGCCCACCAGTATCTAGGTTATGGGGAAAATTCAGAAACACAGAACAACAGATGACCTTAGCAGCAAAAGTGAATATGGGCCAAAGGAAATAATATAAAAAAACAAGCCCAGAGAAAGAGGTCTTGAGCAAGACTCCAAATCTAAATCAATTTTCATGGCACAACCTCATTCTCTGGTTAAAATGTCATGGCTATTTAACCACCTGTACTCTGGTCACCCATGGTAACTGCAAGCACTAACTCTAAAACCAAACTAAGGCCTAATGTCCAAGAATAATTATGCTGGAGTAGATGAATATGGATACAAGGTTGTAACTTCTGGTTCTGCTTTGAGTTGGTACACCTTATCCATTGGCACTTGTTCTAAGCCTACCTTCCTACATGCCTTTTGTTCACCATTTTTAAAGCATTATTAAAATCTAATTTGCATATCATACAATTCACCCATTGCAATATACAATTTGATGATTTTTAGTAAATTTATGCCATTGTGGGCATCACCGTCATCCAGTTTTACAATGCTTCCATCACCCTAAAATCTTCCTCATTCCCATCTGCAGTCAGTCTCTGTTTCTACTCCCACCTCCAGTGATATTCTACGTCGTTTTGTGATCTCTAGTTGCCTTTAGTTTGGGCTCTGTGTTTGTAGAAGCAAGCATGTGGCAATTTTAAGAGACATAGGGTATGTTGAAACGGCTTTATTATTTTTTTAATCCATAAATATCTGTTACTGACAAAAGTGGAAAAATCCTTAAGACTAAATCTCACTAAAGTGATATCTGTTTACAGTACACACAGAATGTGCTTTGACAGGTAAGTAGAACAATGAGATTTGTACAGAAGCAGCAGTTACGGGAGCACTGCTCATCGTGAAGCTCACTTACGAGGAATGAAGAAACTGTGCAAAGGTACAGATAGAAAGGTGCTTTTCATCAGTACTACCATATGTAATAAACATGGAATCCATAAATTGGGCTAATGCATAAAAATGTTCATTAATCTCCCCTTAGGAAATTGTCCCCAAACTAAAAACATTACAGTAAGAATTGCTTTTTTTTTATTAGAGAATTTCAAGAATTCTTTACTAAAAAATGTCTAGCTGAGTTATAGAACTAGAGGAATATTGCCACTACGAAGCAAATGAATGAGTTCTCCCAGGCAGTGGCATTCAAGGGTCACAGCAGGAGTGGACAGCAAAGTTGAGCAGAGGTCTTCCTCTCCCTCAGGAGGGACGGTATTAAGAAAACATATGACGTCATTTCTCTGACTGATGGATGGTTGATGTGTTTGTCGATTTACAAGATGGGTTCAATGATACTGACTTGGACTCTCAGTTCTTGCTTCTTCACAAGCTTTCACCAGGAGGATGACAGTGTCATGAGGAGGGGCTAGAAAGGTACTGGGGGATGGGGTGGGTGCCCACCTCTTAGCAGCCCAGGGGGGATGTCTCCTCCTCCTCTGGGTGAACGGAGCCCAGTGTCTGGACTCGGTCTTCAGGACACAGGTTCTGGAGGGGGATATAACATCCACTGCCCCACAGGGGCTCTGCTGTGCAATCCCCTCTGTGGCTTGGAATGCGTTTCCAAGCTGCCCTCAAATACAAACTTCATGCCATTGTGGGCCAACCTCTGGACCTTTCTCCTCTAGGCTGTCCCCTCTCTGAAACCAGAACCAGCTCCCTCCAGCTTTAAGGACCGCATCAAAATGAAAACTTCAGAATTCCCCAACGACACAGATACCTAAGATGATTTAGGTGTGTCTAATTGGGGGTGGGGGTGGGGGATTGCATGACACACGGTTGGTAAACCCACTGAATGGGTAGGCTCTTACACCGTCAGACAGGAGAGCACCCCTGGGTGGCTGCGACCACAGGGCCCTCCCCAGGTTCTGGAGAGGAGTCTGGTGGCTGCCTAGGGCATCTGAGGATGCCGCCATGGGGCGGGTGGAATGGGATGTGTGCTGCCCAGTTGAGGAGGGGAGGAACGCAGAGAGGAGCGGGTGCCAGTGGGGAATGGGAGCCCTACATGTAAGAGCGGGATGAAACTTCAGAACTCCTTTGGTCAAAGCCCCTCACTTTACAGATGGGAAACGGAGGCGCTGAGCGAGAACGTGGCTCGTCCTTGGTCACATGGCAAGACGGAGACAAAGCCAGGGCCGAAGCCACGTCTCCAAGAGCCTCAGCCCTGTGCTTTTTTCCTCCTGTAGTACGCTGCCTTCTGAAATCAAATATAGAGCCTAGGAAGACATAGCTTTCATATCGAATCTGTCGCTAAAATGCTGCACTTATATATATATATATGTATATGTATAAAAAGTAGGAACCCTGAAAAACCCTTCATTGAAACACAACGAGCTTCCTTGAAAATACTCCAGAGGCAAGTCTCCCAGGTTTGGGGAGGATGGTGGAGGCAGGTATGTGGGGGGAACAGAGCAGGTGCTTCCTAGGACCCAGGTCATTGGCAACCCTTGCAGATTACCTTGGGTCAGGTCCACAGTTGCCTGTGAATGGAATTTTGAGGCCAGAAGGCTGGTGGCAGACAAGATATCTCTGAAGAAAATGAATTGTTTGATGGCAGGGTTATTGGAACGGATATTTCCCCATGCTTGGAGAGTCATGAGGCTCTCCAGTCTTTGGGGACAAAGAGGGATCTGTGACACACACAAGCAGGACAGGCACAAGTGAGATGGAACAGTGGCCAAGAGCCCTCAAAAAGGATATGAATCTTTGGCCAGAGCAGGAGCCTCTGGGCTAGCAACAGGCTGGGGCAGAGGCTTCAGGGACATGCCAACTGTAGGAACCAAAGCTGATCTTTGACCCATGAGGCCTCTGACAGAGCAGCTCCCATCCTTTATCTCGTAGGGGCAGGAGGTGAAGAATAAACCAATGAGGCCAACAGAGACCTGAAGAATGTCTCATTCTGGGACTGTTTTCATTGAGAGCTCTACATTTTAGAACCAGAAAGTACAGCGGGACCAGGGAAAATAAAGTATGGATGGAGAGAGGTAAATGGAAGAAAAGGGCAAGGCGGGGGAGATGAGAGGGAGGAAGGGCTGAATGGGCATAGAAGACTGAGGTCAGTTTCCAGGTGGGAGAGTGGAAAGAGGGGAGAAGATGTTTGAATTAAGAGAAGGGTTGGAACTTTCTAGAAGGCAGACCCATTACCCAAGACACTGGGGAGCCATGAGTGCAGAAGCCCATTTAGGGGGTTCAAGGAATTCATGGGAAAGCCTTTGTGACTTATGAGCTCACGGAGCCAGGAGTTCACTGGAGGAAGTGAGGCAGGAAAGGTGGAAGGACATGATAGATTGTGAGAGCTTCGCTGTCATCAAAGGCCAAGCAGATCAGCAAGAACCTTCAGGGCAGGAGAGAACCCATGCAGACCGCAGTGCATTACCAGCAGAGCAATGGAAACTCACACAGAGAGCCGGACAAGCAGAGGGAAACTTTGGCCTTTGGGCTTCCCTTGCTGGGGGAGGCGGGCTTCCATTGTCGGGGAAGGGCCAGCCCTTCCAAGGGCTGGTAGTGGCCACCAGCCTGGTGAGGCTGGAAGTCAGGACATCTGGGTTCCAGCCCCAGAACCCTCTCTTATCTGCTACAAGAACTTGTCCGGTAACTCAGCTTTGCTTATTCTGCAAACATGGATGGCACGACCGCTAAATGAGATACTGCAGTGTCCCAGTTAAGACATCATTGTGTGGATTTTGGAATGAGGGACTGAACTGGAGCAAGTCTGTAGACTCCTTTCTCTTATTTCCTTCCTTCCTTCCCTCCCTCACTCCTTCCAAACCCAAGGGTGAAACAGAAGAATCATTTAAAAGAAGTAATGGTTCAGGTAGAAGTTTTTGATCTGAGTGATACCAGTGGTTTTAAACTGGGCAGCAGGAATGCTGGGATGAGAAATGTTTCAGAATCAATCTATCAAACAACCCCTGAGACAGACACACAAGGCTGGGAGGAGCATCGTCCTGAGGGCTGGAGGACTTGGTGCTGAGATGATGTTTCAGACACAGAATGAGATCCGGTTTCTGGTTCAGATATATGTGTGTGCAGACACCTGGGGAGGGGATTCTCACCTACTCACATCCTTTCCCCTCTGCACCAGCAGGCAGCCTTCAAGGGGACTGGCTGAGGGCTGGATTAGAGAGCAGTGGGCAGAGAGGACCAGCTGTGACAGACACACGTTCATTTCCAGGAATAGTTGATTGCCTCCAGCCCAACCCTCTTAGCCTCACCTTCTGGACCAAAGTCTCATAAACCCTTAGGGACCAGCCCTTGAGAAGGTTTATGTGTTTGTAAGGAAGGAAAGCAGAGTTATCCCTGTCCTCACAGCCTCACAGACCCAGTGACATCGCCCCATTGGGGACTTCAGGGCTGTGTCCCTCACCCCCAGCTCAATCCCCTCCTGATTCGTGTGATGGTGAGCCTTGAGGGCGGGGGGGGGGGGAACAAGAGCTTTGGAATTCTTGAATAAGTAAGAGGAATCAGTCAATTGATTTCTCTGTGGATTAGATTTAAAATTCCCAGGGCTGACACTGGGGAGTTCTCCCTGCCCCGCCCCCCTTTTTAAAGGGCCATGCATATTGTATGCGGAACTGAGGAACCTAAAAGCCCAGTTTAAGGTCTTTGCTTTTGGAGTCTGACTGTGGTGGCAGTCACATTTTTAGTATCATACCTTCACCCAATAGTCTGAAGCCGATTCCCCCAGCTCCAGCCCAGGGAGGTACCCTGGCCCTGAGAATGGGGGAGCCCCTTCTCTCCCCCACCCCAGGCTCTGGTCTCCAGGGAGTGGATGCTGCTTCGTTCACTGTCTGCTCTCCAGGTGGCTGTCACTTCCTGCCCACCCACCAGGCTGGAGGCAGAGGAGAGATGGGCTGGCGGGGGCAGCCCCCCAATAGAGCTGAGGGCATGGATCTGCCTGGCGCTCAATGCCCCTTTCAGGGGAGCGACTGGGGAGCTACCCAGTTAACTCCCAGACCAATAGCCTGGAGTACCACTATTTGCGTCTGCTAATGGGTCTCTGTCCCTTAGATCGAAAGGAGGCACTGGTTTGTAGAAGCAGCAGCCAGGAGAGAGTCATGGAGCTGCAGGAGAATGGGAGAATGGGAGGTGGGGGAGGGGTGGGGAAACAGGCAGAGAGAGCAAGTTCTAAACAGAGAAGGGGCCAAGCAGGGGGCAGTGATGGGGAGAGAGGAGCAGGCAAGGTGCAGGACAGCCACCTGGGGTCCCCCTTGGCTGGGGCTGAGCTGCCCCTCTATAGAAGCCAGAGCCTCTGTCCTGCCTGACGTGCGTGGTGGGAGCCCTGGGCGATGGGAATGGGCGTCACAGTGGCCTCTCCACCTCCGCTCTCCGGCCAGGGGCAGACGCCTCTTGGGAGAAGAGCAGGGGAGGGGAAGGCAGGCCAGAGTGGCAGGTCACAGTTCAGACCTAGAGGCCTGGAGGAAGTGTGGAGATCACCAGGTTGCTGGGGAGGGCACCCCAGAACTCCCTGCACCCCGTCCCTGCTCTCTTCTGGAAGGACTAGAACAAAGCCCCAGCGAACCCAGGGGTGGAATCTGAGGCTGGGGGAGGGGCAGAGACTTGTGGGCGGGGCAGCCAGCTGGAATGGGGCGGGGTTCCCACCCGTGGAGAGGCAGCTGAAGGAAGGGAACCCCTCCCTGTCCCGGGGCTTAGGGGAGGGGCACAAGGCCCCAGGGGGTCGGCAGAGGAAGGGCCACCCAGTGGGGACCAGAGAGTTCCAGCAGGCAGAAGAGAATCATTATTGTGCTTATGGACACAGCAGCTCCCTGGCTCTGAGAGAGCGAGCGGGCAGTTTTTAGGCACTAGAAGATTTCTGTGATGCGGTTTTAAGTAAATGAATGAGACCGAGTAGCCTATTCGGTCAGGGTCAGCCCCTTGACTGCACCCACTGGCCAATTCAAACCCAGGCAGCTTCGGGCCAGGATCAGGCCAGGGTCTCTGAGCCCCCAGGACGGGGAGAGGGGATGTGGGACTGAAAGGGAGTAGGTGACAGTCGGGGGTGGGGGCGAGACTGGGGCCTAGCCCCGCTCCTCCCTCCCCTTCGATTCTTCTGGAAGAGTGAGGGTGATCGCTCTAGATCCCAGGTCCGAGCGCGCTGTGCCAGACCACCGGCCGTGTGCCAGGAGTATGGCTTTCCGGGCAAGGGCGGTGCACCCCCAGCTCCTACAGAGGGGTCGAGGGAAGGGAGCCATCCGGAGCCGGAAGCTCTGCTCCAGGCCCCTCTCGACCCCTGGCCTGCCTGCCCTGCCGGTCACACGGTCACTTCTGTCTTGCTGGCTGTGTAGCAAGTGTGGTGGCCTGGGATGTAGTGCAGCTGTTCCACGGTGTTGTGTCTGCGTGAGGCAAAGGCCTGGCGCTTGGCTGCCGTCTGGCTGTGGCCCAGGGTGGCGCAGGAGTTACTGGACGCACTGGGATGGGAGTGCATCTTGGTCATGCGGTAGCGGTCCAGCACGGGCGTGGACACAAAGACATCCGTGTGCGAGATGGCCCGCGACAGGGACTGCTCGGGGAAGGCCGTCCGCTCCGGGGACAGCAGCGGGTCCTGGGAGTGCAGGCGCTCCGTGGAGAGCAGCTGCTCGTCCGACAGGATGCGGTCGTAGGGCATGCCGAACTCATCCGGCAGGCGCCGCTCTGGGGACAGGACCCTGTCCTGAGACATGGCCCGGAGGGGCCGGCGGGGTCGCTCTCGCGGCAGCGGCTTCTGGTGGGACATCTGGATGACGTTGAGGGGGAGGGTGCCACGGGCGGCCAGGTCGGGCAGGTGCCGCCTTCTCATGTAATACTCGTCTGCCTCCTTGTCAGCTGCAGGGGAGAGAGACAGTTCGAGAAAGCAAGAGAGAGAGAGAGGAGTGAGCTGGGGCAACACTGTGACAGTGCAGCCAGGATCCAACAAGGATCCTGCAGCCCAGACAGGTAGAGGCTGTGCTTCTCCAGACCCCAGGGGTCTTGTTAAATGCAGAGTCTGATTCTGACCTAGCTCTGGGGTGGGTCTGAGAGTCCGCATCTCTAAGGAGCTCCCAGGCAATTCTGATGCCCCTCGTCCCTGGACCACCTTGAGTATCTGGGGTTAATGGACTCCCTCGAGGTCTCCAGGGTGTTCATGGCCGAATAGATGGCAAGCCCGTGACCCTGAACTCCTGCTCCAGTGCTGCTCCTGCCACGCCATGGTCCCGAAACAGAACAGCTCCCTGGGTCTTGCTGAAACACCCAAGGAGCAGCCGGCAGCTTTCTGATGAGGCTCAGAAGCTCTCTCCAAGGAAGTTGGGCTGCAGAACCAGACTCCTGCTAGAATAAAGCAGAATGCTCCATCCAGGAGGGGCTTGTGAAAATGCTTACTGGTAACTTAGAAACATAGTAACACCTTCTCTGGAGTAACAGCCTATGCCTAGGAAGCCAACACATGGGCATCCAGCCTCCACACAAGCACAGAATCAAGTCTACGCGTGCTTCGCCTCTGCCCACAGCATGAGCAGGCCCGGACAGTCCCACGTGTGCACCTCGTTCAGATGTTCCGCCCATCTCTCCGTCCACGAGGCCCCCCAGGCTCACCCTTGAACTCACCCAGGACATGCACAAGCCTTCTTTGCCCCACATTTCAGGAATGAGGCCTCCTACAGACAGCCTTCCAGATCTCTGCAGAATGTGTGATTCCCATTTTTAGCCATAGAAACTCACTGTTCCACCTTGGCGGTGGCTGATATGGACTCATGGGCTGAACTTCTATCACAATAGGTTACCCTGTACTGTCAAGCACAGGCTCGGCCCTGTAGCTGGGTGGTCATCGAAATAGACTCATTGGGAAATGGAGGCAGAAGGTCCAGGGGTTGGAAAGCTGGAAGAGAAGACCTCTCCTGCCATGTACCTTCTTGACACTGTAACATCTGAAACCCATCAATCCCTAGAGCTCCCCAGACTCAAATGGCAGAGCTGGGACCATGGGATGTACTGGGCTCAACTCATGAAATGGGGTGTGTGCGTGGAGTGGGGAGTCTCAGGTTCCCAAGACAGTGTTAATGGGGTTAGGGAGGGAGCTGGTTTATGGGCCCTTCTACAGCCGGTCTCTGGGAAGAGTCTCAGAGAAAGCTCTGGCATTGAGAGCCTTTACTCCAAGACAGATAGAGAGCAAGGGAGGCCCAGGGTTTGAAGAAGGCAGGTGTGGGGTGAGGCTTGGGAAAGGCTTTCTCCTGTAGTTAACCTGGTACATGAGTTGAAGCACTGCTTCCCATGGGAATGTGGCTCTGAGGATCCCATGGCCTCCATTCTACTGAGGGAGAAGATGGACTCACACTCTGAAGAACAAAAACAAGGGACTTGTCTGTTCTCTTCTACCGTGCTACACCTTGCTCTTTGTTCTTGGGACACCCCACTCCCATGCCCTCAGGTGCACAGCAAGAGAGTGAGACACAGGAAGATGTTGTGGAGGCCCCAGAGGCAGACCCCAGCCCCAGGAAAACCCCACTTACTTAGCCTCTTCAGGGATGAGTACTTGCTGGGATGGGTCTTCACTGCAGACTCGTAGGATGGGGGCAGGTGGGCCAAGTTCTGGAAGGAGCGGGAGAAGGAGAGGTCATAGGGCTCAGTGGCCGATGTCAGGATGTTGTTCATCCGAGGCTTCTCTGCAAAAGAAGGGAGGGGTCATGGCATTAGTGGGGACAAAGGCTGGGGGGAAGGCAGGAAGGAAGCATTCAGGTTCCATCTCTCATCCCCATCCTGCTTTCCTGGCCCCCTGTGCTAGGACACAGGTGATGCGGGTGTCTCAGCCTCCCTCAGTGCTCAGCTTCAGTTGCCAACAGGCTGGGGGGCAGGTGCTTTTGGCTGCACTGGCCATGATGGCAGGTTACCCTTCCTTGAATGGCAAACTCTTTCTGCCGGTATATCACTGGGCTGTCTGATGAAAATGTAAGCCTCATGGAGCTGAGTGGGGGGTGTCATAAAATCATCTATTTTGGTGTGAAGGTTCTATCCTTTCCCCAATAGCATTAGGCATACTAGCTCTCAGGCTCAGAAAATATCTGAGTTTGAAGGAGGTAGAGTGACCCATCTTGTCTGCATACCCATAGGACTGGGTCCAGGACCCAGCTCCACCAAGACTACAACCCACACTGTCCGCGAGGTCATTTCACCTCTCACACCACCCCTTCCACCTTTGGCTTCTCCAAGCCCTGCAACTGACAAGCCACTGTGAGCTGCAAAGCCACTTCCTCTTGTTCCTGCTCCTTCCTCTGAAGCCCCCTTAGCCATCTCTGAGCTGCTGGAGGAAGGAACGTGGGCAAAATGCCTAGTACATCATTCTGTTTTCCTCCCTCCATCCCTTGAGATTACAAAGTCTAAGAGAGAGAAGGGAGAGTTGTTCAGTGCCAGACCTGGGGAAAGGAAGTGGGGAAGACATGGAAGGAAAGAACAAAGAGAAGTGAGGTGAATGACTCATGAGGTGAATGAGTTGGGCTGGGCTCTGGGGGCCAGATTAGGAATAACACAGGAGTCGGGGGAAGAGGAGATGCAGGTATGGGTGCTGAGTGGCCATGAAGATGGGGTACAAAAAGGAATAGAGATCCAAGGCAGGAAGACAGGCATGCCTTGGTGCTTGACTGACTTGAAGCACGGCAAGAAGTTAACAGGTATGGCTGGGGAAACAGTGGTACCATTCCCAGAAAGGAGGCAGCTGGGTGGCTCTTGCATCATCCCTCCATCCTCTTGGTTTGGGACATCCAAGAAAGGGCAGGCTCTAACTTTGGACAAATGTATCCGTGGTCTGTGTCTCCCTATGCCTCTTGGCAAAGAGGGTGCTGTGAACCGTAGGACAAAGAGGACTCCTAGGCTTGGTCCAAGGGCAACCTCAATACAGGGAACTCCTGGCTTCTGTATCCCTTCCTGCCTTCACTGGTACCCCCAACACTGGGGATGGAGCCAGGGGAGCCCAGCCAATGAGCTGGTGTTCGCGCCAGCTCAGTACATATGTGAGGGGGTGGGGGATGCTCTACATCCCTGAGTGATCAGAACATGCTGTACTGAAAGAGCCTCCCTGACACGGATCGGGACAGATACCAGGAAGTGGAGTGGGTAGGAAGCTGGGAGCACTGCTACCCAGAGCTGGCTAATAGCCACAGCCCCTTAGCTCTGGTTTCTTCACTTCTGGCCATGCTGGAGAAGAACGAACTTCCCTCTGCCTGTTGGCATCATACTCCCACTGAGGGCATCACTCAGCTCACCCACTTCCAAATGCAACATTTCTGGATGCTCTTACCCCTCACTGTTCTCCAAAACCTGCCACTGAGCCAAAGCCAGACCTTCCTTGCTTTTTCCCTCCACTGTGATTGCCCCTGCCCCCTTGCTCATGCTCTCTCTCCTATTGCTATGCCCTTCCTTATTCTTCCTCTATCCAAATTCTCCCTTCCCCCAAGGCTCTTCGCTATGACAACATCACATCTTTAAAGCCGAGAGAGATACCTGATCTTCAAGCCCCTATTGCTCTTCTGGTCAATACCACCCAGTTTAGTGTCTATGTGGTCTCTGATCATTTGACTCGAGTTGGTCTTGCTGATCTCCAAAGATTGCAATCTCCTTGATAGCAGAAGTCTTGCTTTCCAATTTTTCTGATGCCTTCATAGTGCTTGGCCCAAAATAAGGATCCAATGAATGCTCATGTGCTAATCAAGTAGACACAGGCTGCCTCTTCTCTTGAGAGCTGCTCTGCCAGCTCCTGGGAAAAGTGTAACATCTAAGGGAGGAATGCAGAGAAAACCCTGCTTCCACTAGGCTGCGAGCTGTTCAAGGACAGGGATCGGGTCTCATCTACCCTCATCTCCTCGCACCAGGTAGAAAAAGAAGACAGGAAGAAGAGGAGGGAAGAATGCTTCCTCCTTTTGTATTCAGGGGCTGCGCTTGTGTTGGCTTCTTCCGGGGAAAACCGGCTCATGGTTACTCTTTCAGAACGATAACTGAGCAAGCAGAGCATCCTCGTTTGCCTCTTCTGGCTCCTCTCCCTGCTGCTGCTTCATCACCATGGGCATCCCCCGGGCTTTCTGCTCCCGCCTTCTGCTTTTCTCTTTCAGCCTTCTTGCACAGATTGCCCCTACTCCCAAGGCTTCTGTTACTGCTTCCAAAGCATAACTTACATCTTCAGCTGTCATCTCCCTCCAGACTTCATGTCTGCATCTCTAACTGCCTGTTGAGTGGTTTTTCTTGCAAATCCTACAGTCGTATCCGGCTCTCGATGTCCAGATCCAAGCTCACTGTCAACAGCTCCATCCTCAGTACACTGGTTGCTTTCTTGATTCCTTAGATTGTGTTAATAAGACCCTCCATTCTTCTCCTTGATCGTGGCTTTGCATTTTACTCATAATGGACTCTCATCAGCCATATTCAGTTAGTACCTAAGTTTTCCCAATTCTTTCTATAAAATGTTTCATATCTGAACCCTTCTTTCTCTCCCCACTGTCCACATCACCACTGATACCAGCTTCTTGTAACTGATCTCTCTGATTTCTTCCAGTTCTAATTTCTCCTAGGCCCGAAACCTGAAACACCTTATTAAATCGTTGCTTTCATCATATATTTCCACTAGGAGCTGAGCACTGGAGGGGGACATCAAAATAGTCCACTTTTGTTCTCCGAATTATAATGCAGAAATAGAGCAGATGAGGGGTAGGTCTCTCTGCCAGGTGAGCTGCAGAATTTATCTTTGTTTTGAGTTTCTCTCTCACTAAAATTTAATGGTGTTTTCATTATTGCACAGCAAAGACAGAAGAATGAAGATAGCTCACAATTTATGTGGCTTTCATGTTCTACCAAGTTTTGAGCACATACCAAAATATAGTTGTTCACTGTAGTTCCAAATGGTAAGTTGTGATCTGGTGGGAGGACGTTGAAAGCTAAGAGGGAAACATGGGTTTGTAACCCTTTGGCAATTTGCTGCCATGCCTGTGTTCTGCAACTTTCAGCTTCTTCCTCTGCTGGGAAGCTAAAGCTCAGGTCATCCAGTTGGGTTTTGAGTTTTATTAAATCTTAATTAGTTTGGGGAGCATCAATAGAATTTTTCACATCTAATGTCATTCCTAAATGGTACCACAAGTAGCCTTGGGCAAAGGAGAGTGTTCACTCCTTGCTGTGGACACATGGAATTTATGGCTGCAAGAAGTGATCAAGATTGCAAGTGAAATGCATTAAGAAAGGGGCTTACTCTTTCCCTTTCATGGCAGAAGATCGCTCTGATATTGGAGACAGACACTAGGGGGACAATTGTGTAAAAGTGAGAGTGAGGCCTTGTGGCCCTGGAGGAGGGCGGGTACCTGGCTCCTTACACCTTAGCTTCAGTGAGCCAGTGACCATGTTTGATGCCATAATAGGCATCAGTAGTTAGGATGGAGCCACTTGGAATGAGGATGGAACGCAGAACACTCTCAATCATCTCTCACCATGTGTAGGGGTCTGGGTAGCGCTGCTTAAAATCGGATGGTTATACTGATGATCACCTGAAAATCACAGAAAAAAATTTTTTTAAAGAAGAGTTCAGGAATTCCGTGGTCTCTCCAATACAGAAGCACCTCTCTTGACTTCTACTATGCTTCTCTGAGTCAAAGATAGCACTTCTAAAAAGCTCGGACCTTTGGCTACCCTAGAAATAGGGCAGGGTCCTTCCCCTGCTGTTTTTGTCTCTCTCCTTCTGCATTAGGGCTTCCTCTGTCACCATGATGACCCACCCACATCTGTGGATCTGGCTGACCAGCAATAGAGGCTTTGTTGGGGTGGAGGAGGAGAAGGATGGAGACTAGGGGACATTTGGCAAATACACACATATGTGAGATAGAGAACTGAGCAGGGGAAATAGATCCTTTTTTGGGGAGGAGGGTGTTCAGGTATGGTTAGCCAGGAAGAGGATGCTGTAACTTAAGGTGCTTACACTTTATGGGACTTTGACTTGTCCCAGGTCTTTACACACAGGTATCTGGGTGCATCCTGAGATGTGGCAAGCTGACATGAACTGCCCACTGCCTGGGATCTGGAGTCCTGTGTTCTAGGCTCTGCCCTGCCTATAAGTAACACAGCCTGATATTTCAAAAGCATTGGTTTTAATTAATAACGCAAAAGTCCACATTGATTGAACAAGCCACAAAATTAATAGAGTCATAGTTGCTAAAGCCAGGAGTTCAAGGTATTCTGAGGGCTTCTAAAACTGAATGGTTTGGCTTACCACTAAAGCACAATTCAACATTGTATTATGGCTTCAATTTGACATTGTATTTTTGGTTTTTGTTGGTGCATGCATCTAATTTCAACTAAAGCAAGGGAAAGAGGAGGCATGAGGTCTTAGCTTTAGTTTTAAACCATGGGTCACAGCTCTGCCATCCTCTTAGGTCTAGGTCTGCTTCCATTTCCTGGATGAAACCATCTTTCCTACCTTTGGCATTATACCTTCTGGCTACTCATTCTTTCTTTCTTTTTTTTTTTTTTTTTTCCCGCGGTATGTGGGCCTCTCACTGTTGTGGTCTCTCCCGTTGCGGAGCACAGGCTCCGGACGCGCAGGCCCAGCGGCCATGGCTCACGGGCCCAGCCGCTTTGCGGCCTGTGGGATCCTCCCGGACTGGGGCACGAACCCGCGTCCCCTGCATCGGCAGGCGGACTCTCAACCACTGCGCCACCAGGGAAGCCCTGGCTACTCATTCTTAAGCTCCTTCACTAGATCCCTTTTTCTCTTTTATTCTCTAAATACTAGTGCTCCATAAGGCTCAGGTGTCTTCATGAAGACTTAGGCTCCACCTTCTTGCCCAAATTGATAGGTCTCAAGTCTACACCTCTAGCTTGAGGTCCATCTGGTCTGCAGGGTTAGATTTTAAACTGCTTATGGCCATCCCTGTGAAATTCCTGCTCTTAGCCCAAACCATCATGTCCCAAAGTGAGCTCATCATTTTATTCTCCAAATGCTCAAGCTCTGTCCATGGTACTGACGTTCCATGGGCTTGGAAAGCGAAACTTCAGTCCTCATTCACCGTTTCCCTCCCTTCATCCTCCGTATCCATCCAGTGAATCCCCAAATCCTCTTCCTATGACCATATCCTAAATCCACAATGCATTTTTTTGTTCATATTTCTCTTAGTTCTAGTCTCTGGCCATTTCCAAGACAAATCATCCTGTGTGCTCCTACCAGACAAAATTTCCCCTACCGATGGAATCATTTATATCATTCCTTTGGTTCAGAGCAGGGTCTTTAAATAGTCCTGGACTCTATCCAGTGGGGTATAGGCTTGGGCGGTAAGCCAGCATTTCTCACATGAAGATATTCTCCCTTCCCAAAACAGAATATTAAGTAGTATCCAGGGAAAAACTATTTGCCAAATGCCGGATCTGGATCTGGACTTAAGCAAGAAGAGAGAATCCAGGAAGGGAGATAAAGGATAGATTTGTTCGGCTTGTCCTCCAGAGGCAAGGAGAAGACCAGTTTCATTGTTTTTTGTTGTTATTGTTATTTTTTGGTTTGTTTTTAAACACTATGGCAGCATCAAATAAACAGTTGCAAGAAATGAGAGAACCCAAGTTAAATGGTGGCAGTTAGAAATACTTCTAATCTTCCTTCTCAGAATCTAGGTGTCACCAGGAAAGGGAGATGATTCAGGTTCATTTAATAATCCCTGGTAACCAGCTATGGCCCAGGCTCTGTGCTAAACACTTTCATATTTCTTTCTTTCTTTCTTTCTTTCTTTAATCTTATTTTTTGACTGCATTGGGTCTTCATTGCTGCGTGTGGGCTTTCTCTAGTTGTGGCAAGTGGGAGCTACCGTTTGTTGCAGTGTGTGGGCTTCTCATTGTGGTGGCTTCTCTTGTTGCAGAGCACGAGCTCTAGGCACGCGGGCTTCAGTCGTTGTGGCACACGGGCTCAGTAGTTGTGGCTCACGGGCTCTAGAGCGCAGGCTTAGTAGTTGTGGTGCACAGGCTTAGTTGTTCCGTGGCATGTGGGATCTTCCTGGACCAGGGCTCAAACCCGTGTCCTCTGCATTGGCAGGCAGATTCTTAACCACTGCACCACCAGTGAAGTCCCTCACATACATTTTTTAAACTAGTCTTTGCAATGATTTTCATTTGAATTTATATTATTGACCTACTGATTTCCAGACACTGCAAAAAACTCCTTAAATATCTTATTTGAAGTAATTCTTATAATTTTGTTTACAGATGAGTTTACAAACAGGATAAATGTCTTGAACTTAGATATTTTGTTTACAAGTGCAGGGCTTTTCCTTTTGTTTGAACCTTCAAATATTTTGCTAACATTTGATTTTTTTCATATACTGGCATTAAGGAAAAAAATTTAAAGTATAGAGGTGAAAAATTAAGCCATCTTAAAATAACCATTGTGGCATTTTGTTATGTTTTCTTTTGTTTCCCTCCCCCTATACATTACTATGTGTATGTTTACATACACACACCCGCACACTTAATATTGCAATGAATAACCATTTGCATTTTCACTTTGCACAAGTGAGAACCAGATTACAATGCTTAAAATGAAGAAAAATATGGTGATCTGATCCTCACACTTGTACGAAATAACAAATGCATAAGGTTATTCATTGTAGCATTTTTATAGTAGCAAAAGAAACAACCTAAATGTTCATACCTATATGTACATACACACACACAGATTAAGGTGTAGTTTCCACATATGTAAATAAGCATATACTGCTTTTAATCTGTTTCCTGTATACTTAATGGACAACATGTCTTGAATATATTTTCATGTTTTGAAATAGTCTGTTATATGATTTCACAATAGTCTTTTCTATAGAATAGTCCATTGTGTCTATATATATATATATATAGACATTCCCCTATTAACCTATTAATGTGTATTTGGATTGTTTAAAAGTTCAATAAATGTACACCAAACAACCTTGAACACAGCTCTTTGTCCATGTCTTGTTACTTTAAGCAAATAACTGAAAGCAGCATTTCTTGGTCAGCACACTGCCAATTGCCTGGTGATGTGATGAGGTGGGTTAATGGATTTCCTCATATTGAACTATTCATCTATTCATAGGAAATACCTTACTTGATTTTTATGTCTTATTCTTTCATTACAACACTGGATCCCATTTGCATATATCTTATTTAATTCCTATGTATTCATAAAGAAAAGATGCATTTTTTGGTGCTAACGTGGCAGGTTTTTGTATCAAGATAATGATTTTGTAAAATCAAGTGCATAGTGTTCATCCTTCTGTATGCCTTGAAACTATTAATAGAGCATATGAAAGATCTGTTCTTTGAAAGTTTGAAGGAAGGCAATAATAAAAATGCCTGGTATCTTTTGGGGAGTCCTTCGGTTTGCAGGGTGGTAGGGGCCTGGCTTGTTATTTCACTGACTGTACAACAACAACTTCGGGAGACAGATGTTGTTATCATCACCAATTTAGCATTAAGGAAACTGAGATTTGGAGAGGTTGAATAATTTGCCCAACAGGTGAAGCTGGGATGCAAATCCAGGCAGGCTGGCACTAGAGCCCACATCCTTATGTATCCTGCCTGTCATACCTGGCAACATTTTCCTTGCATATTGATTCATTCACATTTTCTAATTCTACCTTCAGTTTGTAATTTCTGTTTTTCTTAAATCCATCAAACATTTGAAACTTTATTAGCTTAAAACTGTAACATACCCTCAGAAAACTTCTATATAGGAAATTATATTCCTTTTCTCAGTCTTAATGTTCTGTGTTAATATTTTCTGGATTAGCAATTTATTCCCTTTATTCTTCTTTTTCAAACAACTGCCTCTTTACACATCAGGGTTTTTTTCCTCTTCAAATCATGATTTGTTAATTCCTGCCTCCTAATTTTCTTTGGTTTGGTTTGTTATTCTTTTCTAATTTTTGAGCTTGAATCTTTAGTCCATTTATTTTTACTCTTTTCTGTCAACAACATCGGGTCTTTACCTCTGAATTTGTCTCTGGCACAATCCCATGAGCATCAATATGCAATGTTCTTATTGCTGTTAAGTCCTAAATGATCTGTAATTACAGCCTTAATTTTCTCTCTGACCCAAGATTTCTGTAGAAGAGTGTTGTTAACTTTCAAAGTGTTTGGGTTTGTCGGTTTGAACTTTTGCCATTTTATTGTATTGCAGTCAGAAAACAGGGCCTGTACAATTTCTGCTTTGAGGAATTTATTGAGGTTTTCTTTTGGGGCCAATATATGATCAATTTTTTGTGAATGTTTCATGAGTTATTAGAGAAGAGGTATTATTTTCTTCTCATAGAGTATAAGTTGACATATATCTATTAAATCAGATACATGAAATATATTATTCAGTTCCTCTCTATCCTAACTCATTCTTTGCCTACTTAATCTGTCAAAGACTGAGGGAGGTGTCTCCAGCTCTCCCACTATTGTTGGGTTCCTGTCATTTTCTCTTTGTATTCGTTATAGAATTGGTTTTACATATTTCATAGTTACATTGTTCAGAACAAAAAAAGCTCATGGTGCTTATGTCTTCTTTGTGGCTTGTACCCTTTATCAACATTAAATAACACTTTCTGTCCTATTTCATGCCTTTTTTTTGCCTTTAAGTCTGCTTCATCTGATATTTATATTACCAACCCAGCTTTCTTTTTGTTTGCATTCTTCTGATAAACTTTGCCTATCCTTTTGTATGTAACCTTTCTGTGTCATGTTGTTTTATGCTTATCTCTTGACAAGAGTGTACAATTTTACGAAAATTTACCTATGTGCTTTGGCGCTTTCTGGGTTGTCTTGGTGGCTAAAAATGAGTCCTTCTGGCTCAGAAAATTGTCCTTCCTTCTACTGTTGCATCCCAGCTCCCTGTTATACTTGTATGTATATGATATAATCCTGCTGCCCTCCACACACCTCAAACTCTAAATCATGGTTAATTGACTAGATATGAATACCTGACTCACCTGGGCCAATTGGAGCTCCTTCTCTAGAAATTAGGAACCATTAAAAGAGAGAGATTTGGTCTCTCTGCATGGCTGGACCTATGACATGTAAACTAGGTAGCTATGGCCAGTCTTGTAGATTTGGAAGAGAGAAAGTCAGTCTTTAGAGACTATGGCACATCATATTTTACAAAAAATGGTGACAGTTATATTTCTAGTCCCACACGCTGTCCCAAAACCTTCCCATTCTCCCATGAGATATGGTCTCTTCTCCATGAAACTGGAGGGCCTTCCTGACTGCCTCAATGAGCATCGTGCAGCAGAAGTAACACTGCATGCCTTCCACAGCTCTCTCTCTTTTGAAACATTCAGCCTTGGATCCCAGCCACCATACTGTAAGCAAGTCCAGGCCATGTGCAAAGGCTGCCTATAAGGGCTGACAGCTCCAGCTCAGGTATCCATCAACAACCAGTGTCAACTGCCTTTGACTGCATCAACTGTCAACAGATGTTTGAGTGAGAAAGACTTCAGATGATTCCAACCCCCAGCCTTGTAGATGTCCAAGCTAACACAAGTGGATCAGAGACGAGCTCTACCCACTGAACCCTGCCCAAATCAGAGATGTGTGAGCAAAATAAGTGTTGGTTTTATTGTATTGTTTTCTAAAATTAAAATTTTAAATTTGAGATCATTGTAGATCCACATGCAACTGTAAGAAACAATACAGATATCTTGTGTATCCTTTAGCCAGTTTCCCCAGTAGTAACATTTTGCAAAACTATAGCACTATATCAAAACCAGAATATTGACATCGATACAGTCAAGGTATGGAACATTTCCATCAGGAGGCAGAAATGATTCCTCATGCTGCCTTTTTACAGCCACACCCACTTCCTTTCTCCATCCACCCCCTCACTAACCCCTGGTAACCATTAACCTATCCATCATTTCTATAATTTTGTCATTTCAAGAGTGTTATATGAATGGACTCATACAGTATATAATTTTGAGATTGGATTTTTTTCATCAAGCATAATTCTCTGCAGAGTCATCCAGGAATGCATCAATAGTTCATTCCATCTTATTTCAGAGTAGCAAATATTCTGTGGTGTGGATATACCACAGTTAAACTATTCATCTGTTGAAGGACATCTGGGTTGTTTTCAGTTTTATGATATTATGAATAGAGCTGCTATAAACATTCATGTGAACTTTTTTGTGTCCAGATAAGTCTTCCCTTATCTGGGATAAATGCTTAGGAGTGCAGTTGCTGGATTGTTTAGTAGCTACATGTTTATTTATTTATTTATAAAGAATCTGCCAAACTGTTTACCAGAGTGGCTGTACCATTTTACATTCCCACCAGCAATGAATGAGTGATCCAGTTTCTCCACATCCTTGCCAGCATTTGGTGTTGTCACTGTTTTTTATTTTAGCCACGTTTAGCCTTGATAGCTATGGAGTGATATCTTTGTAGCTTTTGTTTGCATTTCCCTAATGGCTAACGTTGTTAAACATGTTTTCATGGGCTTATTTGTCATCTGTTTATTTTCTTCAGTGAAATGTTTCTTGATTACTTTTGCTTACTTTCTAATCAGATTGTTTACATTTTTCCTGTTAATTTTTGAGAATTCTTTTTATATGCCAGATAATAGTTATTTGTAGGATACATGGTTTGTAAATATTTTCTCCCAGGCTGAAGCCTATCTTATCCTTTTTTTTTTTTTTTTTTGGCGTTACGCAGGCCTCTCCTGTTGCGGAGCACAGGCTCCGGACGCGCAGGCTCAGCGGCCATGGCTCACGGGCCCAGCCGCTCTGCGGCATGTGGGATCTTCCCGGACCGGGGCACGAACCCGTGTTCCCTGCATCGGCCGGTGGACTCTCAACCACTGCGCCACCAGGGAAGCCCTTGTCATCCTTTTAACATGGTATTTTGCAGAACAAAACTTTAAATTTTGATGAAGCCTAATTTATCAGTTTTTTTTTTCCTTTATGGATTGTGCTTTTGGTGTCAAGTCTAAAACCTCATTTCCTGGCCCTAGGTCCCAAAGATTTTCTCCTTTCTTTCGACATGTGTTATAGTTTTATGTTTACATTTAAGTCCATGATCCATTTGGAGTTAATTTCTGTATAAGGCATGAGATTTAGGTTGAGGGTTTTTTATTGTTGTTTGTTTTTTGCCTGCAGATCTGATGTTCAGTTGCTTTAGAGCCTTTTAAAAAGGCTCTCTTTCCTCCACTTAATTGCTTTTGCACATTTGTCAAAAAGTCAGTCGAACATATTTCTGTGGGTCTATTTCTGGGTTTTCTATTCTGTTCCATTGATCTACATGTCTATTCCTCTGCCAATACCAGACAGTCTTGATCATTGTGGCTACATGATATTTCTTGAAATTGAGTAGACTGATCGCTCCCACTTTATTTTTCCTTTTATGATTATGATTATTATTTTTTTTGCGGTACGCGGGCCTCTCACTGTTGTGGCCTCTCTCGCTGCGGAGCACAGGCTCCGGATGCGCAGGCTCAGCGGCCATGGCTCACGGGCCCAGCCGCTCTGCGGCATGTGGGAAATTCCCGGACCGGGGCATGAACCCATGTCCCCTGCATCGGCAGGCAGACTCTCAACCACTGCGCCACCAGGGAAGCCCTATTTTTCCTTTTAAAAGTTATTTTAGCTATTCTAGTTTTTTTTTTTTTTTGCCTTTCTGCATAAATTTTAGAATAATATTGTCTGTATCTTAAAAATTCTTGAGAAGATGTTGATAGGAATTCTGTTAAATCTGTATATTATTTGGGGAAAATTGTCATGTTTACTCCATTGAATTTTTCATCCCATGAGCGTGATATGTCTCTATTTATATTGTACAATTTTAATTCCTTTGACATTTTTATTATATCTAAAAGTTATTTTCTTGGGACTTCCCTGGTGCAACAATGGTTAAGAATCTGCCTGCCAATGCAGGGGACATGGGTTCGAGCCCTGGTCCAGGAGGATCCCACATGCCCCGGAGCAACTAAGCCCGTGCGCCACAACTACTGAGCCTGCGCTCTGGAGCCCGCAAGCCACAACTACTGAAGCCCACACGCCCTAGGGCCTGTGCTCTGCAACAAGAGAAGCCACCGCAATGAGAAGCATGCACACCGCAATGAAGAGTAGACCCCGCTCACCACAACTAGAGAAAGCCCGCATGCAGCAACGAAGACCCAACACACGCCAAAAATAAATAATAAATAAAATAAAAATTTAAAAATAAATAAATATAAAGTTATTTTCTTAGTGATTGCTCTAGGGATTACAATATGCATCTTCACTCATTACATTCTTTAGAAGTAACTTATTAATAGTAGAACATGGAAACTTTCCCCAATGTTGCTCCAATGAGCCCTCCCCTATTGTACTATAATTGTCATATATATTATCTATTTATCTATCTATCTTTCTACCTATCTTTCTATCATCTACCTATGTATATGTATACATGTTATACCCAATACTACAGTATTAAAATGATTTACAAAATTTTAAGTCTTTTCAAAAAGTTAAGACATGAGAAAAATATGTGTGCTGAGTCTCTCACATTAACCACATATGTATTGTTTCTGGTGTTTTACATTTCTTCCTGTGAATTTGAATTACTGCCTGGTGCCGATTTCCTTTCAGCCCATGAACTTTCTTTAGTGTTTCTTATAAGTCAGGTCTGCTATCAGAGAATTTTCTCAGTCTTTGTTTATCTGAGGATGTCTTTATTTCACCTTTGCTTTGGAAGGTTAATCTTGCTGGATATAGAATTCTCGGCTGATAGTTTTTCTCTTATCACTTCAAATAGGTATTTCCAACTGCCTCTGGCCTCCATGGCTTCAGATGAGAAGTCAGCCATTAATCATACTGATGCTCCTCTAATGTGGTGAGAGGGCAAGGGTGTCACTCAACACTCCAAATCGAGTGGGTCCCTTCTGATTTAACAGTAGCACAGATGCCAGTACACATAGCCTGCCCCATCCTGGCAGAACCTCTGTGATGACTGATCTGTGGGGAGGCTGGGAGAAGTCCTAGGCAAGAATGTCATAAACTCTTACTATTCCTACCTGAAGTTCAGCAGTTTTTCATACATAAACACTTCTCAGATGGTTGGGTACTTTTTGATCAATTTTTAGAGAACTGAAATGGCTGTTTGTATCAATTTTGTCCAGTTTAGCAGCTGTTTGATGAGGAGAGGATTTGCTCACCTTCTCACTGGGCTTTGGCTTACCTCCTCCAGGTTTTAGGATACTTTCCCTGATCACACCCCTGCTCCTGTTTCTCCACCAGGCTGGGGGGGGTGTCTCCCTTGCAACCTGGAGACCTCGGTGCTCAGCCAAAGAGATGCTGGGGGGAGGTAGGGAAGAAAGGGGAGCTCTGGCTGGGTCCTTAGACTCAAGGTGGCTCAAAGGTGTTTTCAAGCCTTTTGTATCAGTAAAGTCCCAAATACATTTTAGGCTGAGCATTTTGTATCCACAGAGAATGAGATCTGTGTCCAGACTCATTCACACATTTTAATAGTTAGAATATTGGCTGGGAAAAGTAATTTGGTATTGAAGACACTTCGTAGGAGGGCATAATAGGTTCCAAAATTCCTCTACCCTGAGATAAAGGGAATTACTTCTTGCTAAAACCTGACATATTTTCAGAAATAGAAAATTCCACATGAGGCTTTTTGCTGGCTTTGCTGTAAGTGGGAACTCCGTGGTCCCCTCTATCTCTTCTTGGTTGCGAGGGGCAACACTGATTCCATGTGAAGACCACCTGGGGCTCACATCAAAGCAGGTACTTGTGGGTCCCTCTAGAACAGTGTTTCTAAGACTGGCTCCATGAAATCTTGTAGATTCCTTGGAATTGCCTCAAGGGCTACTGTATAAGAGATAGAATCTGGTGGGTGATGTTTTACACTGTTGCCCCGACCCTGGCCTCACCCAGAGCAGCTTGGTTTCCATCTGTCTTCTGTATTGGGCTTCTACGTAAGATTCATTTGGAGAGACAGTTCCAGTGTTTACAAGTTTAAAATCAACTGATCAAGCTCAGTATCTCATCTTAATGGTGAGAAAAGAGGCCCTAAGAAGTGAAGTGACCTGCCCAATATCACAAAGTTGGTGGCAGACAAAGGACTAGGTCTTACTTGTATTCTTTCATGGTGCATCATTGTCCAGAGCTTGTGGACAAAGACTCCCTTGTGTCCTCCAGCAGGGGTTCCAAAGAACTGTGCATTTTCTGGTGGCTCTGCCCCTCTTTGCTAGCTGCACGTGGCTGTAGTGTACACCTGGCTTCCCTGAAATGCTTTGAATTCTGGGGGAGGAGGGAGAATGGGGGGTGGTACTGGGTCAAATAAGTGTTGGATCTTATCCTTCCTCGTGGATATTCACCATGCATGTTAAAAGCTCCAAGAAGTCTAGCCATAAATAACCCATTTAATTAGTTATTTGACCATTTTTTTAAACCTAACGGTCAGGGTGCAGACAGGAAACAGATACACAACCAATTGGGTATTTTAAGGGGACTCTAATAAAGGAACTATCTTCAAAGGTGTGAGCAGGATGTAAGAAGCCCATAAAGGGTAGTACAGTACCCTGGGACTAGTAAGAGTTGGGGGCTTCATTCAAACCTGCCCTGACTGGTAAAGGAAGGGAGTGGCTTCTGCAGCCTAACGTGGGAGAGAGCTGTGTAGACAGGCCCCCTGACCTTTAGATGAGGGACAAAGCCAGTCCTCCACGAATGTACCATGAGGTAGCCTAGGAAATAAGTCTCCCAACTTCACTCTCCTTCATCCCTTTGATCTCTTGCCAGGATTCGCTGTTTACCAAACCCAACTAATATCCATAGAACAAACTATCCCAGTGAAGCAGTCCATAAAGGTCAGCACCTAGGAGACTGAGTAGGGTGGGGAGTCAATATGGAGGATCAAATGGAAAAACCATCCAACGCAGACGTGCTAACTCTTCCTGACAAATGCTACTCTACGACATCCCGAAGATGGTCTATGGGGGTTTGGGCAGATGGTGTTCTAGGTAATGGAGTTTTGGGGTGAGTGAGCAGCTAGTTTGTTTGTTTTTTTGGTTTTTTTTTGGCTGCGTTGGGTCTTCGTTGCTGTGCGTGAGCTTTTTCTAGTTGCAGCGAGCAGGGGCTACTCTTTGTTGTGGTGCACAGGCTTCTCATCGCCGTGGCTTCTCTTATTGTGGAGCATGGGCTCTAGGTGCGCGGGCTTCAGTAGTTGTGGGATGTGGGCTCAGTAGTTTTCGCGCATGGGCCTAGTTGCTCTGTGGCATGTGGGATCTTCCCGGACCAGGGCTCGAACCCGTGTCCCCTGCATTGGCAGGTGGATTCTTAACCACTGCGCCACCAGGGAAGCCCAGCAGCTAGGTATTGATGTGGGAAAGTCAAAAGCAGAATTCATGCCCTACAAAGAGTAGGGAGGCTAACAATTCCAGGAATTTGCCTGGAGCTCCTCTCTACCCGTGATGTGATGTGCATACAGTGTGTTGGATTTGGTCTCTCCTTGGACTTATCAGTGGATCACATCTCCATTCCCTCAATTCCCACTCTCCCCTCCCCCTTCTCCTTCAGGGAGTCCTGGGCCTTGGCACAGTGCCCAGTCACGGCCATCAGCCTCCTGATGGATTGAGCTGGATAACATAATTAATTAGCGCTCAGGACTCATGGATCAATATGCTGACAAGACTATAAAGTGACAAAACAATCTCCATCGGAGCTCCAAGGCTGCTTGAAGGAAGCAGAGAAGTAAGGTGGGGCCCACACACCGAGAGCATCTGTGTAGCCCATCCGTGGTGAGCAGGCCTCTTAGAATTGGAAGATTCTGCAGCCCCCCACCCCCCGGCCTCTGCAGTTGTGGACATTGCTGGATCCGGCAGTGAGTTTCCTCATATTGGTGTCTGGTTTAACTGCTAAGGGAAGTGGCTAGTTTTCTCTGTGGAGCAAATAAACTGTGTGCTTACATGTGTGTGCATGCAGTTCTGTGTCTGCGTGTTTGCTTATGTGCGTGGTTGGAAGGGGGAGAGGGTGATTTGGTTGGTGGTGGACATTCCTGGTGTGAATTCAGTGATAGATGTAGCAAAAGCAGTTTCCGTTGAGTGAGTCAGAGGAAGGTTACAGGGAACAAATAATACCCAAAGACATCAACAATGATGGGATTAATGGGCTCCTGAGAGTACAAAACAGAGGTAGTCTGCATATTGGTTATAGATTCTCAAGTCTCTGGTCTCATCAGCACACACTGGAATTGCTATGATACCCTCTGAATTTCCTCCCTGCCTCTAGCCTTTGCCCCTTTGTGTCCACCTTGCGCACTCCTGCTAGAATAGTCTTCTTTAAAGAATTACTTTTAGAGAATTTGTAAAGGTTACTTTCCATTTACAGTTATTACAACATATTGGCTATATCCCCCGTGTTGTGCAATGCAGCCTTGAGTCTGTCTTACACCCAATAGTTTGTACCCCCCACTCCCTCACCCCTATCTTGCCCCTCCCCACCTCCCCACTGGTAACCACTAGCTTGTTCTCTATATCTGTGAGTCTGCTTCTTTTATGTTATCTTCACTAGTTTGTTGTATTTTTTAGGTTCCACATATAAGTGATATCATACAGTATTTATCTTTCTCTGTCTGACTTATGTCACATAGCATAATGCCCTCCAAGTCCATCCATGTTGCTGCAAATGGCAACATTTTCTTCTTTTTTATGTCTGAGTAGTATAGAATAGTCTTTCTTAAACACCAATTTCACCCTGGCCTTTAGCCTGTAAGTATTACAAACTACCAATAGGTTAAAGCTTACAGAGCACAGGCTCCGGACGCGCAGGCTCAGTGGCCATGGCTCACGGGCCCAGCTGCTCCGCGGCATGTGGGATCTTCCCAGACCAGGGCACAAACCCGTGTCCCCTGCATCGGCAGGCAGACTCTGAACCACTGCGCCACCAGGGAACCCCAGGAAATAGTATTTTTGAAAGGATCCTGGGTGATACATCTGCAGCTGGAATCTGGACCACACTTTGAGAAATGTGGCAGATGTCACTGCATTTTCATATGATTTAGGCCTATTTCATCTCCCTCAACACTCCAGTGACTTCTAACGACTGGTTTTCCCTCCGCTTTTCCCAACCCCCATCACCACCTCAGTGCTTTGCTCAAAAACATCTTCCACCTAAACCACTCCTTCCCTCCTCTCCTCCTCCAAACCCTTCCAGTCTTTGGTGATAATACTCCAGTTTCATCTCCACAAAGTCATCCTCAGGTCCTCCAATGCACAGTGATGTTCCTTGCCCTTCTGATAACTGGAGCCTTTATGTCTGCCCCCATTTGCTTTTGGTGCCTACCTGTATATCATTTTGCTTTTTTACATCTCTGTCTCATTCATTCACTCTTTCCAAGATGATTAAATACGTCGGCATGTAGGGCACTTCTCCCCAGCTATGAATACATTGAACATTGTTGGAGGTGGAGACTGATTGTACTTCTTTTGTGTTTACCTTAACACCATCCTCCCTGGGCTGGGCCCCTCGGGGCACTTGTACAATTTGTTGATGAATGAATGAGTCAATGAATCAACTCTTGAGGCAGTGGAGGATGGGCAAGAGGCCATGGCAATGACATTCGATTGCCCATCCTCCTTTCTCTCTTCTCGTTCTCTCCCTCTTCTTCTTCAGCTCAGAGTGGCAGATTTTTCTGGGCCTGTAGCCAAGTGTGTGGGTTGTAATATTTCGTATGTGTCTGAGTATGAGTGTGTGGGGAGGCATAAGGCACCCCTCCTTCCCCACCTCAAATCCAACCCACATTTCACACTTCTTCTTGAGGATTAATTGCCATTCTAATGCATGCCAGCACAATGCCTTTCATCTTCGGGGCTTGAAAAGGTCGATGCAGAGAGGCAGGCCTGTGAGTCATGGTGTCGGAAGGTGGGATTCCTCCCAAGCTGACTGGCTGGTTGCCAATGACACTGTGAGGTCCCCCATCTCTGTGCTTCCAGCCATTCTCTCTCCTCGCCTTGGTCTTCTCCTCTTCAGAGGCTTTGACGACGGGTCCCCGGGGTCCCACCCCTGAGAGTCTGGCTTCACGTCAGCCCCTCCCTAGTGGGCCTGCTCTGCTTCCCCACTTCTGGCAAGGACTGTCATTTTCAATGCTGCCTGAAGAAAACGGCCTCACATGGATTGTCAGTCCCACAGAGGAAAACAATGTGTCTTCTGCCAGATTCACTTAAAAAGACAAACTTTGGGCTCCCTGAGAGAGCTGCTTGCCACCTGCTGGGATCTGCTTCTCCAGGAGAGCTTTGGCTCATCTGGGCCTGGAGGCACCCGAGCAGTGTTTGCTCTGCTTGCAGCTATTGTCATCACCACAGGAGTATTTACCATCCCCTCGACTCCAGGGGACTAGTCATCCACCTGGTAATAAAGACTTGAGCATATTCCTGAGAGCTGTTTAAATCATACCCATGGAAAGTCAGCCTTGGAATGCCTTGGGATTACCTGGAGCGGGATAGGGGATGAGTCCCAGGTACGTGATGCTGTGGCTTTGGGAGAGAGTGGGATGGTATTGGCCTCTGACACTGGGCCAAACTGGCCCGTCAGGTGGGCTCCCTCAGGGGGTTTAAGGCATATGATAGTCCCTCAGAAGTGTGATTATTGTGAGACTCGATGGCAAATTCCAGATTCTTCTCACCCCCACCCACAGGCATCCCATCCTACAATTTCCTGAGCTTGATCTAGGCACTCAGCACATCTACTGGGTGACACAAAGTAGCTCAGTATTGCAAAAAGCAACTCCAGTTGAAGTAACTAAAACAGAGGGATGATTAATATTTAGAGGGCATGTAGTCTGTGGGGAAACCCTGAAATATCCTGAATAAAAAGTAGGCCACCAGAGGGTCTGCAGCTATTCTGTAACTCTTATGAGCTGTGAGTGTACCTGACATAGTACTGTATTTCCCTTTAAGAAGTGCAATTTTTTTTGTTATCTGGGTCCATTGTTAATCTGCACACCTGTTCTTTACGTTACAATACCAACTGGAGGACATTCTAAGCCTCATGCCTGGACCAAGAAACCAGATGCATTGTTATAATTCCCAGTATAAATGGAGTCTTACTGTATTGGGCAAAGACAATCATCTTTTTTCCTATCAGTTCCTGACACTATTTGTCGTGTCAGGCACTTACTGTGCTAAGTAATTGACAAGTATCATGTCATTGAAACCTCACCGTAATTCTATCAGGTCGTTCACATTTTATCAATGGCACTGAGTTGCCCAAGGTCGCACAGAATATAAGTGGCTGAACCCAGATTCAAACTCACATCTACAGAATCCAAACACAGTGCTCTTGAAGTCTACACGGTGCTGCTATCTTGCTAGAATGTGCAAATAGAGACTGGTCTGTAGCATCAACTGCAGAGCTGGACAGAGTTTCTAGGGGGATCCAGGGTCTCTTCTTTGCAAACTGGTAATAAGTGGCTGATACTTGGAGAACGTCTCATATAATTTCTAACCTACAGGACCCGTTCTTACACCCACCCCACACAGCTCTATGAAGCGGTCCCCAACTCAGCCCAGAGCAATGGGCTTGCATCATCGTCCTTGCATTTCCCCATTGACGACAATCTTGTGGCTTCTCATTGCAGCCCTTCTGTTACTTCACCTAAAAACCATCATCCAATCAGTGCACTCAGCTTAGCAGAAGGTGGCCAGACTGCTAAGGACACAGGTGGCCAGTAGTTCAGGCAGTGGGTGCTCTCCTTTTGGGGACCGTCATGCAGAGCACTGATAATAGGATCTGGAATAAATAACGAGCATGCTGGAGGTCCCCTGCCCTTCCAGGCCTTCTTCCCAGCCCACGACCTTCTTAGAATAGTCCCAGCATATAGCATCTTACTGGCCTCTCCATGGAGTTCCATCTTCATGCAACGGAATGATTTCCTGCATTGCTGGAATGTCTCTACCCCCTTGGCTACTGGCTCACTTCTTACCCATCCTTCAAGGCCAGCCAAAAGACCACTTCTTCCACTGCAGCCTTCTCCAGTCTTTCAGCTGCAGGCGATCTCTCCTCACTGGGAACTCCCTTATGCTTTATAATTTCTTGGGGGCACTTGCCACTTTCTACTTCGTGTTATAATCACATGGGTGCATACCTTGTCTCTTCTATCACATTGTAAGTGCCTTGATGGCGAGTGATAGAGGATTCATCTTTGTATTTCCCAAGTTGTTTAACATAGTGCTTTCACTCAATAAGCATCTACTGGATGAATAAATAAGCCCATTATGCTGGGCACTTGGGGAGATAGGAGGGTGGATCTGACACAATCCTACTTGCACACAATAGGTGTTCAATAAATATTTTTGAATGAAATAATAAATACATGAATATATAATTGCAGAGGGTACATAAAATATTTTGAAAATTTTTCTAAAGGGAAGGCTTCATAAAGAAGGTAAATCTTGAGCAAGGCGACAAAAGAGACTTGATTTTGGACTGGGGGATGGGAAACCAGAGGAAGGCACTTCTTTCCTGCAAAGGAAAGCCAAGAATAAAGAGTGAGGGTGGAGCTTGCAGGAGAGAGGGTTAGGATTAGCTAGAGGGTGTGTGTGGGGAAGGTAGCAATAAAGGTAGGTAGGATGAAGCTAGGTTATGGCAGTTTTTAATGGCAGGTTGAAGACTGACTTTATCCTGATGGTCCCCAAACAGGAGGGTGATATAACAAAGGCCTCTTTCCTAAGGATTGATAAATGGGAAGGACTAAAATGGGGAAGGGAAATTAGTTTGTAGGTGTTATGGACTGAATGTTTGCATTCCCTCAAAATGCATGTGTTGAAATCCTAACCTCGAGTGTGATGGTGTTTAGAGGTAGGGCCTTTGAAAGGTAATTAGGTCACGAGGGTGGGGCCCTCACGAATGGGATTAGTGTCCTTGTTGAAGCGACCCCACAGAGCTCTCCAGACCTTTTTCAGCCAGATGAGGGCACAAAAGCAAGTTGGCAGGCTGCAACCCAGAAGAGGGCTCTCCCCAGAACCCGACTATGCTGGCACCCTGATCTCAGACTCCCAGCCTCCAGAACTGTGAGAAATAAATCTCTGTTGTTTATAAGCCACTCAGTCAATGGTAATTTGCTGTAGCCAAGGGACTAAGACTGCAGAAATGCAAGTGGGAGGTAATGGGAGCTGAATCAACCCGAGGTTACTTCCAGATTGAGGTCTCTATAATGTATGGTCTTTAATGAGCAAAGGGCCAGGCAGAAGATGTAAAGAGAGCTGGTAATAAATACTCCATTACATCTCTTCCTTGGAGGACTTGTTCCTGCTTGTTGTTGGCTTCAGCACTTGTCTCAGGCAGACGGGCTAACAGGCAGAGCTCAACTTTGATGATGACCACAACCCAAGCCACTGTCCCTACCCACAGTCTTAGATCCCTGAGGAGGTCTCTGTTTGGGGCTCTAAATAAAATGTGAGGATGGGGAGAGGTGGAGAGATGCTGTGTCCTGTTCCCACCTCCTCCAGAAAGACCACCTTCACTGGTAGCAACACAACTATTTTCAGGTATCTGTGCACCCAGTGGAGAAGGACATGGAGCTCCCTTGGATAATACTCAGGGGAGACCTTGGAAATCATTCTGTGCTGAGAATTGGGATACATGTGGGGCTGGGGGGGAAGCCTCCAGAGGCTGGAATAAAATGGAAAAAAAAAAAAAAAGCCTTGCTAGGATGGGGAAGGGCACGGATGCCTGGAGCCATGGATGAGTGCCAATGTCATAAATGTAAAGGACTCAGTAAACTGTAGGGACTGTCTAGGTTCTTTACCTATATTACTCTATTTAATCTCTACCACAACTTCTAGGAGGTAGGAACTTGTATTATGCCCATTTTATAGATGAGAAAATTGAGGCACAGAGAGGTAACTTGCCAGTCACATGACCAATAGGCCATGGCTGTTGGTCAGGGCACAGGCTGATGAACCCAGACGAATCTGATGAATCTGATAAATCTCAACCCTCATGAACCGGATCTGAGCTGCTGCTTTGTTCCCAATACATCACAGCTGATCCTGTCACAGGCACATCCTACTCAGATCAGTTACTAACACACCTGAGCAGACCTTATTGGTCTCCTGGGAATCCTGGCCATATGAATGGTACAGTAACATAACAAACATCTACTGATATCCCCAGTGGGGAAGAAAGGACGATTAATAAATTCACCATTTGCTGTACAATTCCACTGTGAGGCAAGTTTGCCTGTTAGGTTGAGAGATGTCTACCGTCATCACAGAGGTCAGCTCCCTTGCTAGGAAACATTTCCTTGCTTTGTTTGTGAAAAATGCGCACACTGCTCCTTTTCTTTATGAGTAGGGAGAGTCTTCCGTGAAGAACATCTTAAATAAATGACTAGCCTTGACAACAGACACACCAGTGATGCTACTTGATACAGTGGCATTCTGGGACCTTCCATTAGGTGTGATAAAGCACAGGAGCCATGGAGGAAGCATCCCACTTCTGTGCCCCTTTCCTGGGCTCCTGGAAGACTCTGGGAATATCGCTATCTCCCCTCTGAAAACAACTCTAGCTGTTACTGGCTTTAATTTTTAAAAACTATATAATTAACACATGTCATTGTTGAAAAACTAGAAAATAACAATGAACTAAAGAAAAGCTGTCTAATTTTTTCCACCTAAAAAGGGATAATGCTGAACAAACTGTTTTGCGATGTGAATTTTCAGTGACAAAACGCTGTGGATATTTTTCAAAGTCAATAATGAACTCTTCTACGTTGATTGTAAATAGTACCTTAGTATTCAGCCATATAGACAAGCATCATAATCTGATAGATGGTGGTGGTTTGTTTGTTTCACCAGTTTCCTATTGTTATATATTTAAGTTGTTTCCATTTCAATGGTGTTATAAACAATACTTTATATCTCTACACAACTCTGTGCAGGTCTTAATTGTTTTCCTTAGGAGAAATTTCTAGAATCAGAATTTCTAGGTTAGAGGGAATGTAATTTTAAAGATTTTGGTTTAATTTCTTGTCAGATAGTTGTGCTGAGTCATACGTCTTTTGCTTGCCAGTTTCCCCTCACTCTGTATATCATGGGTATTATCTTTTTCTATTTGGGGAGAATAGTTTTTGTCAAGTTGAAAGGCTGTAGTGAGATTAATCATTTTTTAAATTTCCCCTATGTTTCACAGTGGAAATATCTTTGATATATGTTCGACTATGTTTAATAGTTTCTTTTGCTCATTTCTCACCCATTGGGGTGATTATCTTTTTTTTTTTTGTCTTGCCACGTGGCACGTGGGATCTTAATTCCCCCACCAGGGATCGAACCTATGCCCCCTGCATTGGAAGCACAGAGTCTCAACCACTGGACCGCCAGGGAACTGCCTGATTATCTTATTTTTATCCTTTAAAAATGTTCTTGGGCTTCCCTGGTGGCGCAGTGGTTGAGAGCCCGCCTGCCGATGCAGGGGACACGGGTTCGTGCCCCGGTCCGGGAGGATCCCACATGCCGCGGAGCGGCTGGGCCCGTGAGCCATGGCCGCTGAGCCTGCGCGTCCGGAGCCTGTGCTTCGCAACGGGAGAGGCCACAACAGTGAGAGGCCCGCCTACCGCAAAAAAAAAAAAAAAAAAAAATGTTCTTAAAGAATTCTACATAGACAGTATATTGCTCTCACATCAAAACATTTTTCCCAATTTTTCAAAATTATTTGCCTTTTAATTTTTTGACTTATAAATATCTTAAATTCAAATGTAGTCAGACTTATCTGTATTTTCCTCTATGTTTTGTCTCTTTGGCAATTTATTAATTTACAATTCAAAAGGCAATTCTGGGGCACAGACCCTGAGCCTAGTGTGGGGATCTGTTTAAAGAGACCATTCCCATTCCCAGATGGCACAAATATTTTTTTTTTATTCTTTTATGGTTTCACTTGTGGTATTTTAGTCTTCAATATACATGGAATTTATTGTGTTAGGTCACGAGATAAGAATTTAATTTAGAGTGGTTAACTATTAAGTCCAATGCAGCCTTTCTTCACTTTTATGCAAATCCATCTTAATCCTATACCAAATAATTATGCATCAAGGAAACCCACATGTTTGGTGGGTGAGCGCACAGGCTATTTAGATGAACGATAGTAAGGAAATGTTGCCCAGTGAGAGGTCTGCAGGGCCAACTGTCTGCAAACTTACATCCAGAAAACATTCAGTAGTTTTGAGGCTATTTTGATAGTAGAGGAGCAACTAGGGAAATCAAGAGTTTGACTAGGAATCTATCTTGTAAAATATTAAGCAGCAGTTGAATATAAAAGAAAAAAAAATGGTGGGACTTCCCTGGTGGCGCAGTGGTTAAGAATCCGCCTGCCAATGCAGGGGACACGGGCTCGAGCCCTGGTCCGGGAAGATCCACATGCCATGGAGCAACTAAGTCCGCGTTTCACAACTACTGAGCCCACATGCCACAACTACTGAAGCCCCCACGCCTACAGCCTGTGGTCCGCAACAAAAGAAGCCACCACAATGCGAAGCCTGTGCACTGCAGTGAAGAGTAGCCCCTGCTTGCCACAACTAGAGAAAGCCCGTGTGTAGCGATGAAGACCCAACGCAGCCAAAAATAAATAAATTTATAAAAAATAAAAAAACAAAAGAAAATGGAGAGCTAGGCTAGGTCATCGGGTGAAGCTGGCCTCCTGCAGGCTGCGTGGTCTTTATTATTAAGTGAGCACTAGTTTCCTCCAAATGTCTGTGTTTCAGTGCTTTCTATGTTGATCACAATCCATTACACATGAAATTCCATGCTGCTTATTCTGTCTTTTTGCTACCACTTTCACACTGTTCTAATCATTAAGTTTTCATGTTACCTTTAAACGTCTAACAGTGCAACTATCCACCTGTATTTTTCATGTGTGTATATACATAGTAGTCTCAAGCACTTATGCTTCCAGAGGTATTTTACTATTATGTTGTGAAATTAACAAATTTAGATTTTTGTTTGGAATTATATGACATTTATAGATTAATTTGAAGATAACTGAAAATTTTCCCATTTAGGGACACGGTATATATCCCCCATTTATTTAAATCCTTTATTATGTACCTAAGTAAATATATGTTGTCTTCTTTATATAGATCCTATAAATTTTATTTTTATTAATTTTTAAAATTTTATTGAAGTATAGTTGATTTACAATGTGTTGATTTCTGCTGTGTGGCAAAGTGATTCAGTTTTATATATATATGTGTATATATATTTATATATTCTTTTTCATATTCTTTTCCATTATGGTGTATCACGGGATATTGAATATAGTTCCCTGTGCTATAAAGTAGGAAGTTATTGTTTATGTAAATTTAAAAATAATAACATTTATTTGTAATTATTTCATATTTTTCAAGGTACAGTGGCTATAAGTGCCTAGATTGGTAAATACTATCAAATAGCCAAAAACAACTTAGGGAGGTTGTAACTTACCAAAAAACCAAAATTTGGAAGTATCTCCCTGGGACTTTATAATACTTAAAGTTTGTGTTAAAGTTCTTCATCTTTGAAAAGAAAACTGATAAACCAGCAAACACATAGTTGCAAATAAACCTCCAGGGAAGGGGCTTGCCTATAGATTTGGCAACTGGATCAGACAAAGTGGTCTGATTCAGGGGTGTTTAAGGTAACCTGTGGACTCTCACATTCCAAATGACACCAGGGGGCGCCCACCTGTATCTCTAAATCCAGGCAACTGCCCTGATGTTGTACCTCAGGCTCCTTTTTATGTAGAGTCCGGCAACAATTCCTCGTTATACAGCTAAGTTTTAAAAACAAGCTAGACTGGAGCCTTCCAGAAAGGCACGTACCTCCAGGGCTGCTCCAGGACCATCTTACATGATGGGATTCACTCCTCACTAGCTTCTTGACCTTAACAAGCTCTCTAGGTGAGATGCTACCTGCCTGGATCTCTGGTGGAAAGTGAATCCCGTCTTCCAAAAGGGCAACCCTTTACCACCCCACGTTACAGAGCTATTCGTCTCCTGTACATTTTGCCCAAAGAATTCGCTTCTCACTTGATCAACCATGGGTTTGGGTTTCCCCAAGCCAAGCTTTCATATGCAAGATGGTGGATGTTAGTCTTGGCTATTCCATAGAGACCTCTGGAATGTGTCTTCCGGTTCTGTGAGGAAATCCATACCCAAAACTAATAGACCCCATATGGATTTGACGGGTGCATGGGCAGGTATCAGGTAAGGGTTACGCTGTAGGAGTTCCACAAAAAAACTGCACTGCAATATTACTGTAGGAGCTGGGGAGACTCTCCGGCTGAGTCAGTTGGTTTGAATTCTGTCTTGTTTGTTATTGCTCTGGGTCTACTGTTGGATGACTTGTACACATGCATTTTTACACATATTGAGATGAGAAGGATAGTCATTCTTTTCCTACTGAATGAATTTTTATATTGTTTGTTTTATTAGATTATTAAAATAGGAATAACCTGATGAGAAAATTGGTCTTTCTGGGTAATTACTGCTAGAAAGAATGACATAGATCCAAGGTTAGCAAACTATGGTTTGTGGCCCAAATCCGACCTTCCACTGGTGTTGGAAACAAAGTTTTATTGGAACCCAGCTGCACCACTTGTTTACGTAGCACGTATGACTCTTTCATGCTAGAACAGTAGACTTGAGTACTTAAGAGAGAGACCGTATATCCTGCAAAGCCTGAAATATTTACTCTTTGGCCCTTTACAGAAAAAAAAAATGTTTGTCAGTCCCTGACATAGGTCACCTTTTAGACAGCCGAAGTTATTATTTTGGGTAGGTAGTCCCTAACTTTTCTCCAGTGTGCACAAAATCTCATACAAGTTACCTTATTCATTTTGCATGCTGTTTATCCCTGAAGGTGTCATGATGTGGCAGTGTTCAAACTAGAAAGTCTGTGTTGAGAGTTTTATTTGCCTGGGGTGGGCATATGGCCAAACATGCTCCAAAAACCAAAGTGGTTTTGTCCCTGCTCTGTGGGGTGCAAGTGTGATGCTCTGGCCGCTCACCTGTACTCACGTGGAGCAGGTGGAAAAGAGTGGTGTCCGTGGGCATAGTCTGCACGCATCTTTGACTCAAGTCTTTCTGACAAGGAGGCAGGCATTCTTGCCAGGCTTCTTCATTTTCACAAGCAGATGGGAACTGCTCTCAGATTCATCATCTGTTCCACAATGCGGAGTATTTGCTCTGCCCAAGAGCACAGTCTCCAGCTCCAGCTCCACCATGCAACATTTATCAGTAGTTTGGTTGAAAGAGACAGTAGCCAGGGAGAATTGTAAGCAGGAAATATAGGCCACTGACCCAACCTGATACGTGAACCATATCGGGGCCAGTCAGATCAGCAGAGAGCAGGGAGCTCACAGCACTGTGTACCGTTGTCACCATTTTTCGCTGACATTCACTCTGAAGTCTGTTGAAGGTTGGTTTGTGCACCAGCCCTGTGAATCTCATTGTTCAGGATAACCTGGTTGGTTACATCATCCCCTTTAAGGAAACCACTGGGACAAAGATGGCTGATCTTCATACCAAGATGTAGACAGCTTTCAGCTGATGAGCTGTTTTCTTCTTTTAGACACTATGCGTTGTATACCCGAAAAGATTCTATGTCTCTGGCTGGCTCTTAGAATGGCCATATCAGATACACAGGCGAGTAAATGATGGTGCAGTGCAGTTTAGCTTAATTCCTGCTTTACTTTGTCTCAACTTTCGTATTACTTTCTCGTCTTTTAAAGTCCTCTTTTGCCTTGGCAAGGCTCCTTTAATTCCTTCTGAGACAAGGTGAAAGATAGATGAACAACAAAAGTCCAATAAAACAGCAGCAACTAAACCCCGCTGCTCTTGTGTGTGTTAGACATGAGGGGACCCTCCACCTCTGTTCCAGGGTTTTGGAACGTGTAGGAGTTACTTTTCAGTGTGGTGACCTAAAAGCCAGAGAGCCAAACCATTCCTAACCTCTTTTCTCTGAAAAAGGAGATTAAAAAAAATTCAGATTACAGCAGTAATTGATGTTGTGCAAAACGTCAGAAATTATAGAAAAACAACTCAACTCAAATAAAACTACCTACAAGCCCACTACCCAGAGAACTGTCTTGTTCCTAAAAGACACAGATAGATCTCATCTGTAATCTGTGAGTTCAGCCAGCCTCCTCCAGAACACTTTCTTTATAATTCTGGACCATATTCATCTATAGAGGGAGAAAAGAAAGACAACTAGTCTTTCTCGGAGAGTGATTTTTCTGCCCCGCTCTGCCACAAGTTGCCATCACATGATTTTAATGGCTGCTGGTTTCATAACCCAGGAAGTAGGGTCCAGTCTCTTGCTCAAGAGTTTTGGGGCCCTGTGACCAGATGGCACAAGTGTGACCTCATCATATGGTTCAGGCTGAAAAGCATGCAGATTCTTTTCAAATACTTCAAGATTGTAGCTCTTTACAGCTCTCCAACCAGGAAGTCACCGTATGGAGAATTAAAGCAGATCCACAGAACCACATTGTAAGTGAATATCAAAGCATCCCATGTTCCAAGCAGGCGCACACACCACATTAGAACATCCTAGTTCATGTAATTAGCATCGGCCTGACTCTTAGTTGGTGGCCAAACCCGAGGTTAGACCTTCGACGTCTTGCTCAAGCAGTGAGAAAACGCTCTTTCCTCTTTCAGGCCCATCTATATCCCTGGCCCACACAAGAGACATCTGCCTGCCTCTGCAGGGATCTTTCAGCATTTTTATTCAGCTACACTTTTCGATGTTTTGTCAGATTCCCTTTGCAGACTCGAATCCTCCCAGAGACAACAGCAGGAATAAATTGCCAGAAATGAAAACGGGGGAGCGGCAGCCCTTGAGCAGCGGCAGCAAATCCGACCAGAGCAAACAGGATGCTATTTCTCTCTTTTCTTTCCTCTTCTTTTTTAATCTCTCTGACTTCTCTGCTCTGCTCTAGAGCATGTCTGTACACACTGTCCCTGCTGGTTCTCTAACACGCCTGCTTGGTGGCTCTTAGAAAACGTACCATCGGGTTTTGTTTTGTTTTGTTTATTTGTTTTTTAGAGGCTCAGGGAGTGCTCAGCACCAATATCTGAGATGAACCCAGTGCAAACATCTGTTGAGAGACTGTTTAAAACATTCTCTGAAAAATTCTGTTCAAGCAAAGCATACAAGTTGTTTTGGAAAACGGCTCTGGAGACAGGAAATCTAAGGCAATCTGTGATCTTATGGCCCGTCTGGGAAGTTGATAAGGCCAAGAAGCTTCTAGAAGCCTACTTGTAAAGTATTATTGCATGCAACTCAGTAGAAAGAGGTCCTTATTGGAAAGACTTCAATGGACTAGAGAACAAAAGCACAGTCCACACAATGCGAACTGTGTCATCTGTTAATGAGACAGGTCTTGGTTATGATCCTTGGATTTATTTTAAACACTCAATGTGAAAAGTACATCTCTTTCTAAGTAGGTTTTCCCTCTTCATGCTTCCTCCTCTGTCTCTTCAGAGAGAGAAAAGATAAGCTGGGGGAGAAGAGCTAAGGTCTAGCTGGTGTCTTCATAACTCCTTTTTTTTTTTTTTTTTTTTGCGGTACGCGGGCCTCTCACTGTTGTGGCCTCTCCCGTTGCAGAGCACAGGCTCCAGACGCACAGACCCAGCGGCCATGGCTCACGGGCCCAGCCGCTCCGCAGCATGTGGGATCTTCCGGGACCGGGGCACGAACCCACGTCCCCTGCATCGGCAGGCGGACTCTCAACCACTGCGCCACCAGGGAAGCCCTAAATTCTTATTTTTATAAAAATCTTGCTTTACCAACAAGGGACACACAGGGAACTATACTCAATATTTTATAATAATATTTTATAATAACCTATAAGGGAAAAGAATCTGAAAAAGATTCAGAGATATATAAATAACTGAATCACTTGCTGTACACCTGAAATTAACACAACATTGTAAACCAAATATACTTCAATTTAAAAAATCTTGCTTTAAGTACAAAACATATATTTAATTATTATCCTCAAAAACTTGCTTTAAAGAGTAATATAGTCCACTGGTTCACATTGTTTGAGATCAGCTGTCTTAATAAAGCATTAAATTTTTATTAGTCAATCAGGAATTCCCTGACAGTCCAGTGGTTAGGACTCCACACTTTCACTGCTGAGGGCCGGGGGTGGATCCCTGGTCAGGGAACTAAGATCCCGCAAGCCACACGGCACAGCAAAATAAATAAATAAATAAATAAATAAATAAATAAATAAATAAATAGGGAAAATTCAGGATTATAAACTTCTGGAACATAACCAGAAAAGTCAACCTTAATCTGAACCCAAGCTTTAAGTATAAGGCATCATCATGTCCCATGATGACCCTGCACCATAATCTGTCAGACAAGGACTTAACAAATGTACTGTGCATGTCCCAGGAGGACAGTATCAGAGGGTCTCTAGAAACACAGTGGTGAATCCAACAGACACAGAGCGCGGTGCTTATGGGGTCCAGGGTTTATTAGCAGAGGTAGGCAATAAAGAGTTAACAAATAGGCATAATTGCTAATGGTGATAAAGTCCAAGAAGGTAACAACTGGACGTAAGGGATGTATGATAATATAAGGTGATGCCTGTTGAGTGAGCTTGACCAAAGAAGGCGTGCTTCTCTGTAGAAGCGACATCTGTGCAGAGATCTTAAGGATGAGAGGGGCTTGCCATGCGAATGGACAGGGGGTGAGGAGGAGGAGGACTGTGAGGGAAGGAAGAGTGTGTGTGTGTGTGCGTGTGTGTACTGTGTGTGCAAAGGCACTGGGTAGGAAAGAGTTAAGCTGGGTTAAGCACAAGCCTGATGGGGAAACTGAAGTGACTGGTGTGGGTGAGGGCAAAGAGCAGAGAGGGTTGAGATAAGCTTGAAGGAGAAGAATCGGTCAGGACTCTGGACCAGTAAAGAAGCTACTGCAACAGTCAAGCCAAGAAGAGAAGGTGACTGGGCCTAAAGAGGTGATGGGCACGTAGAGAAGTGGGCAGATCCCAGACATATTTCGAAGGGAGAACTGTCAGGATTTGCTAATGCCTTAGAGATGGGAGACCAAGAAAGGAGAGAAATGAGGGATGCTAGTCAAACGTGAAGAACCCAACCTTTGCTGAGATGGGGAAGAATGTTGGATGCTCCATTTGGGAGGAGGAGGTACAATCAAGAGTTTTATTTTGAACACATTAAGTGCACACTGAAACGGGATGTCAAGTGAGCAGTGGCGTTTAAGAGTCTGGAGTTCAGAGAAAAAGTTGGGGCTGGAGATGGAACTGTGAGAGTCATCAACCTCTTTAAACATATTTAAAATGATGAGAGGAGACGAGTTCCCCCGGAAAAAAGAACAGATTGGAGAGAGAAGGTCCAGGAGAGAATGGAGGAAACCCTTAATTCTGTGACCTAAGCCCTGGGCTTGGGGTGGGGGTGGGCACTTAGGAGGAGAAAACGAGAGCACATGTTGTCATGGAAACCAGGAGAGCGGAGCATCTCAGGAAAACAGCTGGGTGCTTCAGCAAGGTTAAGCGAGGGGAGGAGGGGAAGGTGGTTACTGGCTTTGTGAACATGCATGTCAAGGTGACCTTGGCCAGAGCAGGATTGGTGGAGTGGAGGAAGCAGAACCCGGAGTGCCTGTGGGTTGAGGAACACATGGAGGTTATTGAGGAGAGCAGGTGTATGCAACTATTATTCTTATTAATTGTGGTGAATACTCATGATGTAAAATTTGCCATCTTAACCATTTTTTAAGTGTACAGTTCACTGGCATCAAGTCCATCTACGCTGTTGTGCAATCATCACCACCATCCATCCACAGAACTCTGTTTCATCTTCCCAAACTGAAATTCTGTACCAATTAAGCCATACCTCTCCCCTCCTTCCTCCACCCAGCCCCAGTCAATCATCTTCCTACTTTCTGATTCTGTGAATTTGAGTGGAATTCATCCATTATTTGGCCTTTTGTGATCGGCTTATTTCACTTGGTGTATCGCCCTCAAAGTTTCATCCAGGTCATAACCCATGTCGAATTAGCATGTGTCAAAATTGTACATTTTCTTAATCCGTTCTTCCGTTGATGGACACTTGAGTTGTTTCCACCCCTTGGCTACTGTAAATCATGCTCTGGGAACATGGGCGCACACACATGGCTCTTCAGATGGAGGAACGAGGGGGTGGGAGCTGGAGGGGGTGCAGAGTCAAGGAGAGGGCTTGTTTTTGATTGTGTGTTGTTCTTCCCTAAGCCAAGAGGAGCCAGGGGATGTTGTACGCCTTTGGCAGTGGAGAAGAGGCAAATGCTGAGCAGAAACGGGGGGCGACTAAAGGAGGGAACTGTCGAGAAGGGAGAAGACTTGGCTTCATAGGCAGGTGCTTCAGTGGCTTTGGCCATGGGAGGGTGAGGACGTTTCCTGCTAATAGCTTCAGTTTTCTCCATGAAGGATGAAGCAAGTTTATCAGCTGGGCGTTGAAAGGAGGAGGCAGGGGGTGGGAGATTTAGAGGAGAGAGAAGTTCTGAAACGATCTCCTTCAAGGAACGTTTCTCCATCTCGGCTGCACCTTAGAATCACCTGCAGAACTTCCCAAATATTCTCATGCCTGCTCCCTCTGCCCTATTCTGATTGTGATTTAATTGGTCTTGGGTGGGTCCTGGGCATCTATAGTTTTAACTATAGTTTAGTTAAAAACAACATAGTTTTAAATGATAAAGTTAGTATAACTTACTTTAAAGTTAGTTATTGCTGAAACTCCCTAGATAATTCCCATGTGCTGTCTGGACTGAGAATGACTCTTTCGGAGAAAAATAATAGGATTACTGGGAGTGTCAGACCCTAATTTGAGATTTGTAATCATAAATTTCAAGTGAGATGAGCCTGTATGGTTTACAGGGTGTGTGTGTGTGTGTGTTTCCAGCTCAACACGTGAAACTCCAGCAAATCCTCATCTGCCTTTTTTTTTTAAACTCACACATTTAAGAGTGCATCGATTTCACATCACTGATTCCTATCAGTAATGGGAACAGCTACTGTCACCACGTTCCAAGCACAGTTCAAAGCATCTTATAAGTCTATTCATTCCTTCAGTCCTCACAATACCAATATCTCCATTTTACAAAGAAGCAAATGAGGCACAAAAATAAAATGGGGCAGCTGCCAGTATTGACATAGTTAATTAAATGTGTGATAACGGTGGGACCTGAGACCAGGAAACTTAGACCGAGAGTCTGTGCCCTTAACCACGGCACCACACCACCTCTGTGTGCACGATCGAAAATATGGAGTTCCAGCCCTGCACTTCCTACAACATGAAACAGAGACAGTGACCATTGTTGAGGGGACACTTCACCGGGTTGGAAGAAATGCTATGATAAACCCTCTGGGGAGGAGGTGAGTAGCAGAGCTGGAATTGGAATCTAGAGTCTTAAACTGAAGGTCTGAAGACAGTGTGGAATGAGACCCTGAGGTTTCATTATGAGGAGTTGTTTTGGATCGCCTTGCAATAGAGGTAAGCTTTGTCCTTCCAAGGTGATGTGGCTTTGGAGGAAGGGCTCTGGTGTTCACCTTGTACAGTGATCCCCAGTTATCCCCGTGCAACCCTGGAGGGAAGGATGGAGACTGGGGAGCATTTTCATGCTGATGACTTGGGATGAGGTCATAGCAGTTACAAATCTGTATTTGGAGAGAATCCCCAGCACTGCACTGAGCTCTCTCAGTGGGAACTTTCTTTTGGAGAAGATGAGAGAGAGAGAGCCTCTTAAGACTAAACGGGGAGCTCTGGGCAAGGAACGTTTCAGAGCACACAGCCAGAGCAGAGGTCTCTGCATCAGGAAGGGGAAATGGTTTTCCCCATGGATCACGAGCGCATCACTCAGGGAAATGCAGTGGACGCTGCCCGTGTCCAGCCAGGGCCCTTTTGTTGAGCTGGTACGTCTGCCCCCCAGCTCCTGGGACAGTTCCCAATCAGCCACCATGCTAGGTTCTAGGGAAGTGTCGTGGTGGGGGCAGCCTCCAGCCAGCGTCTGAGCCATCCTTTTTCCTTGAGGTGTGATCCACACTCTGAGCTTCCTGTTCCAGGGTCTCTGTGGGCCAGCGTCCAGCTGAGCCCACATCCTTGCTTGGCTTTCTTCCCCTGCCCTCTCCTCCTTCCCTCACCCCCCTTCTCCTGAGAAAACTCCTTCCATAAAACGCTTGCCCAAGAATCCCAGCTCAGCATCAGCTCCTAAGGATCCAACCTGAGATGGGAAATCCTTCTATTCTAGGCATCCAAGAAATACACAAAGTCTTAGTGGTTATTTGGGGCCTCTTCTAAGAGTTCTCCTGGTACTGTCGCTCCCTCTCCCCATGATGTGCCGGTAGGAGGACTGCAGGGAATTCTGGGTCTTCCTGGGAGTCCCTGGCAGTGATGTCATCACCTGCTGTGGTCTTTAAAGGAGGTCCACAGGGCCTCCACATGCTATGTTTGCAGCTCCCTGTACTCCAAGTAAGACCAGTTCTCCCAGGCTCCACCCACTCAAAAGCACAAGCAGAGCCCAGGATATGGGTTCTTGCTGTTCCTTTGGGGGATGGTGACCTCTGGAATGGAGGCAAGGAAGGAAAACAAGCCTTATGTTTGAGGATGTGTAATCGAGGCTACTGCTGTGTGCAACAGGACATGTGCTTCATGTAGGGGCCTCCTGAGAAATGGTCCTCCTGGCATTGCCCCCTGGGGGAAGGGCAGGTAGAGCACGTGTGTGCTGGTTCTCATCCCCCACTGGCTGAGAGTCAACCCCAGGTGTGTCAAGTCCTTCGTGTTTCTGGGCTTCCACTGCATCGGACAAAGATGTGCGTAAGATGGGATGCCGTCCTCACGAGGGAGTCTGAGGTCACATGGAACTGTCCCCTGCAACCGAGGCTGAAGGCAGAGATGGGCCAAGGGAGCAGACAGGTCCACTGCATCGTTTCAAAGGGTCTTAAAAGCACTGCCCAAAATGAGGACACCATTAGAACTGGTTACTCACTTTCCCTTAAAAAACATTAAGACGATCCATCATGCCTAACTACTACTCTGTTACCTCAGGCACCACCAGAAGCCCAAGTCTTATGCCTGGTGCCTGAAACACAGTAAGTTCTCAATATACATGTACTGAACACAGGGGAAATAAAACAAAACATGAAACTTTGAATCAGGACGTTAAGCAGGGGTCAAATCACTTTATAAAGACATGTGGCTGATAGGACAGCAAGCTGTGTCTAAGCTGGGACCACAGCTAAGGCAGGTCAGGGCTGAACACAAGGACATCAGGATGCCGGCAGCCACAAAGCATAGAGCCCACGCTGGCTGTGCCCACCCAGGCGCTGAAGGTGGGACATCAGAGCCTGAAGCTCTCAAACTTCCAAATCCTGTAACCTATTCCCCCGCTCTTCTTTCCTGCTCCCGAAGCACCCCTGTGAGCCGAGCAGCTGCTGCCCTAACTTGCCTGAAGGGGAGACTGTACTGGAGAATCCCACAATCGTTTGGTCCGCCTGGCAGCTCTATTTCTCATGACAAATAAAGAAGCGGGCCCTCTGGTTTATGTACTCAGGTCTTCCATGGTTTCCTTGCTATGGGTCAGCTTGCTCGGATCAGCTCTGGAGCACTAACGAAATGCAGCTTCTGGACGTGGAGGATGGATTGTCAGCTCTGCAGTGGAGTGAATGCACTGATGTGGCTTCCACACCACCAGGGCCCTGGTGGTCAGCCAGCCGGCCTCCTGGCAGAAACCTCTCTTTCAGGCTTCTATACTGATTTAGTGAAGAGGCAGGAAAAGACCAGGCTAAGGAAGGTCAATAATGAGGTCGCAGGCATCTCGTCTCCATGGAAGATGGGAGAGAATTTACCTAAACAGGATGTTACCCAGAGACGCGGTGCTGGTTGAAAGTGATGAGACGTAAGAAGCGATTGATCACTTAAAAGTTCTATCTACGTTAACAGGGAATTCATAGGAAAAATACTGGAAGAGTGCTTGGCACAGAGAAGGTGATTCATAAATATTTGCTGAATGAACGAAATATATAATTGATCAATGAACATAGAGTAAAATATCCAGCCTCCGGGATCAAAGAAATGCCTATAAGACAACAAGATGCCATTTCCCTCCTCTTAGGTTAAAAAAATTAAGAAAAAAAAAGAACATAAATAAAGAAAACAACACGTGTTTCTTGGGAAAGGGAAAGGAAAGAGGTACTCATATAATTACTACAGAATTTCTGGAAATAGATCCAGTGACATGTATCAAAAAATCTTAAAAATATATAGACCATTTAACCCAGCCATTTCATTAATAGGAATAGATCCTAAGAAAATAATTGAGCACGTTCACTGCAAAATTGCTGAGAATAGCAAAAAATTGGAAACAACTTCAATGTCTAACTATAGCAGATTTGTCGAATAAAATAGAGAACTCCAAGCAATGGAATACCACTCAGCCTTTACAACTCATAATGTAGATAATTTAAAAATTTATCCATGTTAAGTGAAAAAAAATGCAGGTTGGAAAGAGTGTAATAGAATAGAATAGAATAGAATATGATTCTCTTTAATTATACAAATTATTTGCATGTAAAGTAAACAATCTAAAAGGCTAGATAATAAAAGGTTATCTTTGGCAAGATTGTTGGCATTTTTATTTGCTTTTTTGACTAATTCATATTTTCTAATCTGTTTACAATCTGCTTATATTTTTGGAATACTAAATTACTTAGAGTTAAAAATTAAAGTGAATTAAATTTCATCAGTTTCCACATGGACTTGATTTGACTTATGAGGTGTAAACTTATGGTTACAAAGTTATGTGAGTAATGTTAACAGAGAACAGAATTTGCTACAAGTGGAAGAAGAAGCCCTTAGTGGTTGTGCAAGTGAGTTGATTCCCATAACTGGGTGCTGCGTTTATTTATCTATGAGTGTCCTGGTAGCGAGGGCAAAAAAAGAACGCAGAAGGTGAGACTTTTTATTTGCGTGCAAGGGAAGGCCAACAGATTTCACCTGAAGGGTACCTTCCTCCAGGCACAAAAATGAGACAAGATATATTACTTTGAAGGACACAGATAATGCAGTGATTCTTTATTATGTAGATCATCAAAACCTCCTTCAAGGAGGTGATTATTTATCTATCTATCTATCTATTTATTTATTTATGGCTGCATTGGGTCTTCATTGCTGCGTACGGGCTTTCTCTAGTTGCAGTGAGCTAGGGCTACTCTTTGTTGCCGTGTGCAGGCTTCTCACTGTGGTGGCTTCTCTTGTTGAGAAGCATGGGCTCTAGGCGTGCAGGCTTCCGTAGTTGTGGCTCAAGGGCTCTAGAGCACAGGCTCAGTAGTTGTGGTGCACGGGCTTAGTTGCTCTGTGACATGTGGAATCTTCCCGGACCAGGGCTCAAACCTGTGTGCCCTGCATTGGCAGGCGGATTCTTAACCACTGCACCACCTTGGGGAAGCCCAAGGAGGTGATTTTTGAAGAGAACTTTCTTTAAAAACAGAGTGTAACATTAAGTTGAACTTTGAAATCACTGAGTGTTCAAACTGAATGGGAGTAAGCTCAGGGTATCGAACTCTTTTACAGATGAAGAAACTGAGGGTCAGAGTGGTGAAGTAATTTGCTCAGTGAGCAGAAGTGGGACTAGAATCCATATCTCTTGATTCCTGGCTCAGGGCTCTTTGCACCACAGCCCAAAGTCTCCATCCTCCATGCGTCTGGTCTGTGTGTTCATTCGGGACTGGACGGACTGTTACCAGCCATGGGTCAGTTGTGTTTGACTGTGTCTGACCCACCCTCTGGATTAGGATCCTCTCCAAGGCAGAAATCTCTTCTATCCCCAGCACCATCTTCATAGGGCTCTGCACAGAGAGGGCACTGGGATGGGCTTACTGACTTGCAGTCAATGAGGAGATCATACACAAGATGAGAGGGTTGTAATATAATTTTGCTTTTTTATAACCTGACTGGACATAGCTTTAAACGTTTAGGTAACATTAACGGTTGATAATAACAAGCACGGCAGTAACAATTGCACGTTTACTGAGTTCTTGCTAAGCACCAGGCACACTTCTATACCCTGTTCATACATCTTCTCATTTTAGGGTCACAACACCGTGTGTTGGGGGGTGTTCTTCCTACGTCCATTTAACAGGTGAGAACACTGAGGCACAGAGCAGGAGATAACTTGTCTGAGGCCACATGTCTAGAAGATGACAGAATTGGGGCATGAACCCAGGCAGAATATTCCAGAGTCTCATCCTCAATTACCAACTGCACTGACTCTCCAGAATAAAGAGAATGATAATGCCTATCATCTGGTGAGACACGTTTGTGGCCCAAGCACTGAGCAGGGTGACCTCTAGCATACGATGCTCTCTGCATTTGATTCGGAGACAGATACGAGTTATTTACCCCAATCCAGCTGGCACGTGGTGAGATTTGGATGGAAACCCACATCTCTTAAATGTCTACACTGTATTCTACTATGTCTAACACAGCAAAAAAGGCCCCACTATAGGACACATCCTGAACCCGTGCACGCGAACCAGGCCGAACAAGGATTTAACTCACCTTGTGGATGGATCCTGGGATTTGTGGCTGAAACATTACCAAGACAGTCACAGGATATGGGAAAGCGTTCCTCACCGTGGGCCAACCCCATTACTAGGCAAGGTCGATTGGGTGGCTGTTTCTGCATTTTGAGGCCTGGGAAAATTCTTGTCCAACCCAGAAAGCCCTTCAACTGAAGCAAGAATAGAAACTGATTCTCTTCTTCCCCACCCAGGACTCACTGAGCACTTGGGCACTCAATTTATTGGATGGACAAGTTGTTCTGCAGTGTCCTGGTGGGGGAACTTTGGAGGGGAGTAGGCGTCAGGGAAGGCTTCCTGGAGAAGGTGACATCTAATTTGTGATATCAAGGAAGAATCAGAGGCATGAGCTTTGGGAAAGGGGCAGTGAGTGATGTGGTGAGGGACGGGGCTCCCCAGACTGGGAAGATGCCAAGTCAGCACTATCCCTTGAGGGCTTGGCTCTGTGCAAAGCTGTAGACAGGCAGGGTGCACTTCCCTCCCCAGTTTCCCCGGTATGTGCCTTTTGCTCCTCCCATGTTCCCCTTCTCTCCCCGCCATCTCCCACCTCAAGTCTGCCACTTCCTTCATGGACTCTGCTTTCAAAGCTCCTCTCCCCAGGGTGTAAGTGGTAAATTAAATGCCACGCTTTCCTCCACCCAGGTCAGTGCACACAGAGCATCCCTCCCACATGGAGTATCAGGAAGCTTTGTACCCTCCCCTCATCCCGCCGTCTGTCCTCTGCCACCTTAGCTTTCTCTCTTCTACCCCAGAGTGGGACACCCTCAACCAATTCACCCTGTTCCATCTGGGGCAAGTCTGCCCTGAGCTTCTCATTGTAGGCGTTCATGCACTTGCTCTGGTCTCTCTTAGAGCTTGGATGGCCTTAAGGGGAGGGAGTTTCCAGGCCAGGCAGAGCTGCCAAGGATGAGAGTGAGGACTCTCTGCTATCCAGTAAACAGCTCCCCGAAGTTCTGGGAAGATGCTCATTCTGGATACACCCCCAGGAAGCAAGGGAGCCTTGGGCATTTCTCCGAGGCTAAATGTCCTGTCTGCCTCACTGATTTGAGATGACGGGGGAGGCTGAAAGTGCTTTGTCGATGGTAAAGCCCTGGCAGGTATGGACCGTGCGCAGTGCTGTGGCTGACCGTGGGTGTGGCGTTTTGAGAGCATCCCCTCAGGCTGGCTTCCCCACTCAGGATTGCTAATGGGCTTGGGGTGAAGTCTGAGGGGCGGCTCTCCTAACAATGTCTGAGCAACTTCTTCTGCTGACGCCCAGGGTCTGTATGACCCTCCATCTAGAGGATTGGGTCTTCACACCCCACCTGGAGCTGGATGATCTGAGGGGCTGGGGTTGTGTAGGCGTGGAGTCTGCATCCCCCCCGCCTGCCCATCCTTTGAGAGTCAGTCCATGCTTTACGCCGGCAAACCTTCCTGGGAGGGTTTTAAGATGGCATTATTATCCCATTCAGGTATAAAATCTTGTCCCCACAGCTCATTATTCCTATAAATGAGGATGATTGATTTACACTCTTTTAATGTAATACTCAGACAAATGATTGCTTCGTTGAAACTTAATATGATCACCTGGAAAGGAAATTCCCTCCTGAGAGGCAAGAAGCCAGAAAGGTTGTGGGAGATACAGCCTCCGAAAGGCTTGTGGGAAAGGCCCCAGTTTCTCCCCCCGCCCTCCCTCTGTCGCTCCTTCCCTCCCTCCCACTTGGGTGTGTGTGACAGATGGGGAGAGGACAGTAGGGGACCGGGAAGGATGGAGTGGTCATGTGGTGTCTGAAATACCCTGAGTTAGGGAGGTAAGAGGATGGAATTAGCTTAAGAGCCTCCAGTTTTCACCCAGTTGCCCAGACCAAAATCTTGGAGTCACCCTAGATTCTTCTCCTTCTTTCACCCCTCACATCCAATTTTTCAAACAAATTGTCAGCTCTAAGTGTAAAACACCGCCCATTTTGGGGAGGGTCAGCATCCTCCTGTGGTTTCTTGTGCTCAGAACACACCTGGACTCTTTACCATGGTTACAACATCCCGTCTCTTTGGGGCTCTGCCTTCCTTTCTGAACCCAGCTCCCTCCTTTCTCTCTCAGACATGTCTCCAGCCCAAAAAGGCCCATTTTTGTTGCCCCAGCAAGTTCATTCCCACCTCAAAGTGTCTGTCCATGGTGGTCCTCTGCCTGGCATTCTCAAAGCTGACTCTTTCCTGTCATTCTAAGCTCACGTGTTTCTTCCTCGGGGGGATTTCTATGATCCCCTATCTAAAGTGTGTGCCCTGTCACTCTCTTGTATCCTATTACTTTATGACCCTTATTACAACTCGCATCTGTCTTATTTACGTGCTTGGTCATTGGCTGTCTCCCCTGCTAGAAGATAAGCTTTTTTTTTTTTTTTTTTTTAATTATTTATTTATTTTGGGCAGTGTTGGGTCTTCGTTTCTGTGCGAGGGCTTTCTCTAGTTGTGGCAAGCGGGGGCCACTCTTCATCGCGGTGCGCGGGCCTCTCACTATCACGGCCTCTCTTGTTGAGGAGCACAGGCTCCAGACGCACAGGCTCGGTAGTTGTGGCTCACAGGCCTAGTTGCTCCGCGGCATGTGGGATCTTCCCAGACCAGGGCTCGAACCCATGTCCCCTGCATTAGCAGGCAGATTCTCAACCACTGTGCCACCAGGGACGCCCGAAGATAAGCTTTTGAGAGAAGGTGACCATTTTGGCTTGTTCACGTTTGTATCCTCAGTACCTAAGAGAGTGCCTGGTCCGTAGTAGGTACCTCAATAAATACTTGCTGGGTGAATGTACAGGAAGCCACAAGGTCACACAGCCACGGAGGAAGCAGAGGAAGATGCTGTGCTGTCATCTAGTACATGGCGCCCACCTGTGAGCACCACCTGTGGGCCTATGACCGAGAAGCCGTGGCAGGGAGCACACAGGGATGCCCACAGGGCCTGGCTCCACCCCGGTGGACCAAGTCCAGGGATGCTGGCTTCACTCCTTTACAACAGACCACATCAAAACCTTAGGACAAGTCTCCTAAATGGACCAAGTTCCCTGGGCTTCTGTGATCAGGATGGAGAGGTCAGGGGAGGAGGGATGGACAGCCTCCTTGTGACATTTGGAAGGGCATTTCTCAAGGTGAAATTTTGTAGAGTGGTTAAAAAATTCTACCCAAGTCTGGGGGCCAGGGAGCTTCCACAGATACCAGGAGACTCAGTCTGCTCACAGCTGCCTCATTCCTGCTCTGCACTTTGAGATTTCAGGCAGAACGCTCCAGATTGGAACGATTCACCTGCAAGGCTTGTGAGGTCAGCCTTCCGCTCTTCCTCCTCATAGGTGAGCCCCTTCTCACCTGCCAACCTTCAGCAGAGGGTTGCGAGGCTCATGGACCCTTCCAAAGTCAATGAGAAGTTTTATCCACCCCGCTGCCTTTCGGTAATAGCTCACGCATCCATCCCAAAGAAGTGAGCATCTCTCTTAGGTTTAAAAATCGCCAGAAGGCGTTGTGTACTTTTGGTTCTGTTTTTATTACATTGTGAACATTAGTACAAGGTTAAATACACACAGAGACAGACATCAGAAGGCTGCAGAGAGCATACACATTAACATAGTTGTACACAGAGAGGGAGTACAGAGAGGCTGACAGAGCACACAAATACATGGAGAATACAGATCCCAGCCACCAGAATGCTGGCTACATCCGGGATACATTCGTACACAAGGCAGAGCAGAGGGTACAGAGAGCAGATGTCGGTTGATAAACATCATCAATTAAAATCCAGCCATTTGTGTTACAGTTGACAATGACAACAATATACAAAGCCTTATTACATCTTTAAGGGCAAAAGGTCTAGGGAACCTCAAAGAGCTTTTCAGAAGCATCTCAGAGGCCGGGCTCCGAGGGGAGGAAAGAAGCTGGTGGCGACCACAGAGATAATGAGGGGAGGAGAACGGGCTGTCAGGCTGAGGAACGGGAGCCGTGGGGGCAGGTCAGCAGGGACAATGGAGCCACACTCTTCAAGGACCTCAGTGACATCAAGAAGATCAAGGGCCCTCCTCCGTCTAGATCCACAGCCCCAGCCCCATCTCCACTCTCCAGAGATTGAAAACGACCCCACAGGAGCCTGTTTTTTGCTTTTGTTCAAGGTACATTTGGTGACTAAGTTCCCAGCGCCGGATACAAGGCAAAGGGCATCACCCCTGCATGGTGAGAACTGCCATCAAAACCTCTGTCACCCTTGGGGTCTAGCCCTGGCTCTGCCACCAACTAGCTGGGCAATCTGGGCAGGTCACTTAACCTCTCTGAGTCTCAGTTTCTTCATCCGTCGTATGAGGATGCTGGCTAGATGCCCTCTAGACCCCTTCCAGCACTTATAGAGGGAAATTTGGGGGAGTTTTAATAGCACCTTTTTTTCTAAAGAAATAAAACAGAAAGGAAATAATTGAACAATGGTAATCCAGTTTCCCAGACACCCATCCTACCCACCCCCCCCAGTCACTCCCAGAAACCAGACCCAAAGCCAGCAACGAGACACCTGGAGACCCGGCTCTGTGCCCGAAGCTATCCCAAGAAGTTCAAGGCAGACTTCTCAGGATTAGGAGTCACTAGTGCATACTCCTCAAATCGTGGTTGCTTTGTAATCCCAACCGCCCAGCCCGGTGCACGGCAAGTAGGAGATGCTTTTGGCCTCAGCCTCCTGCGTCCGCGTACGTCAGAGCAGTCGGACAGAATTTCTGCAGGGTTTCAGTCCCAAACATTTCAGCCTCTGCCTTTGTTCCTAAGGCTCAAGTAGAAGGACCTCAAAACCACCAAAGTGGAAATTGGGAAAAGCAAAGTGATGGGTGTCAAGGAACTGTCCACTTCCTGGCAAAGCAGTGGCTGGAGCACACGGCAATTCCTCCACCATCTCTGTCTGCCTTTCCCTCTCTTTCTCCCTCCTTTTCCACCATCAGGAGAGGGATCAGGACCCCTTATGTTCTTGTCCCCTGTCTGTAAGGTACCAACTGGGACTATGAAGGTGTGAGACAGGAGGCTCTTGTTCTCTGAATGTCTCTAGGGGGCCGTTGTCATCTCTCTCTGTTTTCTCCATTGCTCAGTGCTCAAGAAGCACCCGCTTGGGACCACCTGAATTCTCTTTGCTCCCTGTCTTTTCTCTTCTCTGACCTTTGGTACCCACGGAGGGCTGCTGCCTGCAGGGCCGTCTCCCATTCCTGGAGACAGGATGACATCACCCTTTGGTCTTCTCTTCTAGGACCAAACAAGCCTCATTAATTCCTGTAATTGGTTCTGAGCCCCTTCCTTGTCTTTGCCACCTTGAAAACAGCATCTGTTTGCTTGTCTCTATAGCAGCACTTGGGTCTATATCTTTTTCTATCCATTGGAAACAGTAGAGATTAGTATTTAAGTACCTGGCCTCTGAAATCAGACTTGAGTCGGAGCCTTTGCTCATCATTTACAGGCTGTGTGATCACGGCAAGTTACTTAACCTTGTTGAGTTCATCTGTAAAAAGGGACTTGTGAGAACACCTACATCCCAGCACTTGTGAAGACTGAACGAGGTCAGGCATGCGAAGTGCTACCACCATGCTTGGCACACTGGGCAAAAACCAAGCCAAACCAGAACAAAAACACCACTCTTTTTGCCTTGCCTCCCAATCTCTCTGTAGACCCCAGTGTAATCTATAGTCCACCCAGGAGAACTTTCTGAGATCATGGAAATTCCAATATGGTAGCCACAAGCCACATGTAGCTACTGAATACTTCAAACATGACTGGTGCAACTCATATGCACCATAAAATGAAATTTTTATTTTATTTCATTTGAATTAATTTAAATTTAAATTGCCACATGTGCTTCACGGCTACCATATTGAATATATTCTAGATATATGTCTATATATCTATATATAGAGACATATCCGGGCCAGTGGCTACCTATGGATATATCTTTGCTGTGCACAAGGGAAGGGCTGGTCTTTTGAGCAAACCAGGGAAAGTGTGGTATAAAACGTGTCCTGGGCTGGGGGGTCTCCCCTTGACACTACCAGGGAACCTTAGGCGGTCATTTCAGCTTTGTGCCTCAGTTTCCTCAGCTATAAAGTTGGGTAGTTCCAGTGTTCCAAGACCCCTTCCATCCAGAGCTTCTGTATATGGGCACACGAGCTGTGCACAGCACTACTGCAGACAGGCAGTGCCATGCATGAGGCAGATGTGGGAAGGGTGTCCCCCGGAGTTACGCAACCTCACATGCTTGCTTCTATCCTTAAATATGCTGGGGCTTGACAAGGTTGGTTTTCCACATGGCCTCTTCGGAGACCTCCAGGAAGGAGCTTTCAGGCCACCTCAGAATGCAATCCGGGAAGGGGTGGGGATGGAGGGCAGGAGGGGAAGAGTGCCCGCCTCTGGTGTTCGTTCAGATTCCCTCTGTCAGTACTGCCTGGGCCAATGACTCAACTCTCTGCCTCGGTCTCAGCCTCCACAGACGTATTGCAAATGTTTGTAGCCACTATTTAATGGCGCCACTAAAACTAGTGGCAATTTAATTGCTAGCAGACATGCAGCCTTAGTGGACATTAACACCATGGCACAAATGAGCCCATTCTAAAGTGCTAAGCAGCTGAGAGCTGTTTCACTAAGGCAGAGAGCTATTTGGAGCCTGTCACTACCTAGAAAAGGTAGACCTAGGTAGGATGTGGTGGGGGAGTGAAGCTGCAATTTATGTGTGGGGGGGGCATTGGGGGTACATGCAGCAGCACTTTACAGGGGATGAAAGGTCCTGAAAGGGGGGGCAGTGGTGCTCCGAGCCCGCTTCCTGGGCAGCCCCTTTGCCAGTGCTCACTCCCTACCTTGGCCGGCGGTGCTGCCCCCACCACCTCCTGTCAGCGCACTCCATTCTCTCCCAATTCAGCGACGCACTGAATTCTAGGCCCTGTGGAACTCCCGCTCCAGGGTGGACCCTTGGGTTTGTAGCCCCGCCCTTCTTTCCGGAAGAGAAGCTCCAGTTGGCTGGATGTTGATTACGCATCCTTAGGAAGCCAGCCACGTGTCGCTGCAGCTCAGGGGTGCAGCCCCAGCTGTTGCCAGCCAAACCCCTGGAGGCCCACAGGACATGCTTGTGACAGCAGGATAGTGTGACTGCCACATCCATCCCGTGCCCCTTTTTCCCTCTTAGTAACAGTGAAGATGACAGTGAAGTGAAACTAACAAGCCTCTGTGCGAAGTACTTCAAATCCCTCACTTCACCGAGTCCTCAAGCCAACCTTCTACAGATGCAGGGATTCAGGCTCAGAGAGGCTAAGTAACTCCTCCAAAGTCGCATATTTTATTACGGAGTTCAGCTGGAATTCCAACCCAGGTCTGCCTAGCCCCACAGTCCAGGCTCCTCCCTTCTCCCCCTCCCTTCCTCCTCCTTATTTTTTTCTTTTTCTTTCCCTTATTCATTGCTCCTTCCCTTTCTTCTCTCTCTAGTGGAAGAGACACACAGGCCCTGCCCCCAGGGAGACAGACACTCACACAGATGATTCTGATGGAGGGTGAGAAAGGATGGGACATGGGTTCATGAAGGACATGGGGGGTGGGCAGCGGAAGGATGAGCCATCAGGGAAGGCTCTATGGGAAGATGCGCCCCTTGGGTTGAGCCCTGGTCCTGGGAGACACTGCCCTGTGTAGTCGGGAGCCCCCGGCTTCCTCAGGACGTCCCACCTGTGGGCCGCATTGTGTAGGAGAGAAGCAGGAAAAGGCTGGGACTAGTAAGGGCCCACACTCCATCCTTCTCTTCCTTCTACAAACACTGTGCTTATTAAGCACTTACTGGGAGCCGAGGGATAATATATGAAGAAATAAAGTCCAATACCTGCTCCCAAGGCCTCAGAATCCAGGCTGGGGGCAGGTATACCCAATGGGATAAGTCGGCAAAGGAGAAATGGGCTTTGACAGCACTGAGATGTGGTGCTATGTGGACCTAGAGGGTGGGAGGTATGTGAGCCCGGTATTGAGAAGTAGACATGGGAAGGAGAGAGAGAGAGAAAGAGAGGGAGGGAGGGAGGGAGGGAGGGAGGGAGGGAGAGAGAGAGAGAGAGGAGGGCCTTACAGAAAGAAGGAAATAGAAAATGAGTTGGCTGCTGGGAAGATCTTATGAGATGTGAGAAGTTTGATGGACTTCAGAGTCCAAGGCTATGGAGAACAAGACTGGTGACAATCTGTGGCCAGCTTTGGGATCAAGGGAAAGATTTAGGACCGATGTTTGATAAGGTGTGATGGGCTCCTGAAGTGACGTTTCCTGGTGGTTTGACAAAGCCCACGGCTGTATTCAAGGCCAGCAGCCCTACGAGGCTGGGGAAGCCTTCCTGGTCCACACCGTGGTCCCAGCCTCCTTGGCTGATGCACCATCGCCACAGCGATTCGGAAGGCGTCCTGTTTCACTTGGACCCGGACACAGCCCCCCTTTCTCCTCGCCACGGCCAGAGTGATTATTTTAACCTATAAATCAGATCACTTCCCTCCTGCCCACCCAGGCTTGATGAAAATCAGGGCACTTGAAAATGACAGTTGAGGGACTTCCCTGGCGATATAGTGGTTAAGACTTTGCTTTTCAGTGCAGGGGGTGTGGGTTTGATCCCTGGTTGGGGAGCTAAGATCCCATATGCCTCATGGCCAAAACAACAAACCATAAAATAGAAGCAGTATTGCAACAAATTCAATAAAGACTTTAAAAAAATGGTCCAAATCAAAAAAAAATTCTTAAAAAAAAAAGAAAGAAAATGACAGTTGAAACACAAGAATTTCTAGGAGCAATCTCACAACATGAGCCAGGCTGGTCTCCTATGACTGCAGGTTCCCCATTCTTCATCCATTTCTCTTGCCCTTCTCTTCTCCTTGGCCCAGGTCAAGGCCTCAGGGCCTTCCCTATCAGAGGTGGTCCTGAGGAAAGAATCTAAAGGGGTCTGGCCTAGGACAGGGGCCCTGGAACTCCTCCCTAGGAGAGTCTGTGGCTCAGTGTCCATACTTACTGGAAGAGGCATGCGAGCTGAAGCTGGCCTCCATAGGTATTTCTTTGGCCCTCATTGTTTAAAAATTAGGAAATTATATACAAAATCTTGACTCCTGACTTCTCTTGAAAAAGGAGAAGATACCGTCACACAGGATCTGCATTCCCACATGGAGATGATCAGAGAAAGCTCAGTAATTGGCTGGATCCTTTAAATAAGACGATGCTTTCCAGTTTTCCACAGTCCTCACCATTCCTTATTATTTCCCATACCCCACTTCATCTCATTCTGTGCTTAGCTCTTGTAGACATTTGAGTTTAGAACCCCCGCACAAGGGCAATTTCTTGGTCATTTTATTCTACAGTGAATGCAAATCTAGACAGTAACTCTTGGAGAGCGTGTGTTTGTCTCACCTGTGATGGACTGAGGGTATTAAAGGAATTTCAGGCGGCAGAAGACTGGTTGGAAGAAAAACCGTGGTAAGAGAAGGGGCACCCTCCTGTGGATCTGGAAATCTCACCAGATTGGACAGTCTTATTTGGCAAGTGGGAAAGCCCACTTGGTTCCCAGGAGATTACACCTGAAGAATCTTAAATTTTGTCATAGTTAGACTGTAAGCCCCAGGACAGCAGACACCAGATTGTTTCTGGTACATAGTAGTCATCAATAAATAGTTGTGGGATTGATGGATGGACGGATAGATGGATGGATGGATAAATGGATGGATGAATGGATGTACAGATGGATGGATGGATGGATGGATAAATGGATGCATGGATGGGTAGATGGATGGAAAAATGGACAGACAGATGGAGAGATGGATGGACAGACAGATGGACGGATGAATGGATGGATGAACAGATGGACGGATTTTCAGTCGCAGCTTCAGGCCTTGTTCTGGTTGAGTGGGGGCACAGGCCAAGCATGAAAGTGGTGCCCTGGGAGAGGTCTCTGGGGATGCTCCAGATGCAGCCTCCCCTAATAATTGACACTTCTTCCCCTCAGTTTCCAACTATGTGACATTTCATAGATAAATCAACACCCTGATGACTCAAAACTAAACAGACTGAAAGAATGTGAGCCTAAAACATACATGAGCCAACGTACCCACTTCGTTCTTGGAGGGATGGAGCGGTGGCCCTGCCCCTGCCAGGAACAGTGGAAGGCGGCTCAGAGTCCTTGCGGTCTGGCAGTCCTCTTAGGACACGGCCAGGCCAGGGGCATAGCCAGGGCACAGAGAGGTAGTAGCTGCCCCAAGGAAGATCCTGGACACAGGACTTCTCTGGTAAATTCTGCCAACCAGCATCGGAAAGAGCCAGAGGACAGGCACGCATGTTGGGGCACACACCCAGGCGGGCACCTTCCCTCCTCTTCCCCCTCCCCTCCCCCAGCCCTACCCTGCCCTGGCAACCTGTCCAGTGTCCCCAGTTCTCTGGGCCCCTGTGGAACTTGTTTCCCCAGGTGTGGAGAACACAGCCCACCCAGTGCAGCTCAATCTATGACCTGTACGGAGAGACCAGGTGGTGAAGTGCTTGGGGAAAAGTCAGCCCCCCAAGGTCACAGGGCTCCTAAGTGGTGAACTCCATGTCTCATGCTGTGTGATTAATACCCGGAACAGGCTTGACGGTGGACCAGACACTTCCACCCTGGGGCTTGGGTTTCCGGCAGGTAGAGCTCTGTGAAGTCGCCCAGGGCAGAGCCAGCCACTTGTCCCACTTGCCCAGAACTTTCCTGGTTTCAGCCCTGAATTTCTCACGTCCCAGGGAACCCCTAATTCCTGGGAAAACTCAGAATGGTTGGTCACCCTCATCAGAAGGTAGGTCATCCTCGGCCCTGTTGTCCTCGATTTGGCTGCATACTGACTGCTTTGAACAATATTAATGACTGACTGCCGACTCCAGACATTTTGATTTAATTGGTCTAGACGTCAGCCTGAGAACGGAGAGTTTTAAAAGCTTCCCAGGTGATCCTAATGCTCAGCCGTGGTGGAGAACCACCGGCTTAGCCTGAGGAATCTGGCCTGATTCTGTTGCCAGGTTAATCCATCACCAGCTCAGCTTTGTCTGTATCCATCTGTGATACTGTGATTTATAATAAGAAATATACATTTGATCATTTCCTCATTTCTGGCACAGAATTCCTAAAACCCTTGGAACTCCTAAGTGAGGACAGCAATCAGGGTGTCTTTTGTTATGCTAATGAGGTGATGTTTGGACCCCACTCCTGGCCGGTGGCTGGTTACCAGGGAAACTGCTCTTGTCATTAGAGGGTTGGAACTTTCAGTCCCACTCCCAGACCTCCAGGGTGGAGAAAGGGGCTGGAGGTTGAACCAGTCACCAATAGTCATTTATTTAATCAATCATACCTATGTAGTAAAGCCTCCATAAAAACCCAGAAGGTTGGGTTCTGAGTGTTCTGTGAATGTGTGGAGGTGCTGGGAAAGTGATGCACTCGGAGGGCATGGAAGCTCCACGCCCCTTCCCACACACCGTGCCCTGTGCGCCTCTTCCATCTGGCTGTTCCTGAGTGATACCCTAATAAGCTGATACTCTAGTAAGTAAAATGTTCCTCTGAGTTCTGTGAGCCACTGTAGCAAATCATTGAACCCGAGGAGGGGATGATAGGACCCTCCCATCTATAGTGCAGCAGGTGACAACCTCGACCTGTGAGTAGGTCTGAGGTGGGGAGGGGAGGGGCAGCCTTGTAGGACTGAGCCCTTTACCTGTGGGATCTGACATTATCCGCTGTCTCTGAGTAGATGGTGTCAGAAATGAGTTGAATCGTAGGACACCCAGCTGGTGTCAGAGAATGGCTTGGTGTAGGAGAAAACTCACACGTGGGAATTGGATGTCAGATATTACCCTCCAACGAGTCCCTATTTCCTACCAAAACAAGCATGAACTCCTCAGCCTGGCATCCAAGAGCTTCCTGGAGTGGCTCTACCTAGCTTTCTAGCCCTATCCTTCATCAGTGCTCTTAGGTTTTTGCTTTATTGTAGCTAAGTGCCCCGTTAACTTAAGCAGTTACCCCGGGGAATCCTGATGCAAGGGGCCTGAAGACCACACTTGGAGAAACTCCGTTTTCACTGCCATCTTCTGAAGCTCCCTGTTCACTGAATGTTCTGTGTGGGTGCAAAAGTGGTGCATTTATGCCTACAGGCGCCCTAGCTGATAAGTAACTAGTAATTTAGGAAACAGAGACAGGGGATGGCCGGGCAGGTACAGGCAGCAAGCCACAGTGGCGGGGGTCTGGGCAAGGGCAGTAAGTAATGGACGGGCAAGGCAGGGACGAGGATGGGGGTCTGGGTGGCAGGGACTTTAATTCTGGGCTGGAGATTCTGACGAAATAGGGAGAGGGAGGGATGAGGGAGCTGCTAGGGGGTGTGGGGAGAGAAAGTCTCTGCTCCTGCCACGGCCCCTCCCCTTTGGCTCTGCAGGGGATAGATGTGATCCTGGGCGCGGGGTGGACAGGAGCCCCTAGCTGAGCCCCAGGCTCCAGTAACTCCGTGAGCGAGGTCTGTCTCCTGCTCGTGCAGCCTGACTTAATTGGTATTTCTCCTAATTCTCAGATTTAATCACCACGTCTCTGGTGAAATAATTTTTGACTCAAATGAGAAATTAGTATTAAAAAAAGAACAAGTAGAAAAATAAGTACAAGGGAGAACAGAATTCAGTACAGAAAACATGACTTTGTGTATGTGTGTAGGTATTTCCTGTTCATCGCTGTCCATCTGCCAGGAGCCCCAAGGCCAGGGTCTCTGAGGGGCTCCTGGATTTGGCGGGTGTCTTGGGCTATGGGGAGGAGACGGGGTATCTGAGGTTGGTGAGGCTGGGAATCTGTGACCCGAACATGGCTCTCCTGCTTCGGGGACCCGGCCATATGGCACCCCTGCGCCTGGTCCCCTGCTGATGGGTCGGAGGTGAAGCACCTGTGGCTTGACTTGAACCAGGGGGGTTTCGGCAGGTGGAGAAAGAGAGAGAGAGGGAGAGAGAATGAATGTGTGTGTGTGTGTGTGCGCGTGCACGTGTGTGTGTGTGGTGCCACACAAGTAGTAGCATTTGCTTTATTTCCTTCCAAGAACCATATTTGGCTGACCATCAAAGTGGCCGCAGCGATCAGAGATGACGCTGCTCTACAGATGAGGGAGGTCCCCTGAACTCACAGCGGTCCTTAGTCACAGTTTCCTGAACATTCTTTACATCCCTGGAAAACTTAACTGTTAGTGTTTAGGGGATCACGGAAGGGTCCCCACTTGCCAGAAGGCTGACCTTCAAGGTCCCTTCCTACCGATGCGGGAGTTCTGGGATGGAGGTTGGGAAGGAGACTGGGAGAGAAGAGCAGACAGGCGTGGAGCCCGAACACAGGGAAAACCAGAGCGGATGGCGGGCAGAGGTGTCCTTCAGCCTGGCTCCTTGTACCCGGCCTGTTTATTTCCAACCCCCTTCTGATAAAGAGGAAAGAATGGTAATGGCTGATTTAATTTGTACGTGGCTGAGAACAGAAGGGAAAGCCCTAAGGAGCTGTGGATGGAAACCCTTATCTTTGGATACTCCTAAGCCAGGGTTTCTCAACCTCAGAGATATTCACATTTGGAGGCCAGATAATTCTTTGTTGTGTCAGGGGGTGGGAGAGTTGGGGGTGGGGACCGTCCTGTGCATCATAGGATGTTTAGCAGCATCTCTGGGTTTTACTCGATAGGTACCAATAAACTGGCATCCTTCTCCCAATTGGGTTGTCCCCGAGTAGCAAAACTGTCCTGGCTTGAGAACCACTGTCTAAGCCTGGCTTCTCATTTAGGCAACCATGTGGCCTTGGTGTTTGTGTCCTGGACCTGCCACTCCCCAGCTGCCACCTTGCCTCCTAGAATCTACCCTTGAGCATCCTGGAGCTCTCTGAGTTGTTTTTTTTTTTCATTTGACAAATGGGGCCACTGCCTACTTTGCCGATTAATGCGAAGAACACATGAGATACAAACTATAAAGAGGCACATCATATTCCAGAAAATATATTGAAGCACTACTCTCTCTTATTATTATACACAAATAAAACTAAGTCAGTATACTCAAGGGAGAGTTAATTTTTAGTGATGATGGATAAGGGCACTCCAGAAACTCAGTTTTTGTGGGTTTTTTTTTTTTAACATCTTTATTGGAGTATAATTGCTTTACAGTGTTGTGTTAGTTTCTGCTTTATAACAAAGTGAATCAGCTATATGTATACATATATCCCCATATCCCCTCCCTCTTGCGTCTCCCTCCCTCCCACCCTCCCTATCCCACCCCTCTACGTGGTCACACAGCACCGAGCTGATCTCCCTGTGCTATGCGGCTGCTTCCCACTAGCTATCTATTTTACATTTGGTAGTGTATATATGTCCATGCCACTCTCTCACTTCGTCCCAGCTTACCCTTCCCCCTCCCCGTACCCTCAAGTCCATTCTCTAGTCTGCCTCTTTATTCCTGTCCTTCCCCCTAGGTTCGTCAGAACCTTTTTTTTTTTTTTTTTTTTTTTTTAAGATTCCATATATATGTGTTAGCATATGGTATTTGTTTTTCTCTCACAAACTCAGTTTGATTAGGTCATGAGATTTGTGAAAATAGTTTAAAGGGAGGAAGGGACTCAGCAGGATGGGAGAAGGAGAAAAATGTGGAAGCAGGTGTGAAGAGAAAGATTTCCATAAAAACCGCGGCCCTGAAAAGCATGATGGCTAAGAGGTAACAGTTGGTCTGGGGTAAACAGGGGCACTGATTTGGGGAATCAAGGGAGGGATGTGTAGCTTAGGGTTGAAGGGAACATGTGGTCACGCTCGGGTGAGGACTTCGAAACTTGACAGCTAGACAAGGAGAGTGAGTTAAGGAGGAGAGCCTGCATGAGAAGGATCCAAAGCAGAAGGACCGAACCGTCCCATGGTAGAAAATAAGACAGCTTCAGAGACAGAGTTAGGGATGGGCAAATAATCAAGTGAGGCTGGTCAGGGCCAGTGAGCATCAACCTACATTGCTGGAAAGGATGCACTCTCCTGCTGAGGTTGCCATCCTGGAAGGATGTAAAGGAGCCTGCCTGAGGAGGAAGCCAACACGGAGCAAAGCAGAACAGAGAGACAGACAGAGATAGATGACTGATGACACCATCTGTTCACCTGGATCAAGCCATGCCTGAACTCCAGCATCCCAGGCATTTTCAGTAAAATAAAGGACACTCGCCACTAGTAAATGTGATGATTCTGACCAGTCTAATACCAATAATTACTGCCTATAAATAATGAGCACTACAACTTCCTCAGGGCCAGTTACTGGACACAGTTTAGCTACTATGTGCAGCTTCTAGTTATCCGTTTGTCCAGTTGACTGAGAGCTCACAGGGCTGGGCTTGGATAAAACTGTAAGTCAGGAAACTTACCTCTCCTCCTCCAATATCACAAAACTCTAGGTTCTTTAGTCCCAGTGCCTTCCACCAAAACAAAAACTGACCTGATGATAGATTTTTTTGCCCTTTAGTCTGAATGAGATTTGAACAAGTTTTTACCTTTTAAAGCAACTTGGGCAGGGGATTCCCTGGTGGCGCAGTGGTTAAGAATCCGCCTGCCAATGCAGGGGACACAGGTTGAAGCCCTGGTCTGGGAAGATCCCACATGCCGCAGAGCAGCTAAGCCCGGGCGCCACAACTACTGAGCCTGCGCCCTAGAGCCCACGAGCCACAACTACTAAGCCCATGTACCACAACTGAAGCCCGCGCGCCTAGAGCCCATGCTCCGCAACAAAAGAAGCCACCACAGTGAGAAGCCCGTGCACCGCAACAAAGAGTAGCCCCCGCTCACTGCAGCTGGAGAAAGCCCTTGCACAGCAATGACGACCCGACGCAGCCAAAAATAATAAATAAAATAAATAAATTTATTTAAAAAAATTTAAAAAATGAAGCAACTTGGGCAAACGTTTGTTCGGGCTCCTAATAATCTTTGCTGAGAGGCACTTTATGGACCTCAGGGCAGCTGGCCAGAAGGTGAATCGTCACCAGTGACTTGCTATCAAGAAGGGGCACATCCCTAGACTAGACCCCAGGTTCTCAGGAGGGGGCAGTGCAAGCTAATTTCATTCCAAGCTGGAATTCAAAAGAGACAGGCAGACCAGAGAGGATATTTACAAAAGGGTCTTGGCACTAGCAAATTGCTAAATTGAAACGTTTCCAGTCTTAGAAAGAGTCAGGGGCATGAGGACACTCTGGCTGAGGCTAATCCTATTATTTTGAACTCTATCAGCACCGGCTTCTGGCTGGAGCCTAATCTCGCGGGTGAATGACTGCGGGGGGCTGCTTTTCTTTCCTGCTCTCTTTGCTTTAATGATATTTCCTTCCTACATAGCTGGATTAGGACAAGACTGCAGCTGGCCCTTCCCTTGCCCCCATCTTCCTCCCAACGAAATCCCACAACATTCCCTGGGAACACTGTTCATGGTTAAGAGTGATAAGCTAGTAAGTTTGTTTTGCAAACAGTGAAAAACAAAAAAGGAAATTGACTTTTCGCCCTAACCTGTGGGCTTTAATTGGCACAGTGATTGTCATATCCTCTGGATGCTCAAGAGAGGAAGAGAGAACTCTGCTAAGACTGGGAGCTTCATTCACTCATTCATTCATTCATTTGTTCATTCAGTCATTGCTGTGGCCCTTGGTGCCTCCTGATGGTGGGTGTGGTGATGACCCACCTGTGCGCATGCAAACCCAGGCACGTGCACAAACAGGGCTGCTGTGTATTTCTGAGATCAGGGGCCAGTAAACTTTTTCTGTGAAGGGCTAGAGAGTTACTATTTGAGGCTGTGTAGGCTGTGTGTTCTCTGTCTCCACTATTCAAATTTTCCATCGTGGCTTGAAAGCAACCGTAGACAATAGGTTACAAATGGCGTGATTATGTTCTAATAAAACTTTATTTGTGGAAGCAGATGGCATCAGATATGGCATGCAGGCCTGGTTGGCTGACCCCTGGGCTAGCCACCAACTGCACTAGTGACTTGGTGTCCTAGTGTGAACTTAGTAACAACAGTCTGCCTATTTCTCTGCGCCCCTTCTGTGGTGGGTGTTAGAGAGCCATCTTCTTGGGTCAATACAAGGATGGCGAGGAAGGCAAGCCAGGTAGACCAGATGGCCCCTTGAGATTTCTCCTCGTGCTTACATGCCAAGGTTCAGGCTGGATCAAGAATAAGAGAAATCACTTCCTCAATGTGTCTATTTATGGTCTGGCCTTGGGTGGTGTCTCTACTGGCCTGGGAAGGGTCCTCAAAGATAAGGGGGCACAGAGCCCACCCAGGGGCAGGGGCCTTTGCAGCCCGCCTTTTGGATTCTGTTGGTTGTGCTGCTTTATAGTGTATATTGATTCATTCAACTCCTTGTTCTTCTCTGTAGCAGGACTTAGTGGAGGTGTGTTGACTACTTGCCAACTACATGTCAGGCCTTGTGCGAGACATTGTGGGTTCAGAGGAAAAAGACACGGTCCCCAGCCCCAGGGAGCTCACAGAGTAGTAGGGAAAAAAGAAAAATAAACAATTACAGTCCAACATGCTAAGCGTGGTGAGAGCAGTAAGCAAACAGTAGAGTGGAAGGACGAGTTCATTCCAGGGCTATCGCAGAGGAGGGTGGGGTGATATCCTGTCTCTTTCTGAGGCCGAATTCCAGAGCACAGAGAGCCTCATGGAAGAAAGAACTCACCTCTCGGGGGCCACCTGAGGACCACCGCACCCTTCACCTGCTTAGAATCCCAGAGCGCCGCGGCAGAGACCTCCCGAGCCCATTTGTAGGAAGGAAGAGCAGTCCATTCAAGGAAGAAACTTCCCCTATTTGCTTCTTACAGCAGTTTTTGTTTATCTCATTATCTCCCAACCTGAAGAACAGGACCATCTGGCATGCGGGCATGTTAACAAGATCATAAATTAGAAGGAGAAATGAAGCCAGATTTCCATAATGGTCACAAGACAGAAATCAACAGCGCTGGGAAGGAATTTGCTGGGAAGGTAGGGTGGGAGGGAGCCGAATGAAAGCGCCTCAGCACATCCAGCCTGAATGAAAAACACAGATCCAGAGCCATTTAGAAGGAGTGTTTTTCAAAAAGTGCTGGTGAAGCATCTCTCCTCCCTGTCTTTCTCTCCCTTCTCTCCCTCTTCCTGTCTTCTGGGTCCTGCTTTAGGAATGGGGCCAGCTTGAATCCCCTCATCCTCACAGGTCGTTGTCACAATTACTGTAATAATTGTGTGAAGACTCCCCCTGTATCTCATTCCACAGGGGATGTCTCACCCAGTGCACAAGGCCTTGCGAGCTTGGACCAGCGCTCCGGGCCACCATTGTTTCCCTAGATTCTGAATAATTCCCGGGACCCTGTGTCTTGGGTCTGGCAAAGACAGCACCTGTGGGTAATTGATGAGAGAGGGCATCGCCCACCCGGGGCCTGGATGCTGAGAGTGCCCAGTGCCTGTGCACAGAGCCTTCCCCAGTGTCACCGTCCATCAGACTACTCTTGGCTTCTTGGCAGAAAGGTCCTCCCCATCCCCCTGAGTGTATTAAATAAGCATACAGGCAGACCTCCGAGATTGCAGGTTGGGTTCCAGACCACTGCGATAAAGTCACACAAATTCTTTGGTTTGCCAGTGTCTATAAAAGTTACACTACAGTGTAGTCTATTAAGTGTGCAATAGCGTTATATCTTAAAAAAAGGTGTAATACCTTAATTTAAAAATACTTTATTGCTAAAAAATGTTCACCATCCTTTGAGCCTTCAGTGAGTTGTAATCTTTTTGCCATAGTAACATCAAAGATCGCTGATCACAGATCACCGTAACAGATATAGTAATAATGAAAAAGTTTGAAATATGGTGAGAATTACCAAAATGTGACACCGAGACACGAAGTGAGCAAATGCTCTTGGAAAAACGGCACTGATAGACTTGCTCAAAGCAGGGTTGCCACAAACCTTCAATTGGTAAAAAAAAAAAAAAAAAAACAGTGTCTGCAAAGTACAGTGGAACACTGTCTGTATTAAATGCTTCCACTTGTGGTGTCTCTGGACCCCTTACCCTCTTCTGCCCAGCTTCTCTAGGCCTGCCTCTACTTCTTTGGGAAAGCTGGTCTCCTCCCCGACGTATCTTTCCCTTCTTACAAATCTATCCTGATTAAAAAAAAAGATTCTAGCTCTGTTTTAAAAATGTGGGGAGTGGGCGAAAATTTTGTCCCACTGATTACATGTCAGGGAAAACAGTTTGTCCTCTTCAAAAATCAGGAGCATATTTGATAGAACGAGGCTGAAGAAACCAAAGGTATGCTAATTTTAAAGCTGTCTGATGGGAGAGGAGGCTGATATTGTGAGGGTAAAAGAATAAACTCTCTTTTTCAATTGGAGAAGTAACATCATAATAGATTCACCTCTGTGATATCAGGTAGCATAAAGCCCTAATGCTGCAAACTTATCTCTGCTCGGTTTCTTTTCAAGGGGCAGTTCACTGACAAAGTTTTCAGTTTCTTCCATGATTTTTCGCCTATTCAGGCGTCTAAGTTTTTTTTTTTTTTTTTTTTTGCGGTACACGGGCCTCTCACTGTTGTGGCTCTCCCGTTGTGGAGCACAGGCTCTGGATGCGCAGGCTCCGCGACCATGGCTCACGGGCCCAGCCGCTCTGCGGCATGTGGGATCTTCCTGGACTGGGGCACAAACCCGTGTCCCCTGCATCGGCAGGCGGACTCTCAACCACTGCGCCACCAGGGAAGCCCAAAGAGATTCAATTATTTTTAACAGATGCAACACACAGTCTTTGGATATACCAACAGTTCCTGATGAAGACAGAAACCTTGAGATATTGATTCACGAATTAACTGATAAAACTGATGCTGAAAAAAACAATGCTCTATGTTGCAAGCACACTAGTTATCCCGGTCACAATCCATTGATTTTGGCTTTCTGTCCGTCATTAATTGATTAAGACATAGAGACTTGTCACCTCTCTGTAGGCTCAACCATGCCCCGGGGCCAGGAGCAGGATCCATGTCAAGGGGTGGGCTTTGCCGCCTCAAACACTAGATGTCTGGTGTCCTCTCGGGACCCTCTACCCCTCACAGCCGGTCTGGTGGATTGTCCAAGTCCTGGATCTGCTCAGAAGGGAGAAGTATAAAAGCTCATCACTTCCCTTTTTTTTCAGCCCCAGATGCAAACATTGCTGGGTTTCGCTGCTAGACTTGGGTCCATCATGTTTACCATGAAAATCAGATTACAATGCTGCTTTGGGAGGCAATCGCACCCCTAACCGTGCCGATTGCCAGGCAGTGGAAAAGTTCTTCCTTCCTACGTCTGGACAGCCCCCCTTGTGGCCGGCCATGCCCGTCTCTTCCTGTTCTGGCCTTATCGTGCTGGGCATCACCATCCTTCTTGCAGAAAATTTCCACTGACTTGCCCATTGTTATTTGTTCTCCTCCACAATAAATCAAACAGATGGCTTCATCTTTTCCTCACAGGTCCTATTTTCTGGCCTTTAATCATGTTTGTTGCTTAATGTGGGCCGATCCACTGGGCAGCTGATTGTCTGAGACCTCTGCGGCCCAGGCCGTCCACGGGCCCTCCTGAGCTCGTTTGGGTTCTGGGCTTTGATAAGCAATCGCTCCTACCGGCAGGCTGGATATTAAACAGCTGGGGGCTCTCTGCAGCCATTTCAGGGACTTGCCCAGAAGACAAGGAAGCAATTTCAGAGACAAGAAGCAATTGCTTTAAGGCTCCATCCTGTTCCCTCACAGTGCTCTGCACGCAGGAAGGTGAGGGGGGAAGGAGCCGGGCTCCGTGTTTCAGAGTCTGCACTGTTCCTATTATTTCCCACTCACATCGCCGGCTCGCTTGACTGGGGCTCTGGAGTGTGGACTGTATCACACATCTCCTTCCTCCTTCAGACACTTGAAGAGCACGTAAAAGATAACACACGAGGGCTTCCCTGGTGGCGCAGTGGTTGGGAGTCCGCCTGCCGATGCAGGGGACACGGGTTCGTGCCCCGGTCCGGGAGGATCCCACATGCTGCGGAGCGGCTGGGCCCGTGAGTCATGGCTGCTGAGCCTGTGCGTCCGGAGCCTGTGCTCCGCAACGGGAGAGGCCACAACAGTGAGAGGCCCGCGTACCGCAAAAAAAAAAAAAAAAAAGATAACACACGGGCTGAGTCCAGGTAGAAAAGGGCCTTCCTTTCTCATTCATTAGACATTTATCGAGCATCTATCATGTGCCAGGCATTATGCTCCACATGGCAAAGTAAAGATGAAAGATGAATAAGATCCAGATCCCACCCACCTGCCCCCATCAACACTGGGGTCTGGTAGACAGACAGATAGATACAAGCAAAGAACTCTTTACTATCGAGGGCAGGCAGTGAGAAATGCGTTATCGGGGCAGGTTATTAATATTCAGGAAGCAGTCCAGAGGAGTACAAGATTGTTTCCGTGGAGGAAGGGAAGGCCTCATGACGGACGGAGCATTTGGCACTGGTCTTGTATTCACAGCGTCTTTCACATATGACTGCATTTAGTTTTCACATCAGACCAATGATGTGGGCAGGGGTTACGCCCATTTGTCAAGTGGGATATCAGGGTTCAGAGAGCTTGGGTGACCAACTGAAGGCCACCCAGAGGGAAGGTGGCAGGTCTGCAGGGAGCCTGTCTAAGTCTGGGAGCAGTGTTGTACCATCTTGCTCCTCAGGAGAGTAGGGTGGGCCAGGAAAAGGCACTGCACCTGGGGCTGGTTCTCCAGTGGACGCCCAGTTGGTACAAGGGCACAAAGGTGGTTTTGGCCCTTAACAAGGGGGCCTGGTCCAGCTTACAAGTTTGCAGAGGGCCTTCTCATCCCGGCTGTTACGACTGTCTGCATCCATGGTGCTTTTCCCCCGGGACTATAGATCCTCCCTGCCACCCAGCCTCATCCATCCTCATTAGCTCATGGTCGGCCATGCTCAACAGGGCATCCACAGAAGCACAGCTGCTCCTTCTTCAGTGCCTGCTTCCAGAGGGCTCAGAGCTCAGTCCCTGGCTCACGTAACCTTCTCTATTCCCCGACACCAAACCCAGAGGAGGGAGAGAGACGGACAGGTGATGAGGGCAGTGTCCACCGACTGGCCCTGCAAAGCTTCCCCATTTCACCCACGTAACATCACAATGGGCAGACACTGTCTCCATCTTACAGATGAGAAAAGGGAAGCCCGAGAAAGTTCTATCATTACCCGAAAGATTCTCACTCGTTTGACTTAAGACGGATAAGCTTTGTCAAGAATTTATGACAAGTCTTACTTAACACATGGTCAGTGCTCGGTAAATGCTAGTTGTTGTGTTGACGATGCAGCTTTTGTGAAGCATCAGTGTCTCCTCTATCTTTATGGATGGCAGTGGAAAACCAGGATCTCCACTAAATTCACGAAGAGCTTCTATTCTGCAAGGGTTGTGGGGGTTAACCTGGGTTGTAACTGTGGTCTGTGCAGGTGGGACTATAATTCAGAAAACGCTCGTCTGGAAGAGTAGAGGCAGGCTAAGGCATAAAGGATTGATGGGTTGGGATTCAGGACAATGGCAGAGAGATGAGTGACAGGGACGGCACTGGGGGGCAAGGGAAGGGGACATGGGCCACAGCCCAGGGAAAGCTGCATGCATTAGAAAGACCACATGTATATAAGGGAGAAGACAGGCCCTATGGAGCTTTTCTGGCATAATAAATACTCAGTTGGTCACTGTGAATATTCAACTGGGCAGAGACTCCAGGGGTAGACCCTTGAGGGAGCTGGAACTGACAGGGGGACTGACGTCTTTCAAGAGTCTCCCAATATCGGGGAGCATATGCCAACAGCACAGAACTGGACGGGGTCATAGGTGGAGGCAAAGGACTAGGAGCTTCAGCGAAGAGGGGTAGGTGAGTGACAGATGGCAGGGGCTAAGGGTCTGCTAGGAGGACTTGGAAAGCCTTGCTCCGTTGAACAGCCAGGCCACACAGTGGAACTGTGGGTCTTATTATTTTCCTTTGTGTGCAACTGTCTACCATGTCTAAGGGGATATTTTCCTGCTTGGCAGGTTCTTATAAGATCACAGAAACATAGCTTTAAAGAGAAAGTTAAAGACAGACACCGACTCCTGTCGTCTTTAACCGTGTACGGGGCCGGCAGGGCCGTTGGTGGGGACCAAGGGGGCAGGCCCCTGCCTACCTCCAGAAGGATATCCTCAAGATTATACCCTTTACGTACTGGCTTCTGAGAACAATTTCATCGAAGGACATGGCTCTGTAGCTACAAAATGAAATCCGTGAAAAGCTGCTCTCGCCTCCCCAGGTGTCGTTTTACGGAGGTGGATGCCAGGAGCCAGAGAAGGCAAGAGCCTTGCTTCAGTGACAGAATCCAGGCTGAGACATAGTTCCACTCACTCTAGTCCAGTTTCTGCTCTTTTTGCTCTGTCTGCAAAAGAGGATGTTCATGGGGCCGCCGCCAGCTCACTTGGTGCCTTTGGATGAATTAGGAAAAGGGGGGTCCCCTGGGTGGTCACAGCCCCAGCGAGCAAAAAGCCCTTCTGCCAGGTGCCTCTGGGTAGAGCACAGCCAGTAGAACCCTGTGTGATGACAAATGAGAAGTGGGTCTGAGGCTTCCCTGGTGGCGCAGTGGTTAAGAATCCGCCTGCCAGTGCAGGGGACACAGGTTCAAGCCCTGGTCCAGGAAGATCCCACATGCCGCGGAGCAACTAAGCCCGTGCGCCACAACTACTGAGCCTGCATTCTAGAGCCCACGAGCCACAACTACTGAGCCCATGTGCTGCAACTGCTGAAGCCCGTGTGCCTAGAGCCCGTGCTCCGCAGCAAGAGAAGCCACCGCAATGAGAAGCCCGCGCACCGCAACGAAGAGTAGCCCCTGCTCGCCGCAACTAGAGAAAGCTCGCGCAGCAACGAAAACTCAACGCAGCCAAAATAACTAACTAACTAAATTAATTAATTAATTAATTAAATTTTTACAAAAAGAAGTGGGTCTGGTGGGGGCCAGGGGGCCATTGATTGTACGCTCCTTCCTCCCTCCAGTCTTTCATCTCCCAGTCACTCACTTTTTAAAAATGTGCATTTAGTAAATGTCTCCTGTATGCACAGTGACACATTCCTGACTCTTCTGGTACAAAACTCCACTGGAAAGGTAAAGGGATGAGTTTATACGGACAAAGGGCTTTTCCAACCACGATAACTTTAACTTGCTAAGGTGAGGGTAAGTGACTGGCAGAGACTGTGATACTTAGAAGAGGTGAGTCAGGGTGAAGGTGCTTTTAAGACAACGTGGACTCCTCCTTCTTTGGATTTCTGCTGTCAAACTGCAATGCTTCATGCTCAGTGGGAGAAAATGGGTTAGCTCTGAACAGCAGTGATTTGGAGAACATCTTCAAATGATGCTTATGGTTTTGAGGGCAGGGAGACTCCTAAGAAGTTTCTGATGACAAGAAGAGTCTGGAAGTGGTCCATCACCACAGACTCAAACAGCTCCCAGTGCACTGCCCTGACAGCGGGGAGGCGTAGACCCTTCAAAAATGGAATGCAAGCCCCTCCCGTGGTTTCTGTGCACGGTGGTTGGGTATGTCAGGGAGAGAGAACTCTACAGTGGGATGAGAACCGTCACTTCTGGGCTCTTCTGGGGGCAAACTATGGAGGTCTGTGTGCTGTTCTCATGAAGAACGTCATTTGGTGCAATGCTTCTGTTTGTACATTCATACATTCTTTGAATATTCTTAAAACACCTATGTGCCAGCAACTGTCCCAAGTACTAGAGACAGCCTGGATGAGATCCCTGCTTTAAAGTCGCTGCAGCTTTAGTTGGGAAGATGTAGATAACAAAAGGGTGAACAAATTAATATACAAATAAACAGTTTGGGGGACTTCCCTGGCAGTGTACAGTGGTTGGGACTTCACCTTCCAATGCAGGGGGTGCAGGTTTGACCCCTGTTTGGGGGGCTGGGGTCCCACATGCCTCATGGCCAAGAAACCAAAAGACATAGAACAGAGGCACTACCGTAACAAGCTCAATAGAGACTTTGAAAATGGTCCACATCCAAAATAAATAAACAGTTCAGATAAGTGCCACAATAGATATAAAGGGCCTCCTCGGAGAAGGTGGCATTTAAACTAGGGTTCAGAGGAGCCAACACATGCAAAGCCCAGAGACGAGCATTCCACAGAGGGGGCAGCCCTGAGGTGGGGGAGAACACAGCTCATGGAACTTAAAGAAGGTCAGCTGATCACGGCCGAGAGAGCGCAGAAGGGAGTGGACAGACGCCTGAGCTGTTGGTAGGGCCCAGACCACCAGGTGCTCTCAAGGCCAAGTGCAGTGGAGCACTGATGGGGGGCTTGAAGTGGAAGTTACCTGATCCAGTCAGTGTCTTAAAAGGGTCACTCTGGCTTCTCTTTGGAGCATGGGCTGTAGGAAAAGAGAGCAGAGAGGGTGTGGGAGATGTGTAGCCCAGCACAGACATAATGGTGACTTACATCGAGGTGGTGGCAGTGAGGATGGACCAGAATGGACTGTTTGAAGCTATAGTGTGGAGGTCAGACCTGGAAGACTTGCTGATAAATTGAATGTGGGGAGTTATGAAAAGAGAGTGATAAAGAACGATTTCTAGGTTTTGACTTTAAATGTTGAATGGATGGATGACAGCCACTTGGTAAAGTAGTTTGGCTTATTGGTTTATATAAGCCAATAGAAGTTATTGGCTTAACTTACAAAATTAAACATAAACATACCAGATGACCCAGAAATCCCACTCCTAGGTATTTACCCAAGAGAAATGAAAACTCGTCTCCAAACAAAAACGTGTGCCCTCAACGTCCTTCCTCGGGTGAATCAATAAAATCATGGGAGCTTCCCTGGGGGCGCAGTGGTGGAGAGTCCGCCTGCCAATGCAGGAGACACGGGTTTGTGCCCCGGTCCGGGAAGATCCCACGTGCCGCGGAGCGGCTGGGCCCGTGAGCCATGGCCGCTGGGCCTGTGCGTCTGGAGCCTGTGCTCCGCAACGGGAGAGGCCACAACAGTGAGAGGTCTACGTACAGCCAAAAAAAAAAAATTAAATTAAAAAAAAAAATAAATAAAAAATAAATAAAATAACATCATGGTACATCTTAACCCCTAGTCCCTGGCAACCTCCGACCTGTTCTCTGTCCCTAGAGTTTGGCCCTTTCCAGAATGTCATTTTAATGGAATCATAAGTATGTAACTTTTTTTTTTTTTTTTGCGGAGATCTCAACTCCACCCTTCCAAAGGGTCTCAACCACTGTCTTTCTACCTCACTGATCTTCACCTTAGGGGGCTTTAGCACTTGGTTAAATTTATCCTACCATTCTTGGGCATCACAGTTTAACAAGAAGCAAATTCCAGTTCAGCCAGTTAGTATAGCTATACAAAAATCTGGGAAGTTAACCTGTCCAAGCTTCAGTTTCCCCATCAATAAAATGGGATGCTAATGCCTACTGCAAAGGATCACTGACAATTTGAACAAAATAACGTAGGAAGAGTGCCTGACGTTCTAGGAGCCGGCGATGCATCTTCGCTCTTTTTCCCTTCCCTCTTTTTCCCTTCCTGTATTTTCTTTCTCTTCCCAAAGAGACGGTAAACGCTGTATTAGAAGGAATGGCTTTTTTACATTTGTGCTTTCCCCCAAAGCAAAAAGCCCAGTGGGACACAAAACAGAAACTTAAATCACGGAGTTAAGACTGTCATGAGAAAGCCAGTGTGTTACTATGTGGTACGATTCATGTGGAGTGCAATTCCATGGAGGCACTGGCTTGGCTTGAGATGACTTGAATCTTAGGAACCCTCCTTTCTTATTGTTTTAATACGATTTTCCAAGAGTATTTTTGAGAACGAAGTAAAACGATGTGGGCAAAGTTCCTGGTGCTTAGGAGATATTCCATAAATGTTAGTTGTCTGCTTTGGTGCTTTTTTTCCTTCCTCTCCCGGGGAGATGATAAATGAGGCAGTTATACCCTAATGTTCACAGCAGCACTATTCACAATAGCCAAGACATGAAAGCAACCTAAGTGTCCACTGACAGGAATGGATAAAGAAGATGTGGTACATACACACAATGGAATATTACTCAGACATAAAAAAGAATGAAATATTGCCATCTGCAACAACATGGATGGACCTAGCGATGATCATACTAAGTGAAGCAAGTCAGACAGAGAAAGACAAATACCATATGATATCGCTTATATGTGGAATCTACAAAAGTGTTACAGATGAACTTATTTACAAAACAGAAACAGACTCACAGACATAGAAAACGAGCTTATGGTTACCAAAGGGGAAGGAGGGAGGGACAAATTGGGAGTTTGGGATTAACAGATACACACTACTATATATAAAATAGATAAACAATAAGGACCCACTGTATAGCACAGGGAACTATATTCAATATCTTATAATAACCTATAATGGAAAAGAATCTGAAAAAGAGTATGTATGTTCATCAGTCACAGAACATGCCAGCCGTGGAACACTTGGGTTTAGAGTGGAAGATAATGGGCAGAAGAACAATTCATCGAAGAGATAATGGCAAAGCTTGTGACCAGGACTTAACAAGGCAGCTCTCCCGTGAAGCCATCACACAGGACCGAGGAGGAACCTGGCAAATCAGCGAGGGTACTATCTATGGAGACATATGAAATGCCTGCCTTCTCTCTGAAAAGGTTTAGTTAGAAAAAAAAAAAAAAAACCAACCCTGTGGAGGCTGGAGTGGGGTGAACTGCTAATGAGTCTGGCGTTAAGAGATCTGTGTTAACAGGAGGGAGGTGGCTTTTTCCCAGGTTTGATTCAGCCTGTTCCGGGGAGCTGCAGGGGGGGTCTTCTCTAAGGTCAGCACAGTTAAGCTAAAATACTCAGCTGCTCATTATTTCCACAGATTACACCACTATCCTCAGAGTATTTTAGGAATGAGACAATAGCCCCACGTTGGGTGAGTTAGTCCAGCCCTAAATTTCCGAGGATGTCCTCCTTAATTCAGAGATCCTTCCTTCTCCTTAATTTCCTTCTCTCCCCAGAAAACTGACTGCTGTAGGTGACTCTGGTTCTGAATGTCACCTTGACACCATTTCCTGTGCTGAGAAGCGTATTACTTGTTTTTCATGCCTGTGGCTTTATTTACACCAGACGGCAGTTCACTGTTACTGAAGCAAAGGCCATGGCCCTCTGCTGCCTCTGGAAGAAGCAAGATGGCACCCAGTCTCAGAGAAGAAGCCTCAGCTGGGACTCCAAGAGTCTGGACAGGAGCAAGATCACAGGGTGAAGGTTTTTAAGGAGGCAAATGTCGGGGATGAGACCGTGCCTGCCCCTTCGGGTGCTCAGACTGAAAAACGTAGAAGGTTCTGGAAGCCACATCTCCCTGGCTTCTCTCACATTTGCGGGAGGGGAGCAGGCACATTTATTCCTGTTTTCAGACAAGGAATCTGCAGCTCAAAATCGAAGCGTCTTGCACAAGATCCCAAAGGCAAACACAAGATGCAAATCTCGCGAACTCCACGTGCGGAAGCTGTGTCAGGTGGTGGGTCAGAGATGTCCAGAGAGAAGAACAAGGATGTATCTCCTGGACTGGACACAGCAGGAAACCACACTGACTCCTGCATCTGCCCACGTGTGGATTTCATTTTTATCTGTCTGCTGCAGTTTCCTTTCATTCAATATTTGTCTAAGAGTGTTTTGCTGACAGCTGCCTTTCTGGGGTGAGGGTTGAGGAACTGGATTAGGAATGTGACATCCTCAGGAATTAGCACAACAGGCTTGAACAGCAGCAGCAACAAGGACAGAGAGCGGTTGAGTTTCCGTAGTTCGTAAGGCTCTGAGTCTTGGTCTTTGGAAAAGGACCCACCGCAGGTGAAAGCCCAATGTGTGTGTGTGTGTGTGTGTGTGTGTTTAGGTCTGTATGTTTCTATCACACACAGATTCATGGGACCTCCCCCACAATCAAAAGACGCACAGATCCATCCAACCACACTGCTTTGGTCCATGCTGTCCCCTCTGCAAACAGCATCCTTCCTCACTCGCTATTCCTCAGCTTGGCCAGCCCCTGCCCATTTTTCAAGACTCAGCCCACAGGTCATCTCCTTTACAACACTCTCTCCGCTCTCTCATTGACTTGTGGATAAGAGATCTGGTTTCCTTCCCTGAGACCCCAGGGCTTCCACTGCTTCCCTGACTGGAGCTCTCCTTGTCTACTCTCATCTCCTCTCCCAGCCTTCAAGGGCAGCGTCTCTTACACCTCTGCATCACCAGGACTTAGCATACAGCCTGACACATAGTAGGGGCTCAATCACTGTTTGCTGAATGTAATTGAATTTTAAGAAGGATAAATGTCCCACGGCCAAGGGCAAAACCATACACAAGCAAAACTGTCATGTAATTGGGATTTAATATATTTGACTAATACCGGCATATGTGCATCGCTAAAACACATTAATATTTAATTCATCTGACTTATTTCGCAAGGATATATGTGTGAGCAAGTACAGTGATGCTTTGCATGCAATTACGCCTCTTCTTTCAGGAGTATTAAGTGCTATGCAGATCTTCTCCTAAATACTTGCGCTGAGTTTTGTTTTAGTGTTACACCTCCGGCTTCACCCAAGGCCGTTTTGAAAAAGTCATATTAAAACCACCTCTCTACACCTGTGTTTTCTATAAAACTGTTACTCACTGCCTTCTACGTAACTTATCTGCACCACATGCTAAAGTTATTTCAGAATTTGACACCAAGAAATTCACGGTCTCCTCTGGGGAACTGGCAAGCCTCTATCTTTCTAAGAACCAAATGTATATAACTGATCATCTTTTCCTTCTTGACGTGGTTGCCAGGAAGCTCAGAGTCGCATCTGACTTTTGTTTACTGATTCTCAATCATTATGTTAACTGCTTTCTGACTTCCTGGTATTTCTTGGGAGAATTATAAACCATTGTTACATAAATAAATCTCTGTTGCTTCTTTCCGTGGTGTAAGTCATGTGGGGTTGTCTGTTGGAGAAGAAGCTCCATTCAGATCTACGCCTGCAGCTAGAAGCTTCCTTATTCGTGACTTTAGATTTTGGGTTCAGGGTTTTTTTTTTTTTGTCATTGTTATTTTCGTTTCATTTTGTTTTGGTTCAGAGCATTTGAATCCACATAGCCCCTCCTTCCTGGCTGACAGGTAGTGAGTGATCTCTCGAGGGCCTCAGTTTGGAATGCTCTGCTGGACCACTGGTCTCACTGAACTTTCCTGCAAATCCCTCAAAAGGGGTATCATCTGTATCACCTGTGTGAAAATTCCTTATGGTGGTTTTCATGGAATTTAGTAACAAAAACTGAATTTTCTCCTTTCTTTTTTTTAGTATGTTTTGAAAACATACTGAAACAGGGGTCCCCAACCCCCAGGCTGCCGACCAGTACCGGTCACATTACCACCTGAGCCATCCCCATTACCCCGTCCGTAGAAAAATTGTCTTCCACGAAACTGGTCCGTGGTGCCAAACAGAAAAGTGTACAGTACAGTTTAGTACAGAAGTGTGTTCTGTACTAAAACACAGAAGAGTTGCAAAAAAAATACAATGAACATGCACAGATTCTTCATATGGCTTTGCTACCTTTTTTTCTTTTAAATGTCCCCTTGTTATATACCTAAGCAAATAATAGGTGGATGATGGAATTATATTTTCAGTATGGCATCTGGATACATCGTAAAAGCTCCACAGTTCTCAGAAGTCTTTTTGTTCTTGACTTTTGGGAAATACGATGACCCCACTTGGCATTCTTGTTAATGGCCACTAACTAGAGGTTGCCTTCTCTTCCCTTATGAGCGCCTGAGAAGAGAACTGAGATCCGGATGACATGCATTCTGCTTTTTCATTCCAGAGTTGAGCTCTTCTCAAATATCAGGTCAGGTGTGAATAAACAGAGGGAAAGGGTGGCTCAGGAAAATGTTAAAACATATTGGGTTACCGCTTGGTTATAAAAGCACATAACTCAGAAAGAGCCAGTTGGAAGAGGTGCAAAGGGCGGGGTGTGGGGAAAAGGCAAGGAGCCTCCATGCCCTCTCCAAGCATACGCCACTCTCCCCAAGGGCCCACATGTTCATCAACCCGGAAGCTCCTTCACTGCCTACATATGCTTTATTTTTACCTCCTATATTATTATTTGTATTGTTATTATGCTTTGGGTATGTGTGTGGAACCATTTCAGAGAAAGTTGCTGCATTGTGCATCCTCACTCCTATATACTTCAAACCTGTTTCCTGCAAACTAGACATTCTCTTCCATAACCATAATACACTTAGTAAATTCAGGAAAGTTCGTGTTAGTTCAATACTATTATCTACTCTACGGTCTGTATTTGAATTATGCCAATTATTCCCCGTGGTGTCCTTTGTAGCTTTTTTCCCCCCAACTCAGGATCCAAGCTAGGATCCCATATTGTATTTAGTTGTCACATCTCTTTACTCTTTTAAGATCTGGAAGAATGTCTCAGGCTCTCTTTGTCCTTCCTGACACTTGACATTTTTTTTAAATTAATTAATTTATTTATTTTTGGCTGCACTGGGCCTTTGTTGCCACGTGCAGGCTTTCTCTAGTTGCAGCGAGTGGGGGCTACGCTTTGTTGCGGTGCGTGGGCTTCTCATTGCGGTGGCTTCTTTTGTTGCGGAGCACGGGCTCTAGGCACACGGGCTTCAGTGGTTGTGGCACATGGGCTCAGTAGTTGTGGCTCATGGGCTCTAGAGTGCAGGCTCAGTAGTTGTGGTGCACGGGCTTAGTTGCTCCGCGGCATGTGAGGTCTTCCCAGACTAGGGCTCAAACCCATGTCCCCCACATTGGCAGGCAGATTCTTAACCACTGCGCCATCAGGGAAGCCCCTGACACTTGACATTTTTAAAGATTACAGTCCAGTTGTTTTGTAAAATGTCCCTCAATTTGGATTTGCCTGATATTTCTTTTCTTTTTTTAAAATTTTTGATTGAAGTACAATTGACATACAACTTCTTCCTTTCTTCCTCTTGATTTTTCTATTCCTCTATTATTCCCCTGAATTTATTTTAAACCTGTCATTTATAGTAAGTTGTCACCAACTTCTTTACAGAAGGAAAAAGTACCTCTACATCCAGCTCAAACGTCTCGGACCCTTTGAATCTTTCCTGACCTTACTCTCCCCCACTCATGGCAATAGGCAAAATGGACACTCCATTCTCTTTTTTCTCAGAACAATGTTATCCGGTTATTGTTTTTGTTACAGCACAGATGATACAATATTGAGATTATGATGGCTAAGAATCACCCTAGACTCTGAGCTTCTTGAAAATGAGTGATGGGCCCCATTTTCTTTGTATTCCATGGGCACGGGTTTACGCAAGTTACACATAATTTTTGTGCTTCAGTTTCTTTATCTGAAAAACAGATATAATAATAGCATCCTCCGTAGAGGGTAGATGTGAGGATTAAAAGAGATAAGCCAAATAAGGCCTGGCACACAGAGTAATCGCTCAGTTAATGCTAGTTCATGTTAACTATTATTATTATTATTGGGATGAGTAGTAGGGTCATTAGTTCTAATATGCCTAGTGTTTAGCAGTGCCTAATACATAACTTAAAGCTCAATAAGTATTTGTAAAATAAATGCTGGGTGATGAACGTACACCAATATGCTATCCCTCTCCTTATGAGGGACACCATGCTGCCCATTTCTGAGATGGGGATGGGGAAGCAGATGTAACAAAGGATGGAGCTGAAGCCAGAAGCCAGGTGTGCATATTCCTGGCCATTGCTTTATCCCAAGACACGCAGCCTTTGTCTGAGGGCTCAGGTAGCTGCTAGAAAAAAGAAGCTCTTCAAATCCCAGGCCGTCATCCTGCAAGACTCTGAGAGACAAAGCTTCTCAGGTCAGATCAAGCATGTGTGTCAAAACCACCAAACGCAGCCTCCACTCAAATACCCAAGACTACATGGGGGACAGCATGGCAGACTTCCGCGTAATCGAGGGCTCTTCAACTTCAACCCAACTTTGATCTAGTTCTGAGTTTTCTCTTTCCACTAAAAAGCACCGAGATGGACAGGATTTGGCCGGACCTCCTCCCCCTTCCTTGCCTGAGGTGCTAACGAGCAGTGGCTCAGCTAAAAGGAAGACGGCAGATGGCAAGTGAGGCATCATTAGATGCCTCACTGGTGCCTGGGACCCCACACCACCCTGCTGCACCCGGGGCCCCCCTCCCAGCACACCCACATGTGTGGCGCTGTCTATAGGAACATCCAGTCCAGGGGCAAACTTACATCACTGGACTCTACTAGCAGAGACAGTACCAATGAGTGGTACTGAACCTTTAGTGTGTGTCAGGCACTGGGCTAAGTATTTTATATGTGTGATTTTATTTAATCTTCACGACAGCCTTCTGAGGGAGGTACTCTTATTAGTCACATTCGCAGGTGAGGAAACCGAGGCTTTGAGAGGTTAAGGACTTCGTCTAAGGTCACACAGCCAGTGAAGGCTGAGCCGGGCCTGGGACTCAGGTCCACCTGGACCCACAGACTCTGCTCTTCATGGCACAGTCTTCTCTCTGCTCTTCTCTCAAGAGCAAGGCTATGATAGAATGACAAAACGGATAGGTAGGCTTTGGTGGTGGGAAGATGGGGATGTATGGGAGAGGAAAAGGCCGGAAACTTGGGAGGCTCTGCTGGTGGGCGGATCAGAGTGGATCAGGTTCAGGCTGACCCTGGCTGGACGATTCCCCGTTGGCTGGCCAGTGTTCACGTACCATCCCCGTGACCTCGGGTCTGAGGCTCCATTTCTTTAGCTATAAAACAGGGACAACAGGGGCTTCCCTGGTGGCGCAGTGGTTGAGAGTCCGCCTGCCGATACAGGGGACACGGGTTCGTGCCCCAGTCCGGGAGGATCCCACATGCCGCGGAGCGGTTGGGCCCGTGAGCCATGGCCACTGAGCCTGCGCGTCTGGAGCCTGCACTCCGCAACGGGAGAGGCCACAACAGTGAGAGGCCCGCGTACCGCAAAAAAAAAAAAGAAATAGGGACAACAATACTGAAACATAATAGTATGCCAAGCTTCAGATGCCAACATGTTGATAAGTAACCCCAAAGCATGGTACCAGGGTTGTGAGGGTGCTGATGGCCATGAAGAAGGCACTATATGCCCAGAAAGGGGATGATGGAGGAAGAGAGGACACCACAAGAGCGAGATGGGGGCAGTGATAGATTTCCTGCTTGGCTTTGCCCCTGGTCTGCTCTGAGGAGTTGCTCTGGGCATGTACTTGTTAGGAACAGAAAGCCTGCAGTGTTCTCTCATTTAGTAAAGGTGAGATGTCCATGGAGCTGCTCCCTGCTCACAGCAGGCTCTCTTGGATGTTTCTGATACATGGTTCCCCAGTGCTGAGTCCATGGCGTTCATCCTGGGACCAGACATAGGTCACAGTCCACCCAAAAGTGGTTAGTGTGAAAAAGCGGCAGGACGCTGAATATATGTCAGTGCGATATAGGTGAAAATGTCTAACACTGTGAGATTCGTAGTGGGGATGAATATATTTTGGGTTTAATCTTGAGTCTATAATGATGCTTTCCTGCCCACTCCTTACCATAGACATAACACCATGGAGAACATTTTGGAGAGCAACGCTCATCTGTTTTTGTTTTTGTTTTTTCCCTCAAATCAGAAGTGACTCTTAGAAAATCTTTAATGCTATTCCTCATGGGAATCTCACCAAGCTTATGCTCTAGCACGTCTGCTGATGAGCGCTGCACTCCTGTGGTTTAGATGTCTTCACACCTTCCTTAGGTGAAAGAATCCAGATATGTTCCTGTCCCTGATGGGTTTTTTTTTTTTTTTAAAGATGTGCCCTTTTTGTTTTAGAATATTGAATTTCTCATCCACATGAAAGATCATCACATGTCTATCCCCACAGACTTCTCTTTTCAACCCTTCCCCATGGCAGTAGTTTGAAATCTTTTCTGTTTGCTCTCCTGAATTTACCTTAAGTTGGCTGTTTTAGGGAAGGCAGCCTTTGGGATGCTCTGTCAGTGCCTCTAGCCTGGTGTCCTGACAGCAGAGGAACTGGGAAGGGTCCAAGATGGGTCTGGATTGGACTTCCAGGGGGAGGAGCTTCTTCATTCATCAGGAGAGGCTGCAGCTTTTTGGGAAGATGGCGGTGAGGGACTCAACTTCTTCTCTGCTCCTTCCTCTTTTCTCAGTTTCCAGTGTTGTCCTCTCTACTTTCTCAAGTCTTTCTCTTCTCTCCCTGCCTCCTGACTGGCCATTTCTCTCCATACTCAGGATATCTTTATCCTGCCCCATTCCTGTTTCTCCGTGGAGCTGTGAGGTGAGCATGCCTGGGAGTGTCTAGAGTGGCAAAGGACCAAACCCAAACCTCTGGTTATTAGCTACATTTGGGTATTGGGTGCAGGCCAGGAGTAGTAGAGGCAGCTGCAGTGAGAATAGCAAAAGAGCCTCCATTTGTTAAGGGTCTACTACTATATTACAAGCACAAGCTCTACATTATCCCTGATTCTGACACCCAATAGAGACGAGCAAACTGATGCTTGGAGAAACTATGGTTTATCCAAACCCACAGAGAGGAGGATAACATATTAACATGTAAATAAATAGCCTTAAGGCTGCTTAGATCCAATTCTAAAGTCTGGGTCCTTCCTACCGTGCTGTCCTGCTTCTTCATTCGCTCCTGGAGTAAAGTCTGGATCTGGCAGGAATGCACGGAGGAGTAAGGGGAAGCTGGGAATCAAGGACTGGTAGGTTCTCTTGTTACAGACTGGATCTTTCCCAATCCTGCTTCCGTATTCCCTCTCTTCTGAAAGAAACCCATGAAAGTCACCGGATGGCAGGGGTTGTTGGCTAGAGTTTAGGGCAAATGACGAAGCAGCAAATATTTGTTTGGGGTTCCCACCGGTATCCTATTTCTACACTTCTTTTCTCTTTTCTATGGCTCCTAAAGTAGAGAAGCTTCTTCTAGGGTGGATTTCCAGTCTTGAGCTTTCTTACTCCCTGGGGACCTGGCAGAGTGCTCAACACTGAGAAAGTACGAGGTGTATGTGGAATGAATGAATGAATGAATGAATGAATGAATTCTCCATGCCAGCACACTGAGGTCCCTTAGGCTGCCTCCTGTTTGTTTGAGATGCACCCTGCTATGCCCCACCCGGGTTGTCTTCCCCTTTTCTCCACCTAAGTATTAGGGTCAATACAATTAGGGTCCATCCCCTCAGTATGTTTTGAATCATAGAAAAGGGTGACTCTCCTCTCTTCTCCGTGAAGGACCAGAAAGCATGGTTGTCAGACCACAAAACCCTCTCTCCCCAAAATGCTCAAACTCTTTAGACCAAAACAGAGACCCAGTGATTCAGGAAGCAGGCATGCCATTACTCAGAACCAAGGCGGGAGATGAGGGTGGAAGGAAAAACTAATGTTTCTTACGTGTTCCGAAGTGTGGTGTCATTTCCCAGCAGCATCTGTGCTGTCCCATCTTATGGATGACATTAAGATGAGTCGGGCCTGTTTGCTCAACTTGAGCAGTTGGCATCACTTGCTAAAGTTACACAGCTTAGTAAGTGGTGGATCCAGGATTCAACTCAGAGACGCGGGACTCCAGTCCACACAGTTTACTTTTAGTTTTCAAGAGTCTAATAAGAGGCCTCTAGTTTTTGAAGTGTCTACTCACAAAGTATGTGGTTCTCACTGCTAAATACTAGGGCTTTAAACGACGGGCAGGGGTGGCTGAACAGGTCAGTCATGTTTCAACTTGATGTAGCAACAGAAGCAATTCTTCAAATGCTATCTCAGGCGGAAACTAAACACACGGATGAGGCCAAGGAAGAGCTGGTCTGTATTTGTTTTCCACTTAAAGTACCTAAATCTACTTTGGAATACGGTGCCCCACGCCCAGAGAACATATAGCTCTTGGGTTTCTGAAGGGTGGGTACAAACTCACATGATGGAATCTGCAGATGGAATCACAAGGAAAGCAATCTTGGACTTGAGGACAAAGAAATAAACTTTGGAGCTGGGGTTGTCCATGATGTCACTCCCTCAGGAAGGGGGCTTTTTTCCTTAGACCATGGGAAAGACCAAACCTCGTATGTAGTTGAAAATGATCCTTCTTTAACTCAGTTGATACTTGGGGCAAGTCTGATGCAGCCGTACGACCCTGTGAGGTGGGGGGAGGGCGGTATGGACTAAATGGACAGAGTCATAAAGGGGGAGGTACATCTCTGCTATTGCCTGTATGGAGGATGCAACCGCCTACCAAGGGAACTGCATCCATCCAGGAGTTGTGCATGGCGAGCGGCTGCAAGACAGTGCAGTTCCTCAGTGGTACCCAGGACAGCAGAAAGGAGCACACGGCCAGAGGGGAACAAGCTGCGGGGCTGATGACTCAGGCGGGAAGAGAATCACCTCCCCAAAGGAAGAATGTTCGGGAGGCTGACGCTAGGGATACACAATGATCTATGCTTCCGTCCCTCCCCCGACTCTCTCTGGTTTTGACACCCCAAAACCCGGTGTGGACCAGCCCCCAGCCCAGCTGAAGGGAGACTCGTTCAGCAAATGCCCATTCCAGCCACCCAGGCTCCTCGGTGACAAGCTGCTGTGTTGTGAGGATGCTGCTTCACTTAAGCCTCTTTCAAAAGCCTCTTGCTGTGCTGTGTGTGTCGGAACAGGCTCGGCAAGGGATGACACGCTCCCGCTCTGTTTGTGCTCTTTGCTGGTCTAAAGGCAAGAGGGTTGAGGCTGAATGAGGCGGCGGGGGTCTCAGCCTGCCTCTGAGGGATGCTGTCAGCCCCTCTGGTCCTTATTCTACCCAGTCGTATCCAGGAATAGAAGCCGGTCAGTATGCAGCCAGCACGGAACCCAGGTAACCAAGGCAAAGGTGTGTGCCTGCCACGCTCTCCCGCTGGCCCTAAGACAGAACTGAGCCCCTCTTGGGGCAGCCTCACACCCCCTTACTCTGTTCCTTCCTCTCCTCTTTAGTGGCACCTCAGTCAGGAGACTTTGAATCTGCCCCCTTCAAGCCTTAGTGGCTGAAAACAACAAAAGTTGATTTCTTGTTCATGCCACGTGCCCATTGTGGGGTGGTGGGGAGGGAGGTGGGATGAGAGGGTCCATTCATCACAGTCACTCGGGGACTCCAACTTGGCTGATGGCAGAAGGAAAAAAGGCCTCCAAAGGGTCTCAAAATTAAATGCTTGGGTCTCGAAGCAAGACTCTTCACTCCTACGCACAATACACGGGCCAGAACTGGTCTCCTGGCCCCGCCCAATCACATGAAGGCCAGAAAGTACTGTCATCCTGTGGGCAGAACAGAAACTATTGGACAAATAGCAAAGGGAAAGCTAAGAGCTAAGGGGAAAGAATGTGCTTTTAAGGTCAAGAAGACCCGAGCTGCAGTCTTAACCCTGTCCATTCCGGGCCGTGTGACCTTTAGCAGATTCTCTTAACTCTGTGAGTCTTGGTGTCCTCATCTGGAAAGTGAGGAGACCGTACCTCCCTGGGGATGTCCACTAGTGTTCAGCACATAAAATCGCACACTGACAAGCTGACTTAGTGACTTACAGAAGTGGTGGGTGTCACTTGAGTTTAGGTGATAAGACTGTGCTTTGGTTTTGCTGTTGTTTTCTCTCCCTGGTCCTCTCTCTTCACTGATGAAGCAAGGAGAGGCCCATGTGTCAAGGAACAGAGGATGGCATCCAGGCAACAGCCAGAAGTCACTGAGACTCTCAGTCCAACAGCCCACAAGGAGCTGGATCCTTCCAACACAGATGGAGTGGCCTTGGAAGTGGGTCCTTCCCCAGTTGAGCCTGGAGGTTACTGTAGTTCAGCCACCCTGGGGATTTCAACCTTGTGAGAAACCTTTAGCCAGAGGCACACAGGTAAGCCATGCCCACAGAATGGGTCAGCCATTCCTGACCCACAGAAATTATAAGATAATAAATATGTGTTATTTTAAGGCACCAAGTTTTGGGATAATTTGTTACACAGCAATAAATAACTAATACAAACACTAGCTATATGCCAAGCAGTCTACTAGATGCAGAAGCCACAGACAGGTAGAACATCTACCTTCTCTAAAGAGATGATCTTGCTGCCAGGACCCTGTCCGTCCACTTAGCCTCAGTCTTTTCAGCAGGGACAACGTTTGCATTAAGTCCAGCCTGGCCATGCTCGGAACGGGCTGTTTCAGAATACACACATGCCTCCCTTGACATCAGTCCTCCTCATGCTTCATTAACTTTACCTTCGCTGTTTTAAAAGATGCATCCATTTCCTACACGATCCAGTTCTTTTATCAGAAGACAGTTTGGTGCAAGGGTCAAAATCCTAATGTGGAGCCAGATTACCTGGGAGTCAAGCTTGATCTCACCACTTATTAACTGTGTGGCTTTGGGAATGTTATTTCACCTCTCTGTGCTCCAGTGTTCTTATGTAAATGGAAGATAAAATAACACTTGGGGACGTCAGAGGGTAAAATGAAGTATTACAGGGCTTCCCTGGTGGCACAGTGGTTGAGAGTCCGCCTGCCGATGCAGGGGACACGCGTTCATGCCCCGGACAGGGAGGATCCCACATGCCGCAGAATGGCTGGGCCCGTGAGCCATGGCCTCCGAGCCTGCACGTCCAGAGCCTGTGCTCCGCAACGGGAGAGGCCACAACAGTGAGAGGCCCGTGTACCGCAAAAAAAAAAGAAGTATTACGCATAAAATGAATAGCCTAGTGGTTGGGGAATGGATAAGTCCTTGGTAGATGTTAGCAATCTTTAACCCCAGACCTCATGCCTCACTTTATGGTAGAGTGTTTGTATCTGGTGAGTATCTGGACTCTCAGTGCTAATCTAGACTCAGCAATTACACTCAATCTAGATCAGTAAACTAGGGACAGCAGGCCATGTATGGTCACAACTCAATTCAATTTGACTATATTTATGTGCTGCTCCCTCTCCCCCACTCAAGAACAGAGCACCAGGAATACATGCTAGGAGACTTCATATGAGGGGTTCTATTTTGCTTCTTTTAAGTGGTGGACTGGAGTTTTCTGTTCTCTTCACCTATTAGTCCTTTTACTGCTTACTGCCCTTTAGCATCATAATTCACACAAGTGATACCATGAACACAACCCATGAGAGGCAAGTTGTAGACAGACTGTCTTGACAATTAGTTGATCAATTAACTAACTAGTTAACTAACTAGAAAATGTTTCAGTCTGAACAGTGAGGGCCTGGAGTGGAACAGGACTCGCCAACGCAGCGTTGAATGGGTGTCATGGGACTGGCTTGGGTTGGGATGGTAGCTGGCAGAATAAAGCGTGGGCCTGGAGGGCAGGAAGAGTAGAAAAGCAGAGACAGAAGGAGATGAGAGATGGTTCTTCTGGTGTTTAGACCGAAAGGCGACCATGAGAACCTTAGAAAACTTTTGCACACTCAGGGCTCTTGAACACGTCTCTAATTCATAAGACGCAACACCAGGTTGCCTCTGGGAACGTCCAGAGGGCTAGAAGGGCTTGCACAAGGTTTGCCATATGGTTTTGGTTGTTGTTTTCTGGACAGGAGTGTGGGAAAGGAAGACGAAACAGGTAAGAAGATGAAGGTGGATATAGAGCTAGAATATCTGGGTCAACAGATAAGGAGAGAAGGATAGAAAAATGCTTCCTCAACCCTCCACTGCACCCCCCCTAGTTTACTCTCCCCCACTTCAAGAATTATTGAGCTCCATGGAAATCACATCCAACAAATTCTTATGGTGCACCTATTCTGTATAAACGTAACTATTTTTATTTTAAATTATTTATCTATTTTGATGTATTAAGTTGTGAGAATGGTCCAAAAATAAATGTATTCTTTTCCTGCAGTGCTTTGAAGATAAATGGTTTACAGAACCTCATATTCTATACCTGACGGAGGTACTGGGGCAATGTTGTTATTTGCTTACCCGGTCCTAATTCCCGGAGGTATACACTGTTGCCCCAATCAACTCGTGGTTCGACGGCATGCGCTGTCTTCTACAAATCTGCATAACCCCCTCTTCAAACACTTACATTTCATTTTTGCTATTGGGGAACATTGCATGGCCCCTAATATTCATGATTACTGCCTGTATTCTAATTAGAACTCACTTGACTGATCCTGAAACTACATATTTCAAGCAAATAAGTCTCTGCCTCATTCATGAATATTGGAATTTGGAAGCCAAGGTGTGTTTGTCCCTGCACGGCCCCTTTTTATGCTTAGAATCCTCCTTACTTTTAAGACTTCCCTCTTACCTTCTGTCCTTCCATATAAAAGACTTCAATTCTTAGACTGTCCTTATTGGGAAATCCCCCCTGTATTTTGCTGGTTGTAGTAGACATTTATTTTTGTCATCCCAAATCCATTCTTTCCCTTTCTGATAACCAATCCTGGTTTCCCTCTGGGAAATGACACCTTCCTCCGCTCTTAGTCTATATGGCTGCGGTGAAGCTATGCCCATCCCATAGCGGGAGCATGTTCAGAGCTCAAGGTGATCAGCGCATGGTCCTCCCCCACCTACAATCACTGGTTCAGTGCTGTGTTTAGAACTATATCAAAGCTAATGAGACAAAATGAGGGTTTCCCTGGGACTTCAGGGAAAGAGATTTTGCTTTTCTTGCAGTGCAGAAAACTTAAAGGATTTAAGGGCTGGATCTGCATCACCATCTGGTTACCACCACCATCTGGCCCATCACATGATGGCTGTAAAGGAAGCCAGTGTAACTAAAGACACACTATAGTTGATTTTTTAAAAATACATGGGGCAAAGGATAGTATTTTTGAGCCCCAAATCTAGCTGTGCCCCAAGCTAGACCTCGCCCTGAATGTTTCATCTTATATAAACCAATACATTTCCACTTTCCTTAAGCCAGTTTGGGCTGACTTCCTGTCACTTGAAGCTAAAGGAGTCTTTACTAATACAGTTACATTACTGAAAGATGTTTTTGTGCCTGAGAACGTGGCCTTCTGGAAACTCGTGGCCATCTGAAAAATCGAAGAGAATGGAATAGAAGGGTGCTGGAAATGGAAAGGATCTTGTCCATTAACTAGCTCCAACCCAATTCATCAAAAGATGGGGAAACTGAGAGTTAGGGAGGATATGTCCGTACATGTGCTTAGCTGCAGAAGTGGGAACATGACCTAGACCTGACGTGCAACTCTCTCTCTCTCACCTCTTCCCACTCAAATTGGGATGGACTCTCATTTTCTACAAGTGACTGTCGTTTCTGGTTTGTTTCCAGTCACTTCAAGAGCTGACCACAGTGAGCCACCTCTCCCTTCCTTCTCCTTCCTCCTTGATGTAGATTTATTTAAAACATTCTATTTGAAACATTTCAAGCACACAGGAAGTACAGAAGTCAAATAGACACTGTGGCACTCCATCTAGTTTGAAAAGATGTTAAGTATTTTGCCAGTTTTCCTGCAGGTTTTTCTTTTATTACAAAAGATGGAAGGCATTGCATTATAGCTGAAGTCCCACTGCCTCCTCCATGCCTTCTGATTCCCGTGTATACTACCCAGCAGTAACTACTATCCTATATGTGCTTGTATGTTTCTCCATATTGCTTTGTACTTTAAATTAAAGAACCATGGATACTTCAGGGCTGGCCTTTATAATTTTATGGCAGTGATATTGTACATATCCTATTGGAGCTTGCTTTTCTCACTCGGTGTTGTGTTTTGAGATTTATAATATTTATGTTGATAGAGGTAGATTTCTTAGCCTTTATTTGTGCAAAATGTATTCATTTTGTCTTACTTCCGTAATGGTAGTTTAGCTGGTTATAGACCCTTAAGTTGATGGTGATTTTGCTTCATCACACATTATTTGGCACATGTGTGTATGTTCAGAAGTCTTCTGCCAGTTCAAATCTGTTCCTGAGTAAAGAATCTGTCATTAACTTCTATCTGCTTTACAATGTTACCTGTGATTTTTGGATTTTGGTTATTTTACCTGCTAGAAGGTCACTGTGTTTCTTGAAATCATGGATTAGGGTCATTCATCAATGTTGGAAAAACACTTTACCATTATCTCTCCAAACACTGTTTCTCCCATATTCTCTATCTTTTCCTTTGGAACATGTATTAGTTATATGTGGGATCTACATTAAACTATTTAACCTAATTCTTCCTTTTTATACTTTCTCTTTACTTGGCTTTCTGTATAATTTCCTCAAAATTATCTCCAAACTACTAATTCCCTCCTTGGTGGTGTTTATTAATCCATTATTTAGCCTCACTGCTTGGTTTTAAATTTTAGTTACTACTTTTCTCCATGTCTAAAAGTTGTATGTGGTTCTTCTTCAAAGTTGCCTGTTCTTTTTTCATAAGATCTTCATCTTTTATTTGTGGGATAAATCCTTTTCTTTATATTTTCAATAATTTTAAGTACACTTTCTATATTCTTTTTCAGATTGCTCTGTTCAAGTTCAAGAAGTCTAGCTATCAGGTAGTTTGTGTGGCTGTATGGTGAGCTGATCTTTTGCAAGATGTCCTTTTCACCTTCCAAAATCCTGTGGTTTGCCTTTCCACTCTAGTTCTGTTTGTGCTTCTACTGAGTACCCTAGGAGTATCACTGTCCCAGGATCAATTTTTATGCTTTATGATATATTTTCACCTTCGTGGTTCCTTGTACCTTTCAGCAATATAAAATCAGACCTCAAGCCTCTAAGAAATATAGTCCTGGATTTGATTTTTCAGAAGAAACTTTTTTTGCCAAATGTGGGCAGAGACAGAAGAGCTTCCTTTTTGTTGCCTCGTACTGATGAGACTGTATGTTTTCTAGTTGTTCTAGGAATGAGGTCTTTGAGGGTCCTGATTCTATGCTTCTCACTTTGCTCAGGCCTAAGGTTTTGTGTCCCTTCTCCATATGGGATTAAAAAATCCAATCCCATAGGTTACTGGTATCAAAAATCACTCTTTCCCACCCTCTAAGAGTAATAACAAAACCAGTCCATACATTGACTAGTCTTGTTTTAATTTCTTCTTTTTTTTCTGGGACAATAATGTTTCCCTTCTTTTGAGTCCAACCATGCATTTTAATTTATTTGTGTTCTATCCAGCAATTTTTGGTATGCATAGTGGAAGGGTTTTCAAGTTGTCTTAGTGTACGGAACCCAATTTATTTACCTCTCCAGATACCCATGGCCACGTTTTTCTGTTGATGGTACTGGGGAAGCCTCCTGGCCCAAATGCATTCTTGTAGGTACAGAAGGACTGTCATCTCTGTGCCTCCTTCATCGTGTTCCACTTGCTTAGTTGACAGGGTTCTCTGCAGTGGCTGCTCTAGGTCCCTCACATCACTCACAGGTGTGTCTTGTTCCCTGACGTGCATGCCTCTTGCTTCTCATTTCTGGGCATTCCTGTTGGTACTGAGGCATGAGATAGTTTGGGCCTTTGTGACACATGCAATGTCTTGCCCGGCTGGCCTCACGAGGCTGCAGGTGGAGAGATGGGGAGTACCCCTTGCTCACTTCCATCATGGGCTCAGCCTGAGGACTGTGGCTTGTGCCTCGGATGCTGCCTTCCTAGGTGCCAAGGAGCTGGTTTCCTAGGTGGCTACTCACGGGCCTAGGAGGTAAACCCAGAAGTGCAGGAGACTTGATGTCACATGGGACAACTTTCACCAAAGAGAGACAAAAGTGAGCATAGAAATTCTTCCCCCTTCTTCCTCCAAGATGGACTATTAAAACATGCAGTGTGGGGGAGGGATAAATTAGGAGTTTGGGATTAGCAGATACACACTACTATACATAAAATAGATAAACAACAAAATCCTACTGTAGAGCACCGGGAATATAAAACTGAATCAATTTGCTGTACACCAGAAGCTAATGGAACACTGTAAATCAACTACGCTTCAATTAAAAAACGAACAAAAACAAAATCAAAAAAAAACCTGCGGTGGTTTCAGGAGACCTCTCCTAATACATCCTAAGAAATTGAGCAATCAACTACGCTTGTTATAAAAGCCGTAATATAATCACTTAAATTTGCTCTCCTGCCTTTCCTGACTTTCTCCTGTTTCTTTCCACACTCCCTTTTTCGCCCCCTGGAGTTGTACTTCCTCCTATACTAAACACCTAGGAATTTGCCCCAAGCTCCATTTTCTAGGCAACTCGGGCTAAGATAACTTATTTGCCATCATACAGGACTCTGCAGCCCCTCTCTTTCTAATCCAGCAACAGCTGGGGGAAGGCAGAAAGCCTCTTGAGAAAAAGGTACATTCCATCCATTGTTTATTTGTTTATGGATATCAGCCTTGAACTGACTCTCAAAGCTCCCATTCTTTCTACCTCATGGGCATAGGGTATCTTGGTGCTGGATACAGGCAAAGTGGGGACAGTGTATGGAAACTGTTTGCAGTGTAAGATGTAGGCAATGCGGAAGAAAACCAACTTCTAGATTCTTGTTATGGGCTGTGAGTCCTTAACTTGTGTGACCTCTTTTTTTTGATTTATAGAATAAAGTTTAACGGTGGACCTTGATGGGGCCTGAGAAATCCCCCTGGTGCTGTTATTTCCTCTTTCTTTTGGCTGAGCAAATTACCTTTTCCAGCCATGCCTCTCTGCTGGATCTGCAGGATCTTTCCCATAGCAATCTTCATTTTAAATTTGAGGCTTTCTAAAATTTCATCATGAAAACAATGTTCTTAACACAGTGCTTTATCACCAGGGAAATGCTACATGGAAACATTTCATCATAAAATCTCAAAATAGGAGAGCTAGAGAAACCCCACTGCAATGCATTGTCTGTGAGAGAGATTCAATATTTGTTAAAAGACTGAGCACACTGATATGAGGAAATGTAAAATGGTGAAAAGGTCTAGGAGACTGGGGATGGCGAGAGATGGGATTTAGTCCAATAATTTGTGGCCCTCGAGTAGGCTGTTTAACCCAAAGGGGCCAATTGACTTCTGAACACCCTTCCTAGGTGGGGAGAAATCCCAGGAGAGGTGAGAGACAGAATCTTGCATCCTGGTATGGAAGGCAAGTATAGAAGGGTTAGATATTCCCTCTCTCAGCATCCTGGCAACCAGAATGCAACCAGGAAATGTGATTTTAGCCAACTGACTGGTCAAACCACGTCTACAGCAAACGATGCTCTAAGGCCAGTTACTATTTAGAATTCATTTGGGTGGTGGCTGCGTCATCCCTTTCTGTGGTAGCAGCAATGGGACCAGCTGTGGCAAGAGCAGTGTCCAACCACACACTTCTTGTGTCCTCTTACAACTGCAGTTCTGTCCCCCGGTCTTTCACTGAGTCCTGGATAGTGTCTGAGCCTGGACCTTCAGCTTTGCTACTGAGTCGATGAACTATGTGATGTTGCTCCAATGCACTTAGAGACTTAGTTTCTGTTGCTTGCAACCAAAACACTACACGTGGAAGGTCTAAAATTCTTCCCTTGTTCCAAACATCCCACAAACTGTTGTGTGACGCTTTGGATGTTGCAAAGTGCTTTTTAAAAAAATGTTTATCGCGGTATAGTTGATTTACAATGTTGTGTTAGTTTCAGGTGTACAGCAAAGTGAATCTGCTTTACATACACATATATCCACTCTTTTTTAGATTCTTTTCCCATATAAGCCATTACAGAGCACTGAGTAGAGTTCCCTGTGCTATCCAGTAGGTCCTTAATAGTTATCTATTTTATATACAGTAGTGTGTATATGTTAATTCCAATCTTCCAATTTATCCCTCCCCCGCCCTTACCCTCTGGTAACCATAAGTTTATTTTCTACATCTGTAACTCTATTTCTGTTTTGTAGATAAGTTCATTTGTAGCCTTTTTTTAGATTCCACATATAAGCGATATCATATGATATTTGTCTTTCTCTGTCTGACTTACTTCACTCAGTATGACAATCTCTAGGTCCATCCATATTGCTGCAAATGTGGCAATCCCACTCCCGGGCATATATCCGGAGAAAACCATAATTCGAAAAGATACTTGCACCCCAGTGTTCACTGCAACACTATTTACAATAGCCAGGACGTGGAAGCAACCTAAATGTCCATCAACAGAGAAATGGATAAAGAAGATGTGGTACATATATGCAAAGCACTTATATACACATTGTCTTATTTCATCCTCAAAATGACCACATGGAAATGCTTTATTATCCGTATTCCATGTATGGGAACAGATGAAGATCACAAGGGTCAATGGTTTGCTCAAAGTGACACAATCAGTCCTGAGGGGGAGGACTTGCACCCAGTTGAATTCTATGTGCTTGTTTTATGTCACCAGTGGAACCGTGGTGAGGTTCAAATGAGATGATGAACATGAAGGTGGTTCTAACCTTGAAGAGCGCTATACAATTATTATTTCTGATTAATTACCTAGGAAGAAGGTGGCAGGAATGGAAGGTAAAGGCAGATCTGAGCTCGAGCCTAGTACTATTTTCATTACACTTCCTTCAAAGGGATGCTTTTAATTACATTTATAGGTTACTTTTGGGGGGTACTTATTTTTTTTTACAGGTGGCTTTGGCATAGAAATAAGAAAATCTCTTGGCTACGTTCAAAGAATTTAAGAAATCGTTGCATGGTGTTTTCAAAAGCCACATAAAAATGTCTACACACCATCTGAATCCCTAATGGTTTTCACTCAAGGTCATCTAACTATAACAATGATTTAATCGCACCTCTTAGGTAAATGTATGATAACAATGAAGGATCAGCTCTGGAATTATCCCAATGCCATTCAAATTGTCCAAAGGGAAGAGAACAAATCCATCATAAACCCAAAATGTGATGGTAGGTGGGTGAGGTGGGGGAGAGGGGCTCCTTTTCCCATCAACCTTTGCAATAAGCGAAATGACTGACAGCCTCCACTGGGACACTTATGCTACACTGGAGAAGGTGGGGAAGGATAATAACAATCACAGCAACAAGCTTATATTTAGACAGCACTTTACAGTGTGCAAAGTGACGTGAGTAGAGCAGTTATTACTTCTCTTTTATATACAAGGAAATAGCCTCCGAGAAGTTAAGAGACTTGCCAAGCATCATATAGCCATTAGCTGGTGAAGCCAGAAATCAAGCCAAAGTGTGTGTGTGTGTGTGTGTGTGTGTGTGTGTGTATTTTAGAGGAGAAGGGAGATGAAAAAAGAACAAAGAAATAAGAGGAGATGGTTGAGAAGGGTAGGTGGGAGAAAATGTGGGATAGAGAGGTCTCTCATACAACAAGACAGAACTAAGAAGAATAATAGGATAAAATTCCCACCATGATAAAATGTCTGTATGAAACCGAGAGAGAAAATCCCAGCCAAGTAGAGAAGTAGAAATAATACGAGTGATGTACTGTCATTACGTGGACACCAGGATATTGACAGATTTTTTAAAAATGTCCTCTATCAATACGACTTAAAAGAAAAAAAATGTACTGTCACAGAGCATGGAGGACCATGACTCACATTTCACATTTTTGGGGTGATACTCTGGACATATTTGGTCCTATTTTTAACACTCGGAAGGCATTTGTTTTGAAGTTTGAGGATTAAAAAGGGGCACACATGGCCCATATTCCACATGTACCCCTGCTTACAAGATAGGCTAAGGTATGCTTCTTGAATACATCTCTTTGTTGCCCTTTCCTTAAAACTGACCAAGCTAATTTCCAGATCTCTTCCCTGATAATAACAGAGGCTGAATTTACTTGGATGGAAACAGACATCCTGACCTCTGATCTGTTCATCATTTTGGTTCTTAAAGGTCCAGACTCTAGCTCTCAATTTCCAGAAGTTCTGTTCCTACCATGACCAAAATGCTGGCAGTGACTTTGCTTAGAAGAGGATCTGAAATATCTTAGCTAAGCCCTAATGGGAATGAAGGTTATTCTCCAAACTGGCCCCTAGTCTATAAAAGAGAGTCTCAACTATTTCTGTCAACATCCCACAGTGAATCTACAAAGTGCCATTTTACTGAACAGACTGTCTAGCTGGTCATTAGGTGGTACCCAAGGGCGTGTTCTGAATGAGCATCGTTGTCTTACATGATGCTGCAATCAAAAGTTCCAAACAGAAATGACTCAGTAATGTATCCATTTACTTCTTCAATCTGTGTTCTTAGAATAAACTGTCTCTTGGTGGTAATATAGTTAATAATCTTATTACCTATTTTGTGAATTAGTAGTTTGACCTTTCTGAAAATAACCCTCGTCAAGCTTTCAGGACTATTTTCTAATTTTCGAATCTAGGGAACAGACTAGACTGATTTCGTAGTCACTCTTTAGAGTTTAATCAGATATTGATTACACTGCTTTTAGCCTATTCTGTCACAAGGAAGTAGTACAATTGTCATTACTATTATTATTAGTTTGCCAATCAGATCTCTTTTCAAATGGTAGCTTCTCTATCATTTTATTTTAATTCTTCTTTTGGTTTGTTTTTCATAATAAATAGAAAGTAAATTTTAAAATTCAGACAGATTTGGATTCAAACCCTAACTCTTTCGCTTGCTAACTGTAAACTTAAATAGTCTGATCTATGTGAGATGCAGAGTTGGCGTTTGAAAACCCTCAAAGAGTTTTGAAAGGATTAAGTCAGACATAAAAGTGACTAGCACAAGATAAACACTCCAAAAATGTTACTTTCCTCACTCAATTCAGTTTTCTTATATCTTTCTTGAATTTGGCACCAGAAATACAAAGTAATATCCAAGTGAGCGTACATCACACATTTGTACATAATCGATAAACATAAAGAACATAATGAATATTCTTTGATCTTCAAAAGCCAACACATACATTCCATTTCTGTTTGTCTTTAGGTAAATAAACGGGGGAAGTCCTAAGTCTTTAAAAGCGAAGTAATGTTCACTCAAAATGAATATCATTTTTAGGAGAACAGGAAGCAAATAATTTCAAAACACACGAAACATTATAATATTCATAAGAGGAATTGGGGAATCTATATAGTTGTACTGACATTTATGAACTCTGACTGTCCACAATGAGATCAGGTTGACCAGCAATGAAATAGTCAGGATTTCTCATCATCCAGTAAGGCCGACAAAGCAGACTGTACTGCCCTCCTGCAGATGACAATATGCAAAAGACTCCATATAATAAGTCTTGCAGTACCCAAACAAACTAAATGTTAATGAACCCTATATTTTACAAATGTATTTGACCATGTGACCCCTGAAAACATACAAGAGAGCTAATATTCTGTGAGACATAGTTTGGGAAACACAAATCTGTTGGATCATACCAAAATCTTATAGCACAAAAACCAAAAATCAAACACTAAACAACAACCACAAAGCCCACAATAAACTCCAGGCCTGTAAGTGTAGCTTAATGTACATAAATGACACAGCCAGTGAACAACTTCATTAATAAAGACCTTGTTCACATCTTTTAAAATTATCAATAATCCTCTGGCTTAAATAATAGATTCTACTTCATTCAACAACACCATGGTCATTAGAGTCCCTGATAACTACACGTTCATTTGAGTTTTAATCGTTTTGGCTCTCGGTCAGTCAAGACTGTCAGCTGAAACTTACAAAGCATAAATTATTTTCTAAGTTTACTAAAATTACTTTTGCACCAGGGATTATAAATAAACACAACACAGGTTGTTCTAACAGTCAGGAGCCACGGCTTGAGGTCAGGCGGAGGTGAATCTGAATCCTGATTCTACAATCGTGATCTTAGAGAAGACACCTAAACTCTCTGTGCCTCAGTTTCACTGTATGTAAAATGGGGCTTTTTCCTACTTGTTAGATGGTTTGAGGGTTAAATGAGATTACATAACATGCTTTGCACATTACCAGACACATAGTAAGTGCTCAATAAATGCTCACTATTATTTTATGGACCTCAGATCCTGAGTTTATTCATTGTTTTATTCTCTTTTGTGAATAATAACCTTCTTTATCTTTTGGGTATATATATATGTAGCCACTGGAACACCAATGTAGCCAGCAAGTTTCTGCATCCAGGCTGATATTTACCTACATGCCATTTACAAATCATTTGGCTTTCAAATAAAAATCCGTAGGGAGCATTATTATTATATGCAGATATTTGAAGGTCTATTTTCATACTTTCTCAGAGAGTGTGTTTCTAAGCAAGGAAACCGGCAGGGAATCAGGGTGGCCCTTCTGTGCTCAGTTGCTTTGCAAGAGTTTGTGCTGACTGCCGTTTCAATGGGAGGGAGGAGCAGGGAAAGAAAAGAGGCCTATTTTCTGTATCACTCACCCTCCTTCAACACCTCCACAGAAATCCAATGCCATTTTGAGGGTTGCCTGGGTGGGAATGAGTGCGTCTAGTGCTATGCCAACAGGAGTGCATCAGGGCTAAAGTTTCTGACAGTCTAATAGGGATGCTGGTCCAAGAACTTTATTAGCAAAGTCAAGGATGAAGGTGAAATGATATGGTGGGTACTGCAAAGTCGTTTATCCCAACACCCTTTCCCTGCAAACTTTTCCCTGGCCTGTCTTTATTATAGGGCCTGGTAAAGCTTACAGAAAAAGAAAGAGAAGACAGAGGAGGAGGAGGGAGGGAGGAAAGATGGAAGGAAGGAAGGAAGGAAGGAAAGATGGAAGGCAGGAAGGCAAGGCCAGGCCCTGACTTTGCCAGTTCCAGTTTGGCTAACGAGTCTGTGGTAGACCATGGCCTCCATTCTCCAGCCCTCCCTGTATGCACATCTCTACTGCTGGGCAGGCGGCCAGAACAAGCCCATGTGAGCCTGCAGGATGATGGCAGACATTTGGACAGATGCCCCATCCACAGAAGCTGATTCGCCCCGTTGACCACAGCCAACCACAGTCACATAAGAAAACCCCACCGACAAACAAACTGTCCAGCTAAGCCGCCCAAAATGCCTCCTGCGTGGATGTCAGTTACATACGCGGCTGTTGTCCATGCCCAGTTTGGGAGGTTTCTTAGCTGAGGCAGAGGTGGGCGTCTGGTGGTACTTCTCTCCCTCTGCCTTTGCTCTTCTGTCCTTGAATAACTGGACGATGTGACAACTGGAATTTTCCAGCCCCTGAGTAACCATGAGGGAAAGAACAAACTTCTTGGCTTGTGAGGCCAACAAACTCCTCCTCCTTGGTTTAAGCCGAGTTTTCAGTTACTTGTAGCTCAACACAATCCCAGCTGAAAAGGGGTGTTATTGGAAGTCTGGCAGGAGCTAGGGTGATCAGTGATGGCAGGTTATAGCATGGCACGCTGAAGGAGGTGGCGGCCTCAGGCATGTAGAACCCACGCGCGTTCATTCATTCATTCTTTCTTTCACTCAGTCATTTAAATTTGCACTAGTACCTCTCTGTGGACCTGTGAGTGGAGTGAATCATACCCCCAGGGTCTCATGGTTGGGAAGGATATGAGAAGTAACCAAGTCCCACATTCCCCCAATAACCCCCTGCACAGCATCTCCGGCAGGCTTCTCATTACCATGCAGCCTTTCTCTAATTGTCACAAAGCGACATCCACTTAAACCATACTCTGCCTACTTGTTACTTTCACCCAGTGGCACAGTCTTGCTTCTCAGTACTTTCCAGCTTATTCCTATGAAATACAGCTAAGGGTAAAGGGAACAGATGAAATACACAGGGATGGGGCTGGTGGACCATCCAGAATACAAAGCAATAAAGCACGTTGATCGAAGTCTAAATTTCCTTCAAAATCACACTTTATCTTAAAAATTCAGAAACACGTAGGAGAGATTAAACGGAATCTTAATTTTAATAAAGAATGTTAATTTTAATATAGTTTTAATATAGAAATCACATTTCTATTTCTTACCATGAAATCAATTTAGTCCTTAAGGAACATATGTCACATTTATTAGGTGGTGTCCTTACCTCTACTCCCGAGGAAATAAAGCCATTTCATTCTCCACGATAAGAGTCGTAGTTGTTATTTATTTAACACCTGTGATATGCCAGCTACTTCACTCATACCTCATAATTCTCACACAGCTGTATGTGGTACTATTTTCTCCATGTTAACAATAAAATGAATGTTCAGAGATTTTAACTGATTATTTTCCCCCCAAGGCCTCAAAGCTGGCAAAGTGGAAATGATATTTAAACCCAGTTCCGTGGAGCTCCAAAAACTCATCTCTTCTACTACCTCTTTCAAATAAGCAACAGCCTCACATATTCAGAGATAACCTTTTCCTTAGCTTCTCCAAATATCCTTGGAGGGAAAAGGTAACTAAAAGAAAATCACATTCCCGTTTCAAAAAGGGATTATAAAATGCTACACACTCATTAATTAGAGAAAACAGAAGGGAGAGACAGAATTCTTTTTTTGTTTGTTTTGTTTTGTTCAAGTCACTGTATCCCAGAAAGCCTGGGGACCATCTGAACACACGCATTGGAATCCTGGGTGCATGTGTGTGGTTGATAAAACGCCAGGTACCTAGAAGAATATCCCAGTCACCTGGCAAGGTGGGGAAACAGATGTTATCCCCCAAGATGGAGAGGTTCTCCGTGTCAGGGTTGGGAGGGCCTGTGGTATAGCCTTAGTGAATTAGAAGTGAATTTTGGCAAAACAAAAACCAACAAGGGGGGTTTCAAAGCCAACCTAAGAAATTTCTTAAATACACGAAAGACAGAAAATTAGTGAGGGAGCAAACAGGAGAGACCAAGTAGACCAAATTTAATCTCTGTTTTAGCCTACGAAGGGATACGTTAGACCAGGGGTCCCCAACCCCAGGGCCGCGGACGGGTACTGGTCCGTGGCCAGTTAGGAAGCTGGCCTCACAGCAGGAGGGGAGCGGCAGGCGGGCGAAGCTTCAGCTGGGGCTCCGCATGGCTCACATCACCGCCTGAACCATCTCCCACCCCCCGCCAAGCGCCACCGGTCTGTAGAAAAACTGTCTTCCTCGAAACCGGCCCCTGGTGCCAAAAAGGTTGGGGACCACTGTGTTAGACCAATAGTTCTCAGACCTTGCTTGATGCAGGAGAAGCCCCGGGAGGAGGTGTTAAAACCCAGCCCACTTTCCTGGTGGCGCAGTGGTTAAGCATCCGCCTGCCAATGCAGGGGACACGGGTTTGAGCCCTGGTCTGGGAAGATCCCACATGCCGCGGAGCAACTAGGCCCGTGGGCCACAACTACTAAGCCTGCGCTCTAGAACCCATGCTCCGCAACAAGAGAAGCCACCGCAATGAGAAGCCCGCGCACCGCAACGAAGAGTAGCGCCCACTCGCCACAACTAGAGAAAGCCCGTGTGCAGCAACGAAGACCCAACACAGCCAAAACTAACTAACTGAATAAATAAAAATTAAAAACAAAACAAAACAAACAAACCAAAAAAAACCCCAGCCCACTGGGCGCTACCCCCCCCAAGTTTCTGATTCAGTAGCTCTGGGGCGGGCCTGATCAGTTTGCCTTTATTTATTTATTTATTTTTAACGTCTTATTTTATATTGGAGTACAGTTGATTAACAATGTTGTGTTAGTTTCAGGTGTACAGCAAAGTGATTCAGCTATATACATGTAACCTGTTCATAGGTGGCACCGATGCTACAGGTCCAGAGGCCACACTTTGACAACCACTCCCTCCTCAACTATTCCTGGAGCCAACCGGACTGGAGCAATGGATGCCTGGGGCATCCTGGACCTAAGGGATGGGCCAGAGAAGATGCTAGCAGGTTAGCATCCACCTGCAAAACTTCCATGTTATCACTCAGCCTGGTTATCAGAGGGTAGTTTACTGGGGTGACCCACTTTCATAAACAAGAGCCAGGGAAGAAGTTGGACTTGAGAGTTAGACCTTACTAACCTAACTGTGAACTCAAATACTAGCTCTGCAAAGCCCTTAATCTCCTTAAGCTTCCTTTTCCTCATCTGCACCAGGGAAATTGTAGCACCTAACTTGTGGATCTGTTATGAGGACAAAAGAAGATATAGGTGAAGAACCTGCTGGCACACAGTGATGTTCAAGAACTGATGTTGTCTCAGGGCCTTGGATAAACTCATCCAACTTCCTCTGCAGGTTGTCAGTTGGGGGGTATTAACACTGGAAAGATGAGGTTTGAGCCAACTTGAGCTATTCCTCCTTGCTAGAGCCTGGCCCTATGGGCTGTGCCTTCAGGGCATCAAGGCTGATTTAAAGAGGGGTCCAAGAATCAGGGATAGTTCTTAGATTCCTGGAACACTGAAAGGCATCTGGGTCTTAACCCACAGCTTGTGTCTGCTGCCAGTGGAAGGGCTGGTGGAGAGCTGAACTCTTCCACCAACACAAAGAATTCTGTGAGCCTTAAGAATTTTTACCACTTTGCTTCCACTGCCATAGCAACCTTTCATTTTGGTGCCTCCAGACTCAGGGAAAGGAAAATGATCAAATCTGTGTGTATCAGAAGCAACACATTAGGTCACACCAATGGTCTACCCAGGTAAATGATGGTGGTGTTACCCAAGGGGGCCTTGGAACTCTGATCCTTTATGACGTTACCCATATATGGTTGGGTTGATATCCCCCAAGCTCCTAACTTTCTCAAACAGACACATGACATGCCAGTTACTTACAAAGACAACACTGGACAATAGCCCCATGAACCTGGAACTATGGATCCCCCTGAGTCTCATGACCTTCTATTTTGTCTTTAATCTTGCATTTGAACCCATGTCCAGTTTCCTTTCTTTTTTAGAGAGGGTAATTATAACTAGTATTCTCCATAGAACTGTATTGGAAAGGCAAGTCAGTTAGTGTCTGACCTAATTAGGTAGGTAACTTTTAGAATCTGTGCTGGCTTCTTCCAAAAGAAAAGCAAAAGTTATTTTAGACACTGCTGTTATAGTGACACAATGATACATGGGTCTAATGAGTAATTTTATCAAATTAATTATTTCTGAAAGGATAAATTTTTATGCTCAGAAAAAATCACTCCAGCTTTTTTATGTTTTGATCTTTGTAACTAATTTTAAAGATCACACTGTGCCTGTCTCATTTGCTCCCGTGAGTCTTGTAACGGCCCCAGCCAAAAGCAATAACATTTGAATTTGACCAAAGCCCCAGTCTTTATGGTTTCTCAGCGTGTCCTATCACCCTGGGTGATTAAAGTTGGTTGAATTCGCTTTCAGAATTTTCACAGTTTTAATATCACAGCTTCAATAAGGCAGCTGTGAGCGAGGAAGACAGCTGAGCTCTTCCAAGCAAGAACCATCTGAATTAATCATCAACCTCCAACCACATCCCACCTGCCTTGATCAATGGGCAAACAATGGTTTGTACACTGGGGAGGTATTTTTCCAGGGTCAGTAATGAATGCATGGCTTCAATTTCCCAGCAGTTAATGTCTAGCTCCTTACAATTTAACTGAAGCTTCGTGCCTGGCACAGAACTCCCTTTCTAGGTATCTCATCAGCTGAGATATCCTCTAAGGACTTGATACTTAAAATGATGTATTCTTGGCATCCATCTATTCGGCTGAGGTCAAATATTAAGAAGCAGGTTTTAATGTTATATATCTTAATTCTTTATGACAGTGGTTCTCAAACTTCAGTATGCATCAGAATTACCCAAGGGCTTATTAGAACATGCATTGTTGATCACCACTCCCAGGGTTTCTCTTTCAGTGAGGGAGAGCCCAAGAATTGCATTTCTAACAAGTTCCCAGGTGATGCTGAGGCTGCTGGTATGTGGGCCACACTTTGAGAACCACTGTTTTAGAGATACTAATACTGCTTTAATTTTTTAAAATTAAGTTCTAATGGTTTCCCATGTGGCACAAAGAGGACTGAGAATATGAACACTGTTGTGAAGTTCTTACCTTTCTGGATATTTTCTTTGGCAGAAGAAGAGTCTGCCATAGAGAACCTGGTTGAAAACATCAGCTCCCTGATTCTCCCATTGACTTCAGAGGTGGGAAGAGGCAGTGTGTCTACCTGATCTGGGCACAGCAGGTTCTACTTGTTTATAGATGTCAGGGAGACTGCATCTTGAAAGAAATGACCATACAGAAATATTGATTCCAAATCTTGGTTTTTCAAATGTGAGGTCCCCAACGAAATGGTTCACACACAAGGTGAAAAACTCAGGAATGAGGGCTGATTCATGTCACAGGAAGGTCCTTGAATGTGTGAAAAGTACCCCCTCACTTTCATTTTCCTCATGTTAGAAGGGGACTGGACACACCCCAGAGAGCACAGGAGGGGACCTTAGGTTCCTGGTCCCCCCTCTGCCGAAAAGCCATCAAGGAAGGACAAATAGTGCTATCATTCACAGGAGTACTTCAGACTCAGAAACCATCAGCGAAACTCCTGGTCCTATCACCCCAGTCTTACATCCAAAAGCAAACGCAATTCTAGGGAGCAACAGCACTGTTCTCCTTCTGAATAATTTTATTTCAAGTTTATAGAAGGTTCCTAAGTCTCTATTTCCTGAGAGATGGGTCTGTGCATGTATGTGTGTGTGTGTGTGTGTGTGTGTGTGTGTATTTGAGAGAGAAAAAAATAAATTGGATATCCCTAAAACTTGAGGACTGCTACTCTAATAAGATGGAGAACGCTGATGATTCATTCTGCTTTGAGGGGGCAGCTGAGATCTCTTACTAACACATGAGTGATGTGGGGAATGTTAACAGAGTCATACTGAGAAGTTTGGTTCATGCTGTATCTCAGAAAAAGCCCACTATAGCCATGAATAACAGGCCTGAAGCTAGTCAACCTGGTCCCAGTAGAGACTCCACCACTTACTAGTTGGATAATCTTGGCCAAATTTCCTAATCTTTCTGTGCCTCACCTATGAAATTTAGATACGCATAGTACTTCTCTCCTAGCGCTGTTATGTTAAGTAAATGAATTAATATATGTAAACTACTTAGAGGAGTGCCAGGCACATAGAAAATGTTCTAAAAGCACTAGCTGTTATTATTTATGTCTAAATAGCGTGCCATCCTTCTCCTTTTGTTCTATGATAATTCCTCATGCTAATGCTACTTAGATCGGCTAACATCCAAAATTTAGACTTCTGCCATAATTATCTACATATGGCAGCAGGATCATTCCAGAACCACCCTAATGACTTTGATTAGAACCAATCACCTGTGCCTATTTACACAGCAGAATGATTGGCAGGGTTTTGGAAGGACTGGGTAGTCCAATTAGACTCTCACTGGGTATGAACCAGCTTGAGCAAATATGTCAGTCATGCTAAAACAGATCCATTTCTGTACATTTTATACAACCCAAGACACCAGGAAAAAAAGACAGAAGGAGAGGAACGACTGATTCATTCAATAAATGTTGTTGGAGCTTCTTCTGTTTTTTTTTTTTTTCCCTTAAATCTTCTGCATTCTTTTTTTTTTTTTTTTTTTTTGCTGTACGCGGGCCACTCACTGTTGTGGCCTCTCCCGTTGCGGAGCACAGGCTCCGGACGCGCAGGCTCCGCGGCCACGGCTCACGGGCCCAGCCGCTCCGTGGCATGTGGGGTCTTCCCGGACCAGGGCACGAACCCGCGTCCCCTGCATCGGCAGGCAGACTCTCAACCACTGTGCCACCAGGGAAGCCCTTCTGCATTCTTTTTTTTTTTCTGCTGTCTTCTGAGCATCGTGCAAGATGATGTGGATTGAGAGGTGGGCAGGCTACTCCCATTCTCAAGGAGCTCACTGTCCAGTGGGTGAAACAGATTAAAAACTCAACAAATACTGCACAAGAGACTAAGGATGATAATAAACACTCCCATGGGCTGCTGGAGAAGCACAGAGGAATTGCTTAGAACTGCAATGCCTATCTTTGTCTGGGGAGGTGAGATCCTTCCAAAGTCAAGAAAGAGCGAGCTGAAAGCCAAGTGGGAGCCAGCCATGACAACGAGGTGGGAAGGACATTCTGAGCCATGCTGTGTACAAAAGCCCAGAGGTACAGATGACACTGAAGAAGGTGGAAGAGGTAGCGAAGCAAGACGCTAATCTTTAGGGCTCTTAGGGAAGGACGGGGGTGGCAAGTGACAGGAAGTCAAAGACAGAGGGACAGTGACTGATTCACCCCATGGGTGTGGTGCGTCTCTGTACCAATGTGCCTATGTGGTTGTGTAAATGTACAACACAGATTGCTCCGGGAGAAGCCAAGGAACCATTAGCCAACAATTGAGAATTAATTTTCTGTGTGAAGGGAATATACTGAATGTGCCGGCTTTGCTAATGTTGCTAATGTTGCCGTTATCTTAGAAATGGATATGTTTCAATGAGCTCTGCTTTGTTGATAATATGTATTGTCTAGCTGTCTGCAGTGCCCAGCTGGTTGGAAATGGATTTTGGAGAGTGATTGGGATGGGAAATAAGAAGCAGAATCACAGACCCACGCTGGTAAGAAACAGCTCCTGGACCAGCAGTTCTCAGCTGGGGCCATGCTAAGTTATCACCTGGGAAGCTGTAGAAATTACTAATGTCTGGGTCCCAGCCCCAGAGACTATGACTTAGTTGGCTGGGGGTTCAGCTTGGACAATAAGGATATTTAGAAGCTCCCCGGAGAATTCTAATGTGTACCCAAGTTTGGGAACCATAACTCTCTACCTTTGTTACCCAAAGTTTGCTCCTGGACCAGCAGGAACCGCAGGGGGCTTGTTGCAAAGGCTGCATCACAAACCCACCCCAGACCTACTGGGTCAGAATCTGCATTTTAACAACATCCCCTGGGTGACTCAAAATGGGAGTTGAGTTGCACAGACCACAGCTGGGTATCACAATCACCTTGGAAGCTTCTCAGAGTCACAGATTTGCACTTCTACAGATAATGATTCAGGAGGTCTTGGATGGAGCCTTCCATCTGCATTTCTTTATTTCTTCTTTTTTAAAAAATATTTATTTATTTATTTATTTTTGGCCGCATTGGGTGTTTGTTGCTGTTCGTACTTCAATTGGCAGTGTTTTTGTTCTTTTTTAAAATTTTTATTTATTTATTTTGGGCTGTGTTGGGTCTTTGATGCTATGCACGGGCTTTCTCTAGTTGCGGTGAGCGGGGGCTACTCTTTGTTGCGGTGCACAGCCTTCTCATTATGGTGGCTTCTCTTGTTGTGGGGCACGGGCTCTAGGCACGCGGGCTTCAGTAGTTGTGGCTCATGGGTTCTAGAGCGCAGGCTCAGCAGTTGTGGCGCATGGGCTTAGTTGCTCCACGGCATGTGGGATCTTCCTGGACCGGGGCACGAACCCGTGTCCCCTGCATTGGCAGGCGGATGCTTAACCACTGCGCCACCAGGGAAGTCCCTGCATCTCTTTCTTTAGTTTTGGTGAGTCTGATAGTAAGTGGAGGTGAAAACCGCTGTCCTACTGTACAGAGTTGAACGAGGGCCCACAACAGAGGGATTTGGGGAAGATTACTCTTATGCAGAAAGCGGGGAAGGGGGAGGTGAATGCTCCCCGTTCTCCCCTAAAGGGAGCCCACATTGAGAAGGGGAGCAGTCCGTGACTCAGGGATCCTGTGCAAGGGCTGCCCAGCCCTTGTAGTTGCAGAGAGAAGAGACAGAGATAATACATAGGCCCAAAGGTTTACATCCTTGTTGTGCTGTAAAACGATTCAACTTCAGTGTGACTCTCCCGAAAGGAAAGTCGAGGGGCAAAGATTTTCCATCTCCTTGTGCACATCAGTGTGCGTGCGTGCACGTGTGTGCAGTGCATCCTTGGCATGTGTCCTTGACATTCTTAGTTCTTTTAAGAAAGTCTCTCCAGCCAAGGAGTCCCTGTGATTCCTGCCTCACACTAACCTCCTGCACCGTCAGCCCCGTAGCTTGTAATTGGTAGAGAGTTAGAGGCCCTTAGAAGAAGCGAAAGGGCTAGGGAAGGTGGCCAGCCAGACATGAAATTAAAAATGTGACTTAATCATAGGCATTTTCTCTCCTCTTCCTCCATTAGGGGGAAGTGGGAAGCGATTTGGTGTCTGGGTCAGCAGGACGTTGGGACACAGAGGCACAAACTCCACCCTCATTCTGGTCTTCAGTGCAGACTGAGGCCTGGATGCCCTTCCCTGCTCAGTGAGATTTTTGCCAATAGATCTTCCAGTGTCTAGCCTAGGGTCAGACGCATTGAATGAATGAATGAACAAATGAATGAACAAACAAATGAAATGGGTGGGTGGATGGATGAATGAATTAGTAGATGAGTGCACGAAAACTATGTGATTTCAATCGCAACGATTCATTCAAACGAACAAAGAGGAAGAGTCTCAGAATCACCTGTGCCAGGAGCTTTCACTGAGTCTGGCTCTGATCTCCCTAGAATCTTGTAATATTTTTCTTTCCCTTTTGACAGAACACGTCGCGTCTTTGGCTGAAGTGTATAATTTCCTACCTAGCTCTTGAGTGGTGCCTCAGCCCTCACCTGCAGGAGTAAGAAAGCAGGTGGGAGAGCTTCCTGTGCCCGGGGTGTGGCCTCGGGGCGGCAGGGCACGCCCCCTGCTGTCCCTGCCTTGTGATTTCCCTGCGACAGTACCTCTGAGTGGCCCCAGTGGGACCTGCCTGGGACTGATTGATAAGAGCCCTCTGGGAATACCTCCAGCCCTCCCTTTCCTCTGCCTCCACTTACCCAGGGAGGGGGGCGGACTGAGAACATATTTAGAAAATGTGTTCACTGTTGCTTTAAAAATCTCCTCTGTAATTAGGTACTCGGGGGTCTCGTCAACCACAAACCAATTAATCAAAACAAACGAAGAGGCTGGCTGAGCCCCAGCACCTGTGTGAGCCACTCATGCCTCCACCCGCCCAGATAACAGCTTCGACTCTCGGGCAAGCCCCACGCCGCCTGGGCATTCCCAGAGCCCATGCTGTGCTGACGTGAGGGCACTGGGCCTTTGCCCGCTCCCCCAAGAATCCATCTCATCAATAATGGGGCCAGCAGTTTGGTTGTATTCCCCTAGTAAAACTTCCAGAATGGGACTGTGAACCTGTCAGTTACAAAGTGAAACAAACAAACAGATTCTTAGCCCTTCGGGCATCATAGTGGCTCCTAGGACGTATTTGCATCCATGGGAAGAGAAGAAGGCTGCAAAGACCTGCTCAGATTCTATTCTGTTCCCTGATGGCTTTCGGACTTTCTCCAATCAAAGCTGAGGCCTGGGAGTGGTGGCGCTCTAACAAATCGAGCGATTCCAGGGACTGTGAGTTAGGGTTAGGATGCTTTATGAAGCATCAGTTGTAGTAGCATAACCTCCAAGAAGCATGGCGTCTCAGGGCCATTGAATCTCTGGGATCCCAAGCCACACAGGATGAGTTCTCTTTCAACCCTCCCTCTTCATGAGGGAGACTCTTCTGGGTACCAAGGACCAAGGGTAGGAGGCTGTGAGGCAGCCAGTCCAGGAAGAGCATCACAATTCTCTGCACCAAGTGCAGTTACCAGCACCAGGTATTTGTTCGACGGTGACCCAAAGGAAGGACCTGCACCTTCTGGAATCTTCTGAACAACACCCCTTCTCGTTGCCTTACCGGGGGCCTGTCTCAACTGTCTGGCCTACAGCTTCCACTGAGCAGTGACACAGTGCAGACTAGTCACTATTTGCCTCTCTTTCCCTCCCAGTGCAAGAAGAATACACTTCTTTGCCATCTCAGAGTCTGGCATGTCCTAACTTGTGCCTCACTCTGGCCAGTGACGTGAGTGGAGGTCCCATGCGTCACATCGAAGTGGGAGCATTTAAGTGCTGCTGCGCCACTTTCCCTGCCCCTCTTCCCCTCCCACGTTAGCTGAGGAGGTCAGTATTTTAACTGTATAAAGTGACTCAGAGTAAAGAACATAAGGGTGTATCTCCTCCAAAGTCTGCAGGACTCAGAATACCTCCCATTGAGTGGGGGAAAGAGGCCTGGGGCAAAGGAAATAGCAGTTCTGAGGACTGTATCTCAAGAATGATGTATGTTTACAAGTACTTGGATTTGAACGGAATCAAACAGGTAAGAAACCTCCTGTTTTAACAGAGTTGAACTGCCAGAGGACCCGGGAGCCTGATTCTTTAAACAATCTTGAGACCTCTGACTCTCTGTGGGAAATGGGTGGACTGAGAAAGCTGTGTCATTCCTAAGAAATATTCCCCAACGCCCATTTCCGATACGGCCAAGGAAGATAATAGGAAATGAGGAAAATCTAGAGAGCAGAGCCAGGAGCCATGGGAAACACTGGATGAGGAAGCCCCTCCAGAGAGCAGAACTTCAGCCCAATCAAGGAACACCCTCCCACACACATCCAGATCAGGAGCCCCTCGGAATGTCTGCTCAGAGAGTTTCAAAATTGCTGTGGATCGGTGTCTGCTGAGGGCCTCCTTTTCCTCCCCTTTCTGAATGGGCAGGTGGCTTGTGCGCAATCCCTGTCAACATTCTATCATATCAGGTGTGTGTGGAAGGAAACACGTCTTCTTAATCTATAGATCTCCAGAGGGATCAAGAAGAGCCCCCTACAGACCTGATGTGGGGACTTGGATGTGGGGAAAACTCTTGGAAGTTGAAGTGCATGGAAACAAATCAAGATTTCTGTACAGCCATAAAGTATGAGTAGGATTTAAAGTAAGTGAAAAGGTGGGAGACCAAACATTTCAGGCTTCATGCAGGCAAAAAAGAATATTGCTCATTCAGTGAAGGGTGAAGTATACCAGGCAGGCTTACCATGTACAGTTTTAACTGAGTAGAAGGGCAATCAGAATGACCAGGAAGGCAGAGGCGCTTGAATGCCTAAATAATAGAAGAAATACAGGAAATGGGGGAGCCACTCTAGGATTCTGAGTAGGAGTATGACTTGCTCAAAATGATATTGAAGAAGGACTAATCTGGCAATGGACTGTGGGAAGGTGTGAGCAGAGAGAGAAAAGGCAAAGATTCCAGTTAGGCAGCTATTCAACTAAATTGGAAATGAACTGGATAAACTTTGTACTGGGGAAGTGGACAAATGTGGAAGCTTCAAAAGAGGTACTGAAGATGAACCAAGAGAACAAGGATGAGGGCAATGGGTATGTATCAAGGGAATCAAGCAGAAGTGACGCTCATGCTCCCAGTTTGGGCAACTAGAAGAAAATGATATCAACAAATTTTCAATAAAAATAGAAGTTAGTTTTGGAGGAATTGTGCAGATTCACCTCAGGAGATTCTGAGTTTGGAGTGATGGCGGAAAACGCAGTAGGTCTCTCCTTTTCCTACTCCCAATGCCACTTCTCTGCTGAAAGACTTTATCAGTGGAATTCAGCAAAAACGTCAGGGTTGAGTGAGGTGGACTTTGGCTGTTTGGCTTACAAAAGATGACAGGAGTCATGCACATCAGTACATTCTCTAAGGGAACATTTTAAGAAAGAAAAGAGCAGAGGGTTCACGCAGAGCTTGGAAAATGTGCATATTTATGGTGTGATGGGAAGAAACGATCCCCAGAAAAGGAGACACAGAGGGCATGGTCAAAGAGAACTGTAGTCTACCATCATAAGAAATTAATTCCGAGTCAGAATGGGAAGTTCACAACATCAAATTCTGGAGAAAAAGCAAAACTTGAAGAATGAAGACTAAGATGAGTCCTTAGATCTGGATATTAATTTTTACCAGGGACCTCTGGCAGTGGAGTTTAGTCTAGTTCTTTGTCTGAAGAGTTGCACCATCATTTGCTAAAATTCCTCACCTTCTGGGGCTTCCCTGGTGGCGCAGTGGTTAAGAATCCACCTGCCAATGCGGGGGACATGGGTTTGATCCCTGGTCTGGGAAGATCCCACATGCCACGGAGCAACTAAGCCCATGTGCCACAGCTACTGAGCCTGTGCTCTAGAGCCCATGAGCCACAACTACTGAGCCCGCGTGCCACAACTACTGAAGCCCACGTGCCTAGAGCCCATGCTCTGCAACAAGAGAAGCCACCGCAATGAGAAGACTGCGCACCTCAATGAAGAGTAGCCCCCACTCGATGCATCTAGAGAAAGCCCACGTGCAGCAACGAAGACCTAACACAGCCAAAAAAAAAAATCCTCACCTTCTGCATGGCCCAACATTTCCATAAAAGTTGTCCTGATTCCTGTCCTCCTGCATCTGCCACTCTAGGGAAATGGAGAACAGGGTGATGACAGAATTCTACAGTTGTCAATGACATAGTATTTAGTCCTATATCCAATTAGTAGAACTAGTGATCACCAGTTAGGTTTTCCATAGTCAGTGGCAAAAGCAGGAAGTAACTACTGCATTACACATAAAGCCATACACTATAGTTGATCAAGTAAGACTTTGCTTCTCATGTGCCGCTTTATCCATTTACCAGTACATTCCACAACCCCAATCTATCTCTCTGTTGTATAATATAATCAAATATAATATAATCAGACAGCCCTGGCCTTAATTCTACCTCTGTTATTTTTCTAGCTGTGTGCTTAACATAACCAGAACATGCCCAGATTTTAAATTACATTTAAAAAAAAAAAAGAAAGAAAAAAGATATTTCAGCAAATTATCTTTCTAGTCCTGCTACAAGCCTTGTGGTGAACAAGGTCAGCCTGGAAATAAAAAACTATATGAAAGAGAGAAGAGGAGAAGACAGCAGCAGGCCTAAGAGTGACCTAAAACTGCTGTCAAAACGAGAAGGTTCGGGCTTCCCTGGTGGCGCAGTGGTTGAGAGTCCGCCTGCCGATGCAGGGGACACGGGTTCGTGCCCCGGTCCGGGAAGATCCCACATGCCGCAGAGCGGCTAGGCCCGTGAGCCATGGCCGCTGAGCCTGCGCGTCCGGAGCCTGCGCTCCGCAAGGGGAGAGGCCACAACAGTGAGAGGCCCGCGTAACGCAAAAAAAATAAAAAAAAAAAAAAACGAGAAGGTTCACCCTACGTATGAAAACACAGAGCAAGTTATCTGGGAGGTCAGAGTACTGACTACATGCAACTCAAAGCAACCATCCTCTAAAATATTGAGAAGAAGGTAAAAAGGAAGGGAGAGTCTTTGGAGATTGTCCGGTAAAGGGGAAAAGAAGCAGGAGGAATGGAGCCCTACGAGACAGGGGTCCCCAACTCCCAGGATGCGGACTGGTACCTGTCCGCAGCCTGTTAGGAACCAGGCCACACAGCAGGAGGTGAGTGACGGGCGAGCAAGCAAAGCTTCACCTTCCGCTCCCCGTCGCTCCCTGTCATTCACATTACCACCTGAACCATCCCCCCTCCCCCACCCTGGTCCGTGGAAAAACTGTCTTCCACGGAACTGGTCCCTGGTGCCAAAAAATTGGGGGACCACTGCTATAAGACAAGAGAACAAAAATGACAGAGATGCACATCTCTTTCCAAATAGTAATAATGATAATAATAATACCCACTAGATAAATTGTATTTTCTATACTAGTAGAAACAATACCATTAAAATAGGAATCTGATAATGTCCTCTAATCAGAAAATAGATAGAAGAAATAGGAGTAAACACATATGAATCTACTGTTAGAAAACATAAGCTGGGAATCCAAACACCTCTACTAGTAACGATTTTCTTCCAATCCCACACAAAAATAACCATGAGGCAAAAGAAAACTAAACACAACACTCTGAAGTGAGTTAGACTTAAAAACACATTTGTAGTTGTTAAAAGAAACACCTAGAAACAGAAATTCAAAACCTAAAAACAAGTGGCAGAAAAAGAGAGAGAAATTTAAAGAGAATTCACTGAACACAGGAAAGATCTGAAAGAGACAAAATGAAGACTAAAGTACAAGGTGCCTAGGAAAGAAGAGAGTCAAAATAAAACTTATTTAAAGGCACTGATGAAAAGCCAAGAGGCAAACAAGAGAATGACAATGAACTAATAAAAGCAAAACAAATTATATACAATGTGGATGCACTGAAGGACAGGAAAGAAAAAACAGCATCCCTATAATTGGAGTCTACTAAGAAGAAAAACAAAACCGTGGACGATAACTAATATACGAAAACATAATTCAGGACTTCCCTGGTGGCTCAGTGGTTGAGAATCCGCCTGCCAATGCAGGGGACACGGGTTCGAGCCCTGGTCCAGGAAGATCCCACATGCCACGGAGCAACTAAGCCCGTGCACCACAACTACTGAGCCTGTGCTCTAGAGCCCGCGAGCCACAACTACTGAGCCCGCATGCTACAACTACTGAAGCCCGTGCGCCTAGAGCCCGTGCTCCACAACAAGAGAAGCCACCGCAATGAGAAGCCCACGCACCGCAACAAAGAGTAGCCCTTGCTCGCCGCAACTAGAGAAAGCCCGCAAACAGCATCAAAGACCCAACACAGCCCAAAATAAATAAATAAAAATTTAAAAAACGAACAAAAACGCTGCCAATTAAACTAGGGAAAAAAACGTATATAATTCAACAAAACTTTCTTTAAATTAAAAGAAGATCCGATGGTACCAATCAAGAAAGCCCAACAGGTACCTGGAAAATGTACTCAGAATGATCATCTCTGATGTCCTAGTAGAACTTGCAGACTTCAAAAACAAAAAAAATAAAAATTCTCAAGGCTTTCAAGCAAAAAGAGAAAATCACTTACAAAGTCAGAAGAATAAACTGTCAGACTTCAAAAAAAAATCAGACTTCTCAAAAAATAGCAAACAAAGCAAGGCGACACTGGAGCAGCATTTTCCAAAATCTCAAGGAAAGAAAGGGTGAACCTAGAATTTTATAACCAGGCAAATTTTCCTTTAAGTGTCAAGGCTATAGAACAACAATTTCAAGATATAAGAACTTAGGGAATTCCATATCCATAAGCCTTTCTTGAGCAATCTTTTGGACGATGAACTCCATCCAACCAAGAGATGACTGGGCAAATTTCAGAAGAAAAATAACAATGATGAGCATACAGACATATAGATATGAGTACAGATACAGATATAGATCTCAAAGACTAAAACACAAGTGAGTAAGAGGGTAGATGATTAATGTGAGATATTTTACGTGACAAAGTAGAAATAACTTTAAAAATGGGAGGATAAAATAGAATAAATATGCTGATTGTTGTGTAGGCAAAAGGGTATTAAAAAAAACAACAACCTGATAAACCAGATGAAAAAAGTTAAATATTAACACTCGGGACTAAGGAGCAGTAAACATTAAGTATAAAGGTAACTACTAGAAAAAGCCATAAAAACCAAGTTAAATACCAAAATTTAAAAAATAAATTAAATAGCAAACATACATACATTTTTGTAGAGAAAGGTATTAATAAACTACCCCAAAGCACTAGGCACTGATGGTTTTATGGAAGTATTATTTCAAATATGCAAAGACCAGACAGTCCCAATGTTAAACACATGATTTCAGAGCATTGAAAATGAAAGAAATTCCCAATTCCTTTAACAAAGCATGTATAATGTTGATACTAAACATGATAGAGATGGTACAAGATAGAAAAGGACAGACCAGTATCATTCATGAATATTGATACAAATACTAAATGAAATATTAAGAAACAGAACCCAAAATATTGTATTAAGAGAAAAATACAGTATGACCAAGTGAGATTTATTCCAGGAATGCAATATTGAGTTAGGAAATCCACTGATATTATACACAGTGGATTTTAAGATATTAAGAAATCTAAGAGAAAAATCATAAATTATCTCTCCATAGATGATGAAAAAGCTTTTGACAAAATTCAATACCTAAGGAATTTGAGGGATGCTTTTTAAACGTGAATTAATCTGAATCAGCATATATCTACCTATCTAGCTAGCTAGCTATCCATCTATCCATCCAGCTATCTATCTTCTATCTACCTTGTTCCTAAAGACAGTATCTTAGTGGGAATGACCTAGAGCATTTAATTACCATCACAACCAAGGCAAAGATGTTCCTATCTCCATCACTACTCGACACTGTACTAGCGGTTTTAAGCCAATGCCATCAGATAGAGAAATCAATTAGTAGCATAAGGGTAAAGAAGATGTAAAACTACCTTTATCTGCATGTGACATGATAGTGTACCTGGAGGCCAATGATAAAAATAACTCAAACAATAAGATAAATCACTAAGATTGCAGGATATATAATTAACACACAGAAACCAACAGCCTTCATATATACAAAAATAACCAGTTACAGGTCATAATGGTAGAGAAACTCCAGTTACCAACAGCAACCAAGGGAATTCCCTGGTGGTCCAGTGGTTAGGACTCTGCGCAGGGCCAGGCTTCAATCCCTGGTCGGGGAACTAAGATCCCACGAGCTGTGCGGTGCAGCCCAAAGAAAACCAGGATGATCAAATACTTAGAAATAAACCTACCAACATGTGACCCTGGACAAAGAAAAACATTTTTTTTTTTTTGCTATAAAGAACATTAGCGGTATATTTGAATACAAGCTGTGGATTAGGTAATGGTATTTTACCAATATTGATCTTCTGATTTTGATAATCAATACTGTGGGTATATAAGAGAATGCACTTGATTTTAGGAAATACACACTTAAGTATTTAGGGGTAAAGGGCCATCATATCTGCAACTTACTCTCAAATATTTAAAAAATTATGTATTTATGTACTTTTAGAAAATAAACATATATATATAATATGTGTATGTTTGTATATATATGCATATACATATACATGTATATATATAGAGAGAGACAGAGACAGAGAGACAGTCAGAAAGAGAGACAGAAATAGAGAGATAAGGAGAGACAGAGAATGATAAAGCAAATGTGCTAAAATATTAAAGTTTTGAAAATTTGAAGGGCACATGGGAATGTTTTGCACTATTTTTGTAACCTTTTTGTAAAATTATTTCAAAATAAAAACATCAAAAAATAAAAATTCAGTGAAAAGTAAGTGGTGGGTTACACCACTAATACTGGTTACATAAATGACAGCATAGTAATAGCATGGACTATTAAGCAGCCATTTTGGGGAAAAAGAGGTAGATCTCTGCGTGCAGATATCCAGTGATCTCCAAGCTATATTTAATTTGAAAAGCAAGATGCTGGACGGTGAATATATCGTATTCTTTTTGTGTTTAAAATGCATATGGGGCCTCCCTGGTGGCGCAGTGGTTGAGAGTCCGCCTGCCGATGCAGGGGATACGGGTTCGTGCCCCGGTCTGGGAGGATCCCATATGCCGCGGAGCGGCTGGGCCCGTGAGCCATGGCCGCTGGGCCTGCGCATCCGGAGCCTGTGCTCCGCAACGGGAGAGGCCACAAGAGTGAGAGGCCCGCATACCGCAAAAAGAAAAAAAAAAAAAAAATGCATATGATTGGAGTTGTAAAGGGTATATAAAGGGGAATGTGGGTACCAATTCTCAGAAGGTGTAAGGGGGTGAAGCACAGCTATGGAGCAGACTGAAGAAAGGACATGGGAAACTGCTTCCACCATCCCTGACCTCCTGTTTCAGAACATACACAAGTTCCAGAGCAACAGGACCAGGAGGCATCTTGCAGAAAAGTTTACAAGTGGGGAGACACAGACTCAGAGAGGCAAAGCAATTTTCCCCAAGACCACATTCACCTTCAACAACATCTCAGGTCTCCCGACTCTCAGTTTAGTGTTGTTTCAGTCCATTCATTCATCCATTCACTTATTCATTGGCAAATATCCACCATTCTTAAAGACAGAAGAGGAGAAAGGAGGAGGGGATGCGTAGTGATCATCAATTAGAAGTTCGAACTCAGCCTACATCGTGTGCCTGGGAGAATTCAGGACCCTGCCTCCAACACACCTTTCTAGTTTCATTTCCTGCCATCCCTACAGGTGTGCTATGGCCCCATCACTTTCCCGAACCCCTCTATAGCTGTGCTATGGCCCCATCACTTTCCTGAACCCCTCTATAGCTGTGCTATGGCCCCGTCACTTTCCTGCACTCCCCTGCCGTGAGCTATGGTCCCAGAACCTTCCTGCACCCCGCTATGGGCATCATATACCATCGTCACACTGACATTTCCACTTCCATGCCCTTGTTCCAGAGGCACCCACACCTGATGTGCCCACCCTGCCCCAGTCTTGGCTCACATTCTTCCTGTCCAGCAAGGACCATCTTAACTCCTGTCTCCCATAGGAGGCCTTTTAGGACTCCTCCATTCAGAGGTGATGCTTTCCTCTTTTAAACCCCCTCTGCTCTTCTCAGGATCTGCTTCATGGCACCTCTTATTTGCTTGGCAGGAATCGCACTGCCTGGTTTCTTGAAGGCAGGTGCTATTTTACTCATCTCTGCTCAACAGATACTTAAGTTTCATTGAAGCGGTAAATCCCCATGCCTCCAACATCTGGGCAGGTCACTGGAGTCTTAGGAGGTCCCCTTGCATCACCCCTCGGAGCTCAGGTATTCCTCCTCAAATTCCTTCCCTCCCCAGCTGTGGGACAACCTGGCTTCCAGTGTGCAGGGTATCAGATGAGACTTCATGGCAAATGAATCTCAGAAATGCAAGTGACCTTGAAGACCATCAAGGGGACCACACTTGAAGCAAAAATTCTATAGCAGTGCTTCTCAAACTTGAATGTGCATATGAGTCACCTGGAGATCTTACTAAAATGCAGATTCTTATTCAGTAGATTCAGGAGGTGAGGGGTCAAGGGTCTGCATTTGTAAATAGCTCCCAGGGGAGGCCCATGCTGCTGGCCCTAGAGTTATTCCCTGAGAAGCATCATCTCACACTCTTAAGCTAAGACAATAAGAAAAACTACCATTGCTTGAGAGCTTGGTGCCCTGGTGCATGCGTTATCTCATACGATCTCCACCACAGCCCTGTGGGGTAGGGGGTACCATCACCTTACTTTACAGATGAATGTAACGGAGGTCAAGGTCACATGGCTAGCAAGTGGTGGAGCCGAGAGTGAACCAGCGTTTCTGGCTCCAGTGACCCCCTTTTTCTCACTATTTTTCTTCTTCTGCAACCATCTAAGGAGGGAAGTTTACCTCGCTATTTGGAGGGGAGTAAGACTGAGACTGAGGCCATGACTCCAGGCAGGAAGGGCTTGGACTCAGAGTCACAGAGTTATATGGTTCTGTTCCCAAGGGTGTGGTGCTGAGAACCTGAGGACAGTATTCTGTCCCGCTTCGGGGCCACCGTCAAGTGCTGGCAGCTGTTGATTAAGAGGCTATCCTCTCCTGGCCACAGATGCCAGCTGGCAGAAATGGCATTGCCACCACCTTTCTGGGACCGGGCAGCCCCATGGCTTAGCTGTCAGGGCTCATGAGACTCTTGTCAGTGAGCAGCAGAGAATGAGGAAGCCAATGCCAAGGGCTGGCTTCTGGGTCAATGCCAAGACCAGTGCCAGGAAGAGACTGTACTGGCCACCAACCTGCCCCTGGAGTCAACTTGAGCCATGGGTCATGGCAGGAGAAAGCTTGGATCTGGCACCAGCAAGAGACTGGAAAATAAGGACATAGCCCAGAGCTGCTAGACCTCTGGCTGGGCAAGTCAGCCTCTGGGAACACAGCACTCCTCCATCCTCTACCTTCTCCCAGTGGGATTTAAAGAGACCACCAAGATTCAGGGTGCTAAAGGGATTCCTGTATACCTCCTCCTTCTGTTTGAGCAGAAAAGGAGAGCCAGGCTGGCAGAAGATAAGGCGTGAGGGATGCTTCCCTGACCCCAAGACACCAAAGAGACTTCTCTCTTGCCCCACTGGTGGAGACTATAGGAGATCTAGCTGTACCTGGGTTACTTCTCCTTTGAGGAGAACATATATGTACCCTATAGGTAAGAGGTGAAACTTCCCAAGGCAAGGAGATTTACAGTGCATCCTTCTCCTTTGTTCTATAATATCTCCCCTCTTCTTACACCAGCCCAGCAGATTGTCCCAGTGGACAGCCTGGCATCCTACGTAAACCAGTAGCAGCAGGCCCACAAACAAACATTAAATAGAGACACGACGGTCCAGGACTCAGCCGATGGACTGATGGATGGGAATGCTTCTGAGCCACCATTTACCAGGTAGTTTAAATTGGTGATACTTTCAACCCAAGCACTGCCCTTAGAACAAGATGAGCCCAAGAAGGATGGAAAACTTGTGGATTGACTTCTTGGTGCCTTGAATGAGTCTCCCAGTGGCAAACTGGGTGGTCCTACCTTAGAGGTGAACTCTTGGGCAGCTCAGGAAGTGGGCCCAGGCCTCCGTGCTCTTCAGATGGAGCTGCAAGGGTTTAACTGCTGCCCAAACTAACCTCAGTGGAAAGGGAGTCCTGGGCCACACTGAGGAGGGACATAGCACGCTTACTGCTTCCTGGAGGGTCATGGGCGTACTTGTCAGCAGGACCAACATGGGAAAGAGGGTTTTGTAGAAAAGCTGCCTTTAGGCAAAATGGCTAAGTTTGTAAGTGGAAGTACTCAAATGAAAACCTCTCAAAGGTATTGCCCTGAGTTTTGCTTTGCCTTATTTCCTCTTATTTTGTTTGAACAGCGGTTACATTGAGAAAGGGATTCACCTGGTGAGCGCTGAGTTCAACATTCACGCAGATCCATCTTTGCTTCTGATGCAACCAATTTTAACCAATTAGCCACCAGGCAAGGTTGACTCCATTCTAACAAAATATGGAATCACACTGATGCCACAGGTTTTCCTAAGTGTAAGGCCTAATAGAGGTAGCCTCTATGTGCCGGCATGTGGCGCACGAAGTACCCCTGAGTAAAGCCGAGCACACTGAGTCAGTGCCTGGCTCTCGGTATTCAGCCATTAATCAGGAGTCAGCAGGCAGAGGAAACCGAGAGAGCAGGTCAGAGCAACCAGTAGGCAGCTTAGAGCTTTGGTGCCCTCGGCCCAGAGCCGCAGAGGTCCTCTGGCCTGTTCCCACTGCTTCCTGGTGGCCCCCCGCCTACAGAGAGGCGCAGGAAAGAAGGCTCCCAGGTGGTGCTGGCTTCTGAGGCTGATCTCAGGCAAGCAAGGCCCAGCCTTCCCTCTCTCTTGCTATATTTCCCAGCTCACTGCTGCCATGGAGACCGGACGCCTTCTGAGCACTGCGGTTTACTTGGACTCCAGCCTCTGAGCACCTTGGTGTTGTCAAGCCCACTCGCTCCCCTGGCTCCCCAGAGTGTGAAAACGTCTAAGCTGGATTTCTGGAGCCAAACAGCACAGGGGTCTCCTCGTTACAGTCCACAGGATGGTCTGAAAGCTCTTGCTCAGATCCTGGTGTGTGGGGTGGTAGCCTGCAGTTCCATAGAGGCCCATGCACCTGTTCTGTCTTTTCTAGAAGAGCAGATCTAATTTCAAACCCTGTATCACACACGGCCATGTTGGCGCCCAGACAAATGTGCTGGGGTTCAGACCAGCAGTGGGGCTCGGGCAAGGGCTGAAGTAGATGGCTGAGAAGGACAGCGCTGGGGGAACCACAAACCCACGTGGAAGCAGAAGAGCCGAAGCAGGTCCCTGACTCAGTTTTGCTTGTCCTCCTGGCTTCAGTCAGCCACCCACTCCCACGTTTATCCCCTGGTCATCACCAAAAGCTCACACCTCCTGTGCTTTGTCTCCCACCCATCACGCTGATCCAAAGGCTCTGGTCCTTGCTTTCCCTGCTCTGGTGTCTTCTTCCTGGTAGACCTTTTACCCAGACTCAACACTGGCGGACACTTGTGCGTTTCTGGGCATTAGAACCCTTCTCTAGCTTTGTTCTCTTCTCAGGGAGCAGGTGCCATCTGCCCAACCCCTCCCTCTGGACCACCATCACTCCTTCTCTTCCTTGGATTTGGGGGCTGAGCAGCCGGGGTGCCACCTCTGCCAGCCTCCTTGCTGAGACCCCTAAACTGGTATCAGGATGGTCACTTTTCCAGCTTTGGTCTCAGCACCTGCTCCAACGCCTGCACCCCCTTCGTAGCATTTATGCCCCCCACCCATCTTCTGTCTCAGACCCCATGGGGAGTCTGCTGGGCAGCAGGAATGGCTACTTCCAGCCTAGCCCTAGGGAACATCATCTAGACAGAATGAAGCGATCCATCCAGGGTCTTTCTGTGGGGTCTGGGATGCTCCCCACAGGGCAGGAGCTTCTGGTGCTCTGGCCTTATCTCCAACTCAGGGGAGTCCCAAGGCCTCTGAGGCTGTGCAGGTGCCAGCTCCAGGCAGCAGCATCCTCATTCCACTTCTCTGGGCTCTAGAGATGGGTGTGGAAGATGCTCTGAAACCAGACAGGCTGGGCCTGCTCACACGTCCTCACTAAGGTGACCAACTGACCTCATTCGCCCAGGACTGAGGGGTTTCTTAGGACACAGGCCTTCCTGGGCTAAAACTGGAACAGTCCTGGGCAAACTGGGATGGTTGGTCACCCTAATGCTTACAGTGGATGACCTTGCTTCCCGAATCACTGAGCAGGGATCCCATATGCCCACCTGCATGCACCTGTGGCCGAATACCCTGCTTGCGACTCTGGGTGGGTTTCACCCTTAGACAAGGCCAGCCCCCCCTGGGTGACAGATTCCATCAAGGAGTCTCTCGCCTGTCAAGGATGTCACTTCTGAAATACACCATCCCCCACTCCTGCATAATCAATTTCCCATTCTTTACTGGATCCTTCCTATCAGCATACAAATATCAAATATACTGTGATTTCTCCCATCTTAAAAAAGACAAACCTCTCTTTATATCACGCTGCCTTCCAGCTACTGCCCTCTTTCTCCCTTCTCCTTCACCTTAAAACTCTACAGAGTTGTCTGTACCTGCAGTCTCCTATTCCTCTTCACCCCTTATTTTAACAATCTTTTTAAACTTTTTATTATGGAACATTTCAAACATCTCCCCAAACAGAGAGGCGAGCATGATGAACCCTTCTCTTCCCGTCACTCAGTTTGCCCTGATCGTGTAGAAGCACATCCCAGACGTCATCCATTCCCTCTTGCATCCATCGGATGGATGAGTTTCCCCACCACCCCCAAATTGCCCCTGCCAAGCTCACAATGACCTCCACGTTACAAGTCACACCGCAGTCACTTCTCAGGCTTCACCTCCCCTGACCTGCCTACAGTTTATAACAGCTGACGGCTCTCTCCCAGAAACACGGCTTTTCTTCCCACTTGATTTCCAAGACTTCACCCAGCCCTGGCTTTCTTGCTTCCTGACTAGTCTCCTCTGCAGGTCTCTCCTCACCTCCCCAACTTCATCTCTTCTTCTGGAGCCTCTGCTCACCCGCTAGCTGATCTCACCCAGCGTCCGGCTTCACGTACTGCAAACTCCCCCGTTTACATCCCCAGCCAGGACAACTCCCCTGAACTTGACACTTCCACGTGGGTGATTAAGATGCATCTAAAACTTAATATGAAGTCAGATTGAATTCCCTTCACCCCCAGCCTCTGCCGAAACCCTGGCCCTCCCACAGATGTCCCTCTTCCTAATAGCTCAGGCCAAAAGCATCTTGTTTTTCATTCTGCCCAGAGTGGCAACGAGATCCTCAAGTGACCCCCAGGCCCTGGGTGGTCCAGCCTCTCTCTGACCTCGTCCCCTACTGCCCACACCCAGGCCCCATCTGCCCCAGCCTCACGGCTGTCCCTGTGCCAGCCAGGTGGGCAGTGGGTGGCTGTTCCCTTGGCCTGGGAAACCGTCCCACCCCCCAATCCAGGCGACTTGACCCTTCACCTCCTTCAGCCTTTGCTCAAATGCCAGTTTTTTTCTGAAGCCCTCTGGATGCTCTTTGTAAAAACTGCAACTCCTTCCTTCATTCTCTGCCTCATTTTGCTCCATAGCTTTTAACTCCTTTTTGACATACCTCAGAGATTTACTTCTTTCTTTCAGTATGTCTGTCATCTCTCTCTGGCATGTAAAGTCTGTCTGCTGCATCCTCAGGGCCTAGAAGAGTGTGTGGCACAGAGCAGATGCTCAGCATGCAGGCTGACACGGAGGGATGAACGGCCAGGTGGGCAGCAGTGCCTACCTCCTCCAAACGGGAGTCACTTTGGGGCTCCTACCTTACAGCAAAGGCTTCAGGGATTTCTCTGTCTGTCTCTTACACACACGCATGCACGCACACACACACACGGGTGGAAAGGACCCAAGGAACAGTGCCGGTCAGCACAGATCAGATGCGTTTGCTGACACCACCACCTGGAAGGACTTGGGCCTGGTGTGGCCTGGGCTACACTGGTGGAGATCAAGGTGTCAGTGGGTCCCATGGGAGTTTCTGGAAAGTGTCTTCAGGCTTTTTCATCCAGACTCAAAAACAGCCAGCCGGGCTTCCCTGGTGGCGCAGTGGTTGAGAGTCCGCCTGCCGATGCAGGGGACACGGGTTCGTGCCCCAGTCCGGGAGGATCCCACATGCCGCGGAGCGGCTGGGCCCGTGAGCCATGGCCGCTGAGCCCGCGCGTCCGGAGCCTATGCTCCGCAATGGGAGAGGCCACAACAGAGAGAGGCCCGCGTACCGCAAAAAACAACAACAAAAAAAACAGCCAGCCTGTCTGAGATTTTTAACCAAACCACCTGGACAGCAGAGGGTGTCCGTAGGTGTGTTCATTGAGACAGACCCTGAATAACTATCTGAGGAGACTGAGATTCCTTTCTGGAAGGACAGACCCTGCTCATCTGGTGTAAATTCTCTGACTCCTGATCTCTTTTTTTTTTTCATTGAAGTATAGTTGATTTACAAGGTGGTGCTAGTTTCCAGCCCATCTTCTTTTTGTGACTTCCTGTCTTGTAAAGTGTGTCCTCTAATAAAACAGCCATCAGGCACTGAGTGCTCATGACATGTGGGTCCCACTGACCCACCACCCGGCCCACCTTGGCCCTTCTGTCTTCACGAGACAGGATGTGTGGGGCTTGAGTACCTACTCTGGAAGCAGGTCTGGATGGGATGAAACAGTGCTAACTGTCGGAGTTGACCTGGGCAGGCCACTCAACTGCTCCAGCTTCAGTTTTTCACCAGTGAAAATGGGGACAAGAGCTCTCCCGCGGGGTTACTGTAAAGGTGCAAATAAGACAGTGCCGGCACAAAGTAACTGCTTGGTAAAGAGAAGCCTTTATCCCTGGGTTTTCATCGTGGCAGCCTGAGTAGACCCTCTGCGCCCTTAAAGACTGCCCTGGGTTCCCGCGGGAGAGCCTGGGGGCTCTTGTCTAATCAACAGAGGGAAAAGTTATAGGGGAAACTTGGTCTAAACTCATGGCCACTCTGATCAGTATCTTCCTGAGACTTGACTCCCATTTACCCGAAGGGATAAGCAAGCAGGAAGTCAAAGAAGAAATCAGAGCAGGGAGACATGCAGAATTAGTTCCCTAGGAGAAGGAGAAAATAAAAGGAAATGTAAGAATTATAGGAAAAGGTGAGAACACATCATTCAGTTAGAAAGTCCTGAAAAGGGGCATAAGTACAAATTCTGGTGCCTGGAAGCCTAAGGCAGTGCTATGCCACCTAGGAGGCTGGCCAATGACTGTGTGGCCCCCTAGGCTAAAATGTGGGGTCTCCCAACAGGAAAGAGATGGAGCAGGGGGCCTTGGTGGTTAGGAAGCCCCTAGGGTCAGAATTCTATTTCTTCTAATGTCTCACCTTCTCCAGCCCATTAACAAAAGAATATCTACTTAGTTAGGCCTCATCCAAAGAATTTAATTATCCCTGTACCTGTGAATCTTGTTATAAAGCAGGCAGACATATATGCATCCTCAACCCCACTGTCTGAACTTGGGGGAGCCCCACTGGAGCTGGAGCGCACATCTCTCTGTGATGCCTCTGGGACCCATAAAACGGAGCACAGGACTGGGAGCACCCCAGCTTCCAGTGAAGGTTCCCAGTGCCATTCAGAACAAAGACCAGCCATGCTCGGTCTCCGATAATGAGAGTCTGATAGAAAGCCATGTTCAACTCAGTGACGTGGTCGGTAGGTCAATGCTATCACCTTCTAAAACAGCTGTTAGCTACCCCACAAGTTCTGAGAGTCATAGTGGGGCTATGCTGTGGGCAGGTGCCACCAGAAGGCCTAAGGCACACATAAGAAGCAGGAACAAAAAAAAGAATAAAGGGGGAGGGACCGGAAAGGCAGTAATTGGAGTTGAAGCAAAAGTAAATAAGAAAAGGAAGACAATCAAACACACATGATGGGGAACAGCCCCAGGTCAGATGTCTCTGAGTGGTCCCCTTCCCATGGGGCATTTACCTGGGGCTGCTTTACTTAGAAGTACCATTCAGAGCTGAACTTGGTTTGCTCTGAAGGAAGCGAGGATAGAGCCTGGCCCTTTTCCAGAGATCCAGGCTGCACAGGGATAAAGGGTCTGGATATTGGAAGGGAATGCCCATTTCCAAATCCCCACTCCCACCCCAATCTCTTATCATCTAAATAGGAAAATACACGCAAGGTACATTCCCGGAAAGAGGAGGTTTCAGAGGCCTTCTTGAGTGGAAGGGAATGGAGAAGAGGGTCTGCTAAGGGTGATGGACCAGGAGGACAGGCCATGCACACACAGGAGGGCTGGATGAGACCACAGAACAAGATGAAATGGGGAAATAATAAGCAGAGGCCACAGCAAAGCCGCCACACGCATGGGCGGGGTAGAGTCTCCTGGATGCCCAGGTGACAGTGACTGGAAGGACAGATAAGGATAGAGAATCACCTGTATGTGCTCCGATGGAGGTCTAGCTGATTTGAAAGCAGCCTCACAGCCACACCCATAAATACACGGGCTCCCCTGTGGTGATCTCATCTGATCTCATCTCCTTCTAGCCTGCTTCACTCACGGGCCTCCTTCCTATTTCTTGATCTACAAGAACCTACTTCAGGGCCTTCCTGATGCCCCTGCCTGGGATGCGAGTCTGTGTTCAATTATCCCCTCATCCGAGAGGTCTTCCTTGACAACAGTAGCTCCCCGCCCCCTTTACCTGCTTTAGGTTTCCTCCCTGCACTTAGCATCAAGGGTTTCTTTTGTCTGCTTCCCCCAATGGAATATGAGTTCCACAAGGCTGGATTCTATTTTGTTTTACTTCTGAATATTGCTTAGTGCATGCCAGGCCTCATGAAATATTTCTCGAATGAATGTGTGTACCCAAAGCCATAACATTTATAATATACATATAAAGAATTCTATTGATTGAACTGTTAGGTGTTTCAGGTTGGACCCGCTATAAGGGGCAGGGTAAGGGTGGGAAGCCACTGCCGTTGAGAAGCCTTAGTAATAAGTAAGGGTAGAAAGCACTGCAGTTGAGAAGGTCATGTTCTGTTGGAAAGATCCCGATTTGTAGCGCTGCTCCGTGGGTCATGGGGGTGTGGTAACCAGGCTCCAACGTGGCCCTCAATGATCCTAGGCACCCGACATTCACACCCTTGTGTAGTCCCCCATCCGGAATAGGGCTGACTTGTGTAACCAATAAAATATTGTGAAAATGATGATGTGTAACCCATGGCCTTGGTCATAGAAGACATTGTGGCATCTGTCTTTTCCTTTCTTGGATCACCCATTTTGGGGAAGCCCAGCCACCATGCTGTGAGGACACTCAAGTAACCTTGGAGAGAATAGCATGGGGAGGAACTGAGGCCTCCTGCCAACAGCCAGCACCATATAAGTGCGCCACCTTGGAAGCAAGTCCTCCAGCCCCGGTCAAGCCCGATTCAGCTGATGCAACCCCTGCTGACACCTTGGCTGTAACCTCATGAGAGACCCCCAAGCCAGAAGCACCCAACTCAGCTGTTCCCAAATTCCTGACCCACACAAACTCTGTGGGAGAAGAAATGTTTATTACTGGTTGATAATGCTACATTTTAGAGTAACTGTTTTCACAGTGATAGATAATTATCACAAAGCAGATGACACGGGGGTCATATATCCCAGGCTTGAGTTGATATGAGTACATCAAGGATTGTGTCTTTTACCAGTTAACTGTGAGGCCCATTTCCCCTTCCCAAGCCATCTGGTCCCAATTTGATTCTGCAACTCTTAGTAGCCACAAATGCCACCTGTATCCTCAATAAACTTTATTTAGACACAGAGAGACACAACAGAAAATACATACACAGATACAGATTTTTTTTTTCTCTATAGGATGAACAAACATCACATAGGGAATTTAAAAATTGGGTGCATGGAGTGTAAGAAAAAATGGCAAAGTTCCTTGTCCACTCACACTTAAAACAAACACATATTTCAGAGGAAGACAGGGATATACCATCCCTACAACAGAATTCACAGTTGTCTATAACAGTACACAGGTGTTAGGAAGGTCATCAAAGGAGTTAGGAATCCAGTTGCTCTTGATATGACAGAATGCTCACAACACTAGTAGAACTCTGTTTAAACAAAAGACAGAATCGAAGATGCCACACCCCCTGCACAGATGAACTGCAAGCTGTCGGCTAGGTCATAAAGCAGCTCAGCAGAAATGCCACGTTAACTTTCAGCTCATGGCTTGAAGGTCTGTGTAACCTCTACCTTTGTATGCCCACGATGGAGAGTTTACACAGACACACTTAGGACGCCAAAACTCTCGACATGCGCACTGGCTTCGAGACCCACAGTACAGAATGTTGACGTCGGTTTATGAAACGTGGCTTCAGATGGAGAAAGGAATCACAGCCAAGAGGAGGACCAACACTCTGCAGATGCTGCCACATCCGTCAGCAGTGCTTCCCACCATGCTGCCTGTGGTCCCCTCCCACAGGGAGCCACTGGCATCTGTGTCCTGCTCCGCGCCGTGGGCGGGGCAGGACACGTACCTCTTGGAAGTCTATTATTGCCTTCTAGAGTTACACCTGTGACCTCCCAGTCACTCCTGTCAGAAGCCACGCATGTCACCAGGATAAGTAGCTATGGAAACCACCCCACTTATCCTGTCCTGGACCAGCCTCTGGCCTCCACACCATCTTCACATTTCAGATCGGGGTTCCCTAGGCCACCTCTGTATTTTAGTAAAAAATGGTTTCCACTGTACCCTTCGTGTGTCCTCTTCCTAAAGTGACAAATCCAGATGAGATGAAGTTATGGAGATCAGGTCCTCCACTTCGGTAAGCATCCTTCCCATAATGTCCTGCAAGAAGATGGGGCAGAATTACCTGGCGCATCCATGACACCAACAAGGAGACAAACATTGCTGCTCCAGCTCACCCAACAATGACGGTGAACTTAACTGCAAATCAGCAGCTGAGTCAGAAGGTAGAAGCAATCAAGGAAAAAAAAAAAAAAAATATATATATATATATATATATATATATATTATTTTATAAATTTATATATAATATATATTATAAACATATAAAGTATATATATGAAGTATGTAATATATAAGCATTACATACTTTATATATATTACCATTTTAAATACACATTTATGTGTGTATATATATATATACACACACACACATACACATACACGCACATATAACTGTGCAACAAAGAAGAAAGTTCTGGGAAGCTTATGTTAAAAGGAGAGGTGGGAAAAAGGGCTTGACTTTGGCATTTCTGACTGAGCACATCAGAACTTCAGTCTGTTTGTCCTACCATCCTTTCCTTTGTCCCAGCTTCCTTCTTTCTTTTTCTTGTCTTATTCCTTTGGTTTCTTTCTTTCCAAAGCATAGAAGTGCGGGTCTGATCAGAATGCTCTATGTGTGTGTATGTTTATGAATCACACCTCATCCTACGAATTATAGCCTTGTGGCTTAGGAGAAATCCAACATCCGCTGAGGCTGACAGGTAGGGTGGTGGCTCTAAAACACTGGGAAAATATTTATGTGTTTTCCTCTCTCGACTTTCTGTAGTAAGATTTTTATCCCTCATCAGCCTCATCTATCCATCTACCTGTGGGGTTGGGGTGAGGAAAAGTCCGAGGACAGATTAGGACCCTGGGAGAAGACAAAGAGAAGAGAAAGAGTTAATATTCTGTTTCTGATATTCAAAGTTGGGTTTCACAATATGCTTGAAATATAGGCATTATAAAGAAAAGAAGTCCTCTCCAAACACCATCTTGAACTATGCACATGTGAAAATGGAGAAAAGCTGTATTTTTGTCATGTTGCCACAAGAGCATATTAAAAACTGTACTTACAATTACAACAATGTGCAGACTACCTAAGATGTAATGTTAAGTTAAAAAGTGGAAGAAAATTCTATATTAAGTATGATCACAGCACTGTAAAAAAATGCAAACCAGTATTAAACAAATACAAACAATCTGTATTAAACAAACAGATTGAAAGAAAACTCACCTGATACTGACTACCACCTTTAGAGAGCTGGAACATGAGTCTTACTGCTTCTCTCCTTTCAACTTTTCTGTATTTTCCAAGTTTTTTTTCTATAATGAGTATGTAATTTTTATAATATAAATAGGTAAAATACATTTCCAACAGAAAAATCTATGATAACTGTAGAGACAACCTAAATCACATTTTTTCTTAGCAAGGCACCCTCTGCATTAAATCTCAAAAATGGGCGCGTGTCAGAATCATCTGGAAGCTTTTAAAAATACAGATGTCCCGACACTACTCCAGGGATTCTGGTTCAGTTGGTCAGGGTATTTTTAACGAGGTCTCTAGGTGGTTCCAATGTGCCACAGGGAAGAAGAACCATTGTCCTAGAGTAAATGGATAAAGGACTGAATTTCAGTTTGTTCAGGTGGGTGCAATGGACATTTGCTGGGGTCCTGGTGGGTGCCCGGCACCACCCACTATTTAGCTTCCGGACTCCAGCATCCTTCCTCTGAAGAGTGACGTCTGGCTGGTCCTGTTCCTTCCTTCTTCTCCCAGATCAAAGGTTCTCAACCCTGAGTGTGCATCAGAAAAACCAGAAGGGCAGGTTCAAACCTGCTGGGCCCCACCCCCAGAGTTTCTGAGTCAGAAGATCTGGGATGGGGCTCAGGGTTTTGCGCTTCTATCAAGTAGCCTGGTGATTCTGATGCTGCCCAGCCTAGGGACCAAACACTGAGAACCGTGATCCTAGTGCATGAAGAAATATAAGAGCATTTTGCCATTGTTTCCCTCATGCCCTCCACTCTGGAATAAATACCTCCTTCCTCAGGGCACACAGCTTTCCACAAGGAACTCCCTTGCTGTAAAATAATGTAGTCACAACCCAGAATTTTATAGAAAAGAATTATTGGAGCTGAACTAAGAGGCTTCTGCCCATATCCCAAGCCACGTCACAGCTCCAGAAATCCAACTCTAGTCCTGGAAAAATGCAACTTCATCAGGGGATGAAGGAGAGAGGGACAAGGGGCGTGTGGACGGGTCATCCTCCACCCCACCACGGTCCCTCCCGACAACAGAAGAGTTAAGAAAAGGAAGTAACAATTCTGAACCCTCATAAATTTGGACCTCATTAATTCAGAACCTCTGTTACATCCTGCAGAGTTTGGGCTGGTTTATTTTTGTGCTCCTTATAAATAAAATTTTTCATAAACAAATCAATCCTGAGAAAGATGGCACATAAAACAGTGCCTTTGCTACTTCAATTCATTCTTATCTGTCAGCTGGAACAAGGTCCCTCAGGGTTAAGCACTGCGCTACTGCTTTGGGGTTGTGCTTGACGGAAAGCCAACTAAACCACCCGATCACCTACTATGTGCCAGACAAAGGGACAGAGCCTCTGAAAACACGGTTTAATCTGACATAGAAGCCGAACATTCTGTAGCATTATGCAGTTTACAAAGATCATTCATATATATTATTTCCTTAAAATTTTAATCACTACCACATGGTAAGCTATTATTATTATTCCCCCATTTTATTGATGGAAAAACTGAGGCCAGGGTTGTCAAGTCGGAAGATGACTGAACCATTGCTAGCATTCTGGTCTTCTGTCTGCAAACCCCATGTCAGTTCCGTCCTGTGCACCTGGCTTCGTTTACTCCTCACAAGAGCCCTGTGGAAAAAGGTCACTTTCCCAAGTTCATGGAGCTAGTCAGTGGTGAACCCTGGATCCTGACCAGGTCTACCTACCTCTAAATTCACACTCTTTCTACAACCCTCTCCCTAGCCAGCTCACCCCTCAGTCTGAACAAGTGCAGTTGTGATTCTTCTCTGAGGCTTTAGCCACGACCCCGGGGAAACGCTAAGCCAGGAGAAGCCCGCGTGATGATTCCCAAGTTCACAGATGTTGGATCTCAGACGTGTGGAGTTTCACGTACTGAGGTTTTGAGGGGAATGAGGCAGGACCAGGAGCACATAACAGGAATAAGGAATTCTATGGTCCAACAGGTCTGGAAAACACTGAGTTCAAATGAAAAGTAAATACAAACACCAAGTCTAGACACACCTGTCACTGGGTACCCGAGTCTCCAGAGAGCCTTTCTATTTTTCAACAGCATCTCTCGGGACAGCTGGAAAAGGCATGGTGGCGGTTTCGGCTTTTGTTTGAGCCATGGTCCTCAAACTTGAGTTCATCAGACTCACCTGGACGGCACAGATTGCCCAGCCCCAGCCCCGGAATTCCTGATTCAGTGGGTAGGAGGTGAGGCCTGATAATTTTTGTTTCTAACGAGTTCCCAGGTGACGCTGATGATGGTCACAAGTCCAGGGACCAGATTTTATGAACCACTGTGTTTCAGAGAACTATGGGCAGGTCAGTCTTCAGCCAGATCCGGGCCAATGCGAAGAGGTCAAGGTCTAGAATGATTTACGTTCTCTGTACCCTCCAAAGGAACAATCACTTCCTTCAAGGGCAGTGTGAAGAGAATGGTTGGTAAATTGAAGCCCTATGCAAGTGGACGGTCAGATGTGAGGAGAGGCAATACCCCTTCTTTGCCTTGGGGATGTGCAGAGTTCCAGGGTCAATGATGTGAATGGTATGAATGGGTATCACAGAATTCTTTAGCCATAACACCAAGAGCCGCCCCCTTCTCTTTTCTGCAGCTATGACCCCAAGTCCACGCCCTCCTGCTGGCCATCGAGGCAGGAGGCTAAAGGAGTACAAATTCTGCCCAAATTGCAGTTCCAGAGAAATGGCCCTATATCCAGCAGGGCTCCAGGCAGAGGTAAGCGGGAGCTCTGTGAGCACACGTAAGTAGCAGGAATACACACCCACGTGGCAACATCACAAACACACAGCCCCCGATCAGGAACAAGGGTGGTCTCAGGTTGCAGAGAGAGTGTGCCTGCCCCCACCTGCTGGACCAAACTTGCAAAGCAGCATCTGGATGACGTGGCTCCCTCCACACCTGCCCCTGCCCTCTCACCATCAGCATCCTTCAGAAGTCAGGAGTCACAGGAATAGCACTGGGGGACAATGGTCCCCAGGTGGGAGGCAGATGAAAGCTAAAGAGAGGTCTGGGGCTGGGTTGCTGGAGTTGTCTGATGCTGGTGGCTCTGATGAGAAAGCGACCTTGAGTAAATAGAAAGTTTCTCTATAAAAGAGATTTGCTGCAAGACACAGGAGGGAAAAAACAAGGTAATATCTGAATGGTGGTGACCTCAATAAGATTTAAGAAAATTTCACATCGGTGAGATTCAATCAGCAGCCATGGAGGAGGGTGGAGGAACAAACTGATCAGGACAGTTTGCCTGAGTTGCAAATATGGACAGCAGGGTAGATAGTGAAGAAGTTGGTGAAGACAATTCCAATGAGAGAGATGCACTGGGTACTCAGTAGGGAAGAATGAAGAGACAAGAAGGATGGGAGGAAGGAAGAGACAGAGAGGACAACTCCAGAAGTCACTATTTAAAATCAGATGCCCAGGAGAGAGACAGAAGGGATAATTCGGAAACAATAATTAAAAGTTAATAGATTTTCTTCTGAGCAGGTGGAAGACTTTAGTCTTGAGTCAAATATCAGACTATATATTTGAAGGACAGATATCTAAATATATATATATATATATATATATATGGTGGTGAAATGCCATTTAGGAAAAAAAGGGGAAAACACAAGCCAACGTCATAAAACACTAAATCTACGGAAAGTGAAGCGATCTTTTAAAGAATTCTGAGACTTATTTCGGTAGAGGGGAGGGGATGGGGAGAGACAAAGTGGCTGAAGGGGATGGAGAAGTACAAACTTCGGTTATAAATAAGTCATGGGGGTATAAAGTTCAGCAAGGGGAATATAGTCAATAATATTGTATTAAGTCTGCACGGTGACAGATGGTAACTAGGCTTACTATGATGATCATTTTGCAACATATATAAATGTCAAATACTAATATAATATTGTATATCAATTATGCCTCAATAAAAAAAAGAATCCAAGAAGTGTTTTTTCTTGTTTTGCTTTGCTGAGTTTGGTTTGTTTGTTTATATCTGTTTCTGGTAAAAGCACCTTTTAAAAGCAAAAATATACTTCTTTTTGTCAAACTTTAACAATTTGAGACTTCTATATCAACCGGTAATGTAAATAAAGCTCATTAATAAACCAGAAAAAAATTAAACTCTGATACATCAAAAGCAATCATGAAACTCTAAGTCAATGGATAGAAACATACATTTATATTAATATCAAGAACACACAAATAACTTCAAATTAATAAGAAAGTAAAACAACCCAATAGAAAGAACAGGCAAAAGAGATGAATAAGCAAGTCATAGAAGTGAAAACCAGAAGAGCCAACACACATAAAGTGGTGTTCCATCTCACAGGTCATCAGGGAAATTCAAATTAAAACCATAATGAGATATCATTTCACACCCAGTAGACTGGCAAAAATGAAAATGCCTGGGACTCTGGACACGGATAAGCAGAAACAAGAACTCTTGCACACTTCTGGTGGGAGTGCAAATTGGTACAACTGCTTTGGAAGGAACTTTGGTGATGGCTAATGAAAGTTGACAACAGATGCACCACAGAACCGGCAATTTCACCTTCAGGTCTATGCCTGAGATAAATCCTCACGCGTGCGCATAGGGAGATACACACAAGCATGTTCATGGACAACATTGTTTCTAAAAAAGACAAACTGGGAAAAAACCCTGTATTCCCTACGAGGAGAAAAGGGATAAATCGCGGTATATTCAGACAATGTAATCCTATACAATGGTGCAGATAAAATGAATCAGAGCTGTAAGTATCAACATGGACGATTCTTAGTTATGTTGAGAACCACATTAAACTAGCTGAAGGCAAAGAGGATGACATCACAGAGTTTAAAAACATGCAACATACCACTATATTGTTTAAATACATGCAAATGCGGTGCTATACAAGTACAAAGAAATTCATGGATATGATAAATACTGACTTTAGGAAGACAGATACTTCTGGGGACATGTCTGACTCCTAAATAATTATTTTATTTTGTTTCTAAGATAGCTATAGATAGATTCATTGATAGATGGTGGATGAATACATAGATTAAACAGATGATCGAGAGACACACAGATGGAAAGGTTACCCAAGTATTTTACTCACTTCCAAATTATTCTCCAACAATAAAGGAAACAGAGAGTTTCCAGTTTTTAAGAACTCAGAGACTAAAATATCCTCAAGTCCTCACTGGGAGAAGAAAAAGCTGCCCAATGATGAAATCTGTCAAGCAAGGAGTAAAACTACAGAATTTCTAAAATCATGGATGTACTTATTTGTAATCTTTACAGTACACAGATCCAAAAATTCATTAAGAAAAGATTGGTAAATTAGATTGTACATAACATTTAACCAATTGTCTTTATTGACCTAAATAAATTTGAGTGATACTGGAGTTGCCCTGGAAAATCTGGTATGCAAACAGGGCAATAAAAATATATTATTGTGATGAAATAAAACCAGAAGTAGCTTCCGTGAAAGGGGGAACAGTGCTCCATCTTTAGAGCCTGCCAGTAGTGCACTGCATGCGCTCAGAACAGATAGGGAGCTGGTCTCTGGGAAGCTGGCAGGGAGCTCGACGGTGCTGGCCAGGGCCCTGCTCTGCAGCCACTTCACTGTTGACCTTCTTCACAGGAAAACAGGCCACAGACCAACATCAAAACACATGTAAAACCCTGGGGTTTAACGTGTGAGAAAGGGGTTTCCCTTTGTTTACAAAAAGCTCCATCATATCAATAACAATAACCAACAACAACAATAATGATAATATACTAGAAAAAAGTGCACAAGGAATATGAATAGTGAATTACCCTCCCCGCCCCACCAAAAAAAGAAAGAAAAAAATTTTTAAGTCAATGGAGATATAAAAATGTGATTAACCTTAACTCATAATTAAGAAAATGCAAATCAAAACATGAGCTATCTTTTTCAAAAGATGAATCGATTTGGCAAAACTGAAGCATCTGATGAGACCCAGTGCCAGGGGAATGGGCTTTCTCATTGCTCCTGGTGGGAGTATAAATTAGTGGTGCCTCTCTGAAGGACAGGCCATTGACTTAGTATGTAACTACTAGGAATTTTCCCTACATATAGGCTCTCAAGTTTTTCCATAAGATAGGAACCAGGCTAGACAGTGCAGCCTTGATTGCAATACTTTCTGTCAATGGGGGGCTAAGTCAACTGGAATCTGTCCAAACAATGGAATACTACACAGCTGTTAAAAAAGAATGAAGCAGGGCTGTGAGTGCCGATGTGGGAAGAGCTCTAAGGTACAGAAAGTGGGGAAAAAAGCAGAGTGTAGGGCAATGTTTCAGTATTATGCCTTTCCTGTAAAGTAAAAATGAAAATAATATACACAGAGAGACTATATAGAGACCCATTGCAGGTAGACTGGTTTATACAAAACGTTTTTTTCCTGCAAATATCTTGCAAACGAGATACCAAAACTATCTTTCCTTTGGGGAGAGGGTCTGGAAGGAAGGGATGTGTTTACCTTTGAGTTTTATTACTTCCTGTACTGTTTGAATTTCCTAAACACCTATATGTGTTATTTTTCTTTTTGTACTGTTGACAGAGTTTATTGGGGATAAGGGAGTGGGATCATGGGCCATTCTTTTTCTCTTTGTACTTCCTATTATGAAAAAAAAAAAAAACCTCTAATAACTGTCATTTTATAAAAAGAAGTATAGGGGCCAGGAAGTGAGAAGAGACACTTCTCCTTGTGTAAATGACACGGCATTTATCTAACGCGGATTCTAATACCCACCTGGCGGGATGGTGGTAAGGATTAAATGAGATCCTGTGTATAAATCGTTTTGTCTAATACTCCGCACCAATAAGCCTCAATAAATGGGAGCTCCTATTCACAGCGAGACCACGGTCTTTCCTCTTTCCCATACAGGGGACTCCCTGGGGTCTTCTTATTCTGTGTGTGCCCTCAGCTGAGCTCAGGCCAGAGAGAGTCAAGAGCAGGAGCTGCAGAGAGCTTGGGCTTTGCTATCTGGCCTGGGAGCTCTTCCCCCAGGAGACCCTAGGGTTCCTTCTGGCTCCCAAGAGCACACACATATGGCTCCACGAGGGATCTGGGTCTGGGAGCCAGGAGGCCTGCATTCCTCCACGCAGGCATCTTTGGTTGAGTGAATAAAGTAGCTCTGAGCTAGCTCTACCAAAGTAAACTAGGGGCAGGCCAGGTCGAATTGCAGGTTGCACTGACAATGACTAGTTTAAAAATCTCTAGAGAGCAGCTGCTGGGAATGCGTTATGTGACAATTCTAGTGCTTGCTCATACAGGCACATGGGGACTGTTTCCTCCAGAGTCTGTGCAGTCCGCAGAGCTGTTGGCAAGTACTCTGGGCAACCCCAAAGATCTCTCCTCTGGCGTCTTCCCTCTGCTGACTCCATAGCCGGGGGACCTGGGGATGGGGGCCAGGTGTGCAGCCCACCTGGTGAAGGCCAGGTGTCCATGGCTGTGAGGGTGCGGGGAAGCAATCCCAGATTGCCAGAACAGTATGGGAACCACCTTGCCCAATATTCTCATTTGACAAAGGAGGAAACGTAAACCCAGAGAGGGGGAGGAGAGGCGTTGTCAAGGTCACACTGGGAGACAGTTTTGCAAACTGGCCCACCCCGCCCCCGATCTTGACTTGCAATTTGGTGCTTTTCATCCTATTATCATTGTGCCCTAGGAAAGTAGGGGAATCTCATCAGATACAGAAGAATGAGGATTTCGAGCAGGGTGGAGCAGGGGCAGAACCCAGAATACAGCTTGGTAACCCCTGCACCAGAGAACAAATCCTCCAGAAAGTGATTCATAAAAGAACCCCTTTCATTTCAAATTAATGTCCTCTGAATCATCAGTTTGGTTAATTCGGATTTAAGAAAACTGGTACTTTGTGCCTGAAACCAAACCAAACAAACAGACCAACAAAAGCATCAATATGTACTCTGTAGAGGTCTCCAGCTGTGGCCAAGGGCAAACTCCAGGTCAACTTCATCCACTGCAATAGGGGGCTCTGCTGTGGTCTCTTATATGTTACATATGCTTTGGGGTAAGATTTTTTTTTTAAAGGAAGCATTACATGACTCAAAAATAAAAGTCTGAAAACCACATCTCTAGTGCATGCTAATTATTTACCAAGGGGATGAGGGAGAGTCTTATTGGTGGTGGCATTAATCTTCAGGGATTTTAGAAAGACGAAGCCCTCCTCCTCCTCCAGCCATTGGGATAGAATCAAAGAATGCTACAACAGAAGGAGCGTTCAAGGTCACCTTTTCTAGCCTTAAGACTTACAGATGAGGAAACTGGGGCTCGGAAGGGAGAACGAACAGTCCAAGATCACTGCTGGCCGTGACAAAAATCCGCACCTTCCCAGATCAGAGCTCTCCCCAGTGCCCACGCAGCCTGCGGCCTCCTCTGTACTGGAGGAAAGAGTGCAGAGGTTGATTTCTATTTCAGGGGACCCCGGTGTGCCATTTATTTTCTCTTTAGATGTGCTGGCTGTAATCCTCTTGGAAAGATGCCCAGCATCTAACCAAATTCCCGTCTCTGCCTATGACACCATTTCAGTTGTGTCTCATTGAGAGCAGGACCCCGGCCAAGAGGAGGCCTGAAGAAGACCTGGGTAGAAGAGGCAAAGGATGCAGGGAGGGAAGAATCCTTCCTTGCCCCAAACCTTTTAGGAGATTAGGGTAGACGCAGGGGTCAATCAGGAAATCTGTGAATTACTCAGACCCTCTCTTGTTATTGCAATGCAGACCTATAGGGAGTGGCTTAGCCATGGGGTGACTGGGGGCTGCTTTCCCCTCTGACCCTTGATCTCTTCTCCTACTCTGCAAAAAACACTGAGCTTCCTCTGAGTGCGTCCAAATTAGTGGGGGGGGGTCAATGGAATGATGTTGAAAAACTCTACCATCTTATAGAGTTTTATCAGGTGCCCTGACATGGAGACATTGGCAACGAATGCCTGTTATTATCTAGAGGAAAATATTTGAAGACAATATTATCTCCATTTTGCAGATGAGTAAACAGTCTCAGAGAGGTTCAATAATGATACAAAGTCCCAGTATGACTAACCTGTGATTTAGGACAGAACCTAAATCCTACGTCACTACATATTCTTGGGGTTCCATTCAGTCCATCATGCTTCTGGGAAAGCCATGCTTCTAGCCACCACTCAAGGGACCCCATCTCTTCCAAAACACACAAGAGAGACCCTTCTGCCTGAGAGAGAGCAGAAGCAGCAATTGGAGAGGGGAGAATTTGGGGGACTATAATTTTTTTCTGACTATCTCCCAATGGGAAGACAATTTAATGTGTGGGCTATTACATATATCTGAGAAGTTATCCATGAGAGAAGATATATATTCAAATGACCCAGACATGTCTCAGTAATAGACAGGAGGTAAGAGCACAGGCTTCCAACAAATCAACTTGGCTCTGACACCAGCCATGTGGCTCTGGACAAACCATTTACCCGTCCTTAGCCTCAGTTATTCTTATCCATAAAATGGGAATGCTGCCTGCCTCATGAGGATGTGATGAATATGAAATTAGATGCAAGAATGCATATAAAGCACAGAGCATTTTACACTTCTTCAATAAATTGTTACTATAACAATGATTATTACTAGAGGGGCAAACCTCCTCTAGTATACTATTTCAAAATACTCCAGGGAGAAAGGAAAGGAAGTCTTAGGTTCACAATTATTCAAAGCTCCAGGGAGGCCTCTCCGCTACCCACTATCTTGGGGAGAATCTCAAGGCTCACGCTGGTAATATCATTATCCCCTGGTGGTTTAGGGTACTCTCTGCAATTGTCACCGATGTGCTCTGGAAAAGACAGACTCACGAAGATCTGGCGAGAGGAAACCATCTCACATCAAAAGGAAGCCACTCCATCTCCCACCAGCCTGCACTGGTTCCTTTGTGATTCTTCTCTCCTTCCCTGGAATGTTTGCTCTTTCACTTTCCAATGTCTTTTCTGGTTTCTCCTGGCTCCTGAAACCTCAGACACCTCCTGTTCTCCATTGCCTTCAACTGATGACCTGGCCTCATACTCCACGAAGAAATTGGAGCAGTAGGAAAGGCACTCTCTCATTTATAGGAAATTGACATCCACCCTCTGTCTCTGTCTTCCTTGCTACTAAAGTGAGTGAAACACCCTTGTTAATATCCATTCCGGACTTCGTTGGTGGCGCAGTGGTTAATAATCCGCCTGCCAATGCAGGGGACACGGGTTCGAGCCCTGGTCCCACATGCCACTGAAGATCCCACATGCCGCGGAGCAACTAAGCTCGTGTGCCACAACTACTGAGCCTGTGCTCTAGATACTGCGAGACACAACTGCTGAGCCCACAAGCCACAACTACTGAGCCCGCGTGCCACAACTACTGAAGCCCGTGCACCTAGAGCCCGTGCTCCGCAACAAGAGAAGCCACCGCAATGAGAAGCCCGCGCACCTCAATGAAGAGTAGCCCCCGCTCGCCGCAACTAGAGAAAGCCCGTGCGCAGCAACAAAGACCCCAATGCAGCCCAAAATAAATTAATTAATTAAAAAAAATCCATCCCCTCTCACCTTCTCAAGGACTTAGCTCCTAAAAGTACTCCTTCCTTCCTAATCACCCATCTCTGTTCCTCAACAGGCTCAGATACAAATAAACTCCTCTAGACGCCACCACTGTAAACACAATGCTCTCCCTTGACCCCAGGCCTCCCAATCCAGTTGCTGCCCCATTTCTCTGCTGCCCCACAAAAGACAATTTGTCAAGAGTTGCTGAGAGTCACTTTCTTCCCCTCACATTTTGTTCTCGGTTCCTTTCTGTCCAGCTTATATGTCCATCTCTCCACTCAGTTATTCTTGCAGCATCAGCCACTGTTGTCCACCCTTCCTTCACTGTGACCTCATCTTCATTTGCTTACATCTGCAAAAATCCTATTTCCAAATAAGGTCACGTTCACAAGGATTCAGACTTCAGCAGATCTTTTTGAAGGACACGATTCAACCCATAACAACGATCAGAAGAACACTTTACTTCTACAGCCCCCAAAACCGTTTCTACCTACTCTTCCTCACCATCACCTACCTACCCAGTCCTAGAGCCTTGATTCCTCTCTTTATCTCATACTCCCATCATCAGCGAGCTCTCTGAGGACCATCTGCAAAACGCATCTGATACCCCCCCACTGCTCTCCGTCTCTCCCGCCGCCTACTGGTTCAAAGCCACCGCTACCTCTCATCTGACCTCCTACGACAGTAGGACCAGCCTTCCGACTTACCTCTCTACCCACAGCTATCTATTCTCTACAGAGCACACTTAAAAGTAATCTCCTAAAAAGACACATCGGATCCCACTATGCTTCTTCTAAATATCTTGCACAGCTTCATAATACACTTAATAAAAATGGAAAACACTCTGCAAGACCCTGCATGCCATGGCCCTGCTAGCTTCCCCCTCCCCATCCCACTACAGCCACAGTGGATCTTCTGTTCTTCCAATGTGCCCAGCTCGTGCCTGCCTTACAGCCCTGCACTTGCCGTTCCCTCAACCTTGGAATATCCAAGCCTCAGATCTGTGCAAGCCCAGATCCTTCTTAATCATTCAGGTCTGATTGCAAATGTTACCTCCTGGGAGAGACCGTCTCTAATCACCCCATCTACTGTAGGCTCCCTGACATTCTCTACCATATCATTTAACTTTCATCATATCCATGGAGCCTTACGTAAAACTATCTTTTTCACCTCTTTGGTTATTGTTTATTGTCTATTCCTCTTCTTAAACCCAGAGCTTACCTTCCACAAGAAGGGAAGCCGCGTATCTAGAATAGTGCTGGGCACATCGGTTGTACCCACTGGATAGTTGTTGATGGATTAAATGAATTTCTTCTCTCATAATTCTTCTTTAATCAATGCCAACTGCCTTAGAGAACGTTAAACCATTAAAAAAATATGCATGTTTATATATATATATATATATATATATATATATTTGACAATTTCAACCAATAATGTCTTTATATGCAGGACAACCTTAACCAAATAGGGGATTTCTTGACTTGGATTATATCAATTGCAGTAATAATGATATTAATAATAGCAATAATAATAACAACTATAGCCACACTAGTTATTATTTAATACTGAGGGTTTTTATGAGCCAGACCCTCTGCTTTATAATCATTATCTCATTCAATATTCATAAAACCTCTGGAGGTGGGCAAGAGTATCCCCTACTTTGTAGTTGAGGAAATTGAATCTCCAAGTGTTTAGGTATCTTGCTCCTATTCACATATCTCATTGGTGGATGACCTAAGGCTTAAAAGCAAGTTTTTAAGGCTTAAAAACACTGATGTTTATAACTACAATGAGATACCATTACACACCGACTAGAATGGTTAAAATTAAAAAGACCAGCAACACCAAATGTTGGTGAGGATGTGAAGCAGCTAGAACTCTCATCCACTGCTGGGGGAACCCAAAATGAGAAACCACTTTGAAAAAAATTTTGGGAGTTCTACTGAAGATAACGTATTCCTGCTCTACACCTCAATAGTTCCACACGGCACATAAGCAAAATAAAGTCTTCCCTGTTTTAAATAATTTGTCCCAAACTGCACAGCTAGTCATGTTAAGTAGGCAAGATTTGAGAAGAACATTGTTTAACCCCTGGCCTGTAGCCTTTCAGCAGCTTCAGGCTGCCAGGAGAAATAAAGACATATTCAATTGCAAGAAAGGGAAATTTGGGAAAGCATCAGAAAGAAGGTCATTGGAAGTCATGTTCAAAAGAACTGGGCCCAGGAATATGGGATCAAGGATTTCAGCTCAATGGCAAGAAGTGAAAAAGAATATTGTGTCCAATATCCTGGGCCCAAGCAACCCTTTGGCAAGTCCTGCAGGCGATCAATCAGCTATGGCACGTAGTCTGTTCTCCCCATGACATGGAAAAGGTGAAAGTCCCCTGAACCCAGGTGGCCATGACCTGGTCCCAACTCTGAGCACCTACAGCACTTGCCCTGTTTCTTATGGCACTGCTGCCCCTCCCTTCCATTATTGCTACTGGTGAGAAAAGAAAGGAAGAAAAAAAGGTACTGGTTATCTATGTGGGGAGAACTAGACTGATGTCTACAGTTTCTCCTCAAACAGACATACTAGGGTGCTTGCCCAGACAGACATCCTTTTGGAAGGCCCACACTCATTTCCTAATAAAGAGGGAAACCTTGGTTATTTTGTATCACACGACCGTCTCCCCTTTCCTGGCCGGAGCTGACTGAGCCAGAAATGAACAACAGACACAGGCAAACCAACCCATGAACTGTGCTGAACCAGTCACTTTTTTGCTCTCAAGAATATAAACTAAGAGTTTGAAGCACTCCCAGTCAGAGTATTTGGACATGTAAAGTCATACAGAGTTGGTGCTGGTGTCAAGACACCCCGAGATTCTGTGCATTCCCAAACCAAGTGGGAGCAGAAAGACCTGGTCCAGAAAGAGAAAGAGAAAGGCCCCAGAGAGAGACTCTTGGCCCCGTTCCCAGGAGGCCCAGGAGTTTCTGCAGCCTCCAGACACCACTGTGTGGTTGAATAAGCTTCTTTTTATTCGAGGTATGTTGAGTGGGTTTGTGTTTCTTGCAGACAAACATATTCTGAGCAGAACATACGCCATTCATCAAAACATGTTCCAGTTAGAGTCCAGAATTTAATGGGAAAAAACGAGTTCGTAAAAGAAGTAGAAGAAACTGTTTGTGAAGATCTTCCCAACCTTGGCTGAGCAAGACATGTCTATACATGTGGGCAGAGAGGAAGCACAAAGTAAGGAAAGATGAATGGAGCAGAGTTAATAAAAATGTTTAGAATTGTGTATGTCAAAACCCGCCATCAATGTACACCTATGTTCACAGCAGCATTATTCACAATGGCCAAAAGGTAGAAGCAACCTAAGTGACCATCAAGGAATGAGCAGATTGACAAAATGTGGTCTACATATACAATGGGAAATTATTCAGCCTTAAAACAGAAGGAAACTGTGACACATACTGCAACATGGATAAACCTTGAGGACATTATGCTGAGTGAAATAAACCAGTCACTAAAAGACAAATACTGTATGATTCCACGTACAGGAGGAGTCAGATTCATAGCGACACAAAGTAGAATGATGGGTGCCAGGGGCTGAGTTGGGGGGAATGGGGACTTGTTCAGTGGGGACAGAGTTTTCATTTTCCAAAATGAGTCAGTTCTGGAGATGGATGGTGGCGGCAATTTGCACAACAGTGTCGGGATACTTAACGTTTCTGAACTGTACACTTAAGAATGGTTAAGATGGTGACTTTTATGTTGTGCGTTCGCCCATAATTAACATTTTATTTAAAAAAAACAGTAGTTTTAAGGTATATAAAAAAGCTCTTGCAAATAAAGAAGAGATGAACTTCCTCAGGGGAAAAAAAAAACAGGCTGTGGACATGAACAGGCAATACAGAAAAGAATAAATAAAATCGGACAGTATCTCCTTAGGGCAATTAGTGATATAACTGACTTAAGATATAATAGGAGTCTTAAAACGTGCACCTCTTTGGACTTAGTCATTGCTTAATCATAGCAATCTATCTAAGGGAAATAATTACAGACATAGCAGAGATTTATGTGTAATGATTATCATCACAGTATTGTTTATAATAGTATAAAATGAGAACCAAGCTAAATGGAATCAGCGGGGGGTGGGTTGAATAAATCATGTCACCTCCCAAGGCTGGATGCCCTGCAGTCATTCTATGTGATCTTTCGAAGAATATTTTAATGCTGTGGAAAATTCTCACAAAATAACATTAAGGGAACAAGAGATCTATAATTAATATATAATGTGATTACATCTTTGTAAAAAAAAAAAGCAAGGTGGGGGATACACACAGGGGGAGAGGCTACATCAGTTGCTCTCAAAGGGTTTACTGGGATTTTGAGCAATTTTCGATACCCTTCTGTGTTTTCCAAACTTTCTTTAATGGGCAGGTGTTCCTTTTATAATCCGAAATATTCTATATTAGAAATAGGGTGCGTTCGGATGGGAGGGGGTTACTAAGAAATGGAGCAAAAGAAGTCACAATGCAAGAAAGACGGGGTCACCTACAGCCTCATCTCAGCACCGCAGGCCTCGGAATCTGTTCAGCATCCTTGCTTCTTGTTCTCATCCCTGTTCGCAGCCCAGCAGACTGGAGGGGAAAAAACCCTGCCCCAGGCAGGTCTCTCTCCGGCCCTCACGTCCCCAAGCCCGGAAAAGCCAGGAAGGCCCTTCTCCTACCGCTCAGATTGCTTCCCTCAAGTGGCATTTAAAGGAACGGAAGATAATTGACAGCCCCACCCTCGCCCAGCAGGGACTTACTTCTCTGTGCACCTTCAGAGGGACACCACAGGGACTCGGGTACAGGAGGCAGTAGCTGGTGTGCCGCTCTCCTTGAATGAACAGGAGGGATGCTGGCGGTCAGTGGCTCGCCCGAGGTGGTCCTCTACCCAGAGGCAGCATCAGGGCCGGCAAAGGCCAGACAGACGGACACAGACCCCACAGCTGTTATCCAAAGGGGAGAGGCCTCGCAATTTTCTGCTCATTGAGAGGCAACTGGCCATCAACACCCTCAGGTGTGAACTTTAAATAAGATGTTCCGGCTGCAGTGGGTACAGGGGAAGTCTTTTGCTGTGACGGGGGAGAGAACAGCCGCGTCGGATGTTTGCATCTGCTCAACGGCAGCTCTGGGAGCTGGCTTCATGCAAGTGAGACAGACCAAGGAGGAGAGTCTGGAGGAGGCCGACCGGAGGCAGCTGCCTTCACGCCAGCTGACGGGGCGGGGGTTCAGGCATCCCTTGCGCGCTGCTTCTCACTCATGTGATGTGGACTGCCCGGATGGTGCCTGAGTCTCTGAGAGTCCCGAGGGCAGGGTTTACACCAACAGAAAACATGGGGAACTGGTGCAGGTCTGCTCAGGAAGCCAGTCTTGTAGTGTGTGGACCCAGCTGGGCTGAGCGTCCTCTTTCCTCTCCCCAACCTCGCTCACAGCCCCAGAAAGGGATGTGGCATCTGAACTCCCCGCCCTGGCCATGAAGGGCTGCAGTTTGGTGAAACTGCTTGGTCAGCAGAAATGGATTCAGTGCCTCATCAGAGCTACTTGTTCAGAGGTACGGGGCAGATGGTGGGGCGGGGAGGGCGCTCCTGATGTGCTTCTGTGAGAACCATGCCACCCGAAGAAAAGTGAGGGAAAGGACAGGGTTGGGGAAGGGTTAGGGTCAGGGGTGAGAGCGTAACTGTGGCCAATTCAGCTCCCCCAAATCTCATCAGCCTGAAATCCTGCTGGGTGGGGTCCACACCTGGCGAAGAGGCAACCCTCTGATTCTCACCCCTTCCCGATGGCCCACAATAACCTTGAAAGGGAAGCATCATCACACCCATCTGCCCAGGGAGAAATCAGATTCAGAGAGGTTAAGCACATCACCCAATGTTACCCAGCCACTGAAGAGCAGGGCTTCAAATCCACGACCCAAACATTCATGCAGGGGCTGGTCACGGTCATGAGTTTGTTCTGGAATTTAAAGGCAATGCAGGGTGAAAGCGCAGGTTTGAAGACAGTCTTGAGCCTTAGACAGAGATGTAGGTTCCAGGCTGTGTCAAATGTTTCTGCCCGGGAATGAGGCAAAGCAGCGGTGTGGAAACCGTAATTGCTCAGGGGCTCCCTGTGGCTTAGGAAGACCAACAAGGGAATGGGGTGGGGTGTGTTACCAGCCTCATTTTCAATGTTGAAAAAAAAAATGGGTCTGTTTTGGAATAAAAATAGCATATATCAGCAAAGAGAAGACTACACCTGGGTTTACAGCTTAGAAGGACCTCAATTTGGTGGACGGACTTCTCAGGAAAACAAACAAGCCCGTCTCAGGGCCTTCAGGGCTTGAGAACAGATGGGCCTGCAAAGGGCCCTGGGAGTCTGCCATTCCCTAAGCTTTGGGTGCAGGGGCCTGGAATAAAGGCTCTCAACCAGCCTCTCTGTTTTAACCCTAATGTGTTAATAGTTAAGTGCTTAATACATGACACCCCCTGTAATTATTTGCATTTAATGGGAAACAATGGCTTGGCTAGGAATCCCTTTTTAGAGGGTGGGTGAAAGCGGGCGTAGATATCTTTTCATTTTGCTCCAAATCATGACCCTTCTTGGCTTCCAAATAAAGCCGGCTGCTCGGACTTTTAAAGAAAGTTCCGTGATTAAACATATTCACATCTGAAAGCTCAATGGCGCACAGTCTGGAAAGAAAGAGAGCCTTCAGTGCTATTTCATTTAAAAATGGCCATCCCGTTTCCAGAGGGAAGGAACAAATGTGGAAATCGTTGTGTGAGTGTGGGATGCACGTGCCCACAAACAAGGCACAGACCATCTGGTCCCCTTAGCTGCTGTGCCCTCTGACCTGCACCCCGTGGACTGAGACACAGCTGCCTTGGCTGACGTGTGAGCAACTCCGGGCCTCTCCAAGGCTTCCAGTGGGACATTGGAGGCATAACAATAGAGTCGAGTTGTGCCTCGTTAATTTACTCCATGCCTCCCCCACGGAGGATGTGGAGAACGGGACATGAAATAGCAGGCCCCCTGCTTGGTGGGCATCCTTGCTGAGATGACAAGAAGGGGGTCCTGGGGTGGGGGTCCCTGCTGCCACCCAGGCTCCACCCTGTGCAGTGGGAGCCTGTGTAGGAGAAAAGTTGGGCAGTGTGAAGACCTTGCTACTCAAAGTGAGGTCCTTGGAGCACCAGCATCACCTGGGAGTTTGCTGGAAATGCAGAGTCTCCACCCCAGACCTACTGAGTTGGAATCCGCATTTGAACTCGGTCCCCAGGTGAGCCTTACGCACCTGAAAATTCAAGAACCATTAGTGTAGAGCAGTGGTTCTTTTTTTGCCCCTCTAGGTGACATTTGTCAATTTCTAGAGACACCTGTCAATGCCTGGAGACATCCTTGGTCATCACAGCTGGGGTTGGGCTGCTCGGGGTAGAGGCCAGAGATATTGACAAATATCTGGCAACACATAAAAACAGCCCCCTAACAACAAAGAATTATCCAGTCCAAAATGTCAGTAGTGCTGAGGCTGAGAAATCCCTGGGTTCGAGAGCTTCCTTAGGAAAGGGAAAAACACACTGGCATCTGTTCTTTCTCTGCCTTCCTCAGTTCACTTGAAATCGTTGTTTAAGCATGAATTTATCCAACATGCCCAGGACAACTCTATAACCAGATGTCTCTTTCCAGCATTTGGTCCCAGAAGACAGGAAGGCTGTCTTCCATTTCAAAGCAACATTAAAATCTAAATTATGAACAGATAAGTTATCTTCCCTCCCTTCCTCAAAGCATCTGTCTTTTCCTTGTGTTTATCACGGTGCCCTCTGAGTACCCCCATGATGACGTGAGGGTCCCTGTGGCTGTAGGCAGACCCCGCTGCATGGTTTTTCCTAGACCTGGAGGTCGACTAGGTTGAACCCAGTTTCTGTATCACCTCAATCTGGGCCCACACCTTACTTGTTAGTTGGAGTCACCAACAATGGCTTAAGCCATGAAGCCAGTTTTCTGTTCCAGATGGTAAGGACCCTTTTTTCAAGGTCAGATTCTGAAGGAATCAAGCCAAGATCCTCACCAGGTATCCAATTAGTCATCAACTCTTGTTGATTCTTCCTTCTTATAGCTCAGTTCTCTGTCCCCCCCCCGCCAAGCCCACTGTCAATCCTCTCTTACTGCACCATTAAAATATTGTGCCTACTGTTTTTCCTGCCTTTAGTCTTACCCCTCTCCTTATTTAATCATCCTAGAGTGACCAGAGCAGTCTTTCCAGCATATAAATCTGGTCATATCATTCCCTTACTCCAAATGCCTTAACGGTTTCCCACTGACCAAAGGATAAATGCCAAACTCCTCAGCACAACATAAAATATTATGCTGCCTTCACCTCCTGTTGTGCTTATCTTTGACTATCCAAATGCCAAGGTCATGCGTACTGGTCTGAAAACAATTATCTTGGGTGTCTCTACATACTGTTCCCCGTTTTGTCTTTTTCCGAGGATATGTGCTCTGAGCTCAGATTTTACTGCCTACGCAGTAAAATTCTACTCATCCTTCATGTTTCAAGTCGAGCAACACCTCCTCTGTGAAACCTACCCTAATCCTTACGGCAGATACAATTCTGCCCTTTCATCATTTCTTAATCATGTCCTGCAGCCACTTCCACTGTTGCAAGCAGAGTGGTCTTTTTTTAAAGAGCCATTCTGATCCAGTTTCCCTCCTACCAACCAGTACCAACTATTTTCGGGGACAAAAAATTCCACGTGTCTATTTTGATCTGTTGGTGATGTTATATTTCCTTTTTTGAAAAAATTTTATTTATTTTATTTTATTTTTGGCTGCATTTGGTCCTCATTGCTGTGCACGGGCTTTTCTCTGGTTGCAGCGAGCAGGGGCTACTCTTTGTTGTGGTGCACAGGCTTCTCATTGTGGTGGCTTCTCTTGTTGTGGAGTAAGGGCTCCAGGTACGTGGGCTTCAGTAGTTGTGGCACGCAGGCTTAGTTGCTCCGCGGCATGTGGGATCGTCCCAGACCAGGGCTCAAACCCGTGTCCCCTGCATGGGCAGGCGGGTTCTTAACCACTGCGCCACCAGGGAAGCCCATATGTTTCCTTTTTTCATAAGCACTGACGTTGAGAGAAGTGAACAGCTCTCACCCACATGATCCACACTCTCATGATTTTCAGGTTCTGATCATGTCCTGCCCTGACCTTTGTCTTTCCCAAATGGAAGGGCACTAACCTCATGTTTGTTTCCACATGGCAGCCCCCAACCTCCATTCCACCAATTATTTTCATGTTCTTCCTTCTTCACCGGTGGTAACCAGAGCCACATAGAGCTTCTCAGCTGCCAATGAATAACAGTCATAAAAAAGGGACATGGTTTTCCATGGTTTTCGGTAAGCCATTCATTACCAGGTTGGGTAGCAAAGGGAATGTCAAAAACATTTCATTAGATAAGCAAAGTATGTTTCGACTCTCCTTTCAGCCCCTCTTGACTCTTCCAGGGCTCCATTCATATTGATTAAGAGAAGGCCCAGTGCAGGGAATTTTAACACTGGGTCCATCCAGCTTCCATGCTTGTTCATATTGGCTCTCCACATGCTTCCTTTGGGTGGGTTGTTTTTTCTGTTTGTTTGTTTGTTTTGGCCGCACCGTGCGGCTTGTGGGGATCTTAGTTCCCTGACCAGGGATTGAACACAGGCCCACGGCAGTGAGGGCGCCGAACGCTAACCACTGGACCGCCAGGGAATTCCCATGATTCTGCCTCCACACGCTTCCTTTTCATCTGCTTGAAACTTTTAATTTGAATAATCACTCTTTTTTTAAAAAATGTCATTCCATTACTTCTTTCCCATCGGTTATCTGACTTAGCAGACAACTGAAGTTGACTGACAGGCAGAACACCGCTGAGACCAGCACAGACATTTGGAAAGCACTGGATCTCCGTAAACAAAGCAGTTGCCTTTAGCATCAAGACCTGAGCACCCATCCAAGGCTGCTTAGCTACAGGACTCAAGCCCAGGGAGGCACAGTCACTGGCATTTATAGTCTCCTTCCAAAGTGCTGCCCCATTAAAATCTGTCCCAGAAATAGCTTGTATTGTTACCATGGAGGTGGGTGACAAAAGCCCTACTCAAAGGACTTTGTGCCAACAACAATGCCAAATAATCCTGTACTGGTGTATTTACTCCAAAACAAGGAATCTGAGAAGTGTTAACCTGATAGGCTACAGGTCTAAGCCACAAGCTGATAAAGTTTCCTCCTGAGCCAATGTGAGCCACAACTTGAACAAAATAATGCCGATGGATGATCACCATAGGCACGGTTCTGTTGATGATCCATGATGGAAAGAAGTCATGGGGGGATGGAATGGTACAAGTATGGGGTGGTACTGCTACCAAAATTATCACGGCTAGCCAAGGTTTTATACGTCTTTGCAAAGCACAAGCAACACAAATGCATCTACCCGATGGTGTGTTTCTCCAGTGGCATAAAATTTAACCAAAGGATCCTGATACCAAGCAGGGCCCTATGGGGCTCCTGGGCACAAAGCTTTTCTGTGTCCCCCATTTCTTTGATTAGAGGAAATAGCTTTCATTCGGCCTCCATGACCTTCCCTGAGTTCCAACGGCAGATTCAAACAGTTGTTAATTAGGGATGGGAGGGAATGCGAGACCAGGGAGAAACAAACAGTCAAGAGTTACAATAGTGCAGCCTTGGGGCAAGGTCCTGGTTCCCCATCAACAGATACAGCTCAAACAGTTTGAGCTGTTTTGCAAATACTGAAACCCCTCCAGGTGGGAGAAGTTAATGATTAACGTTGGTATGCTGCCCACAAGCACGGAGACCCAAGACCAGCTGGAACCAGAAGGCTGATGATGCTGACGCCTACTTACCTCACCAGCAACCCATCAGAAGAATGTCCACCAGTTGATCATGCCCTCTTTGAACCATTATTGTAAAACTTCTCACTATCCTCCCCAAGTGGGGACACAGAGTTTTTCGAGGCAGGAGCCCGCTGTGGCCCCCTTTGCCTGGCAAAGTGATAAAGCTCTCCTTTTCTACTTTGTCCAAAACTCTGTCTCTGAGATGCGATTTGGCACCAGTGTACAGAGAAGCTGAGCTTTCGGCATCAATCCCGGGCCACACACGGCCTTCAGCTCATCTCGTATCATGGTCTAGAGCCCCTTTCTTGGCAACATCTCAAAGCCCGTAGGAGCTACTCTGGGGATCAGTACACATAATACTTGCCCCTGGCACCCCTACTAGTGAAAGCAGAGCCAGCTAAGTGGGAGGAGACAAAAAAGGATGGCCAAGTTTTCCTGATTTCAGTTCTGATATTTATTTCTGTGTTTGCTCAACTCTTTTCATCAGTGTGAAGAAGACGATAATTATGTGGTTTGGAAATGAGCACTCTGGATACACACATGAAATATATATTCTACTTTACTACTTAGGATCTTTTTTTTTTTTTTTTTTTTTTTTTTTTTGCGGTACGCAGACCTCTCACTGTTGCGGCCTCTCCCGTTGCGGAGCACAGGCTCCGGACGCGCAGGCTCGGCAGCCATGGCTCATGGGCCCAGCCACTCCACGGCATGTGGGATCTTCCCGGACCAGGGCACGAACCCGTGTCCCCTGCATCGGCAGGCGGACTCTCAACCACTGCGCCACCAGGGAAGCCCACTACTTAGGATCTTGAGTGTTAAAATATACAGACTGGGTAGACTGCTAAATACAGGCCCCCCAAAGGAACTGTTTCTTTAAAAGGAAAAAAAGAAAAAAAAAAAACAATGGAGGAAAGAAAGCTTGATCAGACATTGCTGAGTATCAAGAGAATAAAAGGAATAAGACTTCATTCACCATTTCAGACCAATGGTGAGCTGGCCCACTGGGATCATACAATATGTGAAAAGAAATTATATGATTATATATTTATTTAATTAACTGATTGTATTAAATAATTGTTTTTAACACAGAGGGTGAGAAGTGTCATTAACCAAGAATTGTCAGGAAGGTGGCTTTGGGAGACCCGCTTAAATTATAGAAAAAACAATATTTATAGTTGGCATATCCCTGATCTTGTAGGTGCATGGTTATTATTAAGTTCCTAAGAATCATTTATGTTCTCTTAAGGAGGTATAACACCCCCATCCTTGTTTATATAAACAAATAACTTTACAAATGCTTTTTTGGTCCCATTAATAGAGCAAAGCAAAGCTTCAGCCTAGTTCTTGTCCAGAACTTCATAAAAGTCAAAGCGATGGGGCCCAATTAAAGGCTGTTTCATCATCTCAATGTGTGGAGGAAAGAGGGGCTGGTTAATTCAGCTAGAACCCATTTCTTATGGTGCTATTATGCTTTATGTAGCCACTCTATTCTGCAAACAAAAAGGATTTTATATCCTGTTATGGATCACCAACTAGCTCTGCCACTCTGAAAAAAATCCTGTTTACTCTCAAAACTTAGCTCTGTGTTTTGGTTTTATACAACCCCATGGATCTCTCCTTCTAGGTCCAGTCAGTTCATGAAAGAGGGGTGGAGTGAGTGATGGGGGACAAACCCCCTGAGCGCCAGGCCAGATGCAGCATTGAGTGTCCTCTACTGCCACCCAATCAGGGCTCTCAAGGAAAGGGGTCTACGTCCCCCCTTGGGCACAGCTCTCTCTTCTCTGAATCCCCTTCAATCTTTGCTGATAGGTGCTGGACCCCTCCTGTGTGTACCCGCACTGCTTTGATTTTCTTTATCACCTGCCTTCTCCTTTAGAATCAGATTGGGCTTGAATTCCAGCTCAAAACTGACTTCCTTTTTGACCTTAAGACAGTTTCACTTAAGATTTCCAAGCTACTGTTTCCTCATCTATGAAATGGACATAATAAGATCTAGTTTATAAAGTTATGGTGAGTATTATGAAGATAGGACACGTGGGATATGTCCTCTAGGTTCTGGCACCCGTTAGGTTCTCCATCAAAGGTATAATTGAACACGCCTTCCCTAAAGTTACCAGGTGACTTGATAGACTGTAAATCAGAAGGCCTGTCCTCAGCCGTTTACTCTTGTCCATTGTTCCCCTCTGTTGACCATCCTGGTTTCTCTCTACCATTCTGGTTCTTCTCCCTCTCTGACTGCTTCCGCTTTATCAGCTACGCTCTTTCTTTTTGCTTTCCTCTTGCTAACATAGATATTCCTCCAGGCTCAGTCCTCACTCCTGTGCTGGTATCCCATATTTTCCTCTCAAAAGATGACACTGAATCCTTCATTCCAGCCCTGACCTCTGTCCTCAGTTAAGTTTCCACCTTCCAACTCTCCTTGTGACTATCTATACATGACAGATGTATCATCCCCACCTTAAACTCAGCGTGTTCACATACATGAACTTGGCAGCTATGATATGTTATTGATTCACCTTTACAACCATGCATTGCAGTGGCCTATAAACTCCACGAAATGGAAAGATGTCACTGCTCCTCAAAGAATAACTTATTACATCAGCTGATGTATATCACGTAAGTATTCATGAGAATATCATCAGTGTATTGACTACAGCATGAGTATATTATTGAATACCAATGAGTATATAAATTTGTTACATAAAATGATATATATCATGTGAGCATTCGTGAATATATCATCATCAGCATATTGAGTAGATCACTGAGACTCAAGTAAACATTCCTACTCATATCAAACGATAAACTCTTATGGGCATAAGTGGCAATTATTTCATCATAACAAAAATATTATTCTAGGCTACGAAAGACAAGCATAGGATGGTATATTATTTGGGAATATTATTTTCAGTTTTCTCTATCTCCAGAAATACTGATTCACCGGATTACCTCAGATGATTCCATCTCAGGATAAATTGGCATGTTACTTTGCTAGTTTAGAATTTCCAGGACTCTCAAACAGATCCACATTTTCAAAGTAAAACTCATACTTCAAGCAATCATCTAGCTTTGAATCTCTGAGAGCTCATTTTAAATGGTTCTTCAGATCTCAAAATGATTTCACAGAGGTAAAACTTCTTAGATACTTCTGAATATAGATGTAAAAATCGTTCATAAAATACTAGCAGACCAAATCCAGCAGCATATAAAAACGATTATACACACAATGACCAAGTAGAATTTATCCCAGAAATGCAAGGTTGGTGTAAAATCTGAAAATCAATTAATGTAATATGTCACATCAGTAGAGAAAAAAGACCAAAAAACTCCCCACATGATCATCTAATAGAGAAAAAACATTTGACAAAATCCAACGCCCTTTCATGATAAAAACACTTCACCAACTAGGGATAGAAGGGAACATGCTCATCTGATAAAGAACATTTTTAAAAAACTCACAGCTAACATTATACTTAATGGTAAAAGACTGAATGCTTCAGTCTTTTACCCCGACCCAAACCAGGATCAGAAATAAGATACAATGTCCACCCATAATTTCTATTGTACTGGAGGTTCTAGCCATGACAATTAGACAAGAAAAAGAAGTAAAAGGCACCCAGATTGGAAAGAAGGAAATTAAACTATCTCTATTTCCAGACGACATGATCTTGTATATATAAAATCCCAAATAATCCACTAAAAAAACTACTAGAACTGATAAATAAGCTCAGCAAGGATGCGGGATATAAGCTCAACATACAAAAATCAATTGTATTTCTATACACTAGCAACTTTGACCTTTGGGCAAGTTGCTTAACATTTCTGAGCCACTGTTTCCTCAATCTGAAAATGAAATTAAAAGATCAATTCTGTTTACAACATCAAAAATAACAAATTTAAAAAAGAAACGCATGACTTTTACCCTGAAAACTATAAACATTGTAGAAAGAAATTAAGGAAGACCTAAATAAGTGGAAAGACATCCTATGTTTAGGGACCAGAGACTTAATATTGTTAAGATGGCTGTATTTTCCCAAATTGATTTATAGCTTCAGTGTAATTCCTATCAAAATTCCAACTAGCTTTTTAAAAAAAAATTTGACAATCTGATTCTTTAAAATGCATGTGAAAATGCAAGTAAGCCAGAACAGCTAACCCAATCCTGAATGAATTAAACAAACAGACAAACAAACAAACAAAAACCCCAAAGTTGGAGGACTCAGACTTCCCAGTTTCAAATCTTATTACAGAGCTACAGTAAATAAGACAGTGTGATACCGGAAAAGAGTCCAGAAATAAACCTTTACATTGTCAATTGATTTCCAACAAGGTGTCAAGAAAATTATATGAGGGAAAAATAGACTTTTCAACAAACAATGCTGGTACCTCTGGATATTCACATGCAAAAGAATGAGGTTGGCTCAGAAACCTAAATGTAAGAGCTAAACTATAAAACTCTTAGAAGAAAATATAGGAGTAAATCTTAATGAGCTTGGATTAGGCAAAGGCTTCCAAGATACGAGACCAAAAGCACAAGCGACAAAAGGAAAAAGAGATAAAATATATTTCATCATGTTTAGAAACTTTTGTATTTCAAAAGATAGGCTCAGAAAAGTTAAAAGACAACCGACAAATGGGAGAAGATATTTGCAAATCCTACATCTGACAAGGGACTTCTATCCAGTTACATAAAAACACTTTCAACTCAGAAATAAAATGACAAACAAGCCAATTAAAAAATAGACAAAGGATTTAAAGAGACGTGTTTCCAAATAAGACATACAAATGGCTAATAAGCATATGAAGAGATGCTCAATGTCATAAGCCATTGGAAAATGCAAATTGAAGCCAAAATGAGACACTACTTCCACCCACCAGGATACTATGATCAAAAAGACCGATCAATAGCAAATATTAAAGATGATGTGGAGAAACTGGAAATCTCACTCACTGCTGGGAGATGAAGCCACCCTGGATAACAGTTGAGCTGTTCCTAAAAATGTCAACCACAGAGTTACCAAAGGACCCAGAAATTCCACTCCCACTTCTTTACATACGAGAATTGAAAACATATGTTCACACAAAAACCTGTAGGCAAATGTTCATAACAGCATTATTCATACTAGCCCCAAAGTAGAAACAACCCAAATGTCCATCGATTGATGAATAAATAAAGAGTGATGTATTCCTACAATGGAATATTATTCAGATGAACTTTGAAAACATTATGCAAAGTGAAAGAAGCCACTCACAGAAGACGTCGGGTTGCTTGAATCCGTTCATCGGAAATGTCCAGAATGGGCAAATCTATAAAGACAGAAATCCTAGGGCTGGGGGTAGGGGCAATTGGGGGAAATGGAGAGGGAGATTGCTAATGGAAATGGGGTCTCTTTGGGGAGTAATGAAATTGTTCTAAAGTTGATTGTGGTGACAGTTGCACAACTCTGAATATTAAAAGCCACTGAATTACACACTTTCAGTTAGTGAACTGTAGGACATATAAACTGTACCTTGATAAAGCTGGTTTTTTTTTTTTTTTTTTTTTTTTGCGGTACGCGGGCCTCTCACTGTTGCGGCCTCTCCCGTTGCAGAGCACAGGCTCCGGACGCACAGCCTCAGCGGCCATGGCTCACGGGCCCAGCCGCTCCGCGGCATGTGGGATCTTCCCGGACCGGGGCACGAACCCGTGTCCCCTGCATCGGCAGGCAGACTCCCAACCACTGCGCCATCAGGGAAGCCCGGTAAAGCTGTTTTTAAAAAATACTGGAGATCTTATTTACTTGTCACATCAAATCCAGCATCCACTGCCAAACAGATGTGATGGAGGACACCGAGAGGATGCCGTTTTTGAGATTATGGGGGCGGGGGGTAAAGCTGAAGTTTGGGACAGTAATTGGTGGTATCATGGCTGGGACTGCTGAAATCCTGCCCCGTCCCATCCACCCATGGATTCCGTATGAGTGTGGTTAATGATGGGCAAAGGCACGTGGAGAAAAGGCGCTGCTTTATTAAGTGGGCTTGTGCCCGAAACCTCATTTTAGAACGCTTTACTAAGCACGGCTGAGACTTACCACTTAGCCCAGTGGTTCTCCAACTGTGGTTCTCAGACCAGCAGCACCAGTATCACTTGGGAACATGGTAGACATGCAAATTCTCAGGCCCACCAAGACTTAAAGAATGAGAAACTCTGGGATGGAGCCCAGTAATACATGTTTTAACAAGCCTTCCAAGGGATTCTGATACAGCTCAAGTTTGAGAACCACTGATTTAGCCTAAAGCCTAGGGGACCCCCGTCTCAGGATCTCACAAACCTCTGGCCAGGTCCCTGCTATAGGAGGGACCTGCACGAATATATCACCTATTTCTAATGCCCCATCCCCCTTTCTCTTGTCCTTCATTTCTGCTCTGGCCGTTATGATGGCAGCTGGCTGGCTGCACACAGGTGTGTCTGGACAGTCCCCCACTGCAGCTGCACCTGGCACCTCTTGCTTTCCCCCCTGGGGCTTTTCGAGTGGCTGTGGGAGCCTGCTCAGCCATTCTATCATGTGTGCACATCCGGAGTGAGGGGATTTCATCACCTCTGGGTATGGGATTCAGGAGATAAATGCACCCCCCCCAGTTCAGCACTGCCGGCGGGCAATTTTAGTTTCCTTTCCCATGTTCTCAGCAGGACTAAGTTCCTATTATCCACAGTTATCACCAGCCCATTAACCCCTGGATTAGCTTTCTTGCTTTCCTTGTTTGCTTTCTCAATCCTCCACCCCTTGGGATCGTGTCCCCAAATGAACTACCCCGCGTAAGCCCTTGTTCCAGGCTCTGCTTTCTGGAGGACCCAGGCTAAGTCACAGAGCCTTGTGAACGTGGAATAAAAATGCCAAGTGCTCCGACCAATCATGTCAGTTTCCTGCCTCCTAAAAAGGATCAGGAAATTGACTGGGAAGCTTAACCTGGCTTGAGGAGGGGAGAGCTCCTCTCTCCCTCTTCCAGATGCTAATTCGGGATGACGCACAATTTTCAGTTACTATCCTAAATAAATTATTACTCTGTCTCCAAGCTAGAATCACAGACAAGATATAGGGGGAAATAGAGGAATTTGAACGAGAGTCAAGAGCTCCAGCTGTGTGAGTCTGGGCACGCTTTCCGCAAGCAGGCTGAAAGTCAGCTCCCGTGTGTTCTGTCCCTTGCTGCACACCCTTGTGGATGTGGACACCTCATTCCCTGGTCTGTAAAGTGAGAGGCTTGCACGGGAAGCCTCAAGGTCTCACCCAGCCCCGGCTGCCCCTGGTTCTGTTTCTGGAGAGATGTGCAAATCACACAGCCTGGAAAACACACTGGAAATGGGGAAAGGTGTGTCCTCAAAACCCACATCAGATAGGGGCTTGCTCAGCTCCCACCCCACCCCAACAAGCTGAACTTTCCAGAACCAGGACCTTGCCTGTGGTACTCATGGCCAGCACCTGTGGCCGACTCCTGCGCAGAATAGCCCTTCTATAAGTATGTGTGCCGTGAAATGTGTCTCTTCCCATGAGAGAAAAAACATCTACAAAATTTCTATCAGAATCCAGGTCTGCCTTATACTCTAAGAGGTGGGGGCATTGGCTGTTTCTTTTGGGGGGACCCCGTCACCTGTACTCACTAGTACAGAGATGCTACTGCTGTGCTGATGGGAAATGAGGTTTTGAAAAATCCTCTGTGTCTTTGGGAGCATCCTTCTCCTCTGCCTTTATCGTCAGGGATGATACCCTGGATACCGACAGTCAACTCCAAGTCCTTCTTTCTCCCTGAACCTCTAATATTCCAGCCAGGCCTGGCCTTCACGTCGCCTGAGAGCTGCCCAGGTCTTGGACATCTTCCTCCCTCCCTCCCCCCGCCCTCCCTCTGCCCTCTCACACCCGCCCCCCCAGGTCTAAGCATCCCCATGATGGATGGCTCGCCCTCCCCTCAGAGACAGCCCCTCCCAGAGGATTCTGGCTCTTCAGTGATTTAATATTTATATGGCTAAAGGCTGCAGCTCTGTGAATCCAGCTTTCTGGTAGACACCTCTGCCTTTCTGCGCCCTGCAGCGGCCGAAGTACTTCTGGAGGCTCTGGGGTTGGCAAGGAAAGAATAAAGCGGGGGTGGGTGGGTGGGAGGGGGGCGTCTCCCCATCACCCCACCCCACTCCAGCAGTGACATCAGCACGGAGGTCATTCAAGAGCTGGATGAAAATCAGCCAGAGAGCCGGGACAGCCTGGGGATGCACACTGGCCTCCTGAGAGGCTCTGGGGAGGATGGGAGGGGGCACAGCAGGTGGGCTGCAGGAGGCTCCCACCTCTGGGCTGCCCCCCAGCCCCGGCCCTTCCCCTGCTGCTCAGGTTGGCTCAGGACTCCCAGGGCTCTTCTCTATGGCTGGGCCAGGCAGCCGGGGGAGGCGGCAGAGCCCCTGGGGTGGTGTCCACTGCCTGCCCTCCAGAAACAGTGCACCTGGTGGAACGTGGGCTGCCGGCGGGGGGAGACCGTGGAAGCGACCTCACCCACCCCTATGGCTTCAGGGCCAGCCAGGCTAATAGAACACAGTCCGCTGGTTTGTCCTCAGGTATGAATCCGCAGTAACCTGCATCCGGGCCCAGCGTCCTCACTTCCGGATGGGCAGGTCTGGGGTTCAGCACGCTGCTGCCCTTGAATCCCCTTCCCTTTATTCTAGACTCAGTAGGGACAGGGCGCCAATAATACCACCCCCAGAGGACGCATCAAATTCATTTTGGAAGACCACCGAGGAATCAACAGCGACATCGCTAGTCTTCCTCGTGACAGTCTGCTGTCAGTGAGATCGCCAAGTGCACCTTATGGGCACTAGGCCCACACAATAGGGGAGAACAGAGCTTGACTGTTACTGGGGCACAGGCTCTGGAGCCAGGCGGCTGGGGTTCCAAGTGTAGCTCCATCTTGCGCAGGTTAATTAACCGCTCTGTGCCTCTGTTTTGTCATTTGTAAAATGGACCTAAGAAGAGCATCTTCTTTATAGGGTTGTTTGGAGGATTCAAAGAGTCAAGACGTATGAAGGCTGCTAGTGTTTCCTGCCGCCACCACCACCATCATCATTGCTGTTATTGCAATAACACTGTAGGACGCTGGGGTCACGGGCCCTGAGACAAACTCAGCCCTCGGTCCCCAAAACACCTCCCCATCCCAGTATCTGTGAGGGAGCACATCTCAGCCAGAGGCCTGACCGACACGGCTGTCCTTCAGGAGGTGGGGCAGGATTCTTGCTGCCATTCACCAATTATCGTCCACAGGAGAGACTTCAGAGGACTCTTTCTTAAAAAAAAATTTATTTATTTGTTTGTTTGTTTATTTATTTATTTATTTTGGGCTGCTTTTGGGTCTTCGTTGCTGCACGCGGGCTTTTCTCTGGTTGTAATGAGCAGGGGCTACTCTTCGTTGTAGTGTGCAGGCTTCTCACTGTGGTGGCTTCTCTTGTTGTGGAGCACGGGCTCTAGGTGTGCAGGCTTCAATAGTTGTGGCTCGCAGGCTTCAGTAGTTGTGGCTCGCGGGATCTAGAGCACAGGCTCAGTAGTTGAGGCACACAGGCTTAGTTGTTCTGTGGCATGTGGGATCTTCTCGGACCAGGGCTCGAACCCATGTCCCTTGCATTGGCAGGCTGATTCTTAACCACTGCGCCACCAGGGAAGCCCCAGAGGACTCTTAGGGCAGCATCGTGCCCGGCTGAGAGCCCGCCCTGGACCAGCCCACCTGACCAGCAGAGCTCCAGGGGCCACAGCCTTTATAACCCCACCACCTCCCATTTTTTTCCTTTTTTGTCTCCCTGGGGACTAGCTGGGACAGATGGTCACTGCATGTCCACTATTCTAGTTGAGCCCCCCCCAAAACACTCTGTGATCCCAGCCTTGTTACGGGGGCCTTATGTAACAGGGGTGTCACCTCTTTGGAGTGGAGATGATCTTGGAGACTTCCTTTCTGTGCTACATTGTCCACAAAGATGATCGCCAACAATTCCTCCCATTCCTATACCTGCTGTGTCGACTCCATCAAGAGGGAGTGTCTGCCTTCCCTCCCCCTGAATCTGAGCTGGCCTTGTAAAATGCTTTGGCCAACACACTGAAGCAGAAGCAACGCTTTGCCGGGTCTGGGTCTAGGCCTTGAGTGGCTTGGAAGCTTCAGCTTTAGCCTTCTCAGAACTCTTTAGCCACCACGTAAGGAAGCCTGGCCTAGACTATAGATTGATGGGATCACGGAAGAGAGAAGCCCAAACTTTGAGGCCTAGATGAGCCCAACCCCCAACCGCCCCACCAGCTGATGCAACCACAGGGGTGCCCTCAGGCGAAAACCATCCAGCCAACCCTCAAAACTGCAAGAAATAATGTGTTGTTGTTTTAATTCACTAGGTCTTGGGATAGTTTGTTATGCAGCAATACATAACTGATACACTTCACAAATCCCCAAACCACTGCCCATTCCCAGTCCGTTTGTGCTCAAGCTTACATCCTCATGCCTATAGAGTCACTGAGAATTCACATGCTCTCAAGATTTAAAATGATAAAGGGAACAATATACACAGGCAGGCAAAGCACAGGTACCTAGCTTCATTACTTAATTAGCTTGACACAATTAGAATAGTAATTAGCTCCTACCAGGGTGTCCCTTTGTCTCTCTCCTGGGGCCTCTTTACTAGCAATTCTGGAACTTTCCTGACTTTTCTGGCATGTCCTTACCTTACTTCTACCAGAGGTCCAATTCGAATGTCTTTCTCCGTTTCCTTAACTCGCAAAGGACTTTGAACCCAGGTCATAGGTCCATGCCTCTAAGTCAGAACTGCTCCCTCTCCATGGCCACCAAATACAAAGAGGGAAAATGTCCCCTGGGCTCCCGCTGGCCGAATCCTTGGGCCTCAGCCCACTTCCACCCACACGCTTAATCCCTGCAGCCACACTCTCCAGCAAGGCTGGGGAGAAGAGGGCTGGAATGGAATCCTCGCAGAAAAGCTGTCTCAACGTGGCCTGTGCAGTCAGCTGCTGGGCTTTTTTTTTTTTTTTTTTTTTTTTGCGGTACGCGGGCCTCTCACTGTTGTGGCCTCTCCCGTTGCGGAACACAGGCTCCGGATGTGCAGGCTCAGCGGCCATGGCTCACGGGCCCAGCTGCTCCGCGGCATGTGGGATCCTCCCGGACCGGGGCACGAACCCGTATCCCCTGCATCGGCAGGCGGACTCTTAACCACTGCGCCACCAGGGAAGCCCCGGCTTTTTTATCTTATTGCATGGTGAGCAGAATATAACTACATCAAACTGTGTAAACATTGAGAGGGCTGCTAATTTTCACACTTAGCCCCCCAAAAACTATTTTTTTAATTACTATACACACAAATGAAACAATTTTTGTAGAAAAAACAGAACCACAGACACCCCCCAAAAGGGGGTGAATCGCTCATAATCCTGTTGAAATAACTCCAGTCAACATTTGGAGATGATTATTCCAGATCTTTTCACTCACACTGAAATAATTATAGTGAAAACAATTTGATCATGGTGAGTATACTAATTCTTGATTTGCTCATTTCATTCAGTATATTATGAACAGACCTTCATGTCAACACACACACACTAGCAACATATTTAATGGGATGGAGGGCAATTTAGTGCCTCATTACTTTCTACTGTCTGGATGGACCACACACAACCAGGTGCTTGTTTGTTTGTTTGTTTTAGTGAATCCCCTATTGCTGGGTATCCATATTGCCCCTATTTTAAACGTTACTGTTGGTAATACACATGGATGATTGTAGTTTTATGTACATCATTCAATTAATTCATTAATCCCTGTCATTGGACATTTAGGTTATGCCCAGTTTTTCAATAATTTAAACAGCACAACATCTTTTTCATGTATCTCTGCAGTTTCCACAGTAATCTGTAAGGGAACAAGGCTGGCACTGTTTGCTAAAATTCAACATCACCTTGAACCACAAATCACAGAACAGCCAATTAAAAGACTGATAAACCTTTCGTTAAAAGCCTTCTGGGTGGCTGTATGGTAGAAACTAACACAACATTGTAAAACAACTATAATCCAAAAAAAATTTTTCATAGCTCCTAAAGTTGAAAGAATAAAACTTATCAGAGCTTAAAAAAAAAAAAAAAGCCTTCTGGGATGAAGGGGACTTGCTGAGTGGCTGTGGCTCCAGGACACGGGGTCTAGGTTGCTTTTCTGCGAGTAGCTGCTTCCTGGCCCATCGCTCTGGGGCAAGAGGCCCAAACGATTATGGAGCTGGGAGGAGGGGGGAGATGGTGGTGCCCCAGCATCCTCAACAGCGGATGGATGCCACGCCCCTACCTAGTCTGTGTACAGCTGCTGAGGACCATGTCTCCGTGTGCTCTACCCACTGCCAAACCCCTTACCCAAGTCAGATGCTGAGTCCAGAAACACCTCCCTCAACCATGTAACTCTCTACCTCGTTCCTACCTGCACCCTGGTGCCAGGTCGCAATCACCTCTTCTTGGGTCATTTCAGTGGTCCCCGATGGACACCTGTGCTGTCCACCACTTATCTTCCAAGGCTCCCTAAAGCTCAGACCTTGCTACTCCCCTGCTCAATCCATGGTCATGAGTAAAAGCACTTTCTGTACTGGGCATTGTTGGATGCATGAATGAAGAAAGAAACAGCGAACCAACAATTACTATAGGTCAGCTAGCTCGCCAGGGGCTCAGGGAACAAAGGTGAAGCAGTGATGGCTCCTTGTCCCCCAGGAAGCCACATATAAGACAGACAGGCAGGGAATTCCCTGGTAGGTCCAGGGGTCAGGACTCTGTGCTTTCACTGACGAGGGCCCGGGTTCAATCCCTGGTCAGGAACTAAGATCCCATAGGCCGTGCAGTGTGGCCAAAAAAAAAAAAAAAGAAAAGAAAAAAGACGGGCAGAGCAGCAGTAGGACAGCAGGGGGACACAACTGTCCAAGAGCCAGGTAGGAATGCCACGAGAAGGCGTTCAGAGGCATCTCCCTGCACCTGGCCAAGGAGAGCCAACCTGAAGCCCAGAATCCATGAGCTGATTCTCAAAGGAGAAGGGAGATTCTGTCGGAAGGACAAAGTAGTCCCCGTCCCCGCCTTCCTGTGGAAAAGCCACATTTCCCAGGAAGAACTGGCTTCTTGTCGCCCATGCGATTCACTCACCCCACCGCATGTCCGGGCCCCTGACGGACAGATCTCGGAGTTGCCAGCCTCCCACGTCAAATGTGCCAGGTATCTGCCTGCCTTACTGCCTCGGGGTTTTGCCCAGTCACATTCAAGTGCAACCCAGAAGTGCCGGCAACTAACGCAGCAGGTGCTGGGAACAGGTGGCCAAGTGGCAGCCCCTCCCTGCACCTCCCAGGGCAGCAGTCTGGGGGCGCATGCCGCGTGGTGCCCCGGAGGGTCCCCCGGGGGCTGGATTCCAGTTTCCCACAGGATAACCCGCTCACTCCCACATCCCGTGCCAGCGGCACTGTGCCCACTACTCGCTCCTGCCCCCTGGACCCCCTCCCAAACAGATGACCTATGGCCAAGTTCTGGCTTCAGACTCTGCTTTGGGGAACACCTAAACTAAGACACACTCTAATCCTCTCTGCGATTTGGGGGGTCCTAAAGAAGATCTGGGGCTCAGTCTTAGATGGAGGGACCCACGGAGGAAAGACAAGGCGAGTCCACCTGAGCTTTAAGTCTGGCTCATCCTTGTCTGACGCCAGACTCCTCCCAGCTCGCCTCACACAGGCTCCCTTGAACTTGAGGAATCCTAGTGGGTTCTTAACACCTCTGCACTGCCTGCCCTGGAGGAAGTTTGCAGACGCTGGAGCAGCTCCCACATGGGTCTGTTTAATGACTTTCTGGAAGAAATCAGAGGTGACACGAGCACTGCAGAGTATCACAATGTGCCAGCTCCGAATCCCCGCGCCCTGGGCGACTGGAGAAGAACAGGACAGATGGCACCTGTCAGGCCTTTAATTGCAGGATGTTCCTCGGAGATGGTCGGGCAAAGGCTTGCTCGTGGCTTGGCTCCTGTCTCATCCCTGACAGAATGGAGGGTGGAGGGGGCTTCTCGCACCCCCTCCTCATTGGCCTTCTCAAGCCCCGGTTGTGGGACGTGGAGAAGCTTCGTCACGGGGTCAGGGTGAGCATGGACATCCCGGGGTGACAGCTGCAGGACATGCCTCGTGAGCTCAATATTGGGGTCCCTCGGGGGTCCACCCTCTCCCCTCCAATGGCTTTCTTTGCTGCCCCTTTAGTTCTCAGTATGCCTCCCCTCCCCATGCCCACATAAGGCTATTCAGGCAAAACAGGTATGTAAGGACCACAGCTATAAAACAGAGAAACGTACAGAGTTAGCTATCACTGCATAACACTCCAGGGTTTATAGGGTACCACACGCAGGGCTCATTTGGACCTCCAAGTGATGCTGTGTCATAAACACTATCGTGACCCCTATTCTACAAATGCAGAATAGGAAGCTCAGAGAGGTTTCCTGACCTACTCAAAGTCGCCCAGCCAATGCTGCATGGCTGGAAAGGAACCAAGTCCACCCTCTTTCCTCTGTGCTCACTGGAACCTTAGGCACCTGATAACTTCTGGGGGAAATCCCATTTTCCTTGGGCAGGAAGTTCGATGAGACTCTCTGCCTCAAGAACTTTTCTGCAGAGCTGGCTTGGGGAGACGAGGGAAGGAGGCACCACGCATGTGGTCTCCCCGCAGCCTCACCCCTCACTGGCCTTCGCTGGCCCCGCTGCCCACGGGCCCCTACAGTCAAGCCCAGAGAAGGAGCTTTCCACGCCTCTTCTCTTCTGTTCACTGGTTCACCCAACACCTGTCTGTCACTGTCCCCCTGTGGCTGGCACTTCTTGAGGCTCTGGAGTAGAGTCCCCAGGCAGAAGCAAGTATCCAAACAGACACCTGCCACCCGCCACCAGGAGGGGTATTCCACCACACGGGGACTAGCCTGCAAGGCCAGCGGAGGACAGGCTCTGTGATGGAGGGGAAAGTCCTGCACTCGCACCTGCATCCCCTGGTTCCAAGACTGTCACTGTTTCTGAGAAGCACGGACCACGCTCTCTCTGCAGCCTGAGGGAAGATCTTGAAGAGGCACCTGGCAGCACCCATGAGAGGTTTAAACATCCTCCAGCAAGTCCTGCCCAGGTAGGGTTCCACCCGCGCTGGCTCAGAGCACCGGGGGCCGAAATGATGCTGTTGGAGCTGAGGGCTGGGCTTTCGGGAAGCCTCTTAAGGCTCCTGGGCAAGGGACAGTGGCACCGTGCAGCTCTCCCCTCCCCGCCCTCGGACAGGACCCCCCACACCTGCAGGGAGAACCAGTCCTGGCCAGGACTCCAGTTCGGCTCCGATATCAAACCTAGACCTACACGTCCCGTGCTGTCCTGGGGGACAGAGGGGGACAGCTGTGTGACAGTCACCAGGATCCTCTGGGGGATGCTGCTCCTCACGTGGCTGTGTTCAGGGGAGATGGCCACCCTGTGAGTGTGACGCAGACAGTGGCTTTCAGGCTCCGGGGAGTGGTTCTCATGGGCTCTCAATGAGCTGTTTTTACTCACAACGCTTCTACCACCGAATGCGTGGGTTTCCACACCAAGCGATTCTCTCATTCTCTGTGGACGACACCAACTGGGTGCCCTCAATTCAATTCAACAATGACGCTATCTACCTGGAGTCAGTGTCAGATCGCACAAGTTAAGGTCTGCCCCCGCCACAGACTCCAATGGCAAGTCCCAGTCCTGGGCCTCCCCCCTACTTCCGACGAACTGGCTATAAACCCAGGGTTCCCATGATCCCCTTCTCAGTTTGATAATTTGCTAGAACAGCTCATAGAACTCAGGAACATGCTTTAGTTGTTGTCACCAGTTCATTATAAAGGATGCAACTCAGGGACGGCCAGATGCAAGACATCTACAGGTCGAGGGAAGGGAGGGCAGAGATGCACAGAGCTTCCACGACCCCTCCGGACGCACACCCTCAAAGCACATCAGAGGGTTCACCAACCCAGAAGCTCTCTGAACCCCACTGTTTAGGGGTTTTGTGGAGCTTTCATCACATAGGAACGACGGATGAAATCACTGGCCGTTGGTGACTGAACTCAACCCCCTGCCCTTCTCCCTTCTCTGGAGGTCAGGGCAGGGGGTGTGAGAATAGCAAAAGTGCCAAGCTTCTAGTCCTGGCTTGGTCTTTTTGGTGACCGGTGCCCATCCTAAGCTATCTAGGGTCCCACCAAGAGTCTCTTCATTAAAATAAAAGATGTTTCTATCATCCCTCACCCTTGGGAAATCGTACAAGTTTTAGACGCTCTGCTTCAGGAACTGGAGATAGACCAAATACACAGTTCTCATTGGGCCACTCTCTTCAACCCTTTGGCTGTCATGGGTCCCCTCTTCATGTGGACCAGAGGAACCCACCCATCTTACAGCCTTGAGCATCACGGGACAGGGCATAAATATTCCCTATAATGCAAGACCTGTCCCAGTCCTGAAGCAGCACCAGGAGGGAGCCATGACTCGTGGGTTCCCATCACACCAAGAAGCAAGCCACCCACTGGCAGCCGCTGTGCACATGCCTCACTCTCAAGTTCATCAGAAGGTTCCTGCTCTCAGCACCTCCTTACAAAGACGGCTCCTGGGCACTGTGCTGGCCATATAGGCGTCCACCACCACCCGGGAGGCAACGACACCAAAACACTCCTGCAGGCTTCAGGGCCATGAGTTTTCTAAAGCAACAGAAGTGCCTTAACCACTGATCTTATACTGTCACAAAGCGCTGCATGCACATGATTTATCTGCTTTGGTTTAAAGCGCTCTAAACCTGGCGGAAGTGGATCCCAGAGGAATTCCATGGAGCCTGGTCTGCAGAAAAGGGGAAAATAGCAAAGGCAATGGAGAGCGAACGGGAAACGTGAGCTGGAGCAAGGGGGACCGGCCTGGGCTCACCTCCTTCCACCAAACATGGCCTGTGTCCACCCTGCACCAGGGGAGGCAGGAAGGGCCAGAGCTGGGTCTCGTTTACAAATGACAAGGAACAAAGGAGCTTTTTCAAAAGTTTCTGGGGTCCACGGACCTGAGCCAAGCTGTGATCACAGTGCATGTTTATTCCTAAGGGTCTAGATAAAGAATTCATCATCTTACCCAGACGGATGGACAAAAAGCAAGCTGTCCCCAGTCTACGGTGCCCAGAGTGGCAAAGAGCTGGTGGAAAACCAGAGAAAGCCCACAGACGACTCATCCAGCTAGACGAAGGTAAACACGTTATTATCTTTCCTTTTTTTTTTTTTTTTGCAACCCTGGCGCTTGTGTCTGTTGGTGCCAATGAGACCGGTAACGTTTTAATTAGGATGCTCGCTTGAAAGAGAAGCAGTGGAGGGAGGACTGTGGTGTTTGGATACTTGAATCCATAACTCCTGCGGCTGTAAGTGCATACAACTAATCAAGGAGAGGGTGTGTGCGTGGGGGGTGGGGAGGGGAAGGAGGGAGGGAGGGAGGCGAATGAGATGGATGGGAGCTCAGGCACAAAGAGAAGGAAGGAAGGGACTGAGGTCGCCTGGCCGCGCGTGTGCCTGTGAATGAAAGAGACACAGAAAGGGAGAAGCTGCTACTGAAGGCTTGTGTTTGTGTGCAGAGCCCAGAGGGTCAGAGGGAGGAGGGAGAGAGATGACCATGAGACTGGAGGTTGGTGTGTGAGAGACAGCTGGACGGAGAGGAAGACGGAAATAAGGAAGGGACCAAAGTCTGTGTGTGTGTGTGTGTGTGTGTGCTGAAGAGAGAGAGAATGAACTGTGTGTATATGAGCTGTGTAAGAAAAATACAGATGCAGGAAGAAAAGAAATAAAGAAAGCTTGTATGTGAAGCAGAGAGCGGGCTGGTGTGTTGTGTTTAAGTGTGAGTTCACGTGTGGCTGTGTGCTTCGGCCCATGCATTTGGTTTAACGCATGCTGTCTTTTCTATTTTAAGTGTATATTGTTTATTTTCACTTAAAAAGTAATAGAGTCATTAGAGACAGGAATATATATATATATATATATATACATACATATATATATATATACATACATATATATATGTATATATATAGAACACTGAAGGCAGGAAAAAATATCACCCAGAACCAAAGATGCAGCCTTTGCATTTTTTTCTTAAGTGCAGTTGTAAACCCTATTTAATTGGACTTCTGAATTCCGTGGTGAAATTTACCTGAAATAACTTACATTAAGCATTTTGCAAAGGGCCCAGCTGAGAGTAAGCATGCAGTAAATGCTGTGCTTAGTTTATGTTGTCTTTTTTGGCCTGTGCTTTTCTGAGGAGGAAGCTTTTCTAAAGGAATTTCTGATGTGCCTTGACAGAGCTGACCAAATCAAGAAGGGTAATAATAAATTAGGAAATCCCTTCCTCTGAAGCTTCATCCAGGTGACACTGGGACTGGGTGACAGTCCCCGTGAGTGGCTCACTCAGCCCAGATGAAGGGTCCCGCGCAGGGGCTACCCCTCCGGACCTCTGGATGGCGGCCCATCACCTCCACTGCAAGGACTGCCAACCTGTGTTTCTAACTTCGGGGATCTCTTGGTTGGCTAGAACTTCAGATCTATTATTTCCCAAGATCATGCACATGCAGAACAACTTCAGTTGTCTCTGGAGGTGAAAGATATTTTATCTGGGTGTAAAGTTCCCGGCTCACAAAATCACAACAATGGGACGCTTCTCTTTTGTCTTCTGGCCTTTGATATTAGACAGAAGGCAAAGGCCAGCCTGAGTTTTATTACTTTGAATATACAGTCATTTTAACATCACCTTAAATAACTGATGCTTCCTGAATTTTTTAACCTTGTTGGTGGTATACTCCAATCATCTGGCAAGGTGCTCTAGGCACAGGTCTTTCCCTTTGATGTTTGCCTGAAAGGAATATTCTTTTAACAAGGACCCCAGGGAAGCTCAGGGAAAGTGATCTGTTTATATCCTTGATTCTCAAGCCTCTAAGATTGTTGTGGAATTTCTTTAAGAACAGCTCAAATTGTAGCCACTTTTCTGTCTTTTTGATCTCTAATCTCTCATTCTCCCTCTCTTATCTCTAGCATTATTCTCAGAATATGTGGGAAAATTCTCAGTTTGCCATCCTCATTACTAACTAGATTCTTCTGGATGTCGGTTTTACTTTTACTTGCTCCGGCATTATCTAGCACAGGTGGAATGGGTGGGAGTTTTTCATCTGCTTAGAATCCCTAACTTGAGGGAACCATGTCAACCTCTTTCCATGGCAAGTCCCCATCATCCTGGTGGCTCAGATGGGTGGTCCCTCCTCCCCTGAGTCACAACTGCATGATCAGTCTAATCAATCAGAGGACCCCAGCCCCCCGAAGTTGGTTTAGATATGGGCCAAACCAAGACAGGTCAACCAGGATTTTAACCAGAACCTGGGAACATTTGCTGGAAATATAAGGACTCACTTTCCTCTGGGATACAAAGCTGTAAGGATTATGCAAGTTGGGAGTTTGGGGGGCCATTTTCCCCTGATATGGCAACAGCTTGCCCAAGAATGAAGTCAAGAAAATTGGGGGGGGGAGGTGCGGAATTGAGAACTGAAAACATTCCACCACCTTGATCCAGGTGTGCCTGACTCATTACACACGATGAGCCAATACATTCTTATTTTAGGTTGGTTTTTCCTACCCGACAACCACTAAGAATCCAGACCAGAACAGCTGATTCTGCTGGACTGTGATGGGATTTTCTCCTGCACCCAATGACTGGTTCTCGAAGACTTCCCCAATGAAAACAGTATTAAAAACAAGCTGTAACAACCAGCGTATTTGTTCCCAAGGCTCTTCCTAACTCCACGCTTATCTAAAACTATTTCCTCATGGACATGACAGATTCTAAGATGTGCTGTGCCATCACCCATGTCTTTTCCCCCTTCCCTGTTTTCTAGAGTCTGCACGGAAGAGTCAGGAAGGGGAGGGCCAAAGCCTTGTCACTTGGAGAGAAGGTGGATGCCCAGTTTGTCTGGAAACTATGATTTCTCAATCAGTGGGCAGCCACTGAAATAACAGTGAATGCTAATCCTGCATACATTCATTCTGCACATTTGATGCCAATTTACATTTTTAATCCCGTTCCAACAACGTTGTAATTAGTGGAAATTCCTCCAAGATTCTGACAGCAGGTTGACTCACAGTTGAGTCCACAGCAGGTGGACTCAACCAGCCGTCCAGGTGTGGTTGTACTTCCTTGTGTCTTCATAGGCCTCTTGATGGAAAGCTGGAAGAGGCTACACCAGGAGCTATTAACCAGACAGCATTTAAAGCTGGAGGCCCTGCCCTCTTTTCTTTATTCCCTCTTTGAAGACAGTCAACAGCCATTTTAAAGCACATGCGGGTGATAATAACTTAGAGGACTAAGAGGGGCAAATGTGCCGAGAGACGTCTCAAACATCTTCTGCACACTAGTTACGAGAGTGTTGTTTTATGTATTGTTATCACCATTATTATTAGCAGCAGAATCACATTTCAGCATCAGGACCTTTACGTTCACGGCTCTCTCCGCCAGGAACCCTGGGTCCCACATGGCCTCAGGCACACTCCGCCATTCCGTTCAGCTCTTTATTGAAAATGTCACCTCCTTCGGGATGGCAATCCAATGAGACCCCCTCTCCATCACTCTCCATCACCCCTTCCCCTGCTCCGTGCAATTCTGCTCCATCGTATTTATCTCCACCGGACTTAGTGCACGCATACCTCGGAGATGCTGTGGGCTCACTTCCAGACGACCACAATAAAGCAAATATCACAATAAAGCGAGTCACATGAATGTTTTGGTTTCCCAGTGCATATAAAAGTTATGTTTACACTATTCTGCAGTCTATCAAGTGTGCAATAGCATTATGCCTAAAAAAAACAATGTACACACCTCAATTTAAAAATACTTTATTGCTAAAGATGCTGACCATCATCAGAGTCTTCAGCGAGTCAATCTTTTTGCAAGAGTAACATCAAAGATCACCGATCACCCTAATACCTACAATAATAATGAAAACATCTGAAAAATCGTGAGAATTACCAAAATGTGACACAGAAACACGAAGTGAGCAAATGCCATTGGAAAAATGGCGTTGATGGACTCACTTGATGGAGGGTTGCCACAAACCTTTAATTTGTAAAAAAAAAAAAAAAAAAAATGCAATATCTGTGAAATCCAGTAAAGCGAGATATGCCTGTATGTATTTACTTATTTCTGTACTGTCTGTCTCTCTCCATGAGAGAAAGACTGTTTTATGACTTGTACTTTTGGTTGAACTTTTTGTTAAATTACTCTTGTTGACTGTTTTATACATTACAAAACACACACACACAACTTATTTATTGTTACCTAAGTGCCAGGTACTGTTCAAGCACTTTACATGTATTAACTCAATCCTCAAGAAAATCCTGTAAGATGGGTGCCACGATCCTTCCCATTTTCAGATGGAGAAACCAAGGCATAGAAAGGTTCACGAAATTGCCTGAGGTTATGCAACCAGTAAATGTCAGAGCAGGGCTTTGAACCCTTACAAATGTGGCTCCAGAGCTGTGCTCTGAATTGCCTCACCCCATGCAAAGTGATCCTCTAGGGTCTATTATTATTATCTATTATTGTCACTCTTTACCAATGGTGAGACCCGAGCCCACAGAGGTGAGGGCACCGCCCTCAGGTCACGCCGTGAAGAATCTGCGCTCCCCACAGGCCGCCTGGGACCCAATTTCCAGACCAACCTGCTGTACTTTATGTACTTCATTTGCTGCTGCATCAACCCCTTGACACAGTTTCCATCGTCTCCACTTGATAGATGAAGAAATTGAGGCTTAGAGCACTTAAAAGACTGTGTCAAGGTTGCAGAACTAGTAATTGACAAAATAATTTTTAAATAAACTATAAGTCGCACCAAGAAAAGTGAAAGAGCCTTTCATTTATTAAAAAAGATGCTTTTAGGACTTCCCTGGCAGTCCAGTGGTTAGGACTCTGCACTTCCACTGCAGGGGGCGTGGATGCGATCCCGGGTTGGGGAACTAAGATCCTGTGCACCGCGAGGTGCAGCTAAAAAAAAATTTTTTTTTTAATTACTAAAAAAAGATGCTTTTAAGTGTATTAAAACATATGTGTGTGCATGTGTGATGCTTCTAGAGGAAGTCTGGATTGAAGAGCTTCAACATGTCTTTTTTCACACACTGATATCTCTTTACTTTAGCATCACTGGATTTATATTGGATTTACCGCTGCCACGGCTGACACATTTCACCAGTAAGGTAGACGGAGCTTCTCTCTCCTACCCTTGGAGTCCTGGAGCCTCTCGAAGCTAGAGCACTGGGGAATAGCCACCCTCTCCTTTCTCTGATGGGGAAACTGATCCTCAGGGCAGGGAAATGACCGGCCCAAGGTCGTCAGTTAGCGAGCAGTAGAAACCCTTACTGTTAACTAGAGATAACGTACAGTCACAGACTCTCGGAGCAGGAAAGACCCCCAGAGATCATCTAAGCCACCCTTTCACTGTGCCACTGAAAAAGTTAGGCTCTCAGAGGAAATAATATTTCCAGGTTTAGCGACTCAAATCAATGTCTCCTGACATCAAGCTTATTCTTTTTCCCCTAACATGGTACACTTTCCTATCATTATTTTTGCTTCTCCAGACTACAAAACATAAAAGTAGATGGGAAAGATTTATTGTCATTTCACTTCCTAATTCTGTCTTGTTTTAAGACAGTCAAAACACCTCTTTCCCTTATTGTTTGGGATAAGCTTCCTCTAACAAGAATGGGCTTGATTTCCTTTGGTGTTGTAAAGCTCGCCTCCACCTACAGTGCCTGTCTTGTCAGTGCCCTGGAATTAGGGGCTGGAATTCCAGATGGAGCCGGACAAGGAGATGACCATTTCTGGGTCACCCAGCTGCCCAATGCCCTCGGGTGGCTGCAGCAGCGGGAGGGTAACCTAGTTTGCTTAGGAAATACTGCAGCTGTCCCAGTTTATCTGATGCAGTCCTAGAAAAGTCTTGCCATTGTCCTGTTTCTACAGCTCGTGCAGTCAAACCTGGCAAAGCCCCGCTGCCCCTTCAGCCTGATCAGCTGAAACACAAGAGTCCAGAGCCCCAGACTCCACATTCCAGCCTGCCTTGATTTGCCCGTAAGTCTTCAATTCAGCGTTGGGGTGATCCTAGCTTGGATCCAGGGTATCCTGACATGTCAAGGTTGCCATCTGATAATGATGGCACGTTTCTCAGAAACATTTTCAGGGACCTTCAGACCCTATTGGGTGAGGAGCTGGAGAGCCCGTAGCTAGGACTTCGGGGCTTATGCCTGCGTTGGTCAGTCTGCTTGGCCGTGTGGAGCAAAACTGGTGGTAAATGGGGAGGTTTGGGGCGGAACCAGGGGAGTGGGCTACAGCACGTGGGATCAGGGAGATGGGAGACTGGAGTTCCTCGTCTGGCCAGGCTACTGGTTGGCCATGGCACTTTGGGTAACTCCCATCACCTCTCTGAGTTTCAACTTCCTCATCTGTAAGGAACCTCTTGCCTCTACTCCCCCACCTGCCACCCACGGGCATGGATGGATTTCAAGTAAAAAGAGCCCCACCCGCCAGAAAGCTGGACACCTAATCTCCTGGGAGCTCCGTGAGGGCAGAGCTTCTTCAGTCGGTTTTCACTCACTGCATCCCCTGCGCCCAGCACAGGTGGTGCTCAAGCATATTTACTGGATGAACAAATTAATGTGAGTTCTTTCATTTGCTTTTTATGCCAAAGACAACTCAGATAATTTTCCTTCTAAGTGCTGTGTTACAGGGGAAAGGAAGGGTGTCAGAGACAGAAAAGGAATTCTGGAAGTGGATTGGAAAGTCTTCCTTTGTATACAGGCATCAGACTCAACAGCCTACACGTGCCAGTCTGACACACTTACACAAATCTTAGATAAGATGAAAAACCCAGCACCAAAGCTGAGAAGAGCTACAGATGGGTAGGGAAAGATTTCCAAGAGATCTGGGGCCAGAAACTTAGAAATATGGGTCTCTGGGGTTGTCATTTCTGGGAAATAGGAGTGCATCTACTTCTGGGTATACACCTTGAAGTGTCAAGGGCACTCCTCAGTTGTCTTACTTGCAATAGCCTTCTTTGTCTATTTGATGTTCTGAGATCTGAGATCTAGATTTCAGGCAGTGACAAGAGAAATGAAAAATGGGTGCATTGTAGTGTATGTAAATAATATCTCAGTAAAGCTGTTTAAAAACATAGGTGAAGCCCAGGTAAAGCCAGGACTGTGCTTCGGGGAACTAAATCCATGCTGAAGCCCCTGCAGCATAAGGGAAGGAAAGGAAAGATCTAAGGAGAGAGATGTTTGGTGTCTGCAGCACATGACATGCTGGATGGGGGAGAGCAAAGACTACAAGTTCAAGTCCCAGCTCGGCCACTAATGAGTACAATGACCTTGAGAATCCTTTCTAAAGTCTCAGGTTCCTCATTAGTAAAATAAAGGTGGCTGGATGTGATGAGTGCCAGCTTTCTATTATTCTTTGGTTTGGGAATTATTTTAAGACAAGCTAATGAAGTTTAGATAAAATTAGAATTGCGTGAGTTTTAAAGAACTCACCCTGTTCTCAGTGACAGATTAAGGAACAGATTGGAATTCTAAGCTCCTTTGTGAACCTTCTTGATAAAGGACTTGTGAAACACTCACTCCTGTGGGCATAGGGTCAGAAGACTGGTTAACCTGACCTGAAAATATTTTTTCAAAAACGATAATATCAGTGAGTCATTCCTCTCTTCTGGTCTAACTCTTTCTCCCTCAAACCTTCAAATGTTCTGAAAATCTAAAGATAAACCACAACTTTAGTCTCTAAAATAAGCATCCTACTGATACCACCCCCCTGCCCAATTTGCCTTTTAAAAAATGAATGTAATTCCACATTTTTATTAAAAGGCTGAAAATCTTTAGGCAAGATACTTGATGAAAGCATTCTAATAGAAACCCATCATTTTACATTTGAATCAGCCCATTTATAAATACAGTAAATTCTCCCCAAGTGGATCATATATACCAGACTAGTATCTCCAAGAAGAGAATGACTTATTACAAATTAATTTATAAAAGTTGGGTTTTCAATTCTAGTAAAACTAAAAAGGAACTGTATTCCAGTATCTTAAGTCCTGAGTTCCAGTTCTGATATGGCTTGTACTAGACTGCTTTATAATTCTGGGCAAAAATAGAAAAAAATAAAATAAACCCAACTATTTGAAGGTACCAAAGAAAGATGAAAGGCAGGCAGAAATCGAAGGTGATTTGACCTTTGGAAGAAGAAAATCATGTCTGGTGAGATGTATGTTTATACTGCCTTTGAGCTGCTGGAACTTCCCAGCCCGCATAGCAGAAAACGAGTATAATTCAAGCAGGAAGCCAGAGTATCATTGGCCTGAGTCAGAGGACAGAGTTTGGGACTCCCAGAGGTGCTGGAAATTAAAGGGGGGAGACCCCGGAAATAAGGAAGCCACAAAAGGTGGGACCCCTAAAATCTGCATATAAACTCCCCTCAAGTCTTTGCTTGACCCCTGAATGGTGGATGTTCAGACAAGACTGTAAACGAGCCAAAGAGGAAAAGAAGAGCTGCAAAGTTTAAGAGCTGAGTAGACTTCAGCAGCTGCCCATCTCAGGGGAGATCATAGTTAGAGTTCGAATCCTCCTGAGTTAGAGAAACTTGGTAAACATCTCACATTTTTTAAACATAATTCCAGAAAGGCCATGCTTTAGGGGTAAAGACTACATCCTAGGACTAAAGGATGTGCACTTAGTACTAAGGGAAAAACCAAAAGAGACCTGCCTAACAAAGTGTAAAACCAAGCTTCCCCAAGTTCACAATCCACCAGTAATCTAACTAGTTGCTGGAACAAGACACATGACTCTTTAGAAAATGATAATGGAATCCAGAGTCTCTACAATGCATGACCAACAATATCCAGGGTACAATAAACATTTAAAAAAGAAATCACCATACATGCAAAGGATATTTGACCAATATTTAAGAGAAAAATCAGTAAATGGAAGCAAATCCATAAATGACCTGGATTTTGGAATAACGAAAAGAGGACTTTAAAATGTATTAAAGAATCTTCAGGACAAGTTGGATACAATGAGTGAACAGATGGCCAGTTTCAGAAGAGACATGGAAACTGTACAACAAACAAATGTTAAAAAAACCTTAAAAACCATCAAAGGGGAAACAATGATGTATCTTATATAAAAGAACAAAGAGAAGATTACTACTGACTTTACTGAAAAACAATGGAGGCCACAGACAATGGAACAACATCTCTAAAATGCTCAAAGGAAAAAAAAAGTCAACCTAGAATTCTATAAACAATAAAAATGAAGGTGAAAACTTGGAACAATTTAGCCAATATAATAAAATAGTATTGACTTATAATGCAAAGTAGAAAATAAACACCCATAAGTCAATATTGATATAAATAAATGAGAATGGACAAATCTCCCATGCTACTAAAGTAAAAAAATAGTACTTAAAAAAAAGTTTTGCATCTCTAGTCAGACAGAACAATTCTCCAAAAAAGTAAGTAAATAAATAAATACAAAAGACTATTTTCTGTTATATTTTTTAATTGACTGAAGTAAAAATAAAACAATGTAGAATGGAGTTCTGAATATATGTAAAAGTCATGCCACTAATAGACAAAGGATCAGAGTGGTATAAATGAGATTATACTACTGTAAAGATATTACACTATATATGAAGGATATAATACTAGTTCTTGGTAATGGTGGATGCTAAGTTAAAGAGACATACTATTATCCCTAGAGCAACCACACACAAAAAAATTATTTGAAGACATATATCTGAAAAGCCTATAGAAGAAATAGAATCCTTTCAAAGAGCAAAACAACAACAAAAACTTGATTAACCTGAAAAGAGACAGGAAAGGAGGAACAACAACAACAACAACAAACCAGAGGGGCCAGATAGAGAACAATCAGCAAGACAGAAGATTTAAACTTAACTATATAAATAATTACACTAAATATAAGTTGAGTCAACACTGCAATTAAAAGTCAGAGACTGTCAGACTAGCTACAAAGACAAGACCCACCTTATACTGTTTGTGCTGGATGCCATTTAAAGGTAAAATCATAGCTAGATTGAAAGTTAAAGGATGGAGAAAGATCTACCATGCAAAATATCAAATCCCTACCAATCTTCATGGTTACCAACCCAGAACTCATTCTCATTCCCTTTCTCATTTTCCTGCCTGTCCTAAAGAAGCTGGGAAAGCTAAGCATTCACATTCCCAGCCTCACTTGCAGCTAGGAGTGGCCACATTATCTAGTTCTGGGCTACACGATGAAGTACGGAGTGGCAGGTTGGAGGAGGTGGAGAACAGCATTCTAGTTAGAGGGAACAGCTTGTACAAAGGCCCTGTGACAGGGCACATTAAGAAACTAAAAGAAGGTCAGTGTGGTCAGAGCTCAGAAAATAGGACAGGCGTGAAGTATGTGAATCCCAAGAATAAAAATCAAATAATGCAAGTTTCCAGAAAGCAAAAGTCAAGTTTGTTTACAAAGAACGCTTAGTATTATACTTCTCCCCTGCAAAACAAGGTGTGAGCAAACAATGGAGCAATGACTTCAAAGTGTTAAATTCAAATAATCTGAACCTAAATTGAATGCGTTAAGGGAGCAATGTTAAATTTTTTTGCATGATAATGTCATTATGGTTGTTTCCCAGAGTGTCATTATCTTATTACCTTTCAGAAATACATACTAAAATGTTTACTATTTGTGGATGAAATGATATGCTCTTTGGGACTTCCTTCAAAATAATCCAGAGCAGAGTGTAAGTAGAAGAAGTGGGGGCAGGTGAGATAAAACAAGAGAAGCTGGGATACATATACAAAGAGTTCACCATACTATTCTCTATCCATTTGTATATGTTTGAAATTTTCTATCACAAAAAGTAAAAACAAAATTTTTAACTAAAATTAATTAAAACCTAGGGTAGTAAAATAAAGACTTCTTCAGAAATACAAACACTCATAGGTTTACCACCCAAATACTCAATCTATTTTTTACAAGGCAGGGAGATACTACCAAAACAAAAACAAAGGAAGAAAGGAAGATATGCTAGCAAAGAGACCAGTAAAAATAAAGGAAAATCTAAATCATTATTTATATTGTGGTCGCTAAATTTATTCAATTTTTTTTCAAGGATTTCTAAGATGTAAAAACAAACTCTCTCTCTCTCTCTCTCTCTCTATATATATATATATATATATATATGTATATATATGTGTATATATACACACACACATATATATTCTACAAACAAAATGATACAGAAAGGCAGAAAATAAAGAACTGAACAAAAATAAATAATATACTTATTATTAATAAGGAATCAGGACTAGAAATATTATATCAGATAACAGATAATACAGAGCAAAAAAAGGAATACTGGGCTTTGGTAAAAACTACGGACCAAAGAAATAAGAGTAAGCATGACTTTTTCTTTAATAAAAGAAAATATAGTAGAGAGACATTTAAAGCAAAATTTGAAAAAATAAAAGAGTTTGAAAAAACCACTATCACAGTGAAAGATATAACTAATTCATTAGGGTTTTTAAAATATGAGGCAGAAAAAAGCATATTGGATATATACATTATATATAACAAGACTTACAAATATGGATGGCTAGCCAAACAAACATAAAATACATTTTTCCCAAATACCCATAAAGTATTTAGAAAATTCAGTCACTAAGCCACAAAGAAAAGCTCAATCAACCTCTTAAAGTAAAAACCATAAAAGAGGCTTATCCTCAAATCAGAATTATGTATTAACAATGAACAGAATTATGTATTTTGGCCATTAGCAATGGCCAAAACTATATCTGGAATATTTTAAATGCAAACATGAAAACTCTTATCAATAATTTTTGCTGTATAAAAGGAAATTCAGACTAAAAGTACCCTTTCTTTAGGAAATAACTTTTAAAACTATGATATTTTAAAAAATATTAGATGTGGTCAAAGTCTTACTCAGGCAAAGTGATACCTTTAAGTGTATTTGTAAGAAAACAAGAATTAACAACTGAATAAGCCTAAAGAAAAGGATGGAATTAATACAAACTCAAGGGGAAACTAACTGAATAGAAAAAAGGAGACCTGATAAACCCAAACCTACTTTATTGAAAAGCCCGATAAACAAAATGCTCCAAAATCTGGCCTTACATGGAGAGAGAGTAAACCCACACAAATCCATACAGCATCAAGAATGCCAAAGGAAAAAGTAACGAAAGCTACTGTGAAAACTTTACAATTGATTTTTACTACGTTCAACTTTATACCAACAGATTTGAAAAATTAGACAAAATAGACACAATTGGCTCCAGGTATAATAAAAACGAGCCCACCAATAACTGTAGAAGATATTGAACAGACAGCCAAAGAGATAGTTGCCTCAAAATTCACCATGCCCAGATCATTTTATGACCAAGTTCGGAAACTTTTAAATAAGACATAATTTCCTTGTTATTTAAACCCCATCAGGGCAGAGAAAGAGATTAAAATTTTTTTCAGGAATTGTTTGTGTGTAAATGATAAATGCCTTGTAATAAGTACAAGGGAAGTGCCAGACTCTGTTTGGTTTCTCATACCAAAACCCAATACAGATATTAGGAATAATGAAAGTTCTAAACCAATCTTATTTATAAATTTTGATGCAAAAAATCGTAATAAAATATTAGCAAACTAAATCTCAGTGTAATAATATAATAAAGCATCATGGCCAAGGTGAATTTATTCCAGGAATACAGGGAAAGTTCAACAATGTAAAATATAAGTAAGTTATAAAATTTCCAACATTATAAGAAAGAAAAAGCACATGATTGCCAACCTGAGTGCAGAAAAAGTCATTTTTTAAAAATCTGTTTCTAAAAAAGTCATTTTTTGGTAACCTGAAAAGCAAAGGTTTAACTTACTGATGAATCCCAAAAGACATTTCTATACAGACTGCCTATTACCACTGTAATTATTTATCTTTTTAAAGAGGTTATAATCAACGTACTAACGGAAAAAAAGAGGTAAGAGAAACAAATACTGAATTGGAAGAGTTATAACTGTCATTATTTGTACATGATATAATTGTTTACTTACAAAATTTAAAGCAATTAACTGAACCACTATTAAAGTTAGTGAGAAAATTCAATAAAGTGACCAGATAAAAGAAAAGCACACAAAAATAAATAGCTTTCCTATACACTGGCGAGTCAAATGAAAATGAATTGCATCTATTTAATGATAAAAATAATAAAATGCATTGTAATGCCAACTACAAATTGGCATTTTCCATTGCCACTTGCCATCTACCTCTACAAGGATTGAATCAAGTGCTGCTGCAATTGCTGACTTTCAACACCCCCCTGAAAGGAGTTCAGGGTGCAGAGTAGAAATGAGACACTGAGGCTCTGGGAAAAAATGGCAAAACAGGTCTTCAGATAGTTAGATATTTTCAGGAGCTGATTTTATGAGCCCAGTTCTTGTATCTCCTCATATCTAGAAAAGCACTAAAATCCTTCATGGTGATGCCTGTTCCTCGTGACAAGCTGTAACCTGCACGAGACTAGCAGAAACCTTCTGTAAAAAATAAGTGCTTCATTGCATGTACTCCCCCTTCACCAAAATCACATCTATACTGACCTTCCCCCTGCCTCTTTGGAGCAGTTTCTCAGAGCTATCCGAGATCCTGTCTCCTGGGCTATAGTCCTCATTTTGCCCCAAATAAAACTTAACTCTCAACTCTCACATTGTGCAATTTTTTTTTAAGTCGACAGTAATATAAACACAAGAGAACTATCATAACTCTATGATAAAAACTATGAAAACTTTGCTAAAGGAAATAGAAGGAAAGTCTGGATAACTAAGAACATATACCATATTACTAGATAGGAAAGCTTAAGTCATTTAAAATGTTAATTCCCCCCAAATTACAACATGAATTCCATTCAAGCCTAAAATCTCATTCTTTAAAAATAGAACCTGATTCTAAAAGTCATATAGATAAGTGAATGCATACCAACAGCCAGTAGCATTCTGTAAAAGAATATGAGAGGATATTTGTACCTCCAGACATCAAAATGTACTACAGAACCCCAATTTAAAAAGCAGCATGGGGCTTCCCTGGTGGCGCAGTGGTTGAGAGTCCGCCTGCCGATGCAGGGGACACGGGTTCGTGCCCCGGTCCGGGAAGATCCCACATGCCGCAGAGCGGCTAGGCCCGTGAGCCATGGCCGCTGAGCCTGTGCGTCCGGAGCCTGTGCTCCGCAACGGGAGAGGCCACAACAGTGAGAGGCCCGCATAACGCAAAAAAATAAAAAAAAAATAAAAATAAAAAAAATAAAAAAAGCAGCATGGAATGATATAAGGGTACACAGAAAAAATACACACAATAAAAGTTTCCTACTGTATGTATATACCAAAGAAATTACCATTTTAAAATCTATGCCTTTTTCCCAATATAAGTACTGACAGAAAATATGAAAGCATGTTTTACAAAATTGCAAAAGGGAAGATCTTCTTAAATGCAACAAGGAAACTGTGAAGCAATAAAGGAAAAGATCAACAAATCTGACTTCATAAAAATTTAAAACTTTGATACTTTGAATCATGAAATAGGTTATTACCAACTGTGAAAAAAATATTTGCAACATATATAGCAACCAAAGTGTATCTATTATGTAAAAGATAGCTAAAAATCAGTAAGGGAAAAGCAACTGATCAGTTTCCATCTGCAGGGCTGTCAGTTACAGCAGAGCACAGAATGCAATTTGAACAGCGCCTCCTACTGTTGTTCAGCATGATGATCCTGGTCTAGAACATTGTTACTTTTCACCAGGATCAGTACAACAAACAGCCTTTTAACTGGCTCCCAGATTCTTCTCTTGCTTCCCTATAAACCCTTCTCTGTACAGCAGTAAAAGAGATTTTTATATTTTTATTTTCAATAGGATTGCATCAACTCTAAAAACACTTCAGTAGCTGACCACTCATTTAGAATAAAATCCCATCCCTCTCTGTGATCTGCAGGGTCCTTCATGGCCTGTTCCTTCTCTATTTCACCCACTTCATCTCCTTCACCACTACGTGCCGGCTTCTCGGATCTTCTCAACTCTTCCAAGTCTCCCAGGAACTTTGCACACGCTGCTGCTGCGGCTCATCAATGCCACCTCTAACCTCCAACCTTAACTCACACTGTTTGCCTGGCTGGCTCCTTCACACCCTTAGGCCTTGATATAAATGCTACCACCCCAGAGAGCCTTCCCCAAAAGTTCTATCTAAGGAGATACTTCTTTTATGTTCTAGCTTGACTCCCAGGTTGTTAATTTCATAGTTTGTTTTCAACTTGCAATAATTTAATCTGTTCTGTTCCCTAGAAAATAAACTTGGCTAGTGGAGAGAACAGAATCTGCCTTGTTCACTGTTGTATCCCTAGCAGCTGGAGGAATGCATAGTAAAGAGAAGGCGTTCAATTAAAATGTTTTTGAATGAAAAAAGAACAAGGTAAATAATATGAATAGGCAGTTCAGAGAAGAAATAAAAATATTTAACACATGAAAAGAAATGCGAACTAAACAAGAGTAAAATGCAATTTTTAATCTATCAGATTGGAAAAAATAGGAAAATTCTTAGTAGTCAGGGTTATTAAAGTTATAGAGAGAAGGATCACACATTGCATGACTGTAAATTAACCCAATAATTTTGGAGGCGACTTGGCTTTTCCCAGTAGTATGTTGGAACCAGTCTGAACTGCCTTATACCAGCTCACAAGAGTCCCTAGTTAAATATTCAGGACTTTTTGGAGAGCAGTTGCTAGCTTGAAATCTGCCCTGGTGGCAGAGTTTACACTGTGGAAATCAGCAAATGCTCTAAGTCAGTTTCTTTTGTTAGCATGTTTGGTTTTTTTGACAGCCAGTTTTGAGCACACCAATGCCTTTATATATAAAAAGGGAAAATGGGCATAATTTTGATCTACAATTCCTGCAGAAATTATTGTGCAATTGCACAAGGGAAAAAAACTTTAAAAACAGACAATCTAGGGCTTCCCTGGTGGCTCAATGGTTGGGAGTCCGCCTGCCGATGCAGGGGAATGGGTTCGTGCCCCAGTCTGGGAAGATCCCACATGCCACGGAGCGGCTGGGCCCATGAGCCATGGCCGCTGAGCCTGCGCGTCCAGAGCCTGTGCTCTGCAACGGGAGAGGCCACGACAGTGAGAGGCCCGCGTACCGCAAAAAAAAAAAAAAAAAAGAAAACACAACAAACAGGCTATTGCCTAATAAAAGGATCTTCCAACTTTGTTCCCCCTAAAATGAGGTCTTGAAACTTCAATGAAGGCATCATACTTATGCTATTTAAATTATTCTCACAACAGAAAAAAAGAGGTTAAGTATCCTGATGCATTTGACTAGTATCATAGGACAATGGATTTGTAATACACTGTATTAAGATGCCTTTTACTAGGATAGCCATGACTCCAAATCCTGACACTATCACATACTAACAAGAAAACCAGGGACCAAATCCCATATACATATAAATGCAAAGATCCAAAGAAAATACTTTTTAGTTGCCTCTCCACGTAGCAGCCAGAAGGGATCCTTTTTTTTTTAATTTTATTTTTGGCTGTGTTGTGTCTTCATTGCTGTTCATGGGCTTTTCTCTAGTTGTGGCGAGCGGGGGCTACTCTTCGTTGCGGTGCACAGGCTTCTCATTGCAGTAACTTCTCTTGTTGTGGAGCACGGGCTCTAGGTGTGAGGCTCAGTAGTTGTGGCACTCGGGCTCAGTAGTTGTGGCACACAGGCTCAGTAGTTGTGGTGCACGGGCTTAGTTGCTCCACGGCATGAGGGATCTTTCCGGACCAGGGCTCGAACCCATGTTCCCTGCGTTGGCAGGCAGATTCTTAACCACTGTGCCACCAGGGAAGTCCCAGAAGGGATCTTTTTAAAGCATAAATAAGGGCATGTCTCTCCCTTGCTCTTGACCCTCCAAGAGCTTCCCATATTACTTAAGATAAATCCAGAGCCTTTCCCTGGCCCACAAGGCCCTTCATGAAGGGCTCTAGTGACCTCTTTGACCTCATACTCCTCCCCTCTCCCTGCGCTCTAGCCATCCAGAATTCCCTTTTGTTCCCTGAACCCAACTGCAATCCATTCCCAGGCCTCCTCAGGTCAAGGTAAACTTCATCAGGGTACAGACTTTTTGCAAATAGCCTGCATGATGCCCATCACAAATAGACTGCTGGCTGCCCACTACAATCCATTCTCCCCATCTTCCACGGAGGGAGACCTGCAGCCCAACACACAGGTGGGAAGATGCACTCCATTCTCCAGCCTCCCTTGCCGTTAGGTGTGGAATGCACCCATGACCTCACCTAAGGAAGGTGAGAAGACCACCATGTTCCTCTTCTGGTCCAAAGCCTGAAAGACGGTGGACCAGCCTCTTCCCCCTTACTATCTCCTTCCTATACGCTGGACCACTGACACCAGATCCCAGCTTTGGCCATGCAGATGAAGACAGTGGCTCGATATGTCTGTCTGAGTGAACCAATGAATGAATCCCTTTCCCTGACATTTCTGTTCTAGATTTGGAAATGGGGAAAGGAAATCCAAAACCAAGACAAACCACAGGAATCTCTCTGCATGGGAAGAATCACTGAAGAAAAAGAAGCACTGTTTGTAAAGTGAATTCAGGGAGTCATCACGCAAATCCAGGACCGAGCAAATGCTTGCGTGGGGAGCATCCATAGCCCTGATGAAAGTTACTGACAAACCACTCTGTAAATTACTGATGATGCTTTAGAGCACGGCCACTTAACAGAAGCCAGTGATCACTCACAAGGGGGTAAAAGTCTAGCATCAGAAGTTATGACATCAAGGCATCATAGAGGGAGAACCACAACAAAAGCCAAAGATGAGGGACACTAGGGAATGACCCCACCTGGGCACACAGGTGTCCTCCTGCCTTCAAAGAAGAAACACAGCAGAGAGACCACTTATAAATGGGAACCAGGCAGCACAGACACAGGGTCAGGGTGAGAAACAATACAATGACTCAACTCACATCACTGCAGAAAGCAACGTGCAACTGGATCCAACTAGCATCTTATTCACCCTAAAGGATGAAAGCCAGAAATGCACAGTCTCTGCAATCAAATGCTTGCTTTAAGGATGCCCATGTGGATGACTTGGCTTCACCGGCAGTGACCAATCTCTGCAAGTTTAATATCCAGTGAAAGTATGACACGGGTATCCTAAATACTCATTGGTCACGGTGCCATCCGGTCCCACTCTGAAAAGTTGTCTCCTCTTTCCATAACGAACATTCTCTTTACAGCTGTTGCCTGTGATGCAGCCACCAGGCGGGGAGAGGCTCCCCAGTGGATACTTACCAAACAGAACTCCAGTACTGGCTGCAGCCTGAGCCCTGGGCAAAGATTAGCTGTGAGATCGCAGAGTTTCTTTATTAAAGAACAAATCACGCTGGACAAACTTGATTGCTTTTCGGATCAGCTTGTGAAATGAGGGGGCTTAGCAAACACGGGCGCACACAGTGTCTGGGGTGTTTAGTGAGTTATTTAACGAAACACCCTGGAAATTAGACTTGGGAAGCCTAAGATATTTGGCCTTAGGTACGAGGGAAAGGGAGAGAGCACCCACGGTGCCCTTGGGTGTGGAAAGGAGAAAAGCCTGCTTCTGCCATTTTCAGGAAATGTCATTTTGTTGCCTTGGGTGCACATACTGCTGCACTGGGTGCATCTATGAGATGGGAGAAAGTGCTGGGCATAGCAGGAGTCTCTGTGCTTGGGAGTGGAGGGGTCGCGCTGACGGAATTCCAGCAGATCCGCCCCTCTAGCTGTGCCTTTTCCACCCGGCATCTCTGCCCTCTGCGTGGCCATCCATCCTCTTGCACAGGAACTGGGGAAAAGCCACAACGCTGGGTGAAATTCAGGGCAGACAATTCCTCCCTCTGGACTTTAGGTTTCTCCTCTGTAAACCGGAGGTTGGACCAGGCTTTCTGAGAGTTGCTTTAACCCCGCCAGGTCCCATGGTAAAACTTTAGGACCCTGAGCATGTTCTTCCCCCACCCCAAGGTGCTGTCAAGATTAAGATTAATGGCTGTCAGACATCAAACTCTGTGGATTACCTGAAGGCACCAGAAAAAAAAAGTGCCCTTTTTCAAGGACACTCCTTCTATTTGCTCATTGATAATAAAAAATTTTATAGTTATTTTATCTTAAATATTCTCATCTGTTGAAGGAGGAGATGGACTAGGTTTCTAGGGGTCCTCTAACCCTATCTAAGTAACAATTCTGGCCAGTCCATACCCCTCACCCACATTATCTTTCTTTCTTCAGAGTATGTACCATTATGTGAGGTTATACTGAGAATCTGCATATTTATTCAACTCCTCAAGTCAACGTAAATTTCATGAGGGCACAGACGCTTTGCAAATGTCCTACGTGATGGAGACTGCTGGCTGTCCATCACAATCTATTCTCCCCATCTTCCATGGGGGGAGACCTGCAGGCCCACCCTGCAGGGGTGCACGCCATTCCCCAGCCTCCCTTGCCGTTAGGTGTGGCCACTTGCCCATGATCTCACCTAAGGAAGGTGACAAGACGACCATGTGCCACTTCTGGTCTGAAGCCTGAAATATGGTGGACCTGCCTTCTCCACTTGCTCATTCCCTGAGGACCAGAGCACAGAGGGCTGTGACCTGGCTTCGACCACAGAGAAGATGCTCTGTGGATGAGGGAATGGCAGAGCCTCTACCGAGCCCACACTCGGACTGTTACAGAAGAGAGGAAGAAACTTCCATTTTTGGATGCTTTGGGGGTCTGGTAAAGCAGTTGAGCGTGTCATCCCAAGGGGGCTCACCAGCCAATCCCAGCTTGCTGTGCCTAAGTCTGTGAGGTGACCTAGACCTTGCAACCTGTCCCCACGCCAAGGGCTCCCCACCACAACTGCTTTTTGGTTGGGGTTTATTTAGCTTTGTTCTTCCTCTTCCTGTGCATTGCCTACTGATCTTGGAAATTCATTTACACTCCCTGAAATCTTGGTTTCCTCACCTGGATTTCCAGGAGCTCCAGTGGCACCACCAATTAGCACGTGGTACTTATATGAATTCATGGTTAATAGGATGGTACAGAGATTCTTAAAATAGCTAGTTTTACTGAATGCCAGCTGAGTGCTAAGTGCTTGATAAACACTTGCTTACACAATGCAAACCATACACCCCCAGTGAGGGGGATCTTGGGAGTCCTGTTTTCCATAGGAGGAAACTGAGGCACAGAAGATACTCAAGAACTTGCCCAAGGGCACACCCCCAGCAAGTGCTTTGCTTAACCAGGGATGAGATGTGATGTACATGGAAACCCCTCGAAAACCCCATCACTGCTGGCCAAGGTGACGTCTCTTTGAACCACGTAAAATCTGAACAGCAAAGCTGTCCGTGGAAACACGTGGTCTGAGAATGCTCCTGTCTGGCAATGCTACCCAGTTCCCTTTGGTCTTTAACCACCTGGTCACCCTGCAGCCAAGCAGGAAGGATGAGTCTCTTGCTAGTGGCCAAAGGCTGTGACACCAGCTTGGTACTGCCCTCACCCCGACCCCAGCCAGGAACAGGGGCAGCAGGTCCCAGGACCCAAGTTCCCCTGAACTCAGCCCTGAGTGTCCCTGGCAGGTTCCCAGAGTCATCGTGGGTTCTTCTCTCCTTTGCACCACAGGTCACTGGCCTCCTCCCCCACATCGTCACTGCAGCGCAGCCCTGAAGGGCAGGGCTCACTGTGGGAGCTGTGTGCCGGCTTCAGGCCTTACTCTCCTCTTCTGACACCCCCATCTCCCGTCCTCCAGCATCCCCTACTCACTTCCTCTCCAGTCAGTTCAAGATGCCGACCTCATCCATCCCAGCACGTGCAAGCCCCTTGCTTCTGCTGCCGGCTTCCCCCATAGCATCCCAGTGACAGGGATCCCTGTGCATCTGTCGTATCCACCTCGCCAAACCCCAAGGTGGGAGCCTGAGGGGGGCTAACAGCCCTTCCTCTGACTGCAGATGTCAGGATCTAATCCGTATGAGGAAAAGTTGGTCTCGAACCCAAGACCTCGGAGGCCATGCGGCTTTTTCACCAGATCCTCCTCTCTGTCCTCACTGAGCTCACATCTCCTTCTGGTTTCCCTGACGTCACCTGCCTCCCCTCTGCCCTCCCCCCATAGCTTTCATCCAGCTCTGGGCACTTCCATCTCCTGAGGCCCTACCCTGGGGACAGGGCCACGTCTGCAGGGCAAGCTGGGCAAATCCCCACGAGGCCGAAACCCAGAGCGAAGGATGGGGTCCGTCACCAGTTAGGTTTCTGCTGCCCTCTCAGGACCCCATGCCCCCCAGGAAAAAGCAAACTACCTGGGGGGTTGCCAGGGGAGGGTTCCATCCCCAAGGAGGCATCTGATTCCTGAATGCTTCCCAATCTCCTTTCTAGAAACAAGAAGGTCCGAGGATTCATTCATCCGGTTGCTTACAGGGAGCCCTTCCCAGGCCTGCTGGAGGCTTGTGCAGCTTCCTGCCCTCTGCCTCTGCGTCCACTTCCCTCTCCTGGAAACCCGACTGAATGCAACAGACAGATGGGAGAGCTTGTCACCCTAACACTTCTTCCCGTCCCCACTTCTGTCCCCGAGTCTCCGGGGCCCGACCCAGCACGCTCCTCTGAGGGGAGGCCCACCCATGAGCTCTGTATCCACCCTTCAGCTCTGCAGGTGTTTGAGGGGAGAGGAGGGTCTTCTCGAGGAGATGGAAGGTGAACATGGATTTGACCATGACCACCTTTGTCCTCCGAGTCCCAGAGGTGATATCTCCAGGCATGGCCTCTGGGTATGGCCCCTGGGGCTCCCACAGATGGAGTTTTCTGACTACCTCCTGTTGGGATAAGGCACACTCAGACACACACACACACACAATCATACATCGTCACACACAGTAACACACTCACACGCACAAATAACCGCACACATAATTATGTGCACACACAATTACACACACGATTATACACACCCACACAACACACACAATCACACACACACACAATCACACAAGTATGTAGGCAGATCACAGCGCTGTACTGGGATGGGGACTGGCTCACCACCTCAGCCAGATGTCCTTTCCCTGGAGGCCCCCAGACCCATGCTGGAGCCCACCTTGCTGAAAAATGACCGAGTCTCCAGCCTTCAACTAAACTCCAGCAGAGCTTCTGGAAAGTTCCAGTTTCCATCAAGAAACCTCTAAGGTCAAACCTCTCCCTGGATCAATCTCTGCTTCTCCCCTCCCCCGACTGTTTCTATGGCAACCTCCAGCCCCCAGGTACTGCTGCTGCTGCTGAGAGCTCTGACCTCTGGGGGCTGCCTTCTATCTATATAACAGCCGGGTTACGAGCCAGGTATATATTCTCTAGGACCTGCTCTAGGACTCGAGCGTTGCCATGAATGTTGGAAGCCAAACAGGGCTCGGACCAGAGTCCAGATGTTCTGGAGACCATCAACCCCCTCAGGCTAGCACCTCAGCATCTGCTTCTCTCCTTCTCACGCTCTCTCTCTCTCCTTTCAAAAGCACATGCCTGGCAAGGAAACGCTTGCCTGTTCCAGGCACTTCTGTATACAGAGGCAGATGCATAGGTGCCCATGTGGAAAAGTGAACAGAGCAAAGATCTGGGCATCCTGGGATGTGGATTCTGGCCACGGGTCTGCCACTTGCTGGCTGTTGGCCTCTGGGCAAATTCCTCATCTGTAAAATTAGGGGTTTATACTGGATGAGCTTGGGAAGTATCTCCCAGCACGATGTTCTGTGATCTGTTTCACTCTCTGCAACTTCTTAAATTTTGCTGGCAGGAAACTGAGCCTGACAAAAAATGGGAATTCTTCCAGAAAACTCCAACCAGAAATTCTCCTCAGGTTCCGCTCTAGGCCCCCAAAGCCGGGTGCATGCAAAGGGCGGGGACCCCCTACAGCTCACAGCCTTCCCTGTGGGACATCTTTCCTCCAAAATGCCACACCTGCATTGCCATCCTTTCTACATGCGTAACCCTGACCTGGGGACCCACAAGGATGCGTCTAGACTGCAGCAACCTTCAAGGAGGTCGTGAAGGTTAGATGTCCCTCACTAGGAGGCCCCCAGGCCCATGAAGACACAGGGGACTTTTCTGGAAGCCACCCCTGACTGGAGGGAGGCAGGAAGGAGGGGAACCCCAGTGAGAGCAGACTAAGTATGCTCTTAAGAGGAGAAAGGATAATTCACGCCTGGTGTGACCTGAGGGTAGCAAGCCGCCACTGCAGTCCTCTGGCCAGTACCCCTGCAAAGGAGTGAATTAAGGAGATGCTGACTCCCAAGTGCTGCAATTGTTTGGATCAGCACAGTAGGCCGTGGCAAAGCCTGGGGGCTCCCAAAGAAGTGGAAAATTGGAAAGACAAATAAAGGTCAATGTAGCATCCCCTCTTTCTGAGATGGAATTTTCTATCCACCTGAGGAATCTGATGCTCTGCGGAGGATGTGCTTAACGGTCCTCCTGGTGCTTACAGTGCATCCCAGGGATGGACCGTGCAGCATCCATTTCAGAATCCAATGTTTACAGCCCGACCCCAGCACCCACCAGACGTTACAGGCTGCAGAGGAACAAGAGCCCTAGGGAGGGTCCCCCCATCCCATGCATTTTCGGGTCTGATGTGGGGCTCTTAGGAAGAGAACCTGTCACCGGCATGGGGGCTCTGATACCCAGAAACAGGAAGGCCCGAGCTGAGGCTGAGGATGGACTCCAGGAGGCTCTGCTGGGGACTTCCTTTGGCTTCAGGCCTTGCAAATACCCTTTAAAAACGTTTCCCCCGCCTGATACCAAAGGCTGTTTGTTTCCTCTTCTGGATGAACGTGTTGTGATTTTCTCTTTCTTCCTCAGGCAGGGCTCAGCAATTACAGTATGTTCTCGAAGGAGGGGCAGATGGCCTGGGAGGGTGGAGCCCGGTTCTCTCCGTGGCCTCCTCCTCCCTCCCCCGTGGCCCAAACTCTGAAATTACCAACAAACATTTCAGGGAGAGCTGTGATTCTTGGCCAGCAGGTCAGGGACTCAGGATAAGAAGACTGCTTTTCCTACAATCATCTTCTCTTCAGAAGTTGACGTTCACACCCACAGTTGGTGAGTTAACAACAGATGGCCTTTGAACTTGCAGAAAAAGGAATTCTCTCCCAAGAAGGGCTCACAGTCTTGCTACAAGGAACTCTCTAACTGCCACTAGAACCACAGAAGTCTAGGATGTCAGATCCAGATGAGATCAAAGCTGAGAATGGCATAAAGGTTTCACCGTGCTTGAAAATTCAGATCAATTCATGGGCTGCCTGGAAAACAGTGTTGAGAAGGATTCTGAGGATGCATTTGGATTCTGAGGGAGAGAAAGCTGAAGTTAACTGCTGATGCTGTTATCGAAGGAGTGGTGGTTCATGTGCCACGTGTTGGCCCTTCCTGGATCTGCAACAGGATGGTGCCCACGGCCAGGACCACTCTGGTTAGAATCCCATGCCTTGGGCTTGTGTGATAGAATAATAGCCCCAAAGATGGCCACATCCTAATCCCTAACCCTGTGAATATGTCACCTTAGAGGCAAAAGGAACTTTGTGCAGGTGGGATCAAGTTAAGGATCTTGAGTTGAGGAGATTATTCTGGGCTACATGGGTGGTCCAATGTGATCACAATGTCCTCAGAGTGAGAGAGAGAGAAGTCAATGGGATGGCAGAAGCAGAAACTGGAGTGATGCACTTGGAAGAGGGAGGAAGAGGCCACAAACCAAGGAAGGCAGGCAGCCTCTAGAAGCTGGAAAGGGCAAGGAAATGGATTCTCCCCCTAGAGCCTCCAGAAAGAACCAGCTCTGCCAACATTCTGACTTTAACCAATGAAACTTACTTTGGCTTCCTGGCCTCCAGAATTGTAAGAGAATAAATTCAAGTTGTTTAAAGCCACCGAGTCTGTTGTAATTTGTTATAGCAGCAACAGGAAACTGATACAGCATGTTACTTATTCTCCATGTCTCAGACCCCTCTTCAGAAAAATGGGAATAATTATGGTACCCACCTCAGACGGAGCTGTTGGGACAATTAAATGCAATGTAATATATGTAAAGTGCTTAGAAGAGCACCTGGCACTCAGCAATTCTCAGTAAACATCAGCTATGATTATTCTCATCCAACTGCTTTATTTTATAGAGGAGAACATTAAAGTCAAGGAACATGAGGTACAAAAGGTCCCAACAACACAATGAGGTCATTCCTGGTTGGTCTTAACTGAGTAGCTCTCTTATTTACAAGAGGGGACATGAGGCCAGAGAAGATTCAACCCTTCTAGGTCATAGGAGGAGACAGGGTCCAGGACTGAAGCACATTTAGCAGCTGTCTGATTTTCCACCATCCTCAGACAGATCTACAGCGTGTCAACTGCCCTCGAATAGTCGCCTTAGAAGCAGCTGGGCTCCCTCCTCCCCCTCCAACCCAGCAATGGGCTCCGTCCCCCTGAGCTGCCTGCCAGCAGTGAACTTGGCACATGGTTTGCCCACTGGGAGCCATTTGTCAGTGTTATCAGTTCTCACTGAGCCTTCCCCCAGCCATCCAGCCACCCCTAGGCTCCTAACTCAAAGCCAGAATCGGCACCCCAAAATTCACCGTTCAAACACCCCACTGCACCACCTCCTGGCAAGTTATCTGCTCCGGTCTCCCCACTTCACTGGGACGAACCCTACCACTTTCTCCCCAGCCATCACCCACTTCCCGGCATGAATCTCTGCCTGCTACCCCAGCCTGGATTTCATAATCCATCAGGATAAAATCTGCATTTCAAATAGTCTCGGGCCTCTTGCTGCATCTCCTTTCATCACACTCACCTGGACCACTCTAATTCTGACCAAATCTATCTCCTTCTCCATACTTGTCCCCCAAAGCTGACCTTCTCCTGAGACACCTGTGCAGTTGGGTTTACTGGTTTCACTTTAAACTCATGGGCACGGAGCTCCAGGGGACACGCAGCCTTGTCAAGCAACCCCTCTTGGTGAGTTTTCCACTCCCGGAGTAGACTGTACCACCCCTCTGGTTCCAGGCTAGAGGCGGTGTGCATGGGGCTGAGAACGTAGGTGCTGGGGTCAAGTCCCTGCTCTACCCCATCCCAGCTGGGATCTCAGTCAAGTAACCAAAGCTCTCTGGGCTTCAGCTTCTCATCCCTTCTTCCAAAGGCTATGTCAATTAATACACGTAGAGATGTTAGGGCAGAGGCTGGCCCAGAGTAAGGCCTTCACAAATGCACAAATTATTATCCTCCTTTCAAAACTCTCCAGCATTTCAACCTCTCAGCTGATGACCTCCCCTCAAAAGATGGGAACTTCTCAAAAGGACAGACGCACCGCAATGTTCACTGTGGCACTATTTACAATAGCCAAGACGTGGAAGCAGCCTAAATGTCCATTAACAGATGAATGGTTGAAGAAGATGTGGTATATATATATATATATATATATATATATATATATATATATATACATACATACATACATACATACAATGGAATACTACTCAGCCATAAAAAAGAATAAAATAATGCCATCTGCAGCAACATGGAGGGACCTAGAGATTATCATACTAAGTGAAGTAAGTCAGAAAGAAAAAGACAAATACCATATGATATCAGTTATATGTGGAATCTTAAAAAAATGATACAAATGAACTTGTTTACAAAACAGAAACAGATTCACAGACAAAGAAAACCCACCTATGGTTACAAAAGGGGAAAGGTGGGGGGAGGGATAAATTAGGAGTTTGGGATGAACATATATACATTACTATATATAAAATAAACAACAAGGACCTACTGTATAGCCCAGGGAACTATATTCAATTTCTTGTAATAACCCATAATGGAAAAACATCTGAAAAAGAATATATATATATACACATATATATGCGTATAACTGAATCACTTTGCTGTACACCTGAAACTAACACAACATTGTAAATCAACTCTCCTTCAATTAAAAAAAATTTTTAAGAAAAATAAAAAAGGTTGGAACTTTCTTGTCCTCTAGCCACCAGATTCACAAACCCTCCAGCATCACCATCCACTTTCTCTCTTTCTCTTCCTGCTGACACAAAGGAATTGGACGCTCTTTTGCTGAAGGCCAATCCCACCACTTTACCTGGGGATTCTATTCCTATTTGACTGTAACCAAGACTGCTGGGTAATCTAGTCTTTGATAGAGGCAGACCTCTGATAGCTGCCCCTTCCATCTTCTACAGTAAGAGAAACTTAAATTTTCAGCTGACTACTTGGATACCAAGAAAAAATACTATACTTCCCAGTTTCCTTTGTAACTAGGCAGGGACTTGTGACCAAGTTCTGGCTAATGTGACATGAGGGCAAATGATGTGGGCAACCTCTGGGCTGCAACTGGCTCCTTTACCATCCCTGTTTCCATCCTGATGCTTGGAATGTCGATGGAGTGATGGGGTAATCTGGATCCTGAGAACAAAGATGGCAGAACAAGAGAGTCAAGGAGCTGGCTCCTGGGGCTTCCCTGGTGCGCAGTGGTTGAGAGTCCGCCTGCTGATGCAGGGGACACGGGTTCGTGCCCTGGTCCGGGAAGATCCCACATGCCGCGGAGCGGCTGGGCCCATGAGCCATGGCTGCCGAGCCTGTGCGTCCGGAGCCTGTGCTCCGCAATGGGAGAGACCACAACAGTGAGAGGCCCACGTACCGCAAAAAAAAAAAAAAGGAGCTGGCTCCTTGAACAATCTGTGCAACAGAACCATCATTCTAGCCTGAGAGCTTATTTTGGGGTATTTGAAAGGATCAAACATTCCATCTTATTTAAGCTACTATCATTCAAAGTCTGACATATTCTAATTAATACTCTCAACTTCTCCTGGATTTCACTCATCTATTGGTCCTTTCTCCACCTTCAATCTCCCATTTTCTGATGGATGGAGCATGCTGGCATCCGTACATGCTCTGGTATCTTCCATCTGCACAAGACTCATTCTTCCAGTCTTTTTTATCAATGGTTGCTCAGCAGTTAGTTGTGATTTTGGTGTGCTCATGAGAGGAGGTGAGCTCAAGGTCCTATTACTCTGCCATCTTGTCCCCGCCTCAAGAGAAGACTCATTCTTGACTCGGCATCCCCTCCAACACCATGTCTTCAATCTCCTTCCAAGGAAAGCTTCCTGAACTATCTATCATCTATATAGTTTCCACTTCCCCTCATCCACCACGTCCAGCCAATCAACCCAACTTGGCTTGAGTCTCTACAGTCTCACTGAGATTACTCTTTCCGAAGATGCCCGTGACTTCCAAGTTATAGGCCAATGGGTGTCTTTCTGTTCTCATCTTACTTGACTTTTCCATGGCTCTGGACAGGGCGGAGACACTCTCCTCTCTAGCCTCCAGAAGACCAAACTCTCTGGCTTTTCTTTCTGCCTCCTTTACGTGATTCTGTCCACGATGCTTTCTTTCTAACCAGCCTTGAAGTGTTGAGTGCCTCAGTGCTTAGCTGTCAGCCCTCTTCTGTACTGGCTCAACATTCTCTTCCTAGAAGACTCTACCCCATCACTCCCATTACTCCACAGATGCAGATAACTCACACTTATATTTCAACGCAGGCTGCTCTGAGCACCACAGGCACTGACCATACTGCATACAGGACAGCTCCATTGGAATGTTTCAAATAGAGCACATCCGAAATGATCTCAGTGTAAATGCTATCTCCTGAGACGGGCTGTTATGGGCTGAATTTTGTCCCCCCCCCCAATAAATTCATATGTTGAAACCCTAACACCCTGTACCTAAGAATGTGACTGTATTGGGAGACAGGGTCATTAAAGACAAGTTAAAATGAGGTCCTAAGGGTGGGCCCTCATCCAATATGACTGGTATCCTTATAAGAGGAAATTTATAGACATCAGACAAGCATGCACACAGAGGGAAGGCCAGGTGAAGACAGAGGGAAGGCCAGGTGAAGGCACAGGGAGAAAATGACCATCTGTAAGCCAAGGAGAAAAGCCTCAGAGGAAACCAACCCAGCTGACACCTTGATCTTGGACTTCCAGCCGCAAGAACTGTGAGAAAATTAACTTCTGTTGTTTAAACTACCTGGTCTGTGCCATTTTGTTATGGCAGTCCTAGCAAACTCATATGGAGGCGTTCCCTGGGCATCCAGCCTAAGAAGCTACTAGTAACTTTCTACCATATAATTTTACTCTAATTATGTGCACAGGTATCACTCTGATCACTTCCCTGTTTGCGTATTTATTCTCTCTCCTCATTAAACTGTAACTCTGTAAGAGCAGGGCTCTGGTCACCACTGACTTGCATTGCCTACTACAGCGCACAGCACACGGAAGTCCCTTAATAAATGTCTACTGGATGAATGAATACATGACTTCACACTCTCATTTATTCTAAATAAAGCTGAAGAAGGAAGAGGAAGGGAGGAAGTGAGGGGGAGGCACCAGGAGAATAAAAATAAGCTGGATATCTTCCAAAGCACTGGAGAATAAAAGAGGCAAAAATAGGGAAAGAATTGAAGAGGAACAGTGAGGATGGATTCTTAAAAATGGAAAGCAAACAAATGAAATTTAAAAATACAAGAACTAAGTATACTGGTTATCAAATGAATGCACATAGGCTTAACACCTCTGTTATAACAAAAAGCTTCTCACACAGAAACACGAAACAAAATCTTAAGATAAACTGCGTAAGAGAGATGTACCTAAAATAAAATCATATGAAAAGATTAAAAGGGATGAGCAAAGACATATAAGGAAAATGCAAACAAGCAAGGAGTCAGGGCTGGCAACAGCAATGTTATAGAGGGTGGCATTCAAGGCAAAGAGCGTCAGAGATAAGATAGGGTATAACCCGCTGTCAATACATAAGTCCAATGAACCCTTATGTATCCAACATAAAATATATATTTTTAAATATGTATATATTTAAAATATTATAAGTATAGGTTAAACTATAGGAAATTGCCAATATTTAATTGTCCTAACCTATTAAAACCAGAAATTTCACATAATACAAGAAGAAATAAAACACAATCACAGTAGAAGTTAACATATCTCTACCCACTTTGATCAAGTGACTAGAAATAAGTAAGAATAGATTTTAATAACATGATTAATAGATGTTAATTATATATTAATTCTGCACTGTAAACAGATATTCTTTTAAATGCCCACATAATAGTAATGAAAATTGATCACATCATACACCACACACACAAAAAAGTTGAAAATTGGGAATAATATTGGTCATACATTCTATCTAAAATGCAATAAAATTAAGTATTAACAAAATATGAACAAACAAAAAGGCAAACAAATTGAAATTTAAGAAGTAAAGTCTTTTCAAATTCTTAATCTTTAAAGTCTTAAAGATTAAGTCGTTGGTAAAAGTAATCTTTGAGTAAAAGTATAATTCAAAACAGTAACCACAGATATTTAGAACATACCAGTAGGAAAAATATTACATATAAAAACTTTGGGGATTCACTTATAAAAGAATCTACCCTTACAGAAGAACTTACAGCTTTAAGTTCTCTTAGATTTAAGGGGAAACAAAAAAATTTAAAGGACTAGGAAGTCACCTCTAATACGTGCAATAACTTCTTCCATGAAACAACTAATTAAATCTCCGGCAACCCCAGTCAGAAGCGAGGGCACAAGTGTCCAGTGATATAAAAGAGAAAAGGTATACAACTGCTTATCCAGAAGAGCTATTTTTAACTAATAAAAGGCTGTCTGCAGCTCTATGCCAATAAACTTAACAAAATCAGAATGATTTTCTTTGAAAGTACAAATTGCCAATAGTAATTCAGAACAAGTAGGAAAACTAAGAGTTGCAATAATCATGAAAGAAAATAAAAATATTGTTTAAAATATATATAGATTTAATTAAAATTTGTATTTATTAAATGTAAGTATATGTGTGTGTATATTTTTTTAAGGTTCTTGCCCAGGGTAATTTCACAGGTAAGTTCCTTCAAACTTTCCCAGAACAGAATGTATGGGGGGGGGGGGCGGGGAGGAAGGATGGAAAGAAAAGGTCCCAATTCAAAGCTAGTATAATCTTGATCTCAAACCTGAACAAAGATACCTCTGAAAAATAATGACAGTTTAACTCATGAAATTAGATGCATATACTCTAAATAAAGTATTAGAAACCAGAATCCATAAACAACAAGGACCTACTGTATAGCACAGGGAACTACATTCACTATCTTATAATAACCTATAATGAAAAAGAAGAAAAAGAATACATATATGTGTGTGTATATATATTTTATATAAATAACTGAATCACTTTGCTGTACATCTGAAACATTGTAAGTCAACTATACTTCAATAAAAAATAAAAATAAACTAAAAAATATAAAAAAAGGAAACTAGAATCCAGCATTATTTTAAATGGATAACATACTTTTGACTAAGTTGGTTTTATATGCTAAGAACGAAGAATATATCAACAATATATCATCATATTAATAAATTAGAGAAAAATATAAGTAATTATTTAAATAAATGCCCCCAAAAGGCAATAGGTAAAATTCAACATCCATTCTTAATTTTAAAATCTCAATGAAAGGAAATTAAGATGTACCTCTTTTCATGGTAAAAATATAATAATAACAAAAACACTTGTTATATGTTTACTATTTGAAATGTTCTATGTTAAATGTTTTACAATATTTTTTAAAAATCTTCAGTTGAGCTCAATTACAAACCAATAGCCACCATCAAGCAGAAATTAACCATGAGCAGAGCCATTTCCACTCAAGTTAGAAGTGAAACACTGATGCCAGCTACCTTTGTTATCATTTAGTCTTATTTGTGCTAGCCAGTGCAATTACACAAGAAATAGAAATAAAAGGTAAGAATATTTAAAAGAAAGAGTCAAAAAAACAGATGATATGAATATAGATCTAGAAAATCCAAGAAAATCAACTGGGAAAAAACCTCACTGAAACTAATAAGAAATTTCAGTAAGGTTGACAATTACAGAATAAATGTATGGTATTTATTCTGTAATTTCTACCAGCAATAATTAGTTGGAGGGTCAGGGAGAAAAAGAGAGAAGAGAAGGAGAGAAGAAAAAGTAATCCAGGACTTCCCTGGTGGTGCAGTGGTTAAGACTCTGCCTGCCAATGCAGGGGACATGGGTTTAAGCCCTGGTCCGGGAAGATCCCACATGCTGCGGAGCAACTAAGCCCACATGTCACAACTACTGAGCCTGTGCTCTAGAGCCCACGAGCCACAACTACTGAGCCCGCGTGCCACAACTACTGAAGCCCGTGCACCTAGAGCCCGTGCTCCGTAACAAGAGAAGACACGGCAATGAGAAGCCCGCACACCACAATGAAGAGTAGCCCCCGCTCGCCACAACTAGAGAAAGCCTGTTCATAGCAACGAAGACCCAACACAGTCAAAAAAAAAAAAAAAAAAGTAATCCTATTCACAATTATGGAAAATTATATAAAATATGTAGTCTCTTAAAAGAAGTGTGGGGAATGCAGATGAATATAACTTAATGTTTCCTGAAGGACATAAAATGCTTGTTCTTGGACAGGAATTCTTGGTATTATAATACAAATTAATCTTTAAAAATCTATTATAAAAATGCAGTCAAAAATAGAAACTAGCTCTATTGTATTTATATTTTGACAAAATAATTCTAACATTTATACAGAAGAATAAATATAAAACTGCAAGAATAATTAGACAGTTTCCTGTACTCCTCATGGATTGTGTAAACGAGTATTATGAACTAGGAGGAAATTTGGCATTTTAGAATAAAAGTCTTTAAAAATCTATACAGCCTTTGACTCAGCAATGCCACTTTTAGCAATTTATCCTAAGAAAATAATTAGAAAGTTACAGAAAAATTGTTGTCAAAGTTATTCACTGCAGCATTATTTGTAATAGTGAAAAACAAGAGTCCTATCTTCTAAGGTCAACACCAGGGTACTAGGTGGATAAATGATGCTGCAGCTCTATGAAAAGGGCCTATGCAGCTACAAAAGGAGATTTCATAACTGGCTGGGTGTTTGGTGATATTAAGGAAGTCCTGTTAATTTCTTTAAGTGAGGCAATGGTATTGCGGATGTGCGTGTTTTTTCAGAGTCCTTTTCTTCTAGAGACAGTCTTAAATATTCACAGATGAAATAATGTTATACCTGGAATTTGCTTCATAATAATCTGAATAACAGTGGTTTCGTGTGTGTGTGTGTGCGTGTGTTGGGTGGTGGGTAGTGGAGAAACCATGGATGAATGGGACTGGCAGTGAGTTGACAATTTTTAGAGCTGGGTGACGGTACATGGGGGTATATACTGCTCTCTGTACAGTCAGGCGTCTGTATCTGCAGGTTCGGCATCTGTTGATTCAATCAACCGTGGATTGAAAGAATTTTTTTTTAATTTCCAGAAAGTTCCAGAAAGCAAAACTGGAATTTTCCATGTGCAGGCGACTATTTATATAGCATTTACATTTTTTTTTTTTTTTTTTTTTTTTGTGGTACGCGGGCCTCTCACCGCCGTGGCCTCTCCCGCTGCGGAGCACAGGCTCCGGAAGTGCAGGCTCAGCGGCCATGGCTCACGGGCCGAGCCGCTCCGCGGCATGTGGGATCCTCCCGGACCGGGGCACAAACCCGTGTCCCCTGCATCGGCAGGCGGACTCTCAACCACTGCGCCACCAGGGAAGCCCAGCATTTACATTTTATTAGGTATTATAAGTAATGTAGAGATGATTTAAAGTGTACAAGAGGGGACTTGCCTGGTGGCACAGTGGTTAAGAATCCACCTGCCAATGCAAGGGACACAGGTTCAAGCCCTGGTCCGGCAAGATCCCACATGCCGCGGAGCAACTAAGCCCGTGCACCGCAACTACTGAGTCTGTGCTCTAGAGCCTGCAAGCCACAACTACTGAGCCCACGTGCCACAACCACTGAAGCCTGTGCGCCTAGAGCCCATGCTCCACAACAAGAGGAGCCACCACAGTGAGAAGCCCGCGCACTGCCAACGAAGAGTAGCCCCCGCTTGCCGCAACTAGAGAAAACCCGCATACAACAATGAAGACCCGCCGCAGCCAAAAATAAAATAAATAAATAAATAAAAATACTTTTAAAAAAATGAAGTGAACAAGAGGATGTGCATAGGTTATATGTAAATAGTACACTATTTTCTAAAAGGGACTTGAGCATCCTCGGATTTTGGTCTCTGTAGGGGTCCTAGAACCAATCACCAGTGGGTATGAGGGATGACTATACATTTACATATGTTTGAAATTTTCCACAGCAAAAGAAAAGCTGTTAAAAAAGATGCTCTACATGTGTACTTATTAATATGTAAAGATGTTTATGATATATGGTGAAGTAAAAAGAACAGGTTTTAAAACACTCTGTTGAGTTTCATTTTTAAAATTCAGATATATATGCAAATAAAGACCAAAATGTAAATCACTGACTATGAGTAACATTATTTTTCCTTTTATTCACTGCATTTTCACATTTTTCTGTAATGAAAATGTTTTACTCAAGTAATAGAAACTATTAAAGTAAAAGAAAAGGGGAAAAATGCAACAGAAGCCATATCCACCAAGAGAACAGGATAGTCATGTCTCGTAGCTGAGATGATTCCTTTCTCATGTCCATAAACGTAAGCGAAAATATTTACACTAGGCATTCAGGATATCATCTCTTCTTTTCCATCATTCCAATAAACACCTTGAAATTCTTTCTCTCGAATCCTGCTTCCAACGTAGGTGCCGTGTTCTACATCTGAGAGGTTCCCAATTCATGTCATTTAAGTAAACGAATCATAAAATTCTGGACATAATGTCCTGAGGTCCTACGGGATTTGAATGGACATTTCACCTAATGAAAGAGCCTGTTCCTAGACTGGATTCTGGTTACTTTGAAGAGAAACTGATGCTAGTCCTCACTTTCATGGAGGAAAATCCTTCTCAGCCTCACCAGTGATATTTCTTTCCCACGGACAGATATGATTTTCCTTGCATACATTCTAGCAACATCCAGACACATGATTTTGAGACTCTGATAAAGGGCAGGATGATGGGAGTGCTAACTAGAGGTACAAGCCAAAAGCTATCGAGGAGTGGGAGGGGATAATCTGGATGTGGATAAAGGGAGGAGGTGTATCCTAGAGGGCTTACCAGAGGAAGTGACATTTCAAGTAAGGCTTAGGGGATGACAAGGATTCCACAGGTGGGTAAGTGGGAGAAGGGACTTCCTAGCACAGAGAATAGCAAAAACAAAGGCACAGATTTGTGTAAGCTCAGGACGCAGGGATGTGTGACCTTTTGTACCGGCTCCTGAATCTTCAGTAGAAAAGGATGCACACATGTGCCCTTGTCCCCTTGTCAGTGACAAGGCTTGGTCTGTGGGGTGGGCAGGTGGTGAGGGGCATGGTGGGAGGTGACCACCAGGGACCTGAACCTCCCTTGTTTGAGGCACATTTGTTCCCGCTGAGGCCGTGTGTGGCACAGCTCAAGTTCAAGGATGCATCTCCCAGCTGGGACCTCACCTCAACCTGACAAAGAGATACACGGTCACGGTGTACCACCCGCCCTCTCACTCTGACTGTTGTCATTGCAGCCGCTAGCTTCCACAAAGTGCCAAAGGGCCACTTCCCAGCCACCCTCATCTCCATCTTGGCCACAATTTTTTTTAATAGTAAAGATAGACCCACGCAAGCCTGGGCACATGGACTGCACGCACCCCGCAAAGGAAAGGGAGCTTCCTGGCCCATCGGCGCATTGCTCTGATAAGCTCTCATTAAATATGTATTTATCAAACTGAATTAGTTCCCCAATGAAAGGCCCCTGAGCTGCCAGTTGGATTTATTTTTTAAAAGGCATCATTATTTCAAACAAAGAAATGATCTCCCTCTGTCCTTAGGATACACGCTTTCCCAACTGCAATGGAAGAACTGCTCTTCTCAGGGCACAGATAGAGGGTGGTGGGGCACGTAAAGCACCACATCCTTATCCCCCCAGAGTGTCACTTGCAAGGCTGAAGAGAAGGGAGGAAACGACAGCAACTCATGCAAACATCACGCTGTGCCTCCCAGCCTCAGGATGAGGAGTCTAGCCCCATCTGTCTGACACACCAAACGGCATGTGCAAACCTCATCCCAGCGCAGACTTCCAGCAACGCGTCTGAAGCTCCTCAGATCAAACTGTAATGAGCAGATGCACCAACCGCAGCGCCTCATCTGTGAAGATTTACTGCTAAGGTGCCTGTAGGTATGTGAGTGTGTGTGTATCAGTGAAACCTGAAACTTGGGGAGTACTTTCCAGGATATTTTTCCTTGCTAATTTTATGTCGTGAAAATGCCACATGTGTTTGCAAAACGGCACCAAGTTCGGTGTCCTGAGCTGAGTGGTAAGCCATCGGGCCAGAAGGGTCTTCCTGGGGTAGCATCTGCTCAGAGCCACGCCAACTCCGGTTAGGAGAAACAGGGGTGGAGGAGTGGGATGGAGCCCCAGATGAGGAGGACCAGGGCTGAACATATCACTAAACTTCTGAGGTCTCAGTTTCCTCTCTTGAAGGATGGAGGTGATATTCTATCTCATGACCATTGTCGAGTTTAAATGGGACCAAGGTGGTGAAAATGTGAAGCGCTATAGAAGTATAATACTGCATTAATGAAGTCATTAAAAAAAACAGAATGAATTCCAAGGGATGTCAATTATTTTATTATAGAGAGATTTGTTAAAGTGAGCACAGAACCAGAAGCCACTCCTCAATGAGGAAGTCCTTTCTGAGCCTGTAAGAAGAAGGAAGAAAGCATACCCAAAAGACAGGGCAAACACTGGGAGTTATCCACTCAAGAGTCAATTTGTCTCTCTTCTTCCTTGTAACAAAACACACATTATTTAGGGCAGCAATATGTCCAGCTAAATAAAGATCATTGGCATTGCCCTTTCCCATTCCTGGAATGTAAATATAAAGCCTGGAGCTATGGCAGCCATCCTGCAGTCACGAGGTCATAAGCACAAAGTGAAGAGAAAAGGTGGAAAGGAAAATACGAGAAAAGTCTGGTTCTCAGGAGGCACTGCTGAGCAGCTGAACCAACTCCGGAAATGGCCTACCTTTGGACTTCTGACTAAGAAAGAAAATCAGCCTTTATTTGTTTCAGCCACAGTTGATCAGTTTTCTGTTACTTGAAGTTGAACATAATCCCAAACAATACAAATCACTTCCCCCACTCTTTACACTAGGTAAGGGTGTGTGTGTGTGTGTGTGTGTGTGTGTGTGTGTGTGTGTGTGTGTGTGTGTGTGTGTGTGTGTGTGTGTGTGTGTGTGTGTGTGTGTGTGTGTGTGTGTGTGTGTGTGTGTGTGTGTGTGTGTGTGTGTGTGTGTGTGTGTGTTGTTTTGAGGTGATGATATGGGAGTCACAGTTTTCTAATGGAAGATTTTCTGTGCAGAAGTACAAGAATTTCTGAGTGAGGAAAGCTTAGGAGAACTAACGAAGAAGTGGGGAACAATTGCCCGCCAAAAAACCCATCAAGCCTAAAGTGCAAACCTCACATAAAGCTCAGGCTAAAGAATTCCATAGATTATTTTCCACTATCCTTCCCTAAGAGCAATAGAAACGTGAGATAAGTCCTCCCACAGTGAAGGACAAAATTGGAAATTCCTTATTAGCCACTAGAGTTTTATACTATTAAGATCCAAAACTGCACCCTACTGCCGTTATATGCCCCTCCCCTATTCCAACAGAGTATAGGTGTTGAGTACCTGCATTATTAACATGGTATTTTTGCATGTAATGAATAGTTTGAGTTCTTCAAGCATGGTGCTAGGGTTATGTGCTTTGTGCAGTACCTGCTGACACCATTTGAAAGTGACTAGCTTGTTTTCCTTAATTCAGATTCCAAAGAACAGAAAAAAAAAGCACGTGCCTGAGTTTATCCAGCATGAGGCTTCAGACCTACTTAATTTTAATTCTGTAGTAGACAAACGAGTGGCTAAGCTGTAATCGGGGCAGAATGGAGAAGAAGAAAGAAAAACAGACCTTGAATCAGAGGACCTGAGTTCAAGTTTGGGTTTTAATACCTATAGGCTGTGTGATGATGGACACATTAATTAATAAACCTTCTGAATCTCTGGACAGAATCACCTGTTAAATGAAAAGAATTATTTCTTCCTCAAAAGACGCAAGGGATGATGAACTGATATATGTATACATAAAACTATATATACATACATATATATTTGCTTTTGTAGAGTGCTACCTGAATGCAATGAATTTTTATTACATATATTGTGTAAAAGGACAGTAAGTGACGGTTAATTTTTTTTTTTTTTTACGGCATGTGGGATCTTAGTTCCCTTACCACGGATGGAACCCATGCTCCCTGTATTGGAAACGTGAAGTCTTAATCACTGGACCACCAGGGAAGTCCCATAACGGTTAATATTTTTGTGTGGACACCTTACAGAGTTCAATACCCCTGAGAAGTAGAAAGTTTTATCAGATGAAAAATCTGAAGATTTGGTTGTGAAAAACACCCAGGATCTTCTGCTTCAAGTTCAATGATTTTTGCACTCCACTAGATCAATTAAACTGTCCTGGAACAAATCATATACAAACAGCAGGACTGCTTTTTAATGAAAAGCTGTGTTGAGCTCTCCAATCTACAAACCTGAATGTGGAATGTGGCTTTGGGGGAAATCAGAGAGAATGCCGCCACCTAAACTCCAGTTTGCAGACTCGGGGAGTCTGAGTGAGGTGTCATCTCCTTGCACCTGGGGCTTGTCAGGTGTCGCCTCAGCTTGGGGGGTGGCTGGGGAGATGCCCATCCATTTATGTCTTTAGGTTACCATGGTGAATATGCGGTGTGATAGGAAATAAACAAGAATATGTTTAGTGCAAACCATTTGCCCTCTTGTCCCTTCCTCCCTTCTACTTTCTACCTCAATGAGCCGAGAATGCCAAAGAACGAGACAGCGTAAGTTGATTTACAGTCATGACGGGGGAGACCTGCAGAGGCCAGTGGGCTGAGTTTGGGGGAGTTTTGTGAGAAAGGAGAGTGTTTGGGGAAGCAGCTTCTGACAATACATAAGGCATTGAGAGTGAGGAAGATGAAAAAAAGTTTTTAAATTTTTAAAATTATTTTAATTTCTAAAATTTGTTGTACACCACAAACGTTTCATAGATCCCTTTGTTTTTTTCCTTCCAAAATACCAGGTAAAGATTCAAATTGCTTTTTAATTATGTTTGGGTATTGACTGTTGCTTCTTCGAATATAACACCATGCCAAGACAGCTGGCCGGTCACCTTGGCTTTTTATGAGTTATACTTTGAGGATGTCCTGGGATCAGAGACTTCAGCAAAGTTTTAAAGCATTTTTTAGTCATGCTTGGTTGTTTCCAAAAGAAATAATCGCCTTGTATCTATTAAAGAAATTGAACTTTTAAAGTCTTCCTGTAAAAAATAAATAAAACTCCAGGCTCAGATGACCTCACAAGTGAATTCTACAAAAATTCTTCCACAAAATTCAAGGAGGGAAAACTTCTTAATACATTCTATGAGATGAGAATTAACACTGATACCAAACCAAAATGACAAGAAAATAAAACTACAGATCAGTATCTTTCATGAAAAATGACACAAAAGGTTCTTAACCAAATTTTAGCAAATCAAATCCAATAATACATAAAAATGATAAGAAATCATGACCAAGTAGGATTTATGCCGGGAATGCAAGGTTTTTTGAACATCTGAAAAACCATCAATTTAATTCACCATATTAACAGACTAAAGAGAAAAGCTGTATGATCTTTTCAACAGATACAGAAAAAGATAAAGAAATAAACACAATCCAGTTTCCATTCCTGATAAAACCTCTCCACAAACTAGCAACAAAAGGAAACTTTCTCAACTTGATAAAGGGCATCTCTGAAAAATGCAGCATGCACATCACATTGAAGAAGGCTGAATGTTTTCTCCTTATGACCAGGAACAAAGTTTCACCACTCTGATTCAAAACTGTGAAGAAGGTCCTAGCCAGTGCAATAAGGCAATAAAAGAAATAAAATGCATGCAGTAAAAAAGGAAGAAGTAAAACTACCTTTATTGCAGATCATATAATTGCCTATGTAGAAAATACTAAAAGACTCTATGAAAAAGCTAATAAAACTAACAGGGGAATTTGCAAGCCTGCAGGATACAAGGTCATTATATAAAAATCAATTGTATTTTATAATAGGCACAAATAATCAAAAATTGAAATGGTGAGTTGTTTTAGAATGTGAGTATAAATGTGAATGCAGACACCACTATCAGTATGGTGTTCCCTTCAGGCATTCCCCTTGAACAAATCCTGGCATTCAAGGTCTCCACATTCTGTTTCCAACACCCTTCTCTAACCTGCTCTCTTACTATTCATTCCCCCACCCCACCATGAGCATGGCAGGCCTAATCTCTGTCCCATGAAGCCCACACTTTTCACCCTGATGGTTTTTCTTAATCCACCCCATTCCTACTGTGGCCAATCCCTCCCCAGACTTCTGACCATCCAAGCCTTATCTACCTTTCAAGGACATATTCAATATCCAACGCCTTCATGCTGCCTCCTTAGACCATTTCAGTCTTTGGTACAAGTGCCTGGTGTGCAGTAGGTATGCACCAAAGCCTAACAGAACGAATGAACTTGTAGCCTGCTCCTGTTTCTATGAACACCCATACCCGACTCACATGTACTCCTTGACTCACACTGTTTCATATGCTGTATTTCAATCTCCCGCTCCACAGACCTAAGGGCAGCACCTTATTCCTAAGGACGGTAAGTGAACATTTCTTTAATCATAGTTTTGTGCAGATTTTTCACTCTCGTACTGCTATGTAACTCTTCTCTGGTACATACACATCTTATTTACTCAGACTGTAAATTCTCCCCGGGCGTAGAACCCCATCATTTGATCCACAATGCCTGGACTTGAGTCAGGACTCAATTAATAATACGAATAAGTAGATTAATGAATCTCAATATATTTGGAATACATTTCCATCATAGCAATCATATACCCCAGAGGAAGTTTCAAAAAAAAAAGAGCTGCAAGGTGCTTGAGCAAACCTTCATGCAGCAACAACATAAAGAGAAATGCTACCAAGGCCGGTTTCTTCAGTGGCTCCTATTTAAGAATGTTTATATAGGAAAACATCTCGCTCCTTCTTAGAGAACAAGGCTCAGTGTGCTCACCCAGCCCTTCTGACTCACGTGAGCCCACAGTCCGGAGGCTACGGGCCAGCCTCAGCCAAACCTTCACGGCTCTGAAGGTCACCGTGAGCTTCCTTTACAGGAAAATCTAAGGAGCCAGGTGTTTGCCCAGCAGCCCTGAGAGCGTGAGCCTGCTCATGAACGCTGAAAATACAGGCCACTGCCCTAGCCCTGTCTCTTTCTCTCGGTTCTCTGCTGTTCTTGGTCTCATGACCTTAGGGCTATGAATGAAAACTACTACGACGGCTGGAAACGATGCTCGCCCAGGAGGGCTGGGGAAGCCTGTCTTTACGAGCTCTTGGAACCACTCCTGGCACTGCAGGGTCACATCCAAGCTGTGTGACCTTGAGCAAGTCAGTCAGCCTTTCTGAACTTCAATCCTGTCATCTGCAGGTGACAATAAGCATATTAATGACTTCAAAGGATTCCTATCCTGCTGCCTCTTAGGAAAGTGGGTTCACAGGGCCCAAAGGAAACCACAGAGTCGCCTGTCCTGAAAGCCATGGAAGAAAAAGCCTAAGAGTATTATGCGACACTGATCCACAATAAATAATACCAGTGCTCACGATTTACTGCTCACCAACCATGTGCCTGGACTGTGCAAGTGGCCTTATATTCATTGCCTCTTGTCTCCACAAGGATCGTACCAGTAGATATTCTCATGGAGACAAAAGCAAATAAAGGTCCAGAGAAGTTAAGCAACATCTTTGTTCAAGGTCGCACAGCTCACCCACCCTTCCCACTACAGAGGTGCTTCTCAGGTTGCCCTGGAGCCGAGACCGTGGCCGGGTGGAGTCCTGCTGCCCCTGACCTCACACACACGTCCTTTCCACAGGGTTACAGGACATGCCTTTGCAGCTGCACCAGAAGGAGGAGACAAGTTGGGGACCCAAACTGCTCACTCAAGGAAGGATTCCCACCGCAAGCCTCAGACTTTGCTGCTTTAGCTTCTTTCCATGGAAGACACAGGGCTGCTCCCCTGCCACGGGGATGCCCTACCACCCCCCTGTAAAACGACCCCAAACTGTGCCCCAGCATCCCCCATCCTGAAGCCACTTGGCCAGCAGTGTCTTCTTCACTGCCCTGGCCCCCCAGCTCCACCTGCCTGCCCTGCCCAGCCTCCTCTGAGGCCCCGTCTCCTTTAATCTAATCCTTACGGGGAAAGAAACGCCATATTTATTAAAGTGCAGGCTTATCTATTTCATCACAGATCTAAGCTGCAATGATAAATCCCTAAGCTAAACACACACACAGGGAAATACAAAGCTTGAATGCAGATCAGAATTGAGAAGCAAGGGAGGTGTAAGTGTGAGCTTTGGCCCCGCTGCCGGCTGTCTCCCTCTCCTACTCAGGGCTCTTCATCCAGAAGACACTGTTCCTGCCTCCTTGCAGGGGTAGGTGGTTGGGCTGAGGCAATGGCCACATCGACGTACTCTCTAGAGAGTTCTGGCAAAGTCTCCACAAATGTTCTATTTAGGAAAAACTGGCTTTGTTGCATCCTGTAAAACTCCTGAATCATCTCAACTGATTGCTATCTCTTTATTCAGCAGGCACAGGATAGGATGCAGGGTGCAGGAGAACCCAGAGTTCCCGGCAGTGAAGGTGCGGGGACCCAAAGGTGAATAGGACAGTGCTTCGGACTGCAGGGAGCTCACACAGCCGGGGACACAGAGTCAGAGACTCTCCACAGAGGTTTCCCAAAATGTGTTGGCTTTGCTACCGGGGTAAAGTTCTGTGCCCTCCCTACCAGAATCCAAAGTAGGGAAACACAACTCCTTCAGCACTTTGAGACACTTCTACAGGGGTGCCCCAGTGGCCTCACCTGTCCTGTGCATTTACAGTCCACTTATGGATGCAACTAATTGATGTTACTATGTAAAGTATGGATGGCAGCCACAGTGATTCACCACTCAGAATGGCTTTTTATACGGAGGGTTTGTGGTCGAAGGTATCACACAGCCCCAGCCACTTTCCAGGCCACGCAATGACACTGATCGCTAATGGTCCCCCACGAGCCATTCTTCTCTAGTAAAAGAATTCCCATATTTTAACTGGTCACGTGGTCACCCAAAATAAAGACTACACTGGCTAACGTGATATAAGTGGGAATGGTATGACAACTTCAAACAAGTATTCTTAAAGAAATGCAGAATAATCTTCTTGGCCTTTACTTCCTCCTGATGCCTGGAATGCAGGCGTGATGGCAGAAGCTGAAGCAGCCATCTTGGGCTACGACATGGAAGCCACGTGCTTAGGAAGCCAGAGCAACCAGATATAAGAAGCTCCCTTATACTATAGAGTCAGACCATGCCTGGACTGACTTCTCTTACAGGAGAAAGAGAACCTTCTCTTTTGTATCAGCAACTGTTATTTTAGGTATTCTGTCATTTGCAGATATATACTTACAATGGCTGCCTCCTGTCTGATGTATTAGGTAAGAGCATTCATTCTGTCATTCATTTATTCAAGATATAGTTATTGAATGACTACTAAGGGCCAAGATATGTGCACCATGAATACAGTAAGCAAAGCAGACATGTTCCTGTCCCTGACGCACTTAGAGTCTAATGGGTCATTACTGACTCTGCTTAGTTACGGTGAGATAAATCCATGGCTAAATTCAGGTCTAGATCCCTGGGAGAAGAAAGTCTGTACGTGCATGTATATGTATATGTACCCTATGGGGTGTGTGTGTGCAGAGAAAGCAAGCCAGATTCTATGACTTCCCTTATAACTGCTGTGGCAACAGCCACTGGACAGCCCAGCCCAGCTCAGCTCATCTGCCAACACTCAGACCCTTCCTCATTTTCCTTTGGCTAAGAGTTCTCAGCTATTCATTCCAGGTCCTTGCACTGGCCTAGCCATTCTCATCAACCATTTGCTCTGGCCAAAATCTCGGAAGGCATCTGGGACTCCCGTCTTGCCCTCATAGCCTCCATATAATCAATTAGCAAATGCTGTCACTTTTACTTTCAAGTATATCCTGCACTCTTCATTAGATACTAGTATCGCAACAAAGATGAATTTCGTAAATCTAGTCATTGCTTCATGGTGATGTAGGAGAACATCCTTGAACTTAGAAGATACACGATTAGAGTAGTGGGAGTGTAGAATCATGGTATCATATCTGCAACTTACTCTCACGTGGTTCAGTTCTGATGACACTGATGCTGATGCTGGTGATGGTGATAATGACGGTGATGGTGATGATGGTGGTGATGAGGAGGAAGAGGGAGGGGCAAATGTTAACCACGGGTGAAGGGCACACACGTGTCCACTGCGTCACTCAATCACTTGAAAATATTCCACCGGTTTAAAATTATTCAGTATAAGATGTTACGAATAAATAAATAAGCCCTGAAGCTGAGTCTTTCTTAGGTCCTGCATCCTGGTCCAAGCCTCCATCTCTTTCCCATCTCCTGGATGGTGCAATAGCTTCCACCTCCTCCCAGCATCTCGTTCCCTCCGCCTTTGCCCGTCCGGTATCTATGCTGAACCATAGTGAGGACCAGAGTGATTATGTAAAACACAGGTCAAGTCACATCGCTCCTCTGCTGCAAGCCCTACAACACTCCATATCACACCCAGAATGAAACCCAAGACCCTCACATGACCCGCAAAGCCCCACCTCTCTGACCTCCTCCGCTACTGTACCTCCACCCTGCTTCTCTCCGCTCCAGCCACTCTGGTCTTTCCGTTCCCCAAACACACCTGGCAGCGCTCACCTCCACCCAGCATATGGTCACACGTGGTTTGTTCCCTGTCATTCAGGTCCCTGCTTCAGTAATTCGACCAGTAATGGGGTCTCTTCTTCAAATCAGGCTTCTTCCCCCCAATCCCCATCACTGGCTACTCCCTTTTCCTGCCCTATTTCTCCCAAAGCGCTTACCATTATCTGATTTTGTGTTGTGCGTTTTATGAGTTTCTTTTCTGTCTCCTCCATCTGAATGTAAGTGCTGAGACTAGGGACCTGGCTTTGTTCCCTCTCACATCCCCGGTGCCTGACACCCAGTAAAGGACCAAAATTGTTTTTGTATGAACGAAGGGATCAGTGTACCTTGAGTCCCACCCTGACCTCCCCCTTTCCTTCCTCCCAAGTTGCTGCCAGGGGCTGTGTTCCTCGTGCCTCTGCCTCTGTGCATCTCTCACCTTAGACCCTCACAAGCCCCCTCTGCAAGCCCCCTTGCAGGGTGCAACCTCGTCCCACCCCTAACCCCCACCATCATCCCAAATAAGCCATATGGCACCTCCCCAGCAGGCACTCCTGCCCCTTCCCACATAACTCCTGCCCCTCCCAGGGACACAGCCCTTATGTTTAGAGAAGGAAAAAGAAAAGTCTCCTGCTCGGAGCAGCCTTCTCCAACAGGACACAGAGTTCCAGTTCCTTCTGGCCTTTTCCCCAGTTCTTTCATCACCCCTGCCTGTTTATAGAAAAGCCACAACCAACAACTCCAAAGGAATCGATCACCCCTAAGCATCCCTGCCTTCCAGGCTCTTGCGGCTCCCAGGTCACCGGCCAGGGGCACCCTCCGCCATCCCGTTTAATCCTACCATCCTTCAAGGCACTCGCCCTAACCAGGCCTGCGAACCTTCTGAACACGTGGCTAGTTCTGGTGAGGCATCTGTATGGCTGGTTATCTTTTTACTGTATAGGGTGGTCTTTCTGCTCCCAAATTTAAGCTCCCAAGGCAGGGTCTGTGTCTTATCCATCTCCTGGCTCAGTACATAGCGGGTGCTTCACATCTAGGGATGGGTGGCTGGATGCCACCTCCTCTTCCATCATTGGTCCTAAATATCCTTTACTGTGTGGGATGGACTTGGGGCTCCCTGGGGAAAAAGACCCCTAATGCCCGCTTGGATAGAGGCTTGGCTCCCCTTGCCCTGGGAGCTCTCACCCTTTGCAACCCCAGTGCCCGGCCGTGCACCCACTCCCTCTGGTCCCTCAGTCACTGGTCCTGCCTGCCCAGTGCCCTCTTGCTCTTGTCCTCGCCGCGCTGGGCTCTGTCGGTCCTCGGTTTTGCCCACTCACCGAGGTCACTGTGAATTCTAACCCTGTCCGCAGTGCCCCGGCCTTCCTTCCCCCCTGCACTTTGATAACCGCCAGAACGTATTCTAAATCCTCCTGCTTCCTGGGCGTGGTGAGTAATTAGAGGGCCAGCTCCGCCAGCGGCCCTGCCCGCTCCCCGGCCATATGGTGAGATCGGGCTCCATCTGGCCCCCATGCAGGCTGCCTCCCCGGCCAGGCTGCCCGAGCTCGTGCAGCTCCCAGGCAGGACCAGGCCCTGGGGGCCCAAAGGATGTGTCGGGCACAGCTGGCTGGCCAGGGCAAGGGCAGTTCCTCGGACTCCTGCAGGCTCTGCTTCGGGGCACACCCCTTCTCAAGGCAACCCTGTGCTGGGAAGAGCCATCACCCAGCATCCCACCCAGGACTGGAACACAGCTCGGGACTCACTTTCTAAATGGCTTTAAACTGTGAAGTAGGAAGGAAGCCTTCCACTCATGACCAGCCTGGCACTGAAGATGCAATGGTGATTTGGCCGCATCTGGGCTCTGACCCCGGGGGTCACAGCATTCAAAGAGGAAGACGAGTCAGTGTAGCCAATAACCAAGTGAGCTCAGGACCGGGCCGCCTGGGTCAGATCCACATCCGCCGCTGACAAGCCGGGCCCCAGGTACCGGCTGCCTCACCGTTCCCAGCCCTGTAGCCCCCGTCTGCTGGGGCGTGGGAGGACCCACAGGGTCAGCCCTCAAATGCCAGCTACTCTTCCCAGTACATTCCCAGAAAGGGAAAACCTTAAGTTGCTACGCCAGCGCCCCCAGCCCCCGGCTGAAAATGCCCAATGGCTCCCCCTGCCCCCCTGCTTGAAGCCTCCTGGGGCGAGTGCCCCGTTTGTGGCAAAAGGTGGTCTGTCCTGGAGCTGAGGGGCTGGCGTCGTGAGAACATCTGCCCCGGGGCTGAGCAAACATGGCCTCCTCCGGCACCCTCCCTGCCAGCCCAAGTCCACGCACCAGGCAGCCAGGGCCAGGCGTGGACCCACGGCCAAGGGACAGGCTCCATGGAGCTGCAGTGGCTCCCGGGGCCCTGTCTGCACCTCCAGTCAGTTGGACCTCAGGGCATGGGCTCTGGGGTCAGACTGCCTGCCTTCAGAGCCCAGACCAGCCCCTCCTGGTTGTGTGACTCTGGACAGGCTTCTGAAGCCCCTGATCCGCAGTCTCCCCATCCGCAAAGTGGGCCTGATCATAGGCTGCCTGCTCGGGTAACTACAAGATTTAAATAAGTCACCGCGTGGAAAGTTCTTTAAAAAGCAATGTCCGTTGTGAATATCTTTAAAGACCAGGGCTCTCCGGCTTCCTGGCAGCCGCAATCCTCCCCTGGGGTGCACAGGGCATGGGTGTCTACAGTAGAACACACTAAGAACACAAGCCGGTCACCTCCCTGGATCCAGATCCGAGGTTTTTTTTCAATGCAATTGGAAAACTGCCGTTTCCAGAGCTACCGACTGATTTGCTCTGTTTGTTCAGACCAAACAGAGGGTCAACTACACCCGCATGACTCTCTCACATGACCTGCTGTTCCCCACGTGGGACACATTGGTTCTTCTGACCCAAACACAAGATTTCTAATGCGCGATTCACAGCTTGCGTGTGCCAGGTCCCGAGCTGGGCTGACAGTGGACGTCTCCTAGGGGGACCGCAGAGCACAGAGGTCCAAACCAGGGCCGACGCCCTGCACCCACTCCCCCGACTCTGCAGTGACGGGCGCCGGAGCGGGGGTGCTGACCCAGCCAGGAGTCAGAGGCCGTGAAAGGGAAGCCAAGACCTGGGAGAGAAGGAGGCACAGGGAGGCTGAGAGTGGACATCAAGAATGTTGCAGACAGAGCGAAGAGCAGAGCGTCGTGTGTAGCCTGGGAAGCAGAGAGAACTCGCCCCCTAGGAACCGAGTGGGTCTGGGCGGCCAGAGCTTTGGCTTTGGTGGAAGGAGGGTGGGAGGCCCATCCTAGCAGCAGAGCCCAGCAGAGCCTGCTCCCCGGACCCTCAGGGCCGCCCACCGAGCTGAGGGGAAGGGGATGGAAGCCGGAGTGCTGGGGCCGAGGCGTGGGCGGGAGAAGCGGAAGCAGAGGCAGCGGGTGTAGACAACTGTTTTGCAAAGCTCAGCTGTCAAGGAGAGAAGCAGCAGGCGGGAGGGTGTGAAACAGAAAGAGGGCTCCCCGCCTGCGTTAAGGTGGGGGGAGCACACTGACACCTAGAGGAACTGAGCTGGTAGAGATGGGGGGCGGGGTGGGGCATGGATCAAGGGAGCAGGTCGTCTTGAGGACCAGAAGTAAACGGGATCTGAGACACAGTGGAAGGAGGAGATGCCATCAGCAGACGTAACCTGGGGGTGTCCACACCCAGGGAGACATTTAGAACCCTGAGCCTGTCATTATGGGGGTGCTGGCCACCCCTCCTAGCAATGCATCACTTGTAATACAGAAAGCACGCTTTCTACATCATCACCTGGGTGGCAGATAAAACCACCAAGAAGGTCAAGCTGAGGACCCTGGTCTCCGCCAGGACTTGGTAATTCATCAACCCTCTTTAGGGCCATTGACTCCCCCACGGCATCCTGGTGAGGCATGTGTCCCTATTGACATGTCACATGGAAGCAGAGGTCCCCTGGCAGGTGCCTGTGGCTTTCAGAGAGAAATTAAGAACTGGGGTCGACACACTACAGCCACGGGCCCAATCCGGCCCACTGTCTGTTACTGTAAACAGTGTTTTATGGGAACACAGCAGTGCCCACTCTTTTACGTATCACTGTGGCACAATCGAGTAGCTGCAACGGAGATCTTACGGCCGCAGAGTCTAAAACATTTACAGTCTGGTCCTTTTCAGAAAAAGTTCGCCAAGCCCTGCTGAAGAGCCCTGGACTAAGGTCTATCAGCTTGTCCAGGCTCAGGTGGGATTTGGGCCTTGGCTTGTCTGATTCTGAAACTCACAGGCTACTGCTGCTGCATCTTGCCTTCTTTACCAGGCGGGTGTCTTCTTGTGGAAGAAGAAGTTAGAGAAAGTTCTCTCATTAACCCATCTCGCTATTAGAAATGCTAACTGGTTATCTATCCTGCTTCTCAACAGAGCCCACGTCCACTACTCGGCAACCAAGGTTGTCTTATTAAACCAGACATCAGATCAGCATAGTTAAACAACATCCACACTCTACCCTGGCCTCCAAAACCCTGCGTGACTGGCCTGTGTCTACCCCTCTGTTCTCATCACACACCTGCCACTCTACCTGTGTCTGCTTTCTGTTCCTTGAACAGGCCAGGTCTGCTCATGCCTCAGGGCCTTTGCACGTGCTGCTCCCTCTGCCTAGAATGTTCTTCCTCCAGCTCCCTCCAAGGCTGGCTCCGCCTCATCAGCTGGGTACCAGCTCAAATGCCCCCTCCTAGGACCAGACTATCAAAAGTGCCCAGGGCAGGGGGTGGCGGAGGGATGGAGTGGGAGGTTGGGGTTAGCAGATGCAAACTATCATATATAGGATGGATAAACCACAAGGTCCTACTGTAGAGCACAGGGAACTTGATCCCATATCCTGGGATAAACCATAATGGAAAAGAAGAGGAAAAAGAATGTACATATGTGTATAACTGAAGCACTTTGCTGGACAGCAGAAGTCATCACAGCACTGGAAATCAACTGTACTTCAATCAAATAAAACTTGTTTTAAAAAGTGCCTTCCTCTCCCAGCCTTCCTCTGACACATCAGCTGCCCGCTTGTGTCCTGAGCATTTCACACCCTCTGGAGTTAAGTACTTGTTTACTTTATGTCTCCTCCATTACAATGTAAGCTCCCCAAACGGCGAGGATTTTTGCTCAAGACTGAAACTTGAACTCAAGTAGACGCTCCACACCCTTAACAGTTAAACCAGCCCTGACCCAAGTCAATGGGATGCAAAGCACAGCTGAGACCCACACAGGTAATTTCACACTCCTTAGTCCTCACCTTAAAAAACTGAAAAGAAACAGATGAAATTAATTTAATAGATTCTATTTAACCTGACAAATCCAAAACATTATCATTTCAAATGTAATCAATATAAAAAATTATGGAGCTATTTTACATTCTTTTTTTTCACACCAACTCTGAAATCTTGTGAGGCTCTAAGACACATTTCAAGCACTCAACAGCCACATGTGGCGTGGTGCCCAACAGAGGAGAGAGTGCAGTCTTAAAACAGTGTTCTCTTCTGTCAAATGCTGCCTGATCACTTTACATTAACACCCGCTTAATCCCCACAGCAGCCCTGGGAGGGAAACACAATTATTAACCCCATTTTACAGATGGGCAAATAAAGGCAGAGTCTGGCTTCAAACCAGACCGTCTGGTTCCACCGTCTCTGCTTTTATCCACCACCTAAATTGCCTTTCATTCTTGGCTGAAGCCACGGATGAATCCAGTAACAGAAGAGGCCCCACAGCATACAGCCTGAAGCCCAGGCTTGGGTTCTAATCCTCCCCCTACCAATAACTACGGATGTGGCCTTGGGCAAGTTCTCCTATCCCCCTGTCCTCGATCTTCCCATCTGTAAACTGGGAGTAACAACAACAGCACTTCACAGAGCTGCGCTGATTCAACGATGCAACGTCGGAAACACACACACAATGGTACTTCATATTAACTACATTATAGGCACCAATCAGTGTTACTCTGTTCTCAGGCATTGGTGATAGCTCGCCTCTCCTACCAGCCTTGACTCAGTGAACTTCCTGGGTTTTCTGGACCCTGCAAGGAGGCGACAGTAGCAGCGACTGCCCCCCATGGCTGCTGTGCTCAGCCTTCCGTCCACCCTACACCACCCCCGGGCAGAGATCTGCTGGGACCAGCGGCTGCAGGGGCAGAGGGAAGGGAGGTGATGTAACACCTGGGCAGAGCATAAGGAGACTCCACTTGGAAAAGGCCAACAGCAGGCCACGGGGACAGCAGCCGAACAACAGGTACAGTCTGGGGAAGAAATTACTACCAAGAGAAAACTCAGCAGTGACGGAGGATGGCCAAGAGAGGTGGAGAAGAGGCAGCTGAGGACAGAGAGGACGGTCATGGTGACGATGGAGATGAAGACGGCTACCAAGCCCGGGCTCTGAGCCGAGCCGGGGCCGAGCACTTAAAACACGGGGGCCATTCCATCCAACTCCTTCAATGGCCCTGTGAGGCAGGTGCTAGTCATTCCCACTTCCCAGAGCCAAGAGTCACACCCAGGTCTGTCGAGCTGCACACACCCCATTTCATCTCCAACACTGGAGGCCTGGCCTGACCACCTCCCACCTGGGTGACATCTGTGTGCCTCAGCTTCCTCTGACGCCAAGGGCAGGTTTGGTCAGCTGATCTCACCATCCCCTTAGAGCTCTGAAGTCTCATGGGGCAATCAGCTCAGCCTCTTCTAGAATAAGACAGTCCTGTTCCCCTGGGGATGACTGAGCAAAGAAAAGTCCCATTGCCCATGAGGGGCTGAGGTTGACCAGAAGTTTCCCAGAGTTCAGGGGCATGGTCCAGGCTGTTGGGCTTTACCTGCAGCCTTAAACCTGTTCCTGGGAAGATGAACTCAGAGCTCCCTGCACTTCTAAGACCTCTGTAAAGAAGTCTTTCTTGGCAGAGGGAACAGAATGGCCAGGGCCCCCGGGTGTCAGCCTCTCTTGAGCCCAGCCAGGGAAGCAAAGCTCCCAGCCTCTGGCCACACTGAGTCTTAAAGTCCTGGGTTGGCCCCAGATGGGAGGAGAGAAGCCGTGGGGCTTGGGGAGAAGCCTGGGCACTGGAAACCAGGGCCTCCCAGCTCAGCTCTCCACTGGATGACCAGCCCACTAGGCTGTCAACGTGACCAACCCCTTGCTAATTTTGCAAAGAGGGCAGCAGAGGGGCACACAACCTGAGGAGAGCTCTGCAGCACTCAGGTAGGTAACTAACACCTGCAGGCTGGCTCCTACATCCATCCGAGCGAAGGACCATCTTGTCATTCCCTGCAAATAGTCACTGAGCAATTACGATGATCTTCCAGGCAATGTTCTTGGATCTGAGATGCCACAGCAAATAGAAAGACAAAACCCTTGCCTACACGGAGCTTACATTCTGGTAGGGACAGAGACAATAAACCAGTGAACTTACCAATATATGATGTTAGATGGCACAGGGGCTCGGAAGAAAATAAAGCAGGGGACAGGAGCGGATGAGGAGGTTAGGAAAGGTGGTACCACCTGAGCATCAACTTCCACAGCACAAATATCTGGTGCTGGAAAGCTTCTGGCCACAAAACAGAGGGGGAAATACCCCGAGGCAAGAACATGCATGGCGTGAGGAGGGTCTGGCGTCTGGATCCCAGAGAGAAAGGCGGAAGGTAATAAGAGCTGAGCTCAACAGAGCAGCGAGGGGCCAGGCCATGCAGCGCTGTGACTGAGAGCCCCTCTGTCAACTGTCCAGCCTTCATTTTTGGTCTCCGCAAAGCTTGGAGTCACGCCCCTCGGCTCCCTCGGTCTGCTGTTAACACACGCGGCTTTGACAGCAGGCAGGTGACTGACCGCCCAGGTACACAACTCACAGTGTTGTGTAGCTGGGGCGTAAGTACTTACTTCCTCCAGCAGACGCCACTCTTGATCATGGGGAGTTGGATATCAAGACTCTGGAAACCTAATACACGAAGTCACTGCTACAGCAAGGGATGGGTACACCACTCTCCCCGCAGCTGCCCCAAGACAGGCTCCTCAGGAGTGAGTCAGGCCAGGTGAGCACGCGAGGTCCCCACTCCTCCGCATCTATGAAGCCCACCGCGAGCCTCTGAGATCCTGGGCTCAGGGGACCTGCAACTGCTGACGTGATACATTTCCTGATGCCTGGCTCCGCTTGGCCTGCTAATCAATTCTGATAGTCAGCACTTGGTATCCACCGGATTGGCTCTAGGAACTGCCACGGATACCAAATTCCACAGGTGCGCAAGTCTTACAGTTAGCTCTCTGTATCTGCAGATACATCCGAGGATTCAACCAACTGCGGACGGTAAACATAGTAAAGGATCCAGGTTGGCTGAATCAGTGGATGGAGGGCCAACCATATGTCTGCTTGTGCCTGCTCTTGCCCAGGTGTCCCCATCCGTGGTTGCAGGCTGACCCCCATCCCTCTCTCAGATGAGCCCAGGCCTTCTGCTCCATCCTGCCCACCTGCCATGGAGAGGGCTTAACCCTGCAGCCCAGTAAGAAGGACCGGCCAAGCTCTATCTTGTGGGTCTTGATGTGAACTCAAACTCCACAGTCCTTGAGGATGTTTGCCTTATTTGATAATCTCCCTCTAGCTCTGGTTCTCAGTTTGCTGAACAATGGAACCGTGTGGGAAGTTTCTGAAAAATGCTAATGCCTAGGTTCTACCCCAGACCAATTAAATCAGAATCTTTGGGACAAGGGCCAGGCATTAGTACTTTCAGAATATCCTACATCGTTCCAATGTGCAGTCAGGGCTGAGGCTCTCCGTGCTAAAGGGACCTTCTTCAACTTTAATGTGTGTACAGATCACCTAAAGACCTTGTTAAAATGCAGATTCTGAATCAGTAGGTCTGGGGAAGGGCCCAAGAGTCTGCATTTCTAACCAGCTCTCATGGCATGCAGTCACTACTGGTCCATGGACCACACTTCGAGGAGTGAGGGTCGAGAGGCAGCCAGATTTGCGGGGTGGGAGATGGAAATGGGCTTCACTGATTTTCTGGGTCCAAAGTAAATGTCCAGTATTGAGGCTCCTTTTAAAGTTGGAAAGGGATTTCTGGAAGAGTTAGGTTAGGGTAAAGGGCTCTTATAGAAGGAAAGAGGAATTTTCTGCTAATGTGGAAACAGGAGATCCTATACCTAAGAAATGCTACAGGATCCACTGTGTATTGTAAATAAAGTACCTAACAGACTACCCAGCACATAGTATGTACCCCATACTCACGGTACCATTGTTTTTATTAAGACAGGACCCTCAGTCCATTACCTAAACCAAACAAAAAATATATATATTTTTTTGTTTGGTTGGTTTCGGTTTGGTATGCTTTTGACTTGCAAGAACCCCATAAAGCCCTACAAGCCCCCTTTCATCCTCAGAGGATGTGCCGCAGGCAGGGGCCAAGCACAGAAGGCTTGGGGCCAGGCACTTTCATCCCAGACACGACCTCATGGACCCTGCCTGGTCTAAGGATACCAATGCCTTTATTTGTCTCATTAATTTGATTTGTTTGCCGTGAGTTGGGCAAAACTTCATAGCCCGGCCACGGCTAAAATTGAGGTTTGTTACATTAAGGACCTATTTTAAGTGCTCTCCTTGGTTTAACTTATTAAACAACTCCACACAGCAGGTACTTTTAGTCTCAAGGGCAGATGAGGAAACTTAGAAAGACAAAGAAACTTGTCCAGGTCACATACACAGCATGTGACTGGGTCAGAAAACAAACTGAGAGGCATATGTCAGAGCCCATGTTTTTCCAGGGCTTCTCAAATTTTACTTGCTATGTGATCTCATGAAAATGCAGGTTCTCCTTCATCGGGTGAGATGGAGCCTGAGATTCTGCATTTCTCACAAACGGCTGATGTGGCCGGTCCTTGGACAGTATTTTGAGTAGCAAAACTACTCATATGCTATGATGCCTCCTGGGATTTCTGTCCTCAAGATCCCTCTACAAGACTCCTGCCACCATCCTCCTATGATCGGTGATCTGTGGATTTGACCAGTGGCAAAATCACAGTAAATCTCCACTTTGAACACCTATACAAAGTTCTGTTTAGACTTCTGCTCAAAATGCAGTCTTCTGTGGCAAAGGATCAGCTATTCAGAAAAGCAGCTGTGTCCATTACAAGCTATAGATGTTGCAGATAGTTATGAAATTGCTTTTAAATGTAAGCATCACCACTGAGAATGCTTTCTGGGCCAGGGAACAATTCCCATCTCTAAAAGCCAAGTAAAGAGTTCCAATTTGAGAAATACATAGGAGGGATTTCTCAAAACACAGGAGTGAATCATTTAACTTTAAGCTTCTCTTCTCAGATTAACAGAGGAGAGGATGTATATAGGAACCAGAAGAAACGACAAATCTTCCCTCCCTGTGAAAGGCATTTAAGGGCAAATCTAGACCATCCACTTAATCAGTCTGGACTCAGTGGCTGGGAACTAGCTGGTTTGTGAATGAGACAGAGAAAATTGGAAGAGAGAGGGATGAAGGTAAACTCCCAGGGGTACTTTGGGTACCAGAGTGACCTGAAGTTCCAGAATCACAGACAACGTTCTGGAGAAGCCTGACTTCAAAACATTAGTTAGAATGGCACCTTTCTGCAATTTCCACAGCCCAGTGATTCCCAAACTCTGCTCCGTTATTAAAATCACCTCCTGCTCAGGCCACACCCCCACATCAATTAAACTATGATCTCTGGGGGTGGGGCCCAGGTACCCTTAATTTTTAAAGCTCCCCAGGTGATTCCAATGTGCAGCCAAGTTTGAGAACTACTGGCACAACCTTTCAGTGTCTTCCTTCATAAAATAAAGGAATCCATCTGGACGAGTGGTTCTTTATTCTGTCTTGCATGTTAGAATCACTTTCAAGTGATTTTTTAAAATACTGCTGCCAGCAGCATCCCTAGAAATTCTGGTTAATTTGTGAGGCCCAGGCACCAGCATCATCAGCATTTTTAAGAGCTTCCCCAGGTGATTCTACTATGCAGCAAGGGAGACTACTTGTCTCAGGGTTTTTGCCCACTTCTTCTATTGCTTACATTTTAAACATCTATGATATTCAGGCTAAAAATGCATCTTAGACTTTTTGAAAAGGTGGATCTCTCATCCCTACTTTTAAATCAGGGATTTTTAACTTCAGAAGGGTCTATGAATCCCCTTAAATCCTATGCAAAATGTTGGATGGATATATATATTCATATGTATATATTTGGGGGAGGCGAATGTCCTTAACTTTTATCAGAGTCTCAAATGACTTAACTCTTATTACCTTAAAGGCAAGTATGTGATTTCTGATTTAATAAATTTAAGAAAATTAAAGAATGAATGGACGACCAATTTGGTTTCAACAGCACATCTGCTAGTTTGAATTTGGGACACATCTATTGCCACCTAGTGGCTGCATATCTTTATTGCAGGTTTAGTTCAGACCATATAGCCCATCCTTTGAAAAGCTATAGGGTGACAGATGTGAAGATTTCAAATCCAAGTATCAAAGCAGAAGCTGCGTCTGAGACTGGGGTCAGTAGTAGACTGGTAATGCTCACGGTAAGAGATGAGCTCCCCACCTGCACTTATAAGGAGACCATCCACCCAGATACTTTGGATTCATGTCCCAAACTGGATTAGGACACTAGGGTTTCTAGACCTGACCGTTGTTACCTACATGCCTCAGTTTGACTGCCAGCTTGCTTTCTTACCAACCGTATGTGCTTGGGAAAATTACTGAGCCTTTCTGTTCCACATATAAAAAGAAGATAATACAAGCACTTCTAAGATTGCTGTGAAAAATAAGTAAGACAATACACGTAAAATGTTCAGCATAACCCTTGGCACAGCAGAAGATCCCAATAAATCTGAAGTTATATTATTTATCATTATTTCCTTGCTTTGTTTATTGTTCCATATGGGTTACAGTAAAGACCAAATAAAAGAGCAAAAGGTATATTACTATCACATGGCAACTCATCATATATCCAGAGAATCCACAGAGCACAGAAAAGGGTAACCCTACAACACAGACATAATCCTTACTCTCAGCAAGTGCCCTTTGAACATAATCCTTACTCTCAGGAAGTCCCTTTGAGATTCTGACAGTTCATCTGTCTCTACGTCTGAGTGCAGCCTCTTCTTGTCACATATCTACCTTCCCACCATGTGAGCAAGAGGGTGACCATACTCCACCACCAAGGCTACTGCAAGTTCCTTTCAGGGAAGAGGATCACGCGGACATTCACTGAATCACAGACGCCCTAAACCAACAGCTCTGATCCAGCCTGGACACTCACTGGCGGCAGTCTCCCACGCCACTCTCTCTGCAAGGGAACAATCCCCAGACTCTTCCACAAGCCACCTGCCCAGGGCTCCAGGACCGGCTCCTGCCCAGCTGAAGCAGAAACACCACCGAAACTTCTCACCAGCCTCAGCAAAGATGCAAGGTGATCAGCTCTCACTTACCTGGAGTCTGCTTGGCCGTGCGCACGGGAGTGTAGTGGTTTTTCGAGGATGATCTGACCGGCGTGTTCTCTTTGGGAGAGCTATCGATAGCCGAGATAGTTTCTCTTTCACAGTGTGCTATGGGGATTGGTCCCTGCTGTCTTAAGATGTCGGCCAGAGCCCTGAAAGAGGAGGAGACCACACAGTGAGATCCACCGAGCTGGTGAGTGCAACCACAAAGGAAGCTGGGCTACGTTCATCGGCCCTTTGATGGACGGAGACCCAGTATTCAGTTACAGTCACAGCATCATCTGGTGCTGGTCTCAGTGGGGATACAGGGGAGAGGCTGCCATGCCTGGGGGTACAGGCACTAAAAGGCTGTGATTAAGGTTTCCTTCTTTCATTCATTTCACACCAATCAACTCTGAGCCCTTTCAAAACGCTGGCTCCCCAAATAAGCCCGTACGCCAGGCAGATACGACAGCAATTGGCCCATGGAATGCCACTTCAGTGAAGGGCGGCCACCACTGGCCTCAAGTTCAGTGGCAGGTGACTAATATCAGGGGGACCAACTTCCCCATGGAAAGACACACACCGAGGAGCATGTACTCTACACGGGTGACCCAAATAAGTACAAAACAGAGCTCCCCTTGTCAAAGAAAGGTGTGATTTAGCTGCAAAGACAGGACATACAGACAGAACGATAAATATCAGAACACATGGACGGTGCAGACAGTGAATGCAGCTGAAGCTTAGAGGAAGAAGCAATCACAAACACTGGGAGGGAAGAGAGATGCACAGAGATGCTGCTGTAGCTGGAGAGGTCTGACGTGCCCTCTGCAAGGGACCCAGGTACCCCGAGAGCAGCTTCTATTCACCCAACGCCTCTCTTCAACAGCCAAACATATGTTTACTGAGGACTCAGCATGCATTAGTCACAGGAGAGACAGAGGTAAAGAGAACACAATTCCTGCCCTCTAGGGGCTCAGCATTTAGGGGAAATCGCTCCCTGACCTGGTTTGGAACAGGATTCCCTCTGTGGGTGGGACAGGTGATACTACTGTCAGTGGGAAACAGACATGCAGGTAGGTTCTAAAGAGCCACAAGGGACCACCATCGGACATTGTCATTGCAGGGCCAGGCGCCCGATTCTGCGTGCACGAGCCAGGAGGAACTCTTCCATCTACCTGGGTCCCTGAGGGGTGGGCGAGGCACCATGCCCCAGGCCTGAGACCTGGCTACACCCAGCCCACTCTGAGGCTTCACTCCACTGGAATTCCAGCTCCCCGCACCCTGCCTCCGTCGAAAAGTGACAACCGACCGCAGCAGTTTAAAACGTGTCTGGGAGTGGATAGTTTCCTTTCATTATGCCGCCTCTGACATGCTGAACCTTCCTGGGAGAGGAGCATCAAGCTGGTAATCTTATCATTTAGTGGCATTTATATAGCAATTTCAGATTTTCCAAATGCTTTCCTGGCACTGGCTTTCTTTTTTCTCAGGCTCTAAGGGAAAAAGCAGACACACGCCACCACCCCATTCACTTCTGTGGACCAAGAAGTGAGGGAGGGGAAGACAGAACCTCACTAGTTTGGTAAAGGAAGTCCAGGCAGACCTGGGGCCTGGAATAAGAAAAAACATTGCCCTATCGATTCAAGAGATTTGGGTTCTAATCCCAGCTCTGCCACTGATGAGTCGTAAATCTTTGGGCAGATTTGTTAACCTCTTAAGTCGAAATTTAATCTTTTTATCCCCCATCAGCAAAACAAAGGGTTTAAACTAACATGACCTCTAAGATCCCTTTAAATTCCAAAATGTGATCAATATTTTATATATTTTTTAACCACACATCCACGCACGTTACCTTGATTCCCTCACCCTTCTGTTTATCAAAGGCACTTTCCTACCATCTTTCTATGGTAAGGAAACAGTGACTTAAAAGTTATAACAGAGGGCTTCCCTGGTGGCACAGTGGTTAAGAATCCGCCTGCTGACGCAGGGTACACGGGTTCGAGCCCTGGTTCGGGAAGATCCCACATGCTGCGGAACAATGAAGCCCGTGCGCCACAACTACTGAGCCTGCACTCTAGAGCACGCAAGCCACAACTACTGAAGCCCACGCGCCCAGAGCCCATGCTCTGCAACAAGAGAATCCACCGCAGTGAGAAGCCCGTGCACCACAACAAAAACCCAACGCAGCCAAAAATAAAAATAAATAAAAAAAATTTTTTAAAGTTGTAACAGAAATACAGACCAATGGAATCAAATTGAAGAGTCCAGAAATAAACCCATACGTCTACGTTCAACTGATTTTTAACAAGGGTGTCATGATCATGGGGAAAGAAGTTTCTTCAACAAATGGATATCCACATGCAAAAGAATAAAGTTGGATTCTCAAAATGGATCACAGACCTAAATATTTAGAGCTAAAACTATACACTCTTAGAAGAAAATTGAGAAGTAAATCTTTGTGACCTCGGATTTGGCAATGGTTTCTTAGATATGACACCAAAAGCACAAGGAATGAAAGAAAAAAACAGGTAAAGTAGGCTTCATCAAAACTAAAAACATTGCTGCATCAGAGCAGCATGAAGAAAATGAAAGACACCCACAGAATGGGAGAAAATATTTGCAAGTCATATTTCTGCTAAGAGATTTGCATCCAGAATATATAAAGAACTCTTAAAATTCAACAATAAAAAACAAACAACCCAATTTTAAAATGGACAAGATATAATCAGACATTTCTCCAGAAAAGGTATACGTGAAAAGTAGCTCAACATCACTAGTCATCAGGAAAATACAAATCGGAAACACAATGAGATAACCCTTTACACCCACCAGGATAGCTATAACCAAAAAGAAAACACCAAATGTTGGCAAGGACGTGGAGAAACTGGAGCTTTTATAAACTACTGGTGGGAATGTGAAACGGTGCAGACCCTTTGGTAAACAGTCTGGCAGTTCCTCAAAATATTAAACAGAGTTACTATATGGCCTAGCAATTAAAATACTCCTAGGTATATGCCCGACAGAAATGAAAACATATGCCTACACAAAACTTGTATATGAAAGTTCATAGCAGCATTATCTTTTTTTTAACAGAGGCCCATTCAAGTTGGTTTCTGCATATTTTATTTATTTATTATAATACATCAATGAAATGTTTTATTTCTATTTTTTATTTTATTTTATTTTTTGCCCATACTGCATGGCTTGCAGGATCCTAGGTCGCCAACCAGGGATTGAACCTGGAGCCCGAGCAGTGAAAGCGCTGAGTCCTAACCACCGGATTGCCAGGGAATTCTCCATAGCAGCATTATTAACAACAGCCAAAAGGTGGAAATAACCCATATGTCCATCAACTGAAGAATGGATAAACAACATGTAGCGTATTCACACAATGTATTATTATTTAGCCTTAAAAAAACAATGATGTTCTGATATGTGCTACAACATAAATGGACCTTGAAAACATGCTAAGTGAAAGAATCCAGTCATGAAAGACCACATGTTATTATTCTATGTATATAAAATATCCGGATTAGGCAGATCCACATCAACAGAAAGTAGATTGGTGGTTACCAGGGGCTGGGGGAGGGGCAAATGAAGAATGATTGCTAATAGGTACAGGTTTTCTCTTGGGGAAGATGAAAATGTTCTAAAATCAGCTAGCGGTGATAGGTGGACAACTCTGTAGATGTATAAACATCACTGAATTGGACAATTTAAAATTTAAGGATGAATTTCATGGTAGGTGAATCACAGCCTGACAAAGCTGCTATTACAAAAAGAAAGCTTACATTCTTTTTCTTGCCTCTCACGTTCTTACAAAGACCTCTCAGGTATCTATGAAAGAAAACGGTGTCATGTGGTTAAGACCACGCTTTTGGAAGGTCAGTACTAAACCTACATCAACGACAATGATTTTGCCCCTCAGGGGACAGCTGGCAATGGCTGGAGACATTTTTGGTTGTCACACAACTGGGGAGGGAATTGCTATTGGCAACTGGTGGGTAGAGGCCAGGGGTGCTGCTAAACATCCTACAATGCACAGGACAGCCCCCTACAGCAAAGAATTATCCCACCCAAAATGCCGACAGTGCCGAGATTGAGACACTCAGATCTGCATCTACCTAGCACTACGTGAAGTGGGTCTTTGATTAATGCTCAGAGCAATCTAGTTCCAGAGATGTGTACCAAGGTCGGACACTAGGCTGGGCTCTGGGACAACTAGGACTGGAGACACTGAGATGAACATTTGAAGTCAGGGGATCTTGGGTGTCTGGGCCATCAGTGTATCCCCGGGTCTTGGCACATTGCTCAGTCATTATTCAAAGAGAGAAAGGATGGCCAACAAACACGTGAAAAGATGCTCAACATCACTAATTATTAGAGAAATGCAATTCAAAACTACAATGAGGTATGACCTCACACTGGTCAGAATGGCCATCATCAAAAAATCCACAAACAATAAATGCTGGAGAGGGTGTGGAGAAAAGGGAACCCTCTTGCACTGTTGGTGGGAATGTAAATTGGTGCAGCCACTATGGAGGTTCCTTAAAAAACTAAAAATAGAACTACCATATGATCCAGCAGTCCCACTCCCGAGCATATATCCAGAGAAAAATATAATTCAGAAACACACATGCACCCCAATGTTCATCGCAGGACTATTTACAATAGCCAGGACATGGAAGCAACCTAAATGTCCATCAACAGAGGAATGGATAAAGAAGATATGGTACATATATACAATGGAATATTACTCAGCCATAGAAAGGAACGAAAATGGATCATTTGTAGTGAGGTGGATGGACCTAGAGACTGTCATACACAGTGAAGTCAGTCAGAAAGAGAAAAATAAACATCATATATTAACACATATATGTGGAATCTAGAAAAATGGTATAGATGATCTTATTTGCAGAGCAGAAATAGAGACACAGACGTGGAGATCAAACGTATGGATACCAAGGGGGAAGTGGTGGTGGGAGGAACTGGGAGACCGGGATTGACACATATACACTACTGATGCTATGAGTAAAATTAGATAACTAATGAGAACCTCTGTATAGCACAGGGAACCCTCTGCTGTGTGGTGACCTAAATGGGAAGGAGAAGAGGGGATATATGTATACGTATAGCTGATCCACTGTGCTGTACAGAAGAAACTAACACAACATTGTAAATCAATAAAAATTAATTTAAAAGAAAAAAAAACAAAGAGAGAAAGGAGTGAAGATCATCCTTGTCCCATCCTTGTAGGGCTTTCATCCCTTTTGTCCATATGGACGGTGTAAATGGCAAACTCGCAGCAGATTCGCTCCAGGCTTATTGGCCAAGGAGGATCCAGCAGAGAAGAGATTTTCAAGCTGAGATCAGCACTCCCAGGATGGGGGCGCCTGGGGGAAGGGGACTCTCAGTGCCCATCTCCTGAGAAGCCCTGCAGGATGCAGGCCCTGAGAGATGAGACGTAAGAGGGAAGACACCTCTTTGGAGACCATCAGGCTCCCCAGAGCATCTCTGCATGCCTCTGGCTTGCTGCTGGTGAATGAGTTTTAACTGGGTTACAGCCAAGCTGTCTCCTCCTAAAGGTGATGACTTGCGTGGTACCCTCTCCAAGTGCCCTGTTGGCAAGGCTGAGCTGGGCTGCACAGCCAAAGGGGACGGATGTGCTGAAGATTCAGGCTAGCTGGGGGCAGGGACCCTGCCCTGTGTGGTACCAGCGAGGAGGACAGTAGCCAGGGATGTGATCCTGGCCTCCTGAGCACCATCCTCCAAGAGCCCCCTTTTCCCAGTGCCCTCTGGCAGCCAGAAAGGTGGGCCTCGTTCCCAGATGGTGCTGGGTCCCCCTCTTTCAGCTCACACACCCTTCCCTCAGCTCTTCAGCTCGGTGACCTCCCTCCTCGCTCCCATTCCTCTCCACCTTCCATCCCCTTCTCTCCAGGGTGCTGGATAGGTATTATTCTAATTCTGAAATGTGCGATCCCAATCTCACCTAATTAATTTGGAGACGCCGGAGGAAATGGGTTAAGGCCTGAGCTACTTTCTCACCGTAGGAAAGAAAATTGGCCATTGAGGAAGCGGGAAGCAGGTTTTGTGAGACAGTGGCTGCAGCTCTCGGGGTCAAAGAAAGGGACAGAGACCCCTTTGGGGTCGGAAGTGGGGGGAGAGAGAGGGACAGACAGTGACAAACCGAGAGAAAGGGAGCGACAGAGGGACAGAGGTGGAGACAGAAGGAGAGGGAAAGGAAACAAAGGGAGGGAAGAGATGGACAGAAAGGGAGCCAAACAAATGGGAAGGGAGTCAGAGACTCAGAGCCAGAGAGAGGCCGAGGGAGAGATGCAGAGATGACCGAGTAGAGAGAGATACAGACAATGGGACAGAGTCGGGGGGAGACAGAATCAGAGGGTCACAGACAGACAGGCAGGCAGAGCCAGAGGGAAAATGGGACACAGAGAAACTCAGAGAAAGAATGAGATTCAGAAGGTGAGAGATAGGGAGATGGGATCGGAGAGGGACCTTCCCAGGGAAAGAGCATCTGGGGGTGAGAGACAGAGACGGGCCAGTGAGGAGTGAGGCTGGTTCCCAGCCAAGGGTAGCCCCACGCCGCCCCTCCCCCCGCCCCGTGCCCACTACAGAGGTCTAATTTAAGAACTTGAAGAATCTGGTTCTTTGTCCTGCTCATCCCAATCCCCCAATCTCCCCCTCCCCCAGAGCCACTTTGCTGCAATATCTGGATATAGGAAACAATGGAATGCTTTTTGCCTGAATTATCTACCTAATTGCCTTGGTTCGCTGCACATGGATTCCTTGGCTTTTGTGGGTGTGTGGCGAGCAGGGGAGAGTTAATTAATTGGGCAGCAAATCTGAACAGGGAAAACAGTCATTCTGATCACTCAAGCCAGGAAATTTTTGCGTTCTTCAGGACTCGTTGCTTGTATATTAACCATCTGCAAAACTGAGATCCCATCTTACATATGGATAGCACTGAACAGGTCCTAAGGGTTTTACCTGCCTTGTCCGGCGTGGCGGCCGTACTAAACCTGGGACCTTTGCAGCTACGGTTACCCCAATTTTAAACACGAAACTGAGGCTCAGACTAATTCTAGGATGAGAACGTGACGGAACCAAAATTTCAACCCAGGGCTTCCGGCTGGAGTCCTGATGTCCTTCTGCTCAATGGGACTGCCTTTTATATACATCTCACTTTCCTAGGGATTGTCAGCTTGAATGAGTCCTCCCAGTCTCTCCAGCTGGGTCTGCTAATTTAGCAAATGCCAGTTAACATTAGGGCGTGGAGAAACAATTAGTCAATGAGTGGTTCAGGTCAAGACCAATTATTTATTCGCTTAACACCTTGGTTAACGTTGTCAGTGGTCCCAAGGAATGAAAGTGTGTTTGAATTTCCCTAAGCGTTGAGTTATTGCAATTCCTGTAGGGACCAAGCCTGGACAACATTTTGATGTGTTGCCACCTGTATTCAAGACACGAAATCTTTCTTAAAATGGCAAATGATTCCCTTAACATGAGAAAAATAAACAAAACCTCGGTTTAACTTTGCTTCATGGTCTTGCCAGCTTGGGAAATTAAGGGCCATAATTTATTGAGCCATTACTATGTGCCAGACGGAGTGCTCAACTCTTTTATGCATTATCTTATATAATCCTCAAAATGATCCTATACAGTAGGTGCTATCAGTAGCCATATTTTGCTGATGAGAAAACTAAGACTTTGAGAGGTTAGATATCTTGTCTGAGGTCACAGAGCTGGTAAGCAGTAAATCCAGATTTCAAACATAAGTAGCCTCTGTTACACTACAGAGGCTGACTTTATACCACTGAATTTTCTATTCACCTATTTGTCCATCCATCCATCCATCCATTAATCCATCCATCTATCCAACACCCCATCCATCCATCCATCCATCCATTAATCCATCCAACTATCCAACACCCCATCCATCCATCCATCCATCCATTAATCCATCCATCTATCCAACACCCCATCCATCTATCCAACACCCCATCCATCCATCCATCCATCCATCCATCTTTCCTTCCAATCCTCCACCACTTAATCACATTTATTTTTTCACCTACTGTGTTCCTGCAGTGGTCTCTGAACAGGAGATACAGAGCATGTTCAATCTTTAGTAGAAAAATCTACCCAGACAGAACTCAGTGGTCACCCAACTGCCCATTTCTATTCACCTTACTGAGTCATGACCATCAACAGTAATAAAAGTTTTTACATTGTCTTAGCAGGCAACCTTCCATCAAATGAAATTCTGAGTAGAACACCAATATACTTCATTAGACTCCTGCTCTGCATGAGGCCAGAATAAGAGCCAGAGCCTTACTCTACCAAGTTCTTACCCTCCATTCAGCAGTCCCTGGACTTCATGGAGCTTCCAAGTTTGAAAACAAATGTGGCAAAAGAGTGCCAGATAAAAACGTGGAATAGTTTTGTCCCAATCTTCACTCACGGAGCAGGGGGTAAAACTTAGGTTCCCCCCAAATTAAGTGGGGAAGCTAGGAACCCTAGTTTACTGATAAGTCTTTTTGAGCTCAATTAACATGCTGTCCATGAAGACACCATGACTATCTCTGCTCACTGAAGTGGAACAAATGGAAACCAGCCTCCTGCCTCGGCCATGTCTCTGGATCTGGGAGCCACATAAATGCCACAGAAGGGAGGAAATCAGTTCGGCTGGTGTTCAGTAAGTTTTTCCGTGCCAAGAGCAAGGCAAGCTGCATAGTTAAGACCCCCTAGTCAGGACCTTTCTCTTTTCGGGAGCAGTAGGAACAAATTTATGCTGTTGGATGGGTATGATAAAAGGCCGAACAGATGAACTATTCCATGAATAAACTATTCTGGTTAATGTTTTTATTCTTAAGGACTAATGAGAACACTCTCGTCTTTGAAGAATTTTCTAAAAGCGTTCCTGCCTAAATAAGTAGCATATACTGAATATAATTACTTAAAAAAAAAAAAAGCAAAGTTCTTCCATGAGAGGGCCACCAACCTAATCTTTAGTTCTCTTCACAGAGAAAACTCAATAAAATATAGACAATCTAGGAAATGGAATCCTATAAAAACTGGAGAATGAACCACGGAAGATTCTGATAGCTACTTCTGTGGTCCTTCTCCCAGAAGTAGAGTGTAGACATTCTACTCTTCTGGTTATGTGAGTCCCGGATGACTGAGCTTTTACTCGACTCTGCCGCTCTGGGGACAGCTAGAATCCTCTTTACCCTCAGCCTCATCCTTATCTACTGGGCAGTCGGGTGCTTTTATTCTCTGAAACACGCACTCCGGACAACTGAAGTGAATATATTTTTAATAAACACGGACCGAGGAGAATGGCTTAATTTAGTTCTCCTTTTTTCTGGTTCTCTCACAGTCCACTTGAAAAACACAGCTGCCGGCTTTGTGTGTGCACAAGACCGCTCTCCACATACACAGAGGCTCCGAATAGATGGGGAGAATCTCCTTTGTTGTGATAACAATGTTTGTGCATCTGCACCCAGCCGTTCTGCAGGTCTGAGTTGTCCCCGGCACAATCGGAATTCATCATGGCCAATAAGCACAGCCGAACTTAGCAAGGGAAAGCTCAGCCCGCCTGCTTTGTTTTCCAGGCAAGGCAAGTCACTGCATCCCAATGAGCGCCTGACCTGGAGCTGTCCCTCAATGACAAGCCGCAGCTAGGTACAGGGTCGATGTGCATCCCCTGGGACCCCAATTCATCCCTAACGGCATCTCCTCCACACACGCCATTCCTTGCCTCTCATGAATCATGTGAAAATTTACCCAGGCCTGGGAAATTCGGTCGCATCTACACCAAGCCTAGACTTTTTCAGAAATATGTGGACTGTCTGAGCATGAATCAAAGATCTGGACGCGTCAAGGCCAGCTACCGTTTGGACCTGGGAGAACAAAACTGCTACCAAGACTTGTTAGCAGGGTCACTTGGGCAGCCAGGTGACAGATGAGTTCATAAATGCACCTACTGCTGCTCTTACTGTTGATACCCTTGGTGTCATTTTCCTGATTTGCTGTAAACACAGATGTAAATCTATAGGAGACGCAAAATGAAGGCAGTATTGCCCACTGGCTAAACACAGGGATTCTGGAGCCAGAGTACCTGAGTCAGAATTCCAGCCACTTAGGATACTGGTGATCGTTAGGCAGCTACTTAAGTGCCCTGTGGTTCTGTGTCCTTGCTGAAAAAACTAAGGCCAAACTAATAAGGCCAAAAACAATGGCCACCTCTTAGGGTTACTGTGAGGATTGAGTTCATGTTTGTCGAGCACTTAGAGCAGAACCTGGCACCTCGTAAGCACTAAACATGCGATTAATAAATCAATCCAAATACAGCCTCCCCGTGTCTAGAGGCTCAGCCAACAGAACCACAACAAAGTCCATGCGTACAGGTGCAAGAGGGGAATCTTGGCGGGCTGACTCAACAATGCCAGATGGCAAAACTCCTGGTGTGGCGAGGGAGCCACATGGCACGGCTGTGGCTACGGGTCATCCTGCAAGGGACCCCCTACATCCCATACTTTCCCCTCAGGCCTAAAGTCACACACCAGCTTTTGCTAAACCCTGAACTTGGACTCTGCAAGCCAAGTGCAAAGAGAGTGTCTATTTGTTCTTTCCTGTGAGGCCACCACAAATCGCGCTTCCGCAACCAGGCAAAGAAACTTCGAGATAAAAAACCAAAGGGATTCACATCATGGGCAAAACACATCAGGATCCTGTTGGGCTATTAAAAGAGCAAATGGGTCAAATGGGCTGGGGCAACATTTTCTGCAAAAGACTCAGTTATTTTTTTCTTCCTTCTTCCTACCTCCCTTTTTCTTTCTTTTCTTTCCATTTTTTTCTTCCTTCTATAAAAAAAAATTATAAACATCATTGTCATTTCCAAGTTCAAGTACCTTCCCATCAATGCCACTATTGAAAGGGTGGGGTACACAAGGGTGGGGTTGCCCAGGCGGGCAGACCTCATGCCAGGGAAGTCAATATTGGCTTCCCATGAGAATTAACTGGAATTGCGTCCTAACAATAGAATGGACCACCTCCAGGGGGAGGGGGAGCCCCAGCGGGAGAGGCATGAAAGCACCTCATCAGCCCCTTTCACCCAAGAGAGTCTATAAGTTTAAGATGCTAAAGACAAGCATTCCCGTGAGGCCACGTGAAGACAGCATTCTTATGTGAACGTAATGTTGGAGGAAAATGTATTTTCTTCTGCACCCCAGGGCTGTTGCATCTGAAAGGACAGACTCTGTGTTCCTGAATTTCCCAGGTGTGCGGAGATCAGAATGGGCCGGAGGTGAACACACCTCCACAACTTGATAGCCCCCAACCCACAGCAGGGCCAACAGGCCAGAGGGGGCCGAGGGACTCGCCCAAGGTCATGGGCACAGGAAGTGCCTGCCTCCTATCTCAGGAAGTGCTCTAAGGCAGGGGAAGATGGATGACGACCTCCAGGAGTGAGGGCAAGGGGGCTTTGCTAGGGGTCCCTTGAGAGCCACAAAAACAGGCAAAGGAAGGGAGGTCCATGTCCTCTTCCCTAAGGGTGCATCTAAGCACATCCTACCTTGTCCTACAGTGGTGTTGGGACAGCGATGCAGGAACAGGCAATAGGGAAAGAATGGAGGGAGGAAAGACAGAGATCTCTGTCCTCTTATCCCCCAGAGACAGGGCCAGCCGTCCTAAGTCTGCCTTCAGGACCCTAACCTCTTGTGCCCATCTGGTCACCCTGGCAAGATGGAATGAGGGGCGCCCTGGGTGGTGGCATCATCCATCACAGAATTCTCAAAGCCAAAAGCGAGAGAGTTTCTGGATTCTAGAAATTCAGGGAAATACAAAAAATAAACAAGAAACAAGAAGAGGGGAAATAAGCGGGAGCCCCCAGAGGGAATTCGAGAGGGAATTCAAAGCAGCCTACAGGCAAGCATCACCAATTCAGCAGAAATGGGGGCAGGCTAATCCCAGTCAATAAAACAGACAAGGAAATTATAAAATGCTTTAAAGGAAATACATTTTTACTGCTTCCTGGGCCACTGCAGGATTACAGACTAGGCTAAAAAACAACACTGATCTTTGGAGAGCTACTTTATTGAACAGATAAGAATGATTTGTAATTAGCATGCCAATTGTCTACAGAAGAGCCTGCTTGAAAACAGTCTGTCTTTCTGCCTGGCGGATGCACCCTGCACAATCTCTGCAGTCTTGTCTGAGCTATTAATCTGTTCATCACAGCTTTTTATCAGAGAGAGAAAAGGAAAGCAACTTTGCTGAGGTCCCATTTGGATAAATTTTGAATTAGCAGAGTCTGAACTGATGCAGTTTAATGAAGTTACAGCAGGACAAGTTCAAGAAGGAGAAAGGGAGGAAGCCGGGAAAGGAAAAAACTCAACAGAAGAGGAATCAAAAGAAGGACAGATGGAGAAAGCAGCAGCAGTGGACAAATCCACCGAAAGGAACAAAAAGAAACATTTTAATGATGTGACTGAAGAGAGAGAGAGAGAGAGAAGCCACAGATCCTCCACTAAAGGCCAGGTTCTCTTCACAAATGCTCAGAGCGGGGAAGAAGCTGGCTGCTGAGGACCCGAGAACAGAAAAGCTGCGTGATTTCTCATAGCACGAAGAGCCTTCGGAGCCACCGGGATGGCATTCCTGGGAAAGCTCAGGCAAATTTCTCAGGATGCAGGAAAAAGTCAGAGGGGGTCCAAGAGGGAGGCTGGAAACCAGATTCTTCCCAGAGTTCTGGAGCAGCCTCAGCACTTGGGCTGGGCCTCCTGCCTGGTCATTTCAGGAGGTGGGTTAACACGAGCCCACCCTCAGCTGCCCAGACATCGGGGTGACTGAGGCCAGAGTCCCTACTGGTAGGATCCGAGGCCGATCCGAGGGCTGGAGGCGAAAAGCTCTCCTGGCAACAACTTCTTTGCTATTATGGGGTTCAGCCCCCTCTGTGCCCCTGGGTGACGGCAGGCGTCTGCATCCCAGGACCTCAGCAGCGGGGGGATGGATGGATTCTGGACACACCCCTGCGCCCCCTCGCTCCGGCACACATTCTCAGGGTTCAAATCCCTCCTCGCTGGAGCAGCAGGATGGAAGGAAGAGGGAAGAGTTGCCTGTCTGGGTGTGAAGCATCCTTCCCAGAAGAGGACATTTGGCTAAGGGAACTGCGACTCTGTCCAGAGGACAGATGTCCTAAGTAATGAGACTTTAATGCCGGAGCTAATGGGAACAGTACACGAGACCACAGGCCAAAACAGCGAGGAAGAACGAGAGTGTCTGTGAAGCCTTCAGAAAGCAGCGACATCTCTCCCAAACACTAGGGGACAGGGCCAAGCTCGCAGCCACCCAGAGCCTGGCTGGAACCCAGCCTCCACAGGTCCCAAGATGGGGACAGCGGCTCTGGACAAGGAGGACCAAGGGTGGGGCTGCAAACAATGCTCAGGACCTCCACGTTCCCACCCCCACCTCGACCCGATGGTCAGGGACCCCTGCACTGGAGCTGCAGACCCCGGGGTGTGAGCCCCGCCAGGGACCACCACCGTGGCCGTGACCACACATGACCGCCACCACCAGCCGCAACAGCTGGAGCTGGAGGGCAAAACCCAGGGCTCCTTCCCTTTCACAGGCTTTTCAAGACAGAGGGCTTCAGGGCCCGAAAAGCAGAGAAACGCGGGCAAAGACTGAGGGATGAGGAAGCGGGCCGCGGAGAATGAAGACCAGACGGCAAAGAGCAGAAGTGGGGCAGAGAGGCAGGGGTGAGCGGGCCGGAAGTCTGGGTCCTGCACGCACTGTCTCGAGGTTATACGTGGGGCAGGGAGGGGAGCTGTGATAGATGGGGCTGTTGTGAGCCATCCGTCTCTCCATCATTAAAACTGGCAATGGCCCGAGGTCCATCCTCTCGCCCCCAAATCACTTCTTTTCTCTAGTGCCCCATTACTCTCAAGAGCCAGGACTCCTACAGAATTGCCCTGGGGTCCTTGCAATACTGTAAAGGTTTGCCGGGGGGCGGGGAGCTGTTTTAAGGGTTTTTTTCCAGTTAAAACCCATGTGGTTTTGTTCATTTGTTTTTACTCTTTACGTATTTATATTGTCTTCACAGTTCTCCACCAACGTAATCCATTCTTGAAGAGGAGCCCTTTCACTGCCCTGGGCACCTTCGTGCCCTGCGTGCAATGCCAGTGAGGCCACCAGCCCGGCACTGAGGTACCCTGGTCTGTAGGTCACTCACTCTCCAGTCCCTTACAGCGATAACTCATCCCAGGGCACGAGTGTGTGGGTCTTGGCTTTCTCAAGTAGTCTGAGTATCACTGACCCGTTTACATTCAGAAAGGTGAGAGCCAACTGCCTTGTTGGCCCCCAAAGAAGATAGGGACCAACCATGGACCAGCTGTGTGACCCTGGGCAAGTTACTAAGCCTCTGAGTTGATTTTGTCATCTGTGAAATGGCCACCAGACCCAGGGTGGTAGAAGGATGCAGTGGGATAATGCAGGGAGCCCCGGAGAAGGGGGGCTCTTCTGAGGGTTTCCTGTTCCCCACCCTGCTTCACCTATGTGACCTCGAGTCCTCATCCGACTGAGATCTCAGGTGCTCAACACCAGCTTCCTGGAGTGATGGGTGATGGCGTCCTGTAAGCTCCTGGGAGACAGAGTTCCCCCCTTCCTGACGCCTGAGCCGAGGAGGGGGGTGCCCAGCCGCAGAGCAGGGTGCTCGAGAGTGACTGTTCAGGGGCGGGCAGGGTCAGAGGCTCTGCCCCAGCCCCTCACCACCCACCAACTCTCACTGAGAAGAAGGCATCCCGCCCCAGCTACAGCAGCACAGCCGCTGCTTCCCCAGCACCGAAGTGGAATAAGAATTGGCCACAACTGCTGCACCTGGTGGCCCCTTGTCACCAGCCCTTAAATTCGGCCTGCCCCACCCTCGCTCCATTTCTGTGATCAACCTCGTGGAATGAACACACTTTTGGGGGGTCTGGGGAGGCGCAGGAAACACATGTTAGGACACTAGTGGCGACGCCCACCGGAAATCCCATCTTCCTGTGCTTGTAAACGCTTCTGCCTCGTCGATGGCTCTCTGGCCCAAGTGGTGACCTCGTCTGGATGCCAAACTGCAGAGGGGCTGGCATTCAGGTGGAGAGGAGGGAGGGCAGGGCACAGCCGGCACCTGGCTCTGACCCCAAGCCTGGCCACACGCATCCCAAAGAAATCGGGTCCCTTTACCCTCAGAAACAAATTGAGAACCCAAGTTGCATTTCTCATGCAGAAATGTGGGACCATTTTCTAACCCTTTCTGGGCAGTTATTTGAGCCATTTTCTGCATATTGAACCCCATTCTCTTCCCCTCTCTCCCAGCTCCTCCGCTGTCTGCCCAGACACATTGAGAGAGCATGAAGCTGATTTTCTTAAAGTCGGTAATTATCCTTCAGTGAGGGGAGGGGCTCCTTCCTAGTGGTCCTCACAAGCACGGGGCTCTGATGCCGGGCTGCCATTCAGTACCGGGACGCCTCCTCGGGGCACCTGCCTTTGGAGGCAGCTGACACAGCCCCTGGGCCAGCAGGTCTCCCTCCTGGAGGCCCCCTTCATTTCTGATCAATAACCAGCCAAGCACCTGTTTCATCCATCGGCCTCAGCCCCATGACATCGCTGCTTACAAGAATCACATCTACCCTAGGAGGATAAAAATATGCTACCATCATGAAAAGTCAAAACAGCATGCATGGGCTCTGAAAGCACTTCCAAGAGAGGAGCCGTGGCCATATTTCCCAGAGAAGAATCAGCGTGTGGCCTCCCAAAGTGACTGCTTAGAAGGATGACACATTAGGATAGGTATGTCCTGGTTCTTTCCAAGGAGGACTCGGGCACAATGCAGGCAAAAGCCCCCAACTGCATGCCACAGACGTTAATTTCTCATAATGATGGGACCCAAACGTCCAGCTTCATTAGCCATCCTCCCCAAAGCTTCTCTGAAGCCCTCACCTTGTATTCACCCTGGCCCTGCGGTCTCTCAGCCCAGAGCTGAGAAAGGGCAGGATGGGCACCAGTTAATGTACGTCAGTGGGTCACAGAGCTGTCTTATACACAGGGAGCCATCCTGGAGGACAAAGCTGAAATCACTCCCTCTCAGGACCACGGGATGTCTGGGGTGGCTCTGGTCTCTGGTCGGTTGGACCAGGTCGCACCTGGTCAGTTTCAGCATCCCCACCCATCTCTGGGACAGAGAGGAAGCATTTACAGCCCGTCTTTTTCATTACAGGTTTCTGCCCATAGTTTTATCCAGTGACCCACTGCTCTGGTTCACGACTCTTTGGCCTGTGCTATATTTTCCATCTTCAAATGGGCTGCATTACTCAAATCTTATTAAAGGATAATAATAATAAACTTAGATCAAGGTATTGCCCTTTACAAAGGAATTCGGAGAAACTGCCAAGGACCGGGGAAGATGAACAGAAATCGTTTTAGTGGATGGAAACATTGAATGAGAAAGGGCTGAAAAAATGTAGGGAAGCAAGAGAAGGGAGAAGGCTGTCACTCACATCTCTAAATATCTGAAAGTTATTTGTACGTAAAGTAAAACAGAATAGATTTCCACTGGGCAAGAAAACGAGGCTGTGGCCCAGGATACCCGCACCCTGGCTTCTATAGTTCAAGATCACTCACCCCCCTCCCTGAGGACCCCTGGCATTGTCATCTGGCCTCCCTCAGCTTCAGCTGCTTGGCTTACAAAATTAGAGAGTTAAGTTAAACGACTTGCCCACAATAAAAATTCTATGGTTCTGTAATGGATGACTAAATAATAGAAAGCACTACTCTGCCTTTTCAGAACATTTTGGTTTTACTTCTAGAGATTAAAAAAAAAAAAAGACGAGGTTAGCAATCTGTCCTGAATGGGTGTAAAATAAGCCTGCTCAAGGCCAAGGGTCTGAGACCCTCTGAAGGGTTGCTGGTAAACCCTCCCGCCAAGCCGTCTTCCCTGTCTGCAACATCCAAGAATGAAGATGCTGGAAGTGGGGGGGTCATAAATGTGACTCAGGGAAAAATAACAGGTAGGAGTTTCCTAAGGTAGAGAAAAGAGGGGAAAAAAATCACAGCAGACAGTATTTTTAAAATGAACTTAACCTAGGCCCTCATACAGTCCGTCAGAGCTCCCTCCCCTGCCACCAATCTGATCTGGTCTAGACACAAGGAAGTTCAAACCACAGTACTGTGTATCTACGGGATATATGCTGTCAAGGGATGTACTGAGAATTGTAAGACAAAATGCACTTGAATTCACCCTAATGTCAAACATAGACTGTGCAGGACTTTGGTGGGGGCGGGGGTGGCAGAGAAGGCTAGTGGTGACACCCAGCAGCCAGGGGCTGGGTGCTACTTCTAACACGCAGCGGGGACTCTGGCTGACTACGGCAAGGAGCCACAGAGTGAAGACCTCAGGGCCATCCTGGCAGGCCCTGGAAAATCCGGCAGGGGAGCTGGGAGGATGAAGCTTCTTTCTGCGAAGTTCCCTTTTCTGGATCCCAGGGCATGTCTGTCTGGGGTCACCTCTCTCGGTCTGCTCACTTTTTCAGCCCTTAATCACTACTTCCTGCACAACTGATCTGAAATCGACTGCACGCTCACTTGATCTCTCATTAAAACAGGTTGGAAACAGTGCGCTGGACTTTTTCTCCTCCTGTGTTTTGGCACCCGAGAGAACTGTGGGTCAAGTCTTAGTAACTCAGCAGCAGGTTCCTCCGAATGAATGTGCTCTGGGCGTGGGACAGGGTTGTGGGCAGGGAAAAGGGACCGATGTGGTGCATGCCTTCTGGGGCTGGGGTAAGGTGGCAGAGGCCAGGAAGACAGCAAGCAACGTTCCAGGGAGGACTGTCCAAGGTCAGGGCTTTTTGCATGGCTGACCTGCTCAATGGAGAATGAACTCTGCTTTGCCTCGTGGGTCAAAGGTAACATACACTCGACAGGCTTACATTTTATAATTTGAAATGTTCCTTGCCCACAACGGGTGGGCAGGGCTCATCTGTTGAATGAATACATATGCACATAGCTGCAGGGGTCAGGAGGAAACCAAGCACGGAGCTGGGCAATGCCACCCACCTCTCTCACCTGATTACCCTCCTCCCTTTACTATTTTTGTTTCTTTCTGTCTTCCCGGTATCCTTCCCCGAACCCCTCCCTCCATAAGCCTTCTTAAATTCTTCCACAATTTCACTGCTTTCCCTTCGTGCATTTTTTTTTTTTTTTTTACTCAAAGAAAATGGAAAACATGCAAGGCTAAGACCTTCAGTCCAAGGCAAGATGCTTTCTTTTTCTTTCCCAACAACTGCTATCTTTGAAGTTAAAAAAAAAAAAAAAACCAAGTTGACTCTCAGTTTAGATCAATTCATTATAGTGAGCCCACCGTGCTTCAAAAACTGGAGTGTTTGGCGTGATTTGACAATTCATTGCTCAGGAACCTAGCAAGAGAACTCACTACATCAGCCGGCAGAGCGGTCCCGCTACTGCAATTATGTGGTCTGTGAGGACAAAACAAAGCTCTTTGGGTTTGTAATTAATTTCTGGAGGAAGAAAAGGTAGGACACAGTGTTCCCTTGATGATTCTAGAAATAAGCAGAGGAACCCGAAGATGAAGGTCCCTTTTGATGGCTACCAGGGTCACCTCCTAATATGCTTCCTTTTCCCTTACAACATCGGTCATCCAGGTTTTTTTCTTCTCCACACCAATCCCCACCTTAAATTCCTCCATCCTTCATCCCTGTGCAGGCAGTGGGAGGACCCCCGGCACCTCTGGCCTCACCAGCTTGCACCTACGGCATCCTAGTAGCTTCCTGACCTATCTGTTAATTAGCCATCTTTTTAAAAAGCCACATAGTTCCTCCCTCAGAATGATTCTCATCTCCAAGACTCTAATGAATGAACACAGGGTGAGGAGGAGGGAACGGGTTGGAATGTGGGACGGCTGGTTTGAAACCCAATGCCAACAGGGAGCCCGCCTCTGAGGCCGTGTCCTGGGCACAGCCCCTGCCCTTGGAGGCCATGGCAGCCCCTCACTGAAGAGACAGCCCCAGGGAAGCATCGCAGAAGCCACTCGTGAAACACTGAGATGGGCGGACGCCTGCGGGCCGGCAGCTTGAGCCTCAGCCCGGGCAGGTGGAAAGAAGGGCTAGGTGGGGCCAAGATCCTGGTGGGAAACGGGGTTCTGGGTGGGAAAGCTGGGCACCCGACGTTCAGGGCTCTCCAGATCCAGAACTCGGCTGCGTCTCTGGTCCCTGCGGCCACCTCCTTCCCCTCCCTGAGGTCCAGCTGAGAGTCTGTGCTCACGTGCTCTGGTGTGAGAGGCGATGGCTGTCCCCCAGACACGGTGGGGAGGGGGGGGGGACTTCTCACACAGATGGCAAGGTCTAATCACTTCTGGAAAAGACTAAATCTTCCTCCCTGAGGGGGCTGGAAAGGGAAAAGAAGGCCCGCCCTAAGGGGGCAGAGAAGGCAGATGGCTCGTCCTAAGGCAGCGTCTTCCTTTTCACCCTTCTAACACCCCCACAAACACCCCTCCCGCTCAGCCCGTCTGCCCAGCCACCATCTTCGCAGAGGCTCACACGCTGCAATCAGTAAAATAATCTTTGCTTTTCCAGAAAGGAAATGCCTTTGCTGAACTATTTCAAGGAGTACGGAACCCAGCGCGTATCCCACCTCTTCTGTGGACCTCTGAGGAGTATACATTCCTTCTCCTTCACTTTCCCCAGGGAGGACCCATCGTGGTGTGAATATTTATCTCTTTCTCCATCGTTCTCTCCTTTTCCCGACCCCAGGTCCCCAACAAGGCAATCTGCACCCCAAACTCCCTGAAACAGCAAGCAACGACCTCTGAGGCGTGAGCAAAGTGGGAGCGTGGTGGTACCGCTCATGCACGCCCGGGGGTCGGGGGGCTGCTCCTGCAAACGTGCACACTCACCCCGACACGCCTGGGAAGGGAGAGGTTGGGGTGGAATGCTGTTGTGCCTGAGTTATCCAGAATGGAAAAATGCTCCCCTGACCTGCCCAAGGTCATTCAGGGAGTGTCCTAGATGGATCGCTCGTGCTCTATCCTCTCTCCCACGCCACTCCCATACACGAAGACAGGCTCCGTCCCCTACCTAACAAGCATCAACATGATGGCTTCCCAAGCACTGAACAGGCGAGACTGCAGCTGCTGGAAGAGGTGCTGTGAACTGAATAAAATCAGGAGGTGAATTTGAGGGAGAAACAGCCCACATTTACATAATGGTCTGAGGGCTGAAATGCATCGCCCTTCCCATGGCTACCTCTGTTTCCCAACCTCGGCGAGAAACTGCCCCCACGGCATCACCACTGAGCCGCACACCTAAACACACACTAGTCGCCCTAGTTTGGAGTGGGTTGCGGAGTCAGCGTGGTGGGGGGACAGTGACATCTCCAAGGTCAAAGCCCATAGAACTCAGGGCAACGCCAGCATCCAAAGGCCATCAGCATCCTCCCAGGTGATGATGAATAAATTCAGTAGGAGGTGGAGGGCAGGGCAGGGGGCAGGTCTCCCCAGGGGTGCAGAGAAGAACGGCTCGGGGAAGAGAGAAACCCAAAGAGAGCTTCGTGGGAATCCACTGACAGGAGGTCCCGGCCAGAATGGGAAGTGTGACGAGAGGCCAGAAGCACAGAAGAAGGGGAAGGTGAACAACCGAGGGGACCAGAGGCAGAGGCGTAAGCACCAGGCACGTCTGCTTCAGGAAGCGGAGCCAAGAGAGAGAAGTCTTTGCCAGACAAAACCCAAAGGAGGGGGCGTCTTGTCCTGCTTTTGCTCTCTCCATCCCACCGACCCTCTGCTTTTAAGAGCCAGCACTGACCACAGACCATGTGCCACGATTCCTCCGTCATTTTCCAGGACCAACCAGCCACAGACTTACTCCCTGAGAGATAAGATGGGGGGCGGGATGAAGGCAGTGGCACTTCAGGGTTAACGAGTGAGGCTGATAAACCCATCTCCTCTCAGAAGCACCCAATTCCAACACCCGAGTTTGTCAACATGAAAGTACCCACACTTTGTGGATTTGACTCAAAATCTGCCAGAGAGTATCATCTTTTCTCAACACTCACAGTATCCAGGGGGGGAAAGAAATCACGCCCAGAAATTTCTATCTGCCTTTCTCTCTCTTCATCAAGGTACAGGTGACTAATGTCCGCAGCAGCGGGGGAAGGTTTTCAGGCCCAAAGGATAACAGACAGAGTGCGGAGATGAGCTAAAGCTGTACGGCTCGGGGTGCGGGACTGCCGGGCAAACTCAGAGAAACTGGTCTGGGCGGTGTGGGGTGGTCCCGATTACTAGGGCAGTGCCCACACCATGTGCCAGGGATGGAGGCATGTCCCGGGGCAGGGTTTGTTCCTTGAAAGACTGTTGAACCACGTCCAGCCATTCATCAGCACTAGGGGACTGGAAGCAGAGCTGAGTTTGCACCCCCCTGGGGGCATCATGAACAGAGTTGTAAAGAGAGGCTGGTTTCCCGATCCCGAGGGGCGCTCAGGGAGCTAGAGGGCGGGGTGGGAGGGACGCAGTCAGGGTGGAACCTTGCACAACCATATTTCAAGCTCTTGGCGTAAGTTTCGGTGGGAGGCAGCCCCCACTGCCTCCCTATGGAAACAGTGAAAGATGCCCACCGGCTTGAACACAGCAAGAAGTGTTAACTCACAGAGTTCTGCCCACAGGGTTTAAAAGAACAAGTCCTCCAGTCTCAGCGGGAAAGCAAAGCATCCCACTCGGCAGGATGCAATGAATAGACACCATATGCCCTTGGTCAAGATGGAATGGTTAGATCTGCATTCCTTCTCACCCCAGGAGGCTTCTTTTCCGTATCACCCGCATCTCCAACACACGGGAACACCCAGTTCTCACTCTTTTCAGTAAGGTTCCAACATCGTTCAATCTCCTACATCCAAGATGACGCTCTGGTTTGACTCAGAAAACCGTATGCAGTAAGAGCCAGCACCGAGGCGCCCACCTGCCTTGAAAACTGCACCCTGGACCCCTACCCAGGGTTACGGAATGTGTACAATTCTTAGACTCAAACTCACGGACTCCACCACTCCCTAACTTTGCCCTGTAAATCCCCCTACCAACCAGAGCATGCGTTCCCGGTTCCGAAGAAATGGAGAAGAGGGCACAGAAGGCTCCGATTTATTGCCTGTCAAAGAGGCAAAGGGTGCTCAGTTGACTTAAAAGACTCGAGAGAGAGACAGAGACAGAGAGACCCGGGGAAGGCGGGTGCCAAGAGCCAGGAGGACAGGGAAGCCTGAAAAGAGGGGTGAGGCTGCCGGGAGTCTGGGGGCAGGCCCCGGGCGGCCGCGCTCACCTGTGGATGTTCATCTCCCGAGGAGGGCGGTGGGCCTTGTCGTACGAGACCTTGGCGAAGACGCCGGCCACGATGACGAAGGCGATCACCCCGCAGGTGATGTAGACGGTGAAGTTGGTCTTGTCCTTCTCCGGGTCGTACTTGTTCTCGGGCCCCGGCGACACCACCTTGGTGCTGGGCGTCTGCACCCACACCGGACTCTGGTAGTTGGTGCACTGGCGCTGGTCCAGCTTCTCGTGGCGCTTCTTGCAGCAGAAGCGGTAGTAGCAGGTGCCGCAGCAGTACAGGTAGCCGCTCTCGCTGTTGTTGCACTCGAACTCCTTGTCGTACTGGCCGCTCACGTCGTAGTAGCCCCAGCACGTCTCGTAGGTGACGGGCGCGCTGGCCGCCGCCGCCACCGCCGCCGCGGGCTGCCCCCGCCGGCTCCCCGCCTCCGGGCCACCGGGCGCCCGGACGGTGCCGTTCAGCTCGCGGCCGCCCCGGGCCAGGGCGCCCCCGGGCCGCCGGCCCCCGACGGCCGCGGCGCCGGCGCTCAGGGTCCGGTTGGCGGCGCGGGCGCGGGCGCCCGAGGCGCCGGGCAGCAGGTCCAGGGGCTGGAGCGAGAGCAGCGGCAGCAGCAGCAGCAGGAGGCGCCGCAGCGCCATGGCGGGGCCGGGCGGGAGGGCGCGGGGAAGCTTCCGCGGCAGGCCGCTCCCCGTGCCGGCCGGCCTCTGAGGGGGCCGCGAGGGCCGGGCTGGCGGCGCGGGGCGGTCAGCGGCGCCGGGGCGATGGCGCCATCGGGGCGCGGGCGGCGGCGGCGGCGGCGGCGGCGCGCGGTGCGCACGGACCAGCCCGGCGCGGGCGGCCGGGACTCAGGCTGCGCGCCGGCTCCGCGCTCCCCCCGCGGGCTCGGCGCGCCTCCCGGGCAGCCCCATCCCCCGCCGGCGGCGGCGGCGGCCCCGCACGCGGCTTGGCTCAGGCGGGACCCGAAGCGCGGCTCCCAGCGGCGGCTGCGGCGTGGTCCCGTCCGGGCGGGTCCTGCGGGACAAGACGGGGAGCTGGTCACGGGGTGGGGCGACCGGGAGGCGGGAGGGGAGGGAGCGCGCAGCCCTCGAGGAGCGAGGCTGGGGCCGGGAGGGGCGCGGAGCCCGCTCCCGAGACGGGGCCCCGCGGCCCCGAGGCCCCGGGCGCACGGGCCGCCCGCTCCCCGGCCGCCAGCCCCGCGGCGCGCCCGCGCCGCCGCCGCCGGCTCCCCGGGACGGAGCGGGCGGCGCCTGGGGTCGGGCGGCAAGCTGGGGAGCGCGCGGCGCCCGACCTCACTCACTCACCATGCCCGGCTGCGACTGCAGAGGCGGCGGCGCGGCGACCGGAGCGAGCGGCCAAGCCGGGAGCCGCCTGCACGAGTGCCGGGGAGTGTGTGAGAGGAGCGAGGGAGACACCCGCACACGCGGGAGCGCCGCGCGGGGAGGGGCCGGCCGGGGCCGGCGGGGGCGGCGGGGGAGGGGAGGCGAGCGGAGGGGGGCGTCGCTCACCGCCGCCCACGTCTCCCCGCCCGGGCGCCCGGGGGAGGGGGGGGGCTCCTCTTCGCCGCTCCCCGCTCGCGGCGCCCGCAGCTCCGCGTCACCAAAGCCCAGGACACCGGTTCCTCAACGCGGCCAACAGGGACCCGGGAGACGGCCCTTGGCGGGGCCAGGCTCCCCTGCGCGGGCCCGGTCTAGCCCTCGCGGCCGCTCCCGCCCCACCCCAGTCCGTGCGTGCGCGGCCCGAGCGGGAGTTGGGGTGTCTGCGAGCCTTTGCCTCTCCCTAGTGGCGACGCTCGCAGCGGAGGGAAGCGGTCAGGCCCATTGCTACAGGTTCCTAAACTGAGACCAGGGGTCAAGTGGCTCCTCTGAAGTTACTGGGCTACCAGCGAGCAGGGCCTACGCGCTCCTCCCCTTGGGCACTCTGCTGCGCACCCAGCACACAGGCAGCCCCAGCGCGGGAGAGCACCTCATTTCCTCTTTCCGGGGACTTTCCCCAGAGCGTTCGAGAAGAGTTAGGTAAGCTCTCCTGGCCTCTGAGCCTCAGCTGTGAAATTCCTCCGCTTTAGCTGATGGGGGCGGGGGCGGGGTGGGGAGGGGGAAAGGGGGCGTTCCTGCGTGCTTACTGCTTGGGTCTGGGAAAGGAGGCCTGAGTCTAACTTTTAAAGCCAAGAGGCCACCCAGGGGTGAGTTACAATCCTCATCTTTGACCTGAGGGGGTGGAGTTGGGGGCAAGAAAATGAGAACAAAAAGCGACGTCCAAAATTCTGCCAACAGTCCTGGCCCTTTGAGCAAGTGCTCAGGTACTTAGGTTGAAGGCAGGGGACAGTTCATCGGTGTGTGGGCAGTAGAGATTGTCCCCAAAGCTGTCCATTCAGTCTCACGTGTGACCCAAATCAAGGATCCCCCATGCAGGAGAGGCAGAACGCCTCTTCTCAGAATCCGGAATGGATCAATTGGAGCTGAAACCCAGATTCCAAGGCCCCCGAGGGAGATCTCGATCCTAGGACGGGAGGTCCACAAACTCCCCTGGCAGCTCCCCACTCGCTTCTGTCTCTCCATTTCCTGCCTCTTCCCCTGCACCCTCTCCCACTCCCCCAATTCTCTCTACTCAGCTGCCACCCTCTTCTTCATGATTCTGTTCAACACGCATTTATTTTAGTTAGTGCCTACTCTCCACCCAGCAAAAAGCTAAATAAGACAGTCCCTTTCCTCAAGGAAGGGGAGCTTGTAAACCACTGGGGAGACAGACAACAAATGACGAACTTATCCGTGGTTATGTCCCATGACAAAGGGGGGCACAGAGTGCTCTGAGGGGCACCTAGATGACAGGCACCCAACCTAGCCCGGGAAGGGAAAGGTGGGATCAGAGGCAGTTTTCTCAACGAGATAAGGAGCAGAATCTCGAAGTTAATACAGCAAACAAGAGGGGAAGGACACTCCCAGCAGAGGGAGCATCACTAACGAAACCCAGAAGACAGGAGGCAGGGGGGTATGTGAGCTGGGGAGATAGCAGCGGAGCATAAACTTGGAGGGCGTCTTCCAAATAAAGCTGGCAGAAGAGGGCTGTATCCCCTGCCAAAGAACTTGGATTTATTCTGCAGTTGATGGAGAACTATTGGTGGCTTTTACTCAAAGGCAAGTCAGTCAGATTTACATGTTCACTGGATCTCTAAGTCAGCTGGAGTAAGGAACACTGGCTGGGAGAAGAGAGATATGGAAGCCTCTCTGATCATCCAGGTAAAAGAAGATGAAGGTGTGGAGTAGGTTTCTGGTGGTTGGTGGTCAAAGGGCAGGTTCAGGACAGCATTCGTGATGGTCACGTTGAAATCCCTTTTAGAGATCTAAGTGGTGCAATTCAGCTCAAGCGTTAAGCTCAGGAGAGCAGATAAAAGTATATACCATAACATACACGTATACATTTGGGAATCATAAGTACATATTTTTTACCTTCAGACTATGTGCCATTTTAAAGCCAATCCCTTCCTTTTCTCTTCCCTGAGCTTTCACCTCGCCATCATTACTCCAAACTTGGGAGCTTCCTAGCAATGGGTAGAAACATGCCTTCTTCGCGTGGGACTCTAACAGGATTTGATCAGTGGCACTGAGTAAGGGAAATTGCTTTGGTTCCTCAGACCACCCTCACAAATATGTTCTGAACCTCTGTGCTCATAGATGGTAGCATCCACAAACTCACAGAAAATAGCAGATCTCAGAACTGAAGAGGATGTTAGGGGTTATCTATTCCAACTCTTACTGAATGCAAAACCCTATACATCTTATTGACACTTTGCCCTTTGTAGTTGACCAGGCTGGTTGCCCACCAACATTCATTCCCCCACTTTCTCCTTCTCAATTCAGTACCTGAATTGTTGACAGTATGGAAGCATCTTTCTGTTGTGGATGTGACTTATTAAAAAGTGCCAGAGAAGAATCATCTTTTTCAACACCCATACCAACTTCAGAGCGCTCGTAGGCTCAGGAGACAGTGACCCAATCCCTGGCTCTAGAAGACGGATCCCAGTTGGGCTGAGCCAATCATAATAATCCCATTGCCCTTGCCAGGTTAGTAAAGAATGGATATGTGATCCAGCTCTGGCCAATGCTAAGTGCGGGAACTGTTGGGAGATGCTGGGGAAATTTTCCTTGCTCTACTTTTTAAAGTGTTGTTTCCGTGGAGGTTATGACCATGGGGGGCTGAGGGGGTGGGGCAGGGGGGACAGAAACCAGTCATTGGTCGAAATTGATATTCAGTTTGATAGTCATCAGTGCTGCACAAGAAATATCTCTGCCCTTCCAGGCAGACTGTAGAATTGCAATTCCTGGCCCATTAGTGAGCAGGAGGGGAGAGTGACTTAGTACTACTGGTCAAAAATCCTGAGCAAAAATGGTGCATGTCATTCCTGAACCAGAGCATCCAGTTGCCGCTTTAAGGCATGGTAGAGCTCTCGTTTTCTCCTGGCATGGTGACCAGCGATGCTCCAGGTGGGAGTGGCTTTGTCAGCCTGGAAGTGATGTCAGTGAGGAGGCCCCACCATGGACATGTAGCCTGAGTAAAACTACACTCTTCTTAAAGCCACTGGAATTGGGTCTACTATTGCAGCGTATCTTAACCCATCCTGACTGATACACTGAGGATGACAGAGGAACATCATGAAGCCATTCAGGGAACTTTGCCCTAGGCTTTCACAACTCCGATCTTCCAATAATGTAAGATAATTAAGTTTCTTATGTCAAAGCCTCTTTGAATCCAGAGCTTTTCTTACGTGCAGCCAAAGGCATCCTATGGATATAGCGTGTATTTTCTGTCTCCATTCTGACTTAGGGTTTCCACCTAGCTATGGTAGACAAATGATGACCACACCTTTTCACAAGAGGTGGCGTCTGTTTGTCTTCCCTTTGAGGCTAGGCCAGCCTTTTGACTTGCTTTGCCTGATGGCATGTGGCAGAAGTGATGCTCAGCCAGTCTGAGTCTAGCCATTAAGAGACCTGGCGCCATCTTCCTTTGCGTTCTTGAGATCGAGCTGCCATGTAAGAGGCGTGGGCTGCCTGTTATACTCAGTGATGAGGAGTGAGACCACCACGACATGGAGAAAGACCCTGGGAGACAAGATGCCACCTTTGGCATTTGATTCCCAATTGAGCTCCCAGCAGAACGCAGCAAAGGATGGGACCCAAGTGAGGCCAGAAGAGGAATCATCCATCTCAGCCCCAGGCAACCCACAGAATCATGAGAAGTGACAAACTGATGTTGCTGTAGGTGTTTGAAACATGAAGTATTGTGATGGTTTACTATACCACAAAAGACAGCTAAGTCCATCCACAGATCACAGCATAGACGCTAAAAAGAAATGTATTAGGTGCAACTTCCAGCCACTAGATGTCCGAAGCTATTTTTCATGAGCTGCTGTATGAATTTGCTAGGGCTGCCATCACAAAGTACCACAAACCAGGTGGCTTGCAGAATAGAAAATGATTGTCTCGCAATTCTGGAAGCTGGAAGTCTGAAATGAAGGTGTTGGCAGGGTTGATTCCTTCTGAGTACAGGATCTTTTCTAAGTGTCTCTCCTTGGCTTGTAGATGGCTGTCATTATGTACACATGACGTTCTACTTTTATGCATGTTGGTCTCCACGTTCCCCTCTTTTTATAAGGACACGAGTCATATTGGATTAGGGCCCACTCTAATCACTTCATTTTAATCTTATTACCTCTGTCTCCAAATAAGGTCACATTCTGAGGCCCTGGGGGTGAGGACTTTAGCATATGAATTTGGGGGGTGGGAGAGGGGAGGCACAATTCAACCCATACACCTATTGCATGGAAGGGTGATGTGCTCTGTACAAAACATGATGAAAACGTGTGCAGATGAAGAAGAAAGGAAGAGAGGTCATGTTTGCCATCTTTTATTGGAGAGTTGCAGTTTAGGTCACACTGGAAATGAGTACTCTTTTTTATACCCTTTTCAAGACTGAAGGCAATTGCTCGAGTGAAAGAAAAGAGATTCCAAATAGGCAGCACAGGAAAGGGACTGCCTTCTCCTGGCATTCCCCATCTAGAGATGGAGTTAAGGAAGTTTGCATCCCGTATAATTAGAACTCTAGAATTGTGGCATTTCAGAATTTGCAAGAATTCATATCCTCTAGACACTTTCTTCTAAGCAGACCTCTGGTTAGCCAGACAAATGAGGGCAAAAATGACCTCAAATTATCCCTGTGGCTAGCCTGGCCCAAGGTTAACTCACTTCTGCATTCACTTATTCATTCTTTTTTTTTTTGCGGTACGCAGGCCTCTCACTGCCGTGGCCTCTCCCGCCGCGGAGCACAGGCTCCGGACGCGCAGGCTCAGCGGCCATGGCTCACGGGCCCAGCCGCTCCGCGGCATGTGGGATCCTCCCGGACCGGGGCACGAACCCGTGTCCCCTGCATCGGCAGGCGGACCCTCAACCACTGTGCCACAAGGGAAGCCCACTTATTCATTCTTTATCATTTATTCTACCAATTAGTCCTTCAATAAATATTTAACGAGCACCCACTATGTGCTAGTCCAAAACACAAACAAATAAATTATGCTTTCTGACTTGAAATCTGGAATCCTACATAGAGCCTCATAGAAGTGCCTTCCCTCTACCACATACCAGATGTGATCGACTAAATGTGTCCCCCCAGAATTCATATGTTGAAGCTCTAATACCATCCCCGTGCCGTGTGAGCACTCAGCAGGAAGGCAGCTGTCTGCAACCCAAGGAGAGAGCCCTCACCAGACACCAACTCTGCTGGCACCTTGATTTGGATCTCCACTCTCCCGAAAGGGGAGAAATACATTCCTATTGTTTCAGCCGCCCAGTTTTCGGTATCTTGTCATGGCAGCTGGAGCTAGGACACCAGAGATTGAGAGGCAAAAATAAAAAGGTTTGAGAAGACTTCAGAAATGTTTTTCCCCCGAGCTGAGTGTCCAGCAGTTCCCTAGGACACGGACTCTTTTAGTTAGGTCGTGAGCTACACTACCAGGAGGCTGCCTTAGCAGATTCAAAGCACCTCGGAGACATGGTGGAAACAATTGAAGAGTCTAATGTGTGGGCCACATGCGAGCTCAACATCTTAACAGCTTCTTGAGAAGCTCTCCTTAAGGGGCTGCTTTCCTACTCTGATCATCTAGGGCTATCAAATGTGGTTTTCTCCACGTTTGTTGTGACATTATTAGCAAAGACAGGTGAATATGCATGCACTTTTATACTTTTAAGCCCAAGACGTAGAACCCTACTGTTAGAATTGGTCTAGCTATTGTGACTCTCTTTTTTTTTGCGGTACGTGGGCCTTTCACTGTTGTGGCCTCTCCCGTTGCGGAGCACAGGCTCCAGATGCGCAGGCCCAGTGGCCGTGGCTCACGGGCCCAGCCGCTCCGCAGCATGTGGGATCTTCCCAGACCGGGGCACGAACCCGTGTCCCCTGCATCGGCAGGCGGACTCTCAACCACTGCGCCACCACGGAAGCCCCGTGACTGTCTTAAGAATAAGGTCACGTTACAACACTAAATGATTGAGAGTTTGGGGCTTTCCCCCCTTTTAATGTAGGTAAAGCTCTTCTGTATCCCCAAGCATGTATTGAGTCACAGAGTAGCTCATTTTAGTTGTGTGTTTCCTGGGTAAACTTGTACCGAACCATTTTGAAAGGGCACATTTAGCTGGATCTATGGAATGTGATTTATCGACATAGCATTGCATCCAGTCACTCCTTATGGTAGGACAGGCTGTAACAGTGTTCTCTGCTATGACGCCCTCCTCCTGTGCCCAGAGCAGACATCACTAATCAATTAACGAACCCTTTCCTGCTGAGACCAGGCATAGCCTCAGAAAGCCCTTCCACACACAAAGCTCCAAATAGCCAGCAGAGATTAACTATAGCTGGAATTAGTACGAGAAAAAAATCCTATTTGCCTAACAGCTCAGTGAGAGGCGAGTCATAGTGGTTCAAGCATAGTTCTGTTACTTTATGTAGATGTGGTTTTAGAATTCTGTTCCAATTATACAGCTTTATTGCCCCAAACGGAAACATTTATGAAAGGAAGGGGGTGAGAGTGTGAGGGACACCACCGTCACTGGTCATTATGTGCTTTTTACTGAAAGACGTCACTGATTTACAGCTAGAAGAAATGCACACCGGGGTTAGCGCTTCCCGAGAAAAGTGATAATGAAGAGTTTGCCAAACGAATGCCAAAGATAATCATCATACAGCCTCTCTCAGATATTCGTGTGCAGATTCTGTGCACTGCTATTCCATTTTCTCTTCGGTTGTAATTTATTGATATTTTATTCCAAACCACCAGGGATTAACATACAAAAATATATTTCCCTATAAAACTAGGAAGCCTGTTACGAGCACATTAGACATAGATGGCATAGGGTTCGTATCAACCTGTGTTCTGTGTCAGTACAAACTGTTTTTCGTACTTCTGCGTCCTACCTTTAGATCATGCCTTTTGTGTCTACTGTGTCACATGGGTTACCTTGAATTCTGTTTCCGACTTCCAGGAAGTTAAACCTGCCCTAGGCAGTAGTGCCTTCAGTAGAATAGGTACATGTGATTTAAAACAACCGACTAAAAATTGTTGGTGTAGCTTTTTCCTTTAAAGGGAAAAAAAAAATTGAATTAACTAATTGGATCTAACCCACTGATCTAATCCAATTGACTGGGCACAAATTGGTCATTAATACAGACAAATGAATAAACAGCAATTCTTGATTCTGTTTCAGAATGTAGATGCTATCTGGATGGACCATCTGTTGGGTGAGTGCCAAGCTAAGGGTGAATCACTGAATAGACGGATGCCATCATTAAAATAACTGAGGTAACTGGGCTGAAAGGACCAATTTTGTTGTTAACTCCCATCAATTTTCAAAATTACTAATTTGATCCTGGAATGACTTCTGTGGACAGAGGTCCATTCTGACATGCTCAGTCTTGATCAAGACATTGAATAACCCCATCTGCAGACATAACCAGTGTGCAGATAGGTCCTGCAGGAGCCAGGAAGCAATTAAAGGAGGGAGGGCTGGCCTGAAGATGCCTGGCGAAGGAATTTCTGGAGATAGTTGGCCAGAGAGCCTGAGAACTATTTCTTGACCTTGGCTTGAGGATCTGATTTTCCAACTTATTTTTCAAGTCCTGGCTCAGCACCTGATGGTGCCTGTTCAATTTTACCCTCATATCCCAGCCCCCAGCCCCAACTCTATCTCCTAGAAGCCCAAGCCTGGGGAGTGGAGATGAACCCCTTCCAAATCTTTCTGTCTGAGGAGTCACCAGGTGCTGAAGGACAAGGTCATGGTGGCACTGGTGTGGTGATAGAGATAGCTCCTGGGTTGTAGACACTACAGATCAAAAGAGAGAAACCGGGGCCAGGGTTATCCTGAGACAGACAACATTGGAGTTGTGTTCAGGCCTTTCAGAACGGCCACCGGCTCAGTGAAATCACATGGGAGGAGTGAAGCAGAGGGTTCATTTAGAACCGGCCATTCAGTCCAGAGAGGTTACACCAGAGAAGGAGGTCAAGGCAGGGCAGTGAATTAAACCCAGCAGACCTGGAAGACCTCAGAGCAGGAAGCGTGATGAGTCCAGGTCCATCTAGCAGTTAGGAAGAAGGACGTGCATGAGAGCCGACAGGAAGGGCAAGACATTGCCACTGGGTCTAATCACAGTGATGGGTGCCCTAGCCAAGGAGTGGCTTACAAGCTTTCAGCATGAGCAGGTATCGACTCCGAAGAACGGGCTCGCCGGGGCTTGCAGGGGGAAATAGCTAGAGATGAAAGTGATGCGTGGGATAAATCCCACCAGGCCAAGGGTGACCACAGTCTGTGCCCACTTGGCCTCCATGAGCCCGTTTAGGTAACCACACTCAAATTTCCTGCATCACTTCCATCACAGCCCCTCTCCCAGCAACGGATTTCATAAATATGCACAACGTGTTGGTTGCACAATGTTCATGATTGAAAATATCTAATTGGCCATTATTTTTATTCCTTTTCATTTTACCCTGCTTCTCATTCTTTCAGTTCAATATCTTCTCAGGTTTTTATTTTCCATCAGTATGTTCCCATTTCTGCATATAACCCCCCAAGGTAATTTTTAACACATTTAATTTCAGGATATGCCAGTCCCTCTGAGACATAATATATTCCAGGAGAAGAAAGAATATTTGGCCAAGAACTTGGGAATTTGGTCTTGATTCTCATCTTCAAATTGCTTATTGTCCTATCTCAGAATTTCCTGGTTTTTTACTCTATCACCTTTATAGAGATTGCACAGTGTAGGACAGTGGTTCTCAACCTGGGGGTGATGGGGAACCTCTTGAAATTATAGCAAAATTGTGTGTGTGTGTGTGCATGCATGCTATTTTTAGGAGACATTTCATCAGACAATCAAATGAATTCAGACCCCAGAAGAAAAAATGAAAACATTACGAAAGGACGAAAACTCTGAGAACTGAGTTCAGAAGACCTAAATTCCAGTCCTTGGGTTACTTTTTACTAGTTTGGTGACTAGTGTGTGACCTCTTGGGGCACAGTTTCTTTTGCTGTAAAATAGAGAAGGTAATTCTGGCCTTTCATACAACACGGGATCAAATGAGACCACGGATGGTGAAGTATCGGAAACTCAGAAGTTCAATAAAAGCGTTCATTTTTCTCATGCTGCCAAATCTCTCAGTTATGCAAAAACATAAGGGCTGGATCAAAAGTCAAACCAAACCAGTTCTGGCAGCAAGGAACGTGCTGTTTTCAAAGCACGCCCCTGTCCTCTAATGATATTTCAGTCTTCCCGAATTCCTCACTAGCTTTGTGCATGGTTGCGTGGGGAACAGAAGCATCGTGGCAGTTATCCAGTTTCTTCAGTCAATTATCTGGGTATTTGAACTAATGTGATTATATATTCTTGCTACACTATTTCTTTCTGGACCCTACTCTCCCTTTTGGTGTATAAACATGCCTGAGGACGCAGCCCTTGTGCGGACAGCTGCCCTTGAAGAACAACTCTTTTAAGAAGTTTCTGAAATTAGCTGTGCGTGGCAGTTGACTGTGTGATCAGCTCCAGAGACAGCCAGCTAGGAGTAAAGGATGGAAGGGTTCAACGTTTTCCCTCCAACAGAGAAGGGCTTTGACCTAAGTGGAGCCCTGGACAATTTTGGAATCTGAGACCACAGTGATGCCAGCTGGCAAATTAAACAAGGAGCGAGATTGAAAGAGGCCACAGTGAGGACCTGGAGGGACAAGGTGACACTTTATTACCAAGAGAGTAACACCTTTCAACTGGTGACCACAACAAATAAAGAGGTGGCAGCCCCAGCTCGCTTCTGATTCGCTCACGCACCGAATGGGGTTTGAGACAACAAAATCCTTTCCTCGCTTCATTTAGAAGTTGGGATTTTGATTAGGAAACAAAAGGCCATGCAGGAGACAAAACGTGAAACAGAAGGAGGCTTCTAACTGATAAAGACTGAATTTATTAGAAAGTACCCTGAAAGCCAGGCATAATGAAATGAAAATAACTTTATTAACTCAGCATTAAGAGGCAAATGTTAGTCAGGAAAAGAAATAACACACTTTGTAGGGTGCAGCAGGGGGGACACATGGGTTTATGAGGATTGTTTAATTGTGAATAACGCATACGTCAACTCCGTGGATCCTTCCCCAAATGTGCTTCTTTCCTTCTACGGCTCAGTCATCCTGCTCTGTCAACAAGCCTAGAACAAATAACCTGGATAACTGCTTTCACTTCCAAAGGAGACGACCTGGAATTACAGGCATTTAGAACAGCATTGAATTTAAAAACCACAGCTTGCAACAGCCATCAGTTTTTACAACGTAAGCATGGCTGTGAAGGTGACTGTGAAGCTTTTGGGCTGGGATGGCAATTGTAAGGGTTTTTCTTTTCGGTCTGGACCCACTTTCACGTTGTAGTGGACGCTGATGGTTCCAAGCAGCGATACTAATACTTTATGGTTAACAAAGGTCCAACCTCTATTGAGATATCTTTAGTTTTTCCCTCATGTCCTTTTTTCTGTTCCAGGACCCCATCCAGGATATCATGTTACATTTAGCCATCACGTCTCCTTAGGCCCCTCTGGTCTGTGACACGTTCTCAGACATTTCTTGTTTTTGATGACTTTGACAGATTGGAGGAGTATGGGTCAGGTGTTCCATAGAATGTCCTTCCACTTGGGTTTCTCTGATGATATTTCTCATGGGTAGACTGGAGTTACGGGTTTGGGGCAGGAAGGTCACCGAGGTGAAGTATGATTCTCATCATATCAAGGATACAAGCTATTAATGTGATTTAACCATAATGACGTTGACCTCGATATCCACTGCTGAGGCAGTGTTTGTCAGATTTCTCCACTATAAAGTTATGCATACCGTACTCTTTGGAAGGAAGTCACTAAGCACAGGTCACATGTAAGGAGTGGAGATTGACTCTCCACCCCCATGAAGTGGGTGCACAAACCTCAATTATTTGGAATTCTTCTGCACAAGAGATTTGTCTTTTCTTCCTCCACTTATGTATATATTCAGTCATTTATTTACATCAGTATGGACTCATGGATACTTATACTTTGGGCTATAATCCGACACTATATCATTCATTTTCTTGTTCAAGTTGCCCCAGCTTTGCCCGTCACGAGCTCTTTCAGTTGGTTCTTGTGTCCATTTGACAGACACACCGCCACTGGGGTTTTAGGTTGTTTGTTTTTGAACACTGCTTTACTTTTCAGCACTATAAGAACTTCTTACAAAGTTATACATTTCCTGCCCCAACCACTGACTCAGCCATTTCTCCAAAGAGACCTGGTCCTTTTTCTTGTAGAATGGTATTTCTTCTCTTTATTATTTTTTAAAAGTATCCACTTATACCACTTTCTGCCAATCCTTCCCTTGTCCCCCTAACTTCAGGAATCCAATTCTTTCCCCCTGATTTTTTTTGTTTTGTTTTGTTTTTGAGGTACACAGGCCTCTCACTGTTGTGGCCTCTCCCGTTGCGGAGCACAGGCTCTGGAGGCGCAGGCTCAGTGGCCATGGCTTATGGGCCTAGCCGCTCCGCGGCATGTGAGATCTTCCTGGACTGGGGCACGAACCCGTGTCCCCTGCATCGGCAGGCGGACTCTCAACCACTGCGCCACCAGGGAAGGCCCCCCCCCCCGATTTTTTTGCTATTCTCTTTACTGCCTTCAAAAATCTGCCTTACAGATCCCTCTAAGATTGAAGATTTTCATCACATTTGGAGCCCCTCTCTCTAAAATCTCTCACTCTTCTGTCATCTTTCTACTGAACATCACGGGTTCCCCTCCCTGGCACCTAGAGCACGTCAGCCGCAAGCTGGAAGGAAAGGAATCGAGAGGAATACTAAGAGAAGGAGTGAGCTCAAGCTATCTCCTGGGTGGCATATTATGTTTAATTAATGCTGCTGCCATTTCCTCACTCTCCCAGCCAAGTTAACGCAACAAGAATTGTGTTAGCATCTGCAGCAGCAAATGGAGAGGAACAGCAGTTTCAAAGGAGGGGGTGACCGGCCCCCCACCCCCAATCTGGGTACACTTTGGAGTAGGGCACAATTCACATGCAGATTGCCAGAACTCGGTGAGGCTACTGGTTGGAACTCGGTGGTTCCGGAAACACATGTCCTCCGCGACTGGCAGCGATGCCCGCTCTCCATCATGCTGAGACACTTTGAAGAAGGCTCTTTGCCAAGGTGTTCCCTGCAGTCACACACGGGGCCAGCTTACGGGGAGCACAGGGGGCAAGAAATTAGCACCCAAACACCTTGCCATTCACGTCCAGGAAAAACGGATCACAGCGAGAGCCGGGTCCTCTGTCTTCACTTCAGCCCAGTCGTTCCTTCCTTGCTCCCACTCTTCAGATCACCACCCCTAAGAAAGCTGATGATTTCCTTTACCTGTGGCTCAACAAACCGTTCTTCAGGTCCAATGCACCCCAGTGTCCATGGTTCATGCTAGAGATGCAAAGGGATTCAGGATATGGTCCTGGTCCAGTGCAAACGAGATTAGCCTGCGAAGAGATCACATCAGACAGTGCATTATCTTTAATATATACACCAACATTCACATATTATGTTATATACATAGACTCTGTGCCTGTTATCAATTTTTTATTTTTCCAAAAAGTTACTAAGCTTATTGTTTTTTATCTTTAAATTTCTCCTGGGCATATATCTGGAGAAAACCGTAATTTGAAAAGATACATGCATCCCAATATTCATTGCAGTGCTATTCACAATAGCCAAGACATGGAAGCAACTTAAATGTCCATCAACAGATGAATGGATAAAGAAGATCTGGGGGCTTCCCTAGTGGCGCAATGGGTGAGAGTCCGCCTGCCGATGCAGGGGACACGGGTTCGTGCCCCGGTCCGAGAAGATTCCCACATGCCGCGGAGCGGCTGGGCCCGTGAGCCATGGCTGCTGAGGCTGCACATCCAGAGCTTGTGCTCCGCAGCGGGAGAGGCCACAGCAGTGAGAGGCCCGCGTACCACAAAAAAAAAAAAAAAAAAAAACTGGTACATATATACAATGGAATACTACTCAGCCATAAAAAGAATGAAATAATGCCATTTGCAGCAACATGGATGGACCTAGAGATTACCATACTAAGTGAAGTAAGTCAGACAGAGAAAGACAAATATCATAGGATGTCACTTATATGTGGAATCTAAAAAAATGAGACAAATGGAAAACAAATTTATGGTTACCAAAGGGGAAATGGGGTGGGGGAGGGATAAATTAGGAGGTTGGGATTAACATATAAACACCACTATATATACAATAGATAACCAACAAGGGACCTACTGTATAGCACAGGGAATTATACTGAATATTTTGTAATAACCTATAAGGGAAAAGAATCTGAAAAGGAAAAAATATATATATATATATAATTGAATCACTGTGCTATACAACTGAAACTAACAAGATATGGTAAATCAACTATACGTCAATAAAAGTTTTTTAATTACCAAATTTATTATTTGTTATCTTTAAATTTCCCAAATAATGTGTGAATACATTCTTTAAGAAAAACTAAAATATTACAGATGAAGCTAAAGGTCTGTAACAAGCATACCACCTCCTCCCCAAACCCACCTATACCTCCTCCTTCCCAAATACGAAGGCAAACGCTGTTTGGGGTTTGTTGCCTATTTTCCCAGAGAACAGGTATGTTTTTAAAAAGATACTGAAATTCAGGACAGTCTTATTCAAAACAGTACGGCTGACAATCACTGACTGCCGCGTGGCTCCCCCTCTCCTCCCATTCTTTTCCACCTGTCACTTAGCCTGGGCTGGTGATAAAATTCCAGGCAATGCTTGGAATGTGGATGGGCCAAGATGGCTCTTGTCAAAATGGAATAATCAGAATGGAAGAGAAAGGCTGGGCCTGGGGAAAGCACGCAGATGTCCTCACTGATGAATCCAGGCTGGACCAGGGAAATGAGCAAGGGACAGCCATCACCAAGAGAAGCAGGAGGCGGTGGGGAGTGCAAAACTGGAGGAAGGATCCCAGGTGAGGGAGATGTGGAGAAGGATGACCATGGTCCTCAGGCCCAGGGGGGACGGGAGAAGCGGGGCCCTGCAGGCAAAGCCATAGTCTTAGAGCAGACCGTGGTTACAGGCACGAGTCTGCATGGTCCCAGGGGAGCAGTCTGCCTTGACCAAGGCTTCCTGCCGTGGACACCCTTTTATACTTTTTATTAGTAGAACCTAGATTGAGAAACACAACATCCCCAGGAGCACAGACACCCCCCTCCTTGTCCCAATTAAAGGACCTGAGGTTTTCCTTGGCAACCCTATTCGAGGTTTTTTCATCCTGATCTCTAAAAGCCCCAGAGGGCTCAGCAGGACAGAGAACAGGGAGGTGTGTGTGTTGGTGCTTTTCTCATGTAATAGGGACAAGATTTTTAAATATTAATGTGCTTTTCTCTTTTGTTCCTCTGTGTCCATGACCTGCTCCCTGATAGACTCAAGGCATTAACCCACCTGGGGAAGAGAGGGGGCTGGTCCCATGGGGAGGAAAGGCACAGGGACTGTTGGGGGAGCGAGGCAAAGAGAAAGCTTCTGAGCTTCAAAATAGAGAGCTGGGCGAAGTAAACAGCAGGGTTGAGAAAGGGGCACTTCTGAGAAAGGACTGATGTTCTAAATTCCCTAGTTCTCCCTTAACACAGCCAGCCAGCTCCGAGAGCTTTAAGTAAAGGAAGTCTGGGCAGGTAGGAAAGAAGTTAAAGAAAAACTCACTCTTTAAAGAAAAACATGAATGACTATGGGGACTTGAAGCAGAGAGAAAAGAGGAAACAGGATGGGGACAGAGACTATTAAACAAGCAGCTTGATTTCCCCTTCTAGACCGTCTCTCTATAATACACAGAAGGCAACACAAGGCATCGCTGCCCAGCTAGGAAGGTGGAGGCACTGGTTGGGCTGCCAGCAGGGCTGGCTTGCTTCCCTGAAGTGCCCTTGACCCCCTGGGGTTTGGACACTGTCTCCGGAGACACGAGGCCTACTGGGAGGAGGGTGAGGTGCCCACATGGCAGACGGTGAAGCTGGACAGGCTCGGCCAGGGGCCAGGCCAGGTGGAGGATGCAGCAAAGACACAGGGAGGAATGCAGCATCAGCAGGAGTGGAGAGGAGGCCAAGGCAGTGGTGATGGGCCTGGGTTCCAGCCCGGCCAGGAAAGAAAAGACCCCGAGTTTCAGCCACAGGCATCAGCATCAAACACCTGCAGGGCTTCCGGAGATGGGATCATGCCAGGAACGTGCTGTGGGTTCCTTGGGGTAAATGGGAGTGCATCCAAGTCATGGATCCTTCCCTTTATCACAAAAGTGGGGAGGGGTGATTGCTGACCTTCTGTTGTGTTTCCTGGGCCACAAATCATGGCAGCCTTGCGGGGTGGGCTGGGCACGTCCACTTCTGTCCTCAGAGATGTCCTCTTCCTGGAATAAGAGGCGCAGAGACCTCTGGCTCTTTCCCCAGGTGTTTCCCCAGCAACCTCTCCTAACGCCTTCCCTGGGATAGGCATTTTGGACAGCTCAGTCTTTGGTGGCCTCTCCCCAGACTGAGGGTTCTTGGTCTGGGCGACCCCACTCTGTAGGACAGCTCTGCCAGCAGTCCGGGCACTCAAAATCTCCTGGTGGCATTGCAGGACCAGGGCAGATTGCACATCTCTGCTTCTTAACAAGGCTCCCGCAGAGCTTCCGTGATAGTGCAATGGAAACAGGCCTGAGATGGCTCACCAGGGGCACTGTACCCTCCCAGCCATCCTTTCAGGATCTGCCAAGTAGGCAGGATGCTTCTGCCTGAGCTAAGTTGATAATCACAGGGCATGATGGGGAGAGCTCCACTCTTAGAGGTGGTTTCCTCCAGAGCCTTCCCAGACCTCGGGCATGGAGAAGAAGGTGCACCAAAGGCTCAGCTTTTTGCCAAAGCAAGAACCAACAGAGGCCAGTCTGGAAACAAAAACGAGCACTGCTGGCTTGGATTGCAGGCACCCACTTTTCCTGTAGAACAAGAGACAGGCTCAGACCTCAGGCTGGGGGCTCTAGTGACCTTGAATGATCCAAGACCATCCTGATTCCATATAATATTCTCTCTTCAAGAAAGGCCTTTCTCTCGATATATAATCAAATGCCATTATATGTTAATATTTCTGTAAGGGCTTTCATCTTTTAAAAATTCCACGTGCTCAATTTCTGTATCTTGAAACGTTCCTGTATCCACAGTTGCTGAGGCTGGGTTAGGTCAGCTGGGGTGCCTTTGGAGTCCATATTTACTTATCACGTCACATCATAAATAATTTTAATGGGAAAATGTTAGGTGCTATTTTCTTAAAAAGCAGGTTGGAAGTGAGTTCAAAGGAAGGAAAGATGCCATTGGCTTGGGGAATTGGTAAGGTTTCACATGTCTTCTAAATGGTAAAAACAACCAGAATAATTATGTGACCGATTATTATATCATGCTGCCTAAATACACACAGAAATTCGTTCACTGTGGGGTCATGAAGAGGTCTTTGAACTAAAAGTGAAGGCAAGGTACAGTGTCCTTAATCTGTAAAATGGGAAGAAAATTCCAGTCCTGGCACTTACAGTTCTCAATTTCTATTGACACTTTCCTATAGAATGTGTTAAGAATGTGCACTTTTCAACCATCACATTGGGGTAGTATACATGTCACATTTCTTGATTTTTTTTCTAAATTAAAAAAAAAAACCACTGATCAGTTGGATCTCATAAAAATTAACTTCTGCTCTGTGAAAGCCACTCTTAAGAAAATAAAATGACAAGCTAAAGACTGGAAGAAAATATGTGCAAAGCACATGTCTGACAAAGGAGTGGTATCTAGAATATACAGAGAAACTCAAAACTCAACAGCAAAAAGCAAAAAATCCAATTTGAAAATGGGCAAAATACATGAACAGGTGTTTCACTGAAGAGGATCTACAGAAGGCAAATGAACACATTAAAAGATGTGCGTCATTAGCCATTAGGGAAACACAAATTAAAACCACCGTGAGATACCACTATATTCATATCAGAATAGCTAAAATTAAGAATAGTAACCACACCGAATGCTGATGAAGATGCAGAGAAACTGGGTCACTCATCCACTGCTGGTTGGAATGTAAAATGGTACAGCCACTCTGGAAAAGTTTGGCGGTTTCTTTAAAAAGTAAACATACAATTACAAATGACCCAGAAATGCACTCTTAGGCATTTATCCCAGAGAAATGAGAACCTATGTTCACATAAACACCTGTACATGAATGTTCATAGTAACTTACTCATAATAGCCCCCAAATTAAAAAAACCAAATGTCCTTCAATGATAAATATTTAAGTGATGGTATATCCATATCATGAACTACTGGTCACCAATAAAAAGGAGCTAATTATTGATATGCAACAAGCTGGATGAATCTCAAGGGAATTACACTGAATATAAAAAAGCCAGTCTCAAAAGGTTACATACTGCATTATTCCACTGATACAACATTTTTGTTTGAACAGCAAAATAATGGAAGCAACCTACATGCCAATTTGTTGGCAAGCTGTTAAAGAAATTATAGTACATTCATAGAGTGGAATAGTATTCAGCCATGAAAAAGTATAAGGAAGTGCTTTATATACTGATATGAAATTATCTTCATGAACAGGAAATGAGAAAAGCAATGCAGAAGAGTATGTACACCTATGTTGCCATTTCTATAACAATGGGACTACATATATGCTTGTCACTGATGGTAAATGCTTAAAATTCTACAGTAAGACTACAGAAAAGACCAATAACATTGGGTTGCCTCTGGAAAGGGAAGGTTTTTGCTGAGGATCAGGGGTGGAAGGGAGACTTTTTTTTTCTTTGTGCATCATTTCATAACTTGGAGGTTAAACCATGCGCATTAATTGCTTATTCAAAACTAAAATATATTTTTGGGAAAGAGAAGCTCTGAAAGATATCCTTTTCTAAATATGACCAGAGTTTTTCGAGGTCCAAGGGGCCTTCACACCCCCTGTAAGTTTCTTCCTGCCCCTGCATGGCTTTCCTAGGTGATGGGCACTGCACCCGTACTGTCTGCACAGGAAGGGGAGGACTGGAGACTTTGTTGGCGGCAGGGGATGTGTGTGGGGGGTGGTAGGGGGTGAGTTGGTGACTGTGGCATCAGGCGGAGCTGCATCTGAAAGAGGAAAAAGGTCTTTTCACCTAAAGTAATGCAATTAGGACACCTAGTGTCCAGTGACTTCTCTCACCAGACCTGTTCCCAGAACCATGTTGGCAAGGGAACAGAGAGGAGTTAAGAGCCCTTGCTTTATTTTTTTCCTCCTGTTTCTTTTTTAACACTGAAATTACTCCTACCCGAGATGACTTCATCAAGTACATTTGTTGGTTCGCAATCTCAGGAGTTCCCCCTGCTGAAATCCCAAACTACACCCGTACACAGAGGGCAAGGAGAGACCCAAGAAAGAGGCAGACTGCTCCACACTGGTTAATGGCAGGTTGAATAAGCAAGGAAACTTACATACAAGGCTTGTCTGGGACAAGTAGACCTCTGCACGTGCCTGCCAGAATCTTAAACGTTTATGTAGAGGTCTTAACTGGGTTCAGTCATGTACGCCGTCCAGATGGTCTTGGCACCACATGACTCTCTCAAGGCTGAGTCCTTGAAAATGGCTCCCGCTGTGGGAACGGTGGTCAGAACGTACATTTCAGGGATGGGAGGGGCGAGGAACCTCTGATTGCCAGGGTCCAGCTTGCAGGTTCACCAGCGATCTCGTCCTCTCCATGATGTCCTCCAATGGTATTTCTGAGACATCTGTTAATTTCTCCTTTACCCCTGGAGTGTCTAAACAACCAGGGAGGGCTCCAAAGGAGCACTCAAACTTCCAGGGCTGCTTTGTCCTTCCTGCAGGGCTAACCCAATTCCACGGGGGGCTCTGTAGCTCTCCTGAGGCTGGAAGCAAGAAGCGTTAGAGTCCCAACCCTCGCCCAGCGTCTGGGTCTAGACCATGACATCCAGACATGGCTAACTGCATACTGAGATGATCAAAGGCAATTCCAAACCAACAGCTTCCTGTCGTAGTCTCTAGCCATTCCTCTCCTGCATCTTTCACTTTTGTACGAGACTCTGAAGCTATCTGCCCAGGAGTAGTTTGTCTCTAGTTACTCCTTCTTGAACTGTCTTCAGGGAGCTTGCTATATTTTCTGCTCTGATCTGCAAGGGAAATTCCTAAAGGCGTATTAGATCAAAGGTCACTGTGCCCACTTCCAGGGCTGCCTGGAAAGCTAGCTGGATAGACTCATCTCTGCATCCCCCTCACATGTGTAAATCTGTGATTCAGTTTCATTATCCCGTTTTAGTCTCTGAGCAGCTATGCTGTTACTGTGGCAGAAGCAAGAAACTGAAATATTCACTGATGTATTTACAGAAGATGTAATAAAATCTGGCCCCAGAGGTCAGACGGTTCGTATCCCATGGAAAGTAGTACGTGCATGGGCATCAGGATTAAATACATATGTCATACTAGGGTTTCAGCTCATTTGCCTAATATATTTGAAAATGACTCAATTTATTGCAAACTAAGGTTTAGGAAGCTCGGTTTACAGGTTGACAAATTAGCATTTGTCTACACATATTTCACTATTTTGCATAATTAATTCCTCCCCATAGTACACAGGCATTTTCCTCTACAACAAAACCAGCCTATTTCTCGTTCCCTTCCTGTTAGCATCATGTAAATGGTATTTATTCAGAAGATGCATATTCTTTTCCAAAGCAGCCCTTGGAACATGACTGAGATTTTCATCCCAATCATTATCAGCTGTTTATTACCCAGCTTCCCAAATCTCGGTCACAAAAAAAATTAGAAAAGGAAAAGTTGACTCATAAAAAACAAAGAGAGTGCCGATGAAATGGATTCTCCTGATTCAGATTGACTGGGTGTATCAGCTAGCATTACGAGGACCAGAGAAGAAAAACGCTAATTAATACTGGCTTTAACAATAGAGAAGATATACTGATTCATTTGCCTGAAAAATCCACAGGTAGAGCAGCTGAATAACGTCACCAAGGGCTTTTTTTGTTTTTCACAATGTTCTCTTCAGAGTTGTCTTCTCCTAAGGCTGGCTCTCTTCTTCATTCTAGGATCACTTTCAAGAGCTACATAGTTCCAACAAATAAAAGAGATGCCGTCTTTATTCCCAGCAAAACTCCTAGGTATCACTCTAATTGGATGGCTACAGTCACATGCCCAACATTGAGCCAATCACTGTGGTCAGGCAGAACAAATGTTCTGATTGGTCAGTCATATGCTTTCTCTCAATAACTGGGGTAAAATCAGCTTCCCTAGACCAACATGCATCCCCAACCAAAACTGGGAGCTGTTAGAAAGAAAGAAGTATGGGGGTCGGGGGCGAGGAAGACAAGGAAGCTACCAAAAAAAAAATTTTACTAAAGTAAAGAAAGGGAAATCTAAACCGGAGAAAAATCTGAATTTCCTTAAAAGTATTCTGTAGTGCAGTTTCTTTCTTTCACATACATGCAGTAAGTCAAATGAGGCCAACAAAGTGTTGACAGGCACTCACTTGAATGAACAGACATGGCTGATTGGCAATGAGCCTCTCAATTACATATAAGCACACCAATCTTCTTTTGTCTTTTAATTTGGTACTTATATAGAGTTTGCTCTTTGAAGGCAGGCCCACCAGACGTTTTATGAAGTACAGCTCATTGTTTTGTGTTGGAAATCTTGAGATCGCTGCAGCAGGAATGGAAAGGCCTGGCAGTTGAGGCCTTGAGTGGAATAGGAAAGAGGCACAGCTGCTTACTGCCTTCCTTCTCTCTTGTAAAATTGGGCAAAGCAAGGAGCATGGAAGGCCCAGCTAAGAAAGTCTGTGATGCAGAATGCACAAGGACAGCAGGTCTGGATTTCCACCAGGGAAGTATTTGAGATGTTCTGGCATAGCAACCATCTTTAGCAGTGTAAACATGATATCACAATGAGTTTAAGTTATTGTTCACATGGAAAACCCTTTCCCAGTTGGAAATAGCAGGAAAGAGATGATACTTAGCAGGAATGACCAAGTCTTTCTACTTGGTGGAACTTGTATAACTTCATAATCACTGACTAAGCAGAAATTGCAAGGATGTGTCTGATTCTCTCCCTCCTCCTCCTCCTCCTCCTTCGCCCATGGCAGACATAACTAATCAGTCACGCGCATCCCCTCTAAGCCTAGAAATGGCTTCGCAATCTCTCTTGACAAAGTGCTCCAGGGAGCCACTACCAATTGATCAGACTTGGAAATAGAGATAAATCCTGCGTGACATAACAAATTTCAGCCTGATCCTTTCCCATTTTCATTTTCTGTGATGTTTCTCCTAAGGAGGTGATCCATTTGGGGGCTCATTTATTCCCTCGGCTGAATTGAGGGACCTATGAGTCCTCTTCTCCCTGATGTAAGCCTTCTCTCCTCATCGTTCTCAGGTACCTCTTACAGGAGCATTTCCCCAAGGATTACTTTAAGGCATACCCAATCGTCCCCAGATCACTCTGTGTTTTATAATCTGTAACTGCCAGTGATTGATTGATTTGCCTATATTTATTTTTTCTTTTTTGATAACTGCCATACAGTCCTTTCTTTGGGGTTCTTCTCTCTGCACTGAATTACAGAAAAGGATGAAGCTGCATAATACCCCTTTTTAAAAGTCCCCTCCTCATCTTAAATAAATACACCCAGCTTTTCAGGTCAAGTAAGGTTTACTTTATGTAATTTGTACCTGTTATTTCTTAGTGCGAAGTCAATGCTCCACCTGAATCAAAATTTACTAGGGTGGGGTTCTTATTGGAAATGGTATTTCTGAACCTCACTCCAAAGCCAACAAAGCAGAATTTCTAGTGATCTGATTTTTTTAGCCAATTCCCGAGGTGACTCTTAGGCCCATTAAAGATTGAAAATAACTGCTATAGGAACCAGACAGGGGGTTGGGGAGAAATCGTGGTAAGCTTATCTAGACAGAAAGAGCCTTAAAAGTTTTTAACATTGGTACCTCCTGAGCTCTATTGATTTTTAGGTGGAGCTATGTCTGATCCTTCTTAAGCTTTTACTGACTCATTTCTTGTGATTCTGCCCTGAAAGTCAGACTAGAACATAGCCAGATTAAGAGGCAGGTCAATGCAACGTCTGTATGGGACATCAGTCTAAGACTGTCACTAAAATGTCACTGACAATAAGTGGAGAATACCGTATTTACAACTCAACTGCACATGAGTTGGAAGGAATATTCGGATGAGTTGCTTTGGGAGCAAAATTCCAAGAAGCTTGTCCAAATACTAATAAAAATAACAACAGGGCTTCCCTGGTGGCACAGTGGTTGAGAGTCCGCCTGCCGACACGGGTTCATGCCCTGGTCCGGGAAGATCCCACATGCCGCGCAGTGGCTGGGCCCGTGAGCCATGGCCACTGAGCCTGCGCGTCTGGAGCCTGTGCTCCGCAACGGGAGAGGCCACAGCGGTGAGAGGCCCGCGTACCACAAAAAAAACCCAAAAAACAATAATGATAATAATGATGATGATGATGATAATAATAGTCCCTGGCCTTCCAAGGAAGTTGAGTGTGGTAAAGTGTAAGGCTGCATGGAATATCTGAGGTTTGGGCCAGAGCTGAATGGTCTGAATGAGAGAACAGGTGAGGGCCCAGCCTGTGGCCTTCCACCCCTGCTTCACCACCTATATAATCAATCATGTCTATAAATAAACGGACCAACAGATACTCAAATTATAACAGATTTAAGAGGTACCCCACTTGTAACCCTCCCAGGAAACCTGTCTATTTCAGGGTGGCTGGTCAGAACTGTCCAATTCTTTCATTCTCCATTTTTATCCTCAGGAATTTTTCTCCCAGGTCCCCATCCCCCTCTCTCCAAAGTCAGCCCCTCAGACTTTAGAGACCACAGGATTCGTGCATTAAAAATGAAGCCAATGAAGACCCTAAAACCTCAAATAGGAGTTACTTGCATCTCTGAAGAAACTTCTGCCGAGCTTGACAAGCAACCAGAGGTAATAGAAGTCTTCTGGCTTCACACAGAAGTCATCCCAGGCAGTTCCCTAGTACATTTACCCGCGCCTCACGGCGGCCTTTGAACCCAGCATACAACCCATAGTGAACTTGCCTGATGTCCCTCCACTTGGAAAGATACATCTCCTCTCCTCCACCTGGTCGAGCAAGAAGTCAGTTATTTTCTGCTGTTCTGCCTTCCTCCACCAAAGAGGACAACATAAAATATAAACTCTTCAAATTCACAGAAATATTGAATATTTACCTCCATGGTTTTCAGGCCACAGAATCCTGTGCCATTTTTTTCCCTGTTGTCTGATGCTGCCCTTTATGCTGCTTCAGTGCATGTGTGAGAGGCGAGGCCAGCCTGTGACAACATGGGGAATCATAGTACTCTCTTTTGGGAATATTCATTTAACTGTGTTTTTGCATGAATTTCTCCCATCTAATTATTTTTATGGGATATTAGCAGATGGTGCTTTCTTCACTTGCCCAATACTGCTAAACTATCTAAAATACATGAGCTCTTATCACTGAGTTCTCTTTAGAAATTTACTAGGTTTCTGTTTCAAGATGGAAGCCTAAGCATGTGTTGCTACTTCCATATTCTGTCAAGTTTACATTGAAATTACACACACACACACACACACACACACACACACACACACACACCCTATAACAGAGCGGGGGAAAAGAAACAGATACCATCAGTAACTCTTAAATTTTGGGGACTGTCTGGAGGATACAATATAGTCTTTACCTGATTCACAGAGAAAAATGAGAAGAAACCACAGCCCAAGGCACCAGAGTTAAACATCGGTCTTCTCAGAGGAGCCCGGAGAAGGCCCACGTTAGCATCCCCAAGTGCAAGCATGGGCCAGAAGTCATCTTCAAGGTTTTTATTGAAGAATTACATTTTAAAGCCTATGGCAGTAGGTCCTTTTCTCTTCAACAGAGCTGCTGGCAGCCATAGCTTTTGTATTCAGGCCAAAGCCTGGAAACTGCTTTCTAGAGAAAGTAGTTGATCTGTTACTACAAGAAATGGGTGATCTATTAGCATTGCTTTGTAACAAACCACTCTGAAATTTAATAGTTAAAAATCATTATGTATTATCATCTCTCATCTTCTTGTGGGTTGACTGGGCTCAGCTCGACGGTCCGTCTCTCGTGGGTGAGCAGGGAGATGGAGTCATCTGAAGGTTTCCTCATTCGTGTCTCATGCCTGGCACAAGTCATCCAAGTGGCTTGGGTATCTGGGGCCTGGCCCAGTGTCTGTCTCTCCAAACAACCTCTCCACGTGGCTAGCGCTGGCTTCCTCACAGCATGGTCGTCCTCTGAGAGTTGGACTTCTTACATGCCACATCTGACTTTCCCCAGAGCTCATGCTCTAAGAAACAGGAAGTGACAGCTGGCCCAGGTCCAGAACTGATTATGTCCCTTCAGTTAATATTCTATGGATCAACGTCATCATAGATCCCTACAGACTCAAGGAAAGTGGGGATCAAACTGCACCTTTCAGGGGGAGAAGTGAACAAATGACTTACATCCATCCTGCCCTAGAAGAGCTCCTGGCAAGGGTGTTGGAGACTGCCAGAGAAACAGCAAAATTGAAGCACTCAAAGGCTCCATGCTCAGAGGGCTTTGCACTGACAGTTATGGGGGTCCCTACACTGCTTTCATATTCCTGGTCCCCAAACATGAAAAGAGAGCCTGCCTATAATTATGCTTGCTGACTGAAACCTCACATTTGGTCCTTCTATTTAAGAAAAAGGCCTGTTATGAAAGAGACATATACAACTGCTGAGGAAAGGCACACCAATTGTCTGAACATATCAAAGTAGCCTGTCATTAAAAAGAAACAAAAAAAAGCTCTTGCAAACAAAGATTGCAAGGTATTTAAAAAACTCAGAAGCATGAAAGAGAAAGAGAAGGATCATTAAACACAAACTAAATAATCCCAGAGGAGGGAAAAAAGAGATAATTCAGGAAAAAGATGAGAACTATTTAAAAACATTCTGATTTCTGCCTACAGGTTTGGGCAGATACTGTAACCACAAATTAAGAGCAGTCTCTTTTGCAAAGGTACCAATCAGAGAATAAGAAAGAATGTTTCAAAATGAAGATATTACTGCAAAAGTAAACATTTCACTAGATAGGTTGAATAATAAATTGGACAAAGATTAAGATTGGGTTTTTGATCTGGGAAGTAAAATCAAAGGAATCTCTCAGAACTGGGAGCAAAAAGATAAATAAAATATATGGGAAAAGTTAGGAAACACAAATGTCAAATCTAGGAGGCCTGACAGCAATCTAGTAGATTTCTTAGAAGGAGAGAACAGAAGCATAAGAAGATAAAACATAATTACAGACATTAAAGAAAAAAATAAAACTCCCTGAACTGAGAGTAGACGTGACTCTTAATACTGAGCATCTCCTGAGTATGGAGAAGAATAAATGAGAAAATAACTCACATATAGATGTATCATGCTGAAATTTGCTAACTCAAAGCATTAAGTGAATGTCCTTTCCAGAGAGAAAAGAGAGGTCATGCCCGGGGAAAGATGAGCATATTAATATGCACTTCTGAGCAGCAACACTGAGTTATGTTAGAGGAGCAATATATTCAAATTTCTAAGAAGAAACTATTTTGGATCTGGAATTCTATACCCAGCTAAGCTATCAATAAAATGCAGAGATTAGAAAAGAAAAGAAGATGTTTATGGCCAAACAAGGATGCAGCAAGTGTATCACTTGTATTTCTAATATGTGAAGAGATGGCTTACCAAAGTCCTCCTATAAAATGCAGAGCAACTATGGGAGGAAGGCCAGCATGAAACATACATTGTAGATGCAGCTGAGCATCATTCAGAAGTAAAGGAAGCAAGAAAGACATTAACAGACAGTATTTTGGACTGGAGTGCTTGGAAATTATACAGAAAAGATGGATAAATATGATTACCCAAACTTTTAAAAGTTTAAAACAACAAAAATAAGTTTGAAATATACGTAGCAAACCAGAAAAATATTTGCACCACATATAACAAAGAACTAATATTCTTAGTATGGAAAGTGCTTTTTAAGACAATTTTAAAAATGGAATAGAAATAGAAAAATGGGCAAATATCATGAATGGGCAAGTCACAAAGGAAAGAAAGAAATGAAACCAGATAAAAGGTAACTGGGATGTAGTGAATGTTTGAGTTTCCCCCCTGAAATACACGTATTGAAGTCCTAACCCCCAACATGATGGAATTAAAATGTGGGGCCTTTGGGAGGTAATGAAGTCAGGAAGGTGGACACCCATGATGGGATCTGCATCCTTAAAAAGGAGACTCCACCAGCAAGGACCTACTGTATAGCACAGGAAACTATACTCAGTATTTTGTGATAAGCTATAAGGGAAAAGGATCTGAAAAAGAATATATATATATATATATATATATATATATATATATATATATATATATGAATGAATCACTTTGGTATGTACTTGAAACCAACACAACATTATGAATCAACTATATTTTGATTTAAAAAATTATTATTAAAAAAAAGGAGACCTCAGAGAGCTCTCTCCCACTTCTTCACTAGTGAGGACACAGTGAGAAGACAGCCATCCATAAACCAGGAAGCCGGCTCTCACCAGACACCGAATCTGCCAGCACCTTGATCTTAGATTTCTTTGTCTCCAGAACTGTGAGAAAAAACATTTGTTGTTCAAGCCACCCAGTCGATGGTATTTTTGTTTAACAGCCCAAACAGACTAAGACAGTGACAGTCTCTGGATTTCCCACAGGGCTGCTCCTCCCTAGAAATTCGGCCTGAAAAGAATGATTCCACTCACTCCCCAGGGCTCACGTGGATGGGTGGGTCAGGAGTGTGGGGGGAGTGTTGACTTTTCAAGGGAGACCATGCTTACCGGTAGAGGGCGGGGTACTTTTTTTTTTTAAAACAGTTACCATGTGTGAAACTTCGGAGAAGAGACGTTAGGCTAAGGGAAATTTTTCGGGAGTTTATTCTGCTAAGTACGTATGTGTTTAATAATTATCACGATTATTCCTCATTATGACCTCCCGAAAAAGACAGCTTGCTTAGCAGTAGGACACTGGTGAGTTCTGAATAGCAATCAGCTTTATTTTTCCCATTTGTGCTCCAACCACACTCTGCCCTTTTCCTCAGCCACAACGTGGGCCAATTGTGTCACTTTCTGGTTGCTTTGCGTTATCAAAATTCCATCTGGTTTAAAGCTTTACTCAAATCTCCTATTTTAAATTCATAACCAGCTTTGAGTCCTCATCGTGGTTAGTGGGAAGGGGTCTACTCTTTCACTCTTGTCTTGCAGTGCAGGGTAGGGCCATGGTCTCCTACTGGGTTCTCTTCTCCCCACTACGTTTCCGGGCTTCATTCCTCTAGGAAGACAGAGAAGAAGGAGAGGGACACTGGAGTTGACTTCACCTAACTGTGAGTCCACCTCATTCTATCTGGTGTTTTTTTGGTCTCCAGAAATGTGCTGGCATCTGTGTAGATGCAGGTGAGGTTTTCTTGGGAGAGTGCGCAACTTCATCCCAGCCTCTGTAGTCACCCACCTCTTCCTTGTTTCCCTTTGCACCTGCCAGTGGTCCACGCCCTCAGCCTCTCTCCTGATGATCTCGGGTGGCCTCGGCCTGCAGCGGCTTGAAGCAGGATTTCAGTTCCCAGAGACTGAAGTCAGGCCGCGGCAGTGAGGGCACTGAATCCTAGCCACTAGACCAATGGCCAGTGACAAGGCCCTGGCCTGTACGGCTTTGCAGAAATGAATTCCCACAAAGATGGAAAACAGTAAACAAGTAAAGTGTTTATTAGGAGGAAAAAGAGTACGTGTGGATCGACACACACAGGCAGACTCAGGGAGAGAGAGAGAGGTGCGCCCTTGTGGTTTGAATAACTTTTATGGCCCATTTTTTCCGGATTTCCTTTGGCCAGTCATCTTGCTTTGCCTGGTTTTGAGTCCATATGTAGGATCTCAGGGTCTTCCCATGTGTGCAGGCGCATCTCTTAGCCAAGATGGATTCTAGAGAAGAGGCCTATGGGTAAGTTGACATCACTTACTGTGGGGTGGTGCCCCCTCCCTTTTTGACCTCCAAGGAACCTTTCTGCACATGTGTACTTGGGAAGGTCTCCTTGACTTCGAGAATGAGGAATACGTGGTCTTTTATCTCTTACCTGGACAGGGCTCAGCTTCTCCTCCGTCCTGCTATTTTGCAGTATCTGCCCACAGGGGACGAACTGCTGCTCAGCCTGGGGCCCATCTATCTCCTGCCTTACTGATGGGTATTGCTGCGCTTGCCTGGTTGAGCTCTGAGCAGTCTTCAGGGCTTGCCTACTCTGCTAACTTAGGCAGTCCTCTGTGTGATGCCCTGGGATGGCTAAGTGCCTCTTCTCGTTCTTGGAGGTCCCTGGAGTTCCGGGGTGCAGCCCCTCCATCCTCTGGTAGGCACACTAGACCACAGTCCCCACTGCCTGTCTGCTGAGGGCTTCTCCCGCAAGCTTCCTGCCTTTAGAAATGCCCATAGAAGGGGGTGTCTGTCACTGAGCTCATATCACTCCCAGGGATATGGTCACCTTCTCCCAAGAATCGTCTCATGGTGCCCTGCTCCGAGGGTGGCATCCAGCCCGGGAGTAGCACGCCTGTCTCTCCTTCCTTCTGGGACTGGCGATCTCTCCTAGTGATGCTTTTGGAGCCCTCTTCCCAGCCTCTCAATGGGTTTTTTTGTTTTTTCGAGTAGGGAGGAAATAAGCTCCCTGCCTCCATGAGAAGAAGTAACGCCCCCCCACCCCGCACCTCCTACACAGACACAACTTCAAAACTCTGACCATTTTCCTGCCCATCCCTTTTTGCTACACCTCCCGCTCACACACTTCCGTGCATGAGAGCTTCCAGCTTTGCCGGATGACTCTCCAAACCACAGGACATCACCGGGCTCCCAGGCTGGGTCCCACCTGCCAGTCCCACCTCGCAGCTACCCACTGGTTTTGCCAGGGATTTCTAAAGCAGGCTGTGGTGATGCAGAAGAGAAAAGCCACACCCGCCTCTGAAATGTCGGAATACTTTCTTGACTATGGCCATTCATACACTGAAAATGGTTTCATTCAGATTTTGTTTTAGCCTCTCTTTACATAAGAGGCTAATGCTTTACATGAGAGGCTTGAAAAGACAAGAGCATTAATTAACATACGACTTGATGGAAAAACATAAATAGAAATCAAAACAGAAGTCTAACCTTTAAATGGTTCAAATTTAAAACCTCTGAGAAAGTGAGTGATTATTTTATTGATGTAGTTTCTCCACCAGCCCTCAAAACCTGCAGGTGTTAAATTAGCTGCACAAGAATTTCTCTCTGCTTCCGAGCCTGCGGTAGAAACATGCTAATGAGAATTAGAGGAAATTAATGGGAGAGGGTCCAGGAGGCCACAGGAGAAGTTCAGCACAGCTTCCTGTGTGGTAAATTTTCAGAAAAGCTTTTGTAATTTACCATGACCCAGGAGCTTATAAGTAAAAACAAAAAACAGGAAAACAAAAAATGTGCAAAGCTATACCCTTAATCGTTCCCTTCTCCTAACACACAATCCTAAAAAATGCTAAAGACAATGTCAGTTTCAAAAGAGTGATTGCCGGGACTTCCCTGGTAGCTCAGTGGTTAAGAATCCGCCTGCCAACGCAGGGGACACGGGTTCGAGCCTTGGTCCGGGAAGATCCCACATGCCGTGGAGCAACTAAGCCCGTTTGCCACAACTACTAAGCCTGTGCTCTAGAGCCCGTGAGCCACAACTACTGACGCCCACATGACTAGAGCCCGTGCTGCGCAACAAGAGAAGCCCATGCATCGCAATGAAGAGTAGCCTGCACTCACCGCAACTAGAGAAGGCCCGTGTGCAGCAATGAAGACCCAACACAGAGAAAAGTAAATAAATAAATTAATTAATTAATTATTAATTAATTAATAAATGTCAACAGATGGTGATATAATTATTACGTAAATTCTGACTCCAGCAGGAAAGATGGGGCTAATGCTACATCTTTAGCAAGCAAAAGGTTTATAGTTTATTTGGTCCAAATGTCTCCTTTTACAGATAAAGAACCTGAGGCCCAAGAGGTTAAGATGGCACCTAATCTTTTTTTTTTTAACTTTTTATTTCGTATTGGAGTCTAGCCTATTAACAATGTTGTGATAGTTTCAGGTGCACAGCAAAGGGACTCAGCCACACATACACATGTATCCACTCTCCCCCAGACTCCCCTCCCATCCAGGCTGCCACACAACACTGAGCAGAGTTTCCTGTGCTCTACAGTAGGTCCTTGTTGGTTATCCTTTTTAAATATAGCAGTGTGTACATGTCAATCCCAAACTCCCTAACTATCCCTTTCCTCCACCCTTCCCTGCCGGTAACCATAAATTCATTCTCTAAGTCTGTGAGTCTGTTTCTGTTCTGTAAATACGTTCATTTGTATCATTTCTTTTTAGATTCTGCATACAAGTGATATCATACGATATTTCTTTCTCCGTCTGACTTACTTCACTCAGTATGACAGTCTCTAGGTAGGATGGTACCTAATCTTAATGGACTTGAATTCATGCCTAGATGTCAAATCTACTAAGTTATATTGATACAAACACCGACAGGGATAATAATATTAGCTCTGAAACTGGTCCATGGATGTCAATGACCAAAACAGTTGTGTAAAAAATTAATGATCAGAGACTTCCCTGGTGGTCCAGTGGTTCAGACTCCATGCTCCCAAAGCAGGGGGCCTGGGTTCGATCCCTGGTCAGGGAACTAGATCCCACGTGCATGCCACAACTAAAAGAGTCTGCACGTGGCGATGAAGATCCCGCATGCAGCAACTAAGACCCGGCTCAGCCAAATAAATAAATATTTTAAAAAAATTAATGAGCAGAAACTTCAATTAAATGGAGTTGGGAGACCAGAAGGGGGCGCTCTCAAGCCCTGTGAGGACAGCAGAAGCAAACAGGAAGAAGAAAGACTCGTCTTCTTTCCTGGCCAGGACTCAGACAATGACAAGCCTTGAAAAACTCTTTGTTTACTATCACCCTCCCAACTTCCTTTCCCTTCTATAAAAGCGTTCTCCTCTCCTTGCTGTACAGGTCCTTACAGGCGGCTTGCCATGGTTGCAGACCCCGAACTGCAATTTTCTGCTGACCCTGAATAAACCCATCTTTGCTAGAGAACTATCTGGCTGTCTCTTTGTTTCAGGTCAACAGTGGTGACCTAATCTGAAGGCCAGCACTCATTTCATTACTAGTATTCCACTAAATTTGGTCTGGCGAACATTCATTGAAAACGTACCATCCTAGGCACTGTCACTGACAAAGAATTCATGGTTTCAGCAAGGGAAGCAAATGACTGGTATTCAAACAAGTACATACAAGCCAAGGTGATACATGATAAGCAAGCTGCCATAGGAACAAAGATAAAGAAGCAATTAATTCCACCACAGGCAAAGAGGGTGGGGAGGCTTTCAGGAAAGAACGGAGAAGAGTAGCTTTTTTTTTTTTTTTTTTTTTTCCCAGTGGAGATGAGTACCAAACTGTTCCTAAAAGATAAGGTATTCATCAAGAAAAAGTGGGATGGGAATTCCCTGGCGGTCCAGTGGTTAGGACTCCATGCTTTCACTGCCAAGGGCACAGGTTCCATCCCTGGTTGGGGAACTAAGATCCTGCAAGCCAGGCAGCATGGCAAAAAAATTTTTTTTTAATTAAAAAACTGGGAAGAGTGGGAAAGCATGAACAAAAATAGAGTCCTAACACAGGGAGTCTGGGAAATGGGAAGTGAGTCCAGTTGACAGAAAGGCTGGAAACTCGGCTGGAGCTAAGCTGGATTTGTATGACTTCCGGCACCACGCTGGTGATTTTGTACTTTATTTTGGTGAATAATGGAGAGGCAGTGGAGGATTTTTTTTTTAGAATGAGTGAGATTGGATTTCTGTTTTAGAAAATGATTCTGTTGGTATTCCAAAGGATGGATGGGAAGGTGGAGAATCTAAAGGCAGGAAGATCAATGAACCAGCAACTGAAATAGTAGAAGAGAGAAATAAATGCCTCACCAAAGCCTGCTGGTGGGGATGGAGAGGAGGGCTGGGTTCTGAGCCATGTGTCCAAAGTAGAACTGACAGGACCCCTGAGGATTGCATATGATCACTGGGCAGCTCAGACTTCCGGTGACGGCACCCATGATGCAATGTTTAAAGGAATGTTCACAGTGATGATGAAGCCGAACCCCCTTCCTCTCTGTGTTCCAGCTTTGACTACTGGTCTGACTTTTGAACATCAAACGTGTTTCTGCTTCTGCTTTGCCCTCTACCTGGCATGCTCAGCTCCACATTATTACAGAGCAGGATCCTCATCCTTCAGGTACTGTTAAAGGCTGGATTGTGTTCTCCCAAAATTCATAAGTTGAAGTCCTGACACCTACTGCATCAGAATGTGACCTTATTGGGAAACAGAGTCACTGCAGATGCAGTTAATTAACTTAGGATGAGGCCATACTGGGTTAGGGTGGGCCCCTAATGCAATGTGACTGGTGTCCTTATAAAAAGGGGAAATTGGGAGATAGATGTGCACACAGGGAGAATGCCATGTGAAGATGAAGGCAGAGGTCGGGGTGACACCTCTTCAAACCAAAGAATGGCAAAGCTGGCCAGCAAACCACCAGAAGCTAGGAGAGGGGCGTGGACCAGATTCTCCTCCACGGCCCTCAGAGGGAAACAACTCTGCCAACTTCTTGATCTTGGACTTCTGGCCCCCAGAACTGTGAGATGATACATTTCTGTTATTTAACCCTCACACCCAGTCTGTGGTACTTTGTCATGGCAGCTCCAGGAAACAAATACAAGTCTCAATTCAAACTACAACTCCTGGGAGAGGTTGATCATGCAATATAAAATAGTGCCTGCCCCCATCACACTCCTTTGCTTTACTGTGTTCACAACATTTAACATTACCTTAAGTTATCGTGTTAATGTATTTATTTGTTTTTGTCTATTCCTCCCACCCAGCCACACTGTGCTCTGCCATCCTTAGAATGTATGGTCCTTGACACTGGGGGATGTTTCTTGGACTTTGCTGTGTCTCCAGATTTTAGAACAATCTGGCAATAGCGGACAATCAATACATGTTTCATTGAACGGATGAATAAATAGACAAACATCAGTCGTGACATTAAAGCCGACTCTAATGTCAATTACAACTCAAGTATTCTCATTTGCCTTCCGGGTAGTGCAAAATCTGGGATGCCTGTCTTCTAGGGCAGAATCATCTGGAGGCTCCTTCACTCAAATGTCTGGGCTGGGATGACTTGCAGAGCACTGTTGCCACCAGGACACCTGCATGGGCCTCTCCAGGTGACTTGGCTTCCACACACCAGGGCTGCCTTAGCTTAGCTGGACTTAGAAGGCAGCCTAGGACGCCAAATGCGAGCGCTCCAGAGAACAAGCTAGAAACTGCATTGCCCTTTATGTCCCAGTATAAAGTCACACAATGTTGACTTCACTGTACTCGCACTGCAAAGCAGCCATAAGCCCGTCCAGATTGAAGGAGGGAGGGGACACAGACCCCACCTCTTGAAGGCATGGAGGCAAGATTATATTACAGAGGAGAATATGAGATGAGAGATATTGTGTCACAGTTATTTTGGGAAAATAGAGTTTGCCACAGATTCCAATTCAAAGCCTGATTCTTGGGTCTTACTCCAAGAGATTTGTGCATCTCAGTCCAAGACTGGAAAACCTTTTGGGCATCCTGGGAATGCATATTTTTAACAAGCATTTCGGGCGTTTCTGATGCTAAGATCCACAGCCCCACTGCCTAACAACTCTACTTAGGGCCTGTCGAAAGCCTCTCGACAGCTGGATGTAAATGCACAAGCCAGTTCACTGTTGTGCTCTCTCCAAGAATAGAAAATATAGAGATACAAGAAGCTGAAATGCCGGGGCTCCTATATCCATAAAAACAAGATTTTAATATAACAATAGATATATTGAGATAAAAAATGACTATACTGACATGTAAATTTTAAAATAGCTTTGGTGAAATATTGCAGAATGTAAAAACCTAAACCAAATGTTATGCTCTTACTAACGCAACTGTGCTCAATTCCTGCCTAAGGAAACCCTCCTAGTCCTAAATTAGGAATTTACAGTAAATCCCTTTCCAATATCACAGACTTTCTTGGGGTGTACTTGTGCTTTCTGTAATTGCTGTGAGTGCTTTAAAAACCCCTCCAGTTGCCAGTTTTTTCGAATAGCTACCCCAATTCTCACCTTAGCTTTTGGGTTAATACTGGTTTTTCTTGCTCATTGTTCTCTGATTCATATGCACCCCCGTCCTTTGGACAGAGTCAAGATACCACAAACCAATATGACTTCATTGATTGCAGTTCTTAGGATTATCTTATTCTGAATTTGGGTTTTTCTGTCACAGGATACAAACCAATCCCAAATCACTTGCAGGCCTTTTGTGAGAAATTATAATGGCTTGCCTCACATAAAATTTTTTTAAGTGCTGTTAATCCCCTGAAAAGGTTTGAATCCGATTTCTTTCCAGAAAGTATCTTTGAATTGATTACTTGCTGCCCACCTCCCACCAGTCTTCATCTTGTAAACATAACCTGGATACAGCAGTGAAGCCTTTAAGATTTAGAGTGGATTCCTTGCAGTTTGGTAAGAGCGCGGGGCTGTGTACAAGCATTTCCTGACACAGGTTGTTAGGAGACTCAGAGGTAGATCCAAAGAGCTCTGAAGATCAGAGCTAGGGAAGGAAAGGAGCCGGGTCAGTTCTGAGACAAGTGGAGGGAGGGGGATACAGGATCAGGGACCTGCCACACGCTAGGGGCCAGAAGAAGCAGGGCTGAGCTGATGATGGCTGTTAGCAGAAGTAAAGCAAAGCCAGGGAGAATGAGAACAGATCCAGGTAGCCAGGAAAGTCACAAGCGGTCCTTCTGTGGATAAGAAGCCTTTGGCCTATGGGCCCCCTGTCTTTAGGAAGTAGGTGGGAAGCCCTCGACAGTACAGGGTGACTGGGATCCTGTTGCTGCTGGTGCAGGCTCAGAGCACGTGCGTGTCAGGACCCTGTCTCTGCAGAACAACCTTGGCCGGGTGTTCTTGGGCTGTCCTGGGTGACTCAACACCAGTTGGCCAGACTCAGAGCCCAAATGTGTCCCTCGTCCTCCCCTTTGGCTCCCAGAATTATGGACTCGGGAAGGAGGGATCCTCATGGGTTGTTTTTTTTTGCGGGGGGTGGGCGTCGGTGAGGAGAGCATCCCTGAGTCACCTGCAGGATGCTGCCCTTTAGGAAATTAATTAGGACTTCGGCTGTTTATGCTAATAATTGTCGTGATTACTGCAGAGATTATTTACAGCTCTGTCGGCAAATCTGTGTTGTTTTCCTCTTTACTGTGGCAGCCTTCCTCGTCTTCCTCTCTTCTTTTTGAAGAAGCCTCACCCACCTGCTTTCCACCTTCTCCTTCTCTTCTTCCGTTTCCTCCTTTTCTCCGCCCTTCCCTGTTTAGAATAATTGAGTCACAGGACATTAGGGACAACGGGAAGTCAAACCAAGACCACCTCGTCAAACCGTGAGCCTTTACACCTGAGCAAACTGCATCCAGAGACAGGAGGCGACAGCTGTGGCCAGGCGGCTGGCTTGTGACAGATCCAAGCAGAATACCCAGCAGTCCTGGGGCCAACCGATATTCCATTTGCTGCTTCAAACAGCTGCATCTTCCTGTTTTCCTTTTTTCTCATTGCCTGCCTTCCTCCCTTCTCTTTCTGACTCTAAGAAAGATGGGTAAGCCCATGAGAGCTCCCAGAACAAGAAAAGCTATGTGTTTGTAGTGAGAAGGGCTTGTAAGGGGCAAGAACTGCAGGCCAGAAACAGCCATCGGAGGCCCCTATGGGCTCCGTGCCCAAACATGTCCCAACAGGGACCCACACCTCCCTTCCTCTCTGGCACGGAGCCCTGGAGGGGTCATTCTGACTTGCAAAGTGAAAATTGGTTGCTCGGTGATGGCTCAGGCCAGGAGCTACTGAATCCCAACCGTCAGCCACTGACATTATTGCAAGTTTTCGCTGCAAATGAAGCTGCTGATGAAACGCTGGGTTCCAGCCGAGGGCCTCCAACTGCGTGTGAATTGTTTGCAGGCAAGCACACTGCAAGGGTGGCCCTTTCCTAGTCATTTATTTTTCCTGTCTTTGCCTAGGTCATGGTTGATGCTGGGGAGCATCCCGGGAATTCACCCCTACAGACCAGGGTCACAGAAGTCCCAGCCTCTGCCGTTCCTTCTCTGTATGGTGTACAATGAGAAACTCCTAAAATGCTTGAATGAAAAGGAAGCCCAGCAATCACCTCATGCCCTATTATTTCACAGATGATGAAACTGAGACCTAGATAAATTAGGGTCCCGCATTTAGTGGCAAAGTAGAAAGCGGAGAAAGCATGGAGGGAGGGACTATATTTGTTGAACCCCTAACTATCTGCCAGGCTTAAAACTTGTAATCTCATTTAATTTTCAAGTGAGGGCTTTTAAAAAGGAAGGGCACTGGTGTTCTGCAAGGATGCAGGGCTTGAGCAACGTGACCCAGGGTAAAGCAGAGAAGCCAGGGGGAGGAAGGCTGCATGGTCTCCCTCCAAAGCCCCCGTTGGTTCCTTGTTCCACAACCTGGTGAAATCCTGAAAATGCCCTCCAGCAGATCTGCAAGTAGATAGAGGTGGAGGAGAAAGAAAGACCTTCCCTAGGTGGGACATGACCTCCACCCCAGCCCTGCCTGGCAACCGCTTCTGCCCTCTTGCTCTGATTCTCCACACACACAGCCCACTAAGGCGTATTTACTGCAAGCCTTAGATGGACTGTCAGGTAACACTTCCTGAGATTCCTGTAGCAGTGCCCACCAGCTCAGGGGCATCATTCAACTCTGTATCACCATTATAAATGCCTATTTGTTGCTTCCCTAGCAAAGCTGTGCTGCTAAAGATGGTGAGAGATTCACTTGGGTTTACCAAAAAGGAAATTAGTCTGGAACCATCAATATGAGCTGGGTCTACCCCAAAGCCCTTTTCAAAGACAGGAGATTACAATGTTGGTATTTACATTTCTGTTTCTGCCTCTCCAGCAAATGGGATTCCTTGGTCATAAAAATATTCCTATTTTTAGGTCTCTTGATTCTTTGTCTTTTGGGTTCAGTGTTAATTTTGTTTATTGTAGTCATTATTACTCTTCAGCTTTCTGTGTCTCCATGGGTCTAATACTTGCACAATTTATCAGAATCAACCCAATAATACTTATTTATGTGACTTTTTTTTTTGATAATGTCTGTCTCCCTCATCAAAATGTAAGTTGGGATGATGTCAAATATTTTCACCATTATACTCCAAGTCCCTGGTACAGTGCCTGGTATATAGTAGGTGCTCAGTGAACACTTTCTGAATGATTGGACAGGCAAATGAGTGAATGAATGAAGTAATAATAATTTATTTTTCATCTGTCAAAATGGGAAGATGAGAAAACCTTACATTTTGCAATTGTTTTAGAATGAGGAATAAAATGCTTTAGAAAGTGCCCTCGGGCTTCCCTGGTGGCGCAGTGGTTGAGAGTCCGCCTGCCGATGCAGGGGACATGGGTTCGTGCCCTGGTCCGGGAGGATCCCACATGCCGTGGAGTGGCTGGGCCCGTGAGCCATGGCCGCTGAGCCTGTGCGTCCGGAGCCTGTGCTCCGCAAGGGGAGAGGCCATAACAGTGAGAGGCCCGTGAACCACAAAAAAAAAGAATGGAGAGGAAATTGGGGGAAAATTCCAATTAGCGAGATAATAATGAGAAAGGAGGGTGTAAAATCAGCATACAGATAATTATTATTCTTGAAGTAGAAAACAGTACAATTTAACTAGAAGCAATAACCAAAGATACAGTAGAAGAAACTCTTCTTGAGATGAAGAAAGACCTGTGTACACATAGTGAAAGCTTCACTGCACAGTGAAAATGTTTATGTCTTGTTTTAAATACCCAGAAAAAAGCATTAGTCAAAATAATAACATATAGTCCAACTTCTTAGATGTAACCACTGTTAACATTTTGGTGTATCCTTCTGGCCTTTGTCCATTTCATAGCCTATTTGGCTACATTAGTATTTTGAAAGAGCTTTTGAAAATTCTATTATATGCAAGAGATAAAAATAAAGACTTATGTCTCTGCTCAGACCACTAAAAAAGAATCAGTGTTTTCTTGGGGACCAGCATGGGAGGGGTGGTGACTAGGGGAATTTGAATGAAAGATACTTGAAAATGAGGGGCCTCAGGGCTGGGGCCCTTGATCAACTACTCCTCCTCTCTTTGGGTATTTCCTTCCAAAAGAAACTTAGAAATTTTGGATTTTGTTCTAGAAAGTATGGACCCACAACCATTGATCAGTTCTGTTTACAAAAGAGAAGAAAACCACAACGTCGTGGGTTTCTTGGCCAGTTGTAGGATTGAATGATTTGTAATTATTTGTTGGAATGTCAGTGTCTTGATCATGCATCTCCTTGGCTATCTTTAGGAAAAGCACTGACAGCTCCATGTGTGGAGTGGTTCAGAAATCTACTTGTCTTAAGGTAGGAGGCAGCGTGGAGTGAAGTCTAAAGACCCCTTTCTGTTCTATTAGCTTGTGTCTCCATAGTGTCACTGCATCCACTTCTAGCCATTCATTCTAGTGTTACATCACCATAATTAACATTGCTGTGTGGAAATAACAAGCATGTGGGAAACAAGGGGAGAGAGAACTCAGATACTAATGAGCACAACAATTACAATAATGATAAACTTACTGTCATTCCAACTATTGATCTTCACGTCACACAGCTGTTGATTTTGCAAACGAGCAGAAGGAAGGAAAAAATCTGCTATAGTCCTACCACCCATTTAATTACCATTAACTTTCAGGTGTATGTCCTTTGAAGCTTTATGCTGCCCATATGTTCAACATGATCTTGATCATATGCTATAGTTGAAATTGTATAGATTTATTATTTGAAATGCCCCGTTTTCTGATATGAAAAGTAGATACTCAACTGTAGACAATTTTGGAAAGTACAAAAGTACAATGAAGAAAATTTTAAAACAATCTGAATGTTCATCACTTACACATAACATTGTTAGCATTGGGTGAATATCCTATAGTATTAAAAATATTGTCTTTCTTGATCATAACAGGTTTATAATCATATTGTAACAATTCAAACAACAAAAATATATAAAGTAGAAAAGTGAAGTCCCTTGTTATACACCCTCCCCAAAATGACCACTGATAAAAGTTTTCCGTCTATTCTCCTGGAATTTTTCCTAAGCATAAACATATGTGTATGTTTCTTTACTAATTTTTTATAAAATTGGATTATAGTATATATTCACTTCTCCAATCTTCTTTTTGTATTTAGCACCATGATATGGCAACACTATTATTTATTTTACAAAGGTTCCAATTGATTCATATTTAGGTTTCTTCCCATATTTCTGTTACCAACAAACCTGCAAGGTTTTACCTGTGTCTTTTCGCACTTGCTTAAGTACCTGTAGAAACCATAAGGTCAAAAGGCTCACAATTTTTAAATGTTGATAAAATGTACATTTGTAATCTGAAAATATATTGCCTTCAGAGGGAGAGTTCCAGCCCCTCTCTCACCAACCATGTATGAGATTGCCTGTTTGCACAATAATGAATATTTTAAAATATTTTTAATATTTGAAAATAGGATCACTGAAGAATCTTAGTGTTATTTTAATTTGCATTGATTTCATGACTGGTGAGGCAGTGTATCTTACGTTTATGGTCATTTTCACTTATTCTGTAATTGCTATTCTTACTCTTTTCCCACTTTCTTTTGCACTGTTTCCTGTTGTTTATTTACGTGTAGAAACTACAGATGTCAACCTCAATATTAAGTTTAAATAAACATAAAATTTCCACTCAAGTTCCTGGACAATGAAAATATCAGCATATTGCTTTATGGATAATTTGTTTTTTGGTAGTGAAAAGTAGAGATTTTTGATTTAGTAGTTCTGGTGTGATGTGCTAAATGAGTAAATAATTTAATGAACAAATGGCATGACAAAACAATACCAGATACCACTGTAAATGATCCACAAACTTGTCAAGAATTGTGAGGTGGAAAATATGGCAAAAGAGAAAACATCCTTTCTGGAAAAATCATCTCCAAGAATGAGAGTACTTCCTAAAGAAAGCTCTGTAGAGAAAAATTTTCCCCACAGGATTCAGAATCCACCTGAACGTAAAGACTCAAATTCCTAATTCAGGAACTAGGTTGAGTAAGGAAACACTTTCAAGCCCCTTTTATACTCTAACAGGATTAGCAGTGGGGGGGAGGGACAGACCCTAGCCCCCTACGCACATGCACACGCGTGTGTGCAAACACACACACACACACACACACACACACACTGGGGCAAGGATGAGAACTCAGTGTTCCCTTAGATGCAGAACTTGAGTTTCTAACCCAGAGTAAAGATACTGAAGATTGAAGAGAGGCATTTCTACTATTTTCAAGGAGACAGACTCAGCCATGGCATCACACAGGTGGTCAGCCAAGACTACTCGCAATCCCTTACGAGAAGCCCTGAGGCACAGGGAAGTTTTCTCCAGTGGTGTCAGTAGGGTTGACTGCCAAACTTGGACAGCTTTTTTGCTATCTTCATAGGCATTTCAGTGAGGAAGCTAGAGCGATTGTTCAGGGCTGCCACACAGAGTCATTTAATTTTTTGAGAGGCAGGGAGAATGAAGCTTGCATACGTGCCCATGTTTCTACGTAGGGAGGTGTCTGTGTGAACTTGCAATTAAAGCATAAAAAATATTCAGAAAAGCACACAACGATAGAGATCAATCAATTTCACAAACTTCACACAGCAATGTAACCATCACTCAAATCAGGAAATAGAATATCACCAGCACCCCAGAAGTCTCACTTTCCTGACTGCTAACACCATTAACGAGTTTTGCCTGTTTTTGACTTTCATATAAATAAAATTATATATATATATATATATATATATATATATATATATATATATATATATATAGCTTTTGGCTTTCACTCAACATTAAGTTTGTGAGATGCATCTCATCTCTATTGTGCACATAGTGGTAATTTGCTCATTCTCATCACTGTATAGTATTCCATTGTGTGAAGGTACTACTATTTCTTTTTAAACATCTTTATTAGAGTATAACTGCTTTACAGTGTTGTGTTAGTTTCTGCTTTATAACAAAGTGAATCAGCTATACATATACATATATCCCCATATCTCCTCCCTCTTGCGTCTCCCTCCCACCCTCCCTATCCCCCACCAGGTGGTCACACAGCACCGAGCTGATCTCCCCGTGCTATGTGGCTACTTCCCACTAGCTATCTAATTTACATTTGGTAGTGTATATATGTCCATGCCACTCTCTCACTTCATCCCAGCTTCCCTCTCCCCCTCCCTGTGTCCTCAAGTCCATTCTCTACGTCTGTGTCTTTTGAATGTACTACTATTTATCCATTCTATTGATGTTGGGCATTTGGTGACTTTTCAATTATGAATAGTGCTGCTATAAGCATTCTGCTACATGTCTTTTGATGAAAATATGTCTGCACAGGAGTGGAATTACTGGGTCATAGACTATGCACATATTCATCTTTACAAGATATGGCAAAGAATTTTCCAAAGTGGTGCATTGCATTCCCACCAGCCGTGTATGAGAGTTCCAGTTGCTCCCCATCTTCACCAAGCCTTGGTATGTTTTGTCTTTTTTATGGGAGCAATTCTGGTGGGTGTGTGGTAGTATCTCAGGGTGGCTTCAACTCACATTTCCCTCATAATGAATAAAATTGACAAAACTAAAAACAAAAATTTTGGCCGCTGGGGAAATTATCCCCTCCCCAACTGGAGGAATGCTTATAGCACTTCTCCACCCTGTAGGCCTTCATTGTGAGAGGAAGAGGAATAACTGTCTGGTTGGTGAGTTTGGAAGAAGACCCCTAGCATGCTTAGCTCAGTCCCTGCTCTCTGCTCCTGTGAGAGTCAGTCGGCCAGCCAGAACACACATTCTCTGCCTTTCCATGCTTTAAGCTTAAGAGACACTGTCCTGTGGGGAGCCTGTGGTTGGAAATCTGTGCCCGTGACTGGGGGCACTTGTATCCCATAAAGAGGGACATATTAAGATGACCATTGCAGACAAACATAGAAGCATTTCCTTTCAGCCCAGGCAACTGGGGTACTCTTATCTTAAAGGGGGGGTGGTCAAAACAGAAACAGACAATGGAAACAGAGTTTTGACTTTTGGATTTCTAAAGCCAGGACTCAGGATATAAGATCAATAGATTTGGGGCTTCCCTGGTGGCGCAGTGGTTAAGAATCCACCTGCCAACGCAGGGGACATGGGTTCGAGCCCTGGTCTGGGAAGATCCCACATGCCGCGGAGCAACTAAGCCCGTGCGCCACAACTACTGAGCCCGTGGTCTGCAACAAGAGAAGCCACCGCAATGAGAAGCCCATGCACCGCAACAAAGAGTAGCCCCCACTCGCCGCAACTAGAGAAAGCCCATGCGCAGCAACGAAGACCCAACACAGCCAAAAATAAAAATAAATAAATAAATTTCTATTAAAAAAAAAAGATCAATAGACTTAGAAGAATACGCAAAACAGGTTTCCCAGTCCCAGACTAGAAAAAGATACCATGGGTCTGGACCAAACAGATAGGAGCTGAGCCACTCAGAAGGGACTGTCCATCCTATGCCTGAGGGAGCCCCATCTGTCCCCAGTACCAGAGTGGCGTGTGAGAGCTGAGTCACCACCTGAAGATCTTCCCTTCCCATTCCTGTGAGAACCAAACACCCGTGTGTCATGGAGCTGTGACAATTTCCATCTCTTTGCCATTCTGTGAGTAATTTCCACAGACAGCTGCCAGAACATTGCCTGCTGTACAGTCTTCCTCCACTTTGCTATGTGGACAGTCCTCTTAGAATGACCCAGGACTCTTGGAAGCTCTTTAAGATGAAGATGATGTTGGTTTAGACAAATAAAGGAATGATGGTGGTTTAGAAGCCAAACCCTATATTCTTAGTTAAAGTGGGGCTGAATTTGGACCAGTCTAAGATTCATCCCTACTCTTCCCAGGAATAAAACACTCATCACATCTTCTTGGACTTCTTCATATCCCTTGAATCGTCCAATCCAAGAAATTGTGGATTTAGATGACCCTCGATAGAATATATTTTTGTTGGGCTTAATAGCATATGTTTGAAATTTAATGGCGCTCTGCCTATCGAATCAATGGGCCACATGATCATTACTGATTATGTTCTGATACTTAGCTCCTAAATCAACTCTGGCCAGGCTGGAAGCAACAGATGTCTCTGTATCTTTGGTTTCAGGTACTGAGGTTTCCATGTTAAGAAACATAATTACTTTTTAAAATGAAGAAACCAAACTTTAGAAATTCTCCCCAAACACAGCAGGTAGTGATTGGTAGTGATATGTGCCTTCAACTCCCAGATTAGGGCATATGTGGAGAAAATGAAACACAGCACATAGTTAAGTGATTAAGAACTCTGACTTTGAAGTTTGACACTTCTTACCTACCTTTACTTTTAGAAAGTTATTTTCCTGCTATACAGTGGTCCCCACTCTATGGAAAGGACTTCCATGAAGCAATAGCCACTGTCTTCCTTGGTTAGAAGGAGGCAGTCATTTATGTGTTGCAGTTTGGGGTATACTGCAAGGATTCCCCACCCCTTAAAGTCTTTAATTTCCCCCAATTTCCCCCAATTCCTTACCATCTAGCCACTGCACCTGCTCCTACCTGTTCTATATTTCCAACAAGTCTGTCATTACTTTGAGTGAAAGGATAAAAACAGGGACTTAGTTCTCAGAGGTCACAGTTAAATAAGCCTCCTTGCTACTTCCTTATCTAGGAGTAGTGTACCTCGAAGCTTCTTCCTTTATGCACTCTCTCTCTTCCCCAAGCTCTTGATCATTGAATCATTCAGAATATATTTTCTGAGTGTATCCTATATGCCAGATGCTGAAGATATGGTGGTGACCAAGACAGACGGGGCCCCTGCTCTCATGGACCATATATTCTAGAGCAAGGAGAATGAAACATGTCAGTGTATGACTAAGATCAGTTTGGATGGTGAGAGGGGCAGCATGGAGCCGTGGATACAAGCTGGGTCTCTAGGCTATGACTGCTGAGGTTCAATTCCTAGCAACTTCACTTGTTAGTTGGGTGACCTGGGTCAGTTACCTAACCATTACAGAATGGGTCCTGATTTGTGAAATGGGGATTCTAACAGGATCCCTCTGCTATGAAGCATCGGAGTTGAGACTTAAATGTTCCCCAGGAGGCAGCCACACGAAGACGGTGCGGAACAATTTGATCAGTGGGAACAGGAAGTACAAACGTCCTGTGATGGAAACAAACAAGCTTAAAGGATTCTCGTTACTAAAGGAAGGCTTGTGTGTCTGGCAAATACTGAGAAAAGGGTAGAAGTGATGAAAGATGGGATCCGGCAAGGAGGCAGGCACCAGATCGTGATGATTCATAGGCCACGTTGAGAACTTTGGATTTTATTCTAATTAATTAGGCTTTAACCTCTGCCTGGAGTGATTTCTCCTCACCTGGCACCATATTTTCGAAAGAGAATGTACTGAAATCCTATTCATCTTTCAAACTCTGTTCTAATGTCATGTTTTCTATAAAGTCCCATACCCACGAGAAAAATCAGTTCCTCCCTGGCACTATTCGTTGTGTACATGTTTGTCTCCTATATTCATTCTGAGTGCCTGAGGTCAGGGATTGAGTCCCATTCACTTCAGAATCACCTATCAAAGTGCGTGGCCCAAATAAATATTCTTTGGATGACTGAGAGGATGAATGATATAAGCTTGGGTCCTTTAGTCGGATTTGCTAATTGAAAATCTGGACGCAAAAGGAACAATCTATAGCTCAGGTAGATTTCACCTGGAGCAAAGAGAGACCCTGAAAACAACAGGAAGAATGAGAGGACGCAGAAGGGAGGAGGCTTGTAATGGGACTCCGTGTACTTTGATAGAGGCCATACCTGTTTTCCTCAGTTCTAACCCTCGCTCTTATTGTGTGAGCTTGGGAAATTACTTGACAAAAATTGCTCAGTGAAAACCACCATGCTCCACTTATCCAGAAGGTAGACTTCTGACACCCTAATCTCTCTCTTTTTTTTTTTTGCGGCACATGGGCCTCTCACTGCCGTGGCCTCTCCCGTTGCGGAGCACAGGCTCCGGACGCGCAGGCTCAGCAGCCACGGCCCACAGGCCCAGCTGCTCCGCAGCATGTGGGATCCTCCCGGACCGGGGCACGAACCCACGTCCCCTGCATCGGCAGGCAGACTCCCAACCACTGCGCCACCAGGGAAGCCCCACCCTAATCTCTTTAATGTGGACAACACAAGACAAGACAAAAACGCAAAATGAAAACAAAACCCAATAAACCAAACACTCAAAATAGAAGTTAAAGGAAAACAATCTTAGCCCAAAGAAGTAAAATCATAAAACCCAAGGCCTCAGAGCACGAGTGACGTCAGGTAGTAGCCTATTTACTTCCTTGTCTTCCTTCCTTCCTCTCACCTTCTTCCCCAAATATTTACCGAGCACCTATCAACTGTCCAACCCGGAGATGTTGCTGGGGCAAAAGCAGAAACATGACAGACGTGTCCCTGTTCTCAGGGAATTTCTCTCCCTTTTCCCTCCTGCCTCTCTGCCTCCCTGCCCTCCTCCTAACCTGCCTTTCTTCCTTGCATGCTTCCTTTATTTATTGTAGTAAGAAAAGGCAACAGATTCTGAAATCAAAGCTTTAGAGTTCAAATTCTGACTGTGCCAATTAGTAATTGCTCTCTCCCCCCAACTTTGAAATCACTCTGTCAAACCTTGCCCCAGGTATAAGAAGTCATTAGGAAAGCATAAAAGAGGAGGAAACCAGAGCACTGGAGATCTAGGCTGAGGTCTTGGCTCTGGTATTTTGACCTTGGGCAGGTCACGTGACTTCTCCGTCTCTCCATCTCTAAGGGGCAACGACTGTCCTTTTCAACATTCTCTGTCTCTGGGATAAGTCAGCTAATATCCCCGCCTCCAGTGCTGGGGTATTTGATACAACTGGCAGATGCCACATCTACCAGCCTGTTACAACACCTCCAGGGAAAGAGCTTTAAAGATTTTCACAAAAAACAGATCTTTTTCATATCTCTGATGAAGAGACTGACTTTAAAGCCAGGAAGAGAGAACTATGTGCAATTTGATGGGATTCAGAACATCAAAGGCAGTTGAGTTGGTGTTTAGAACAATCTCTCAGGTCAAATCTAATTTTATCTGAGCTGATGTTACCAAGCTCTGGTAATTGCTCCCAGCATAACTGCCAATTCCTTGTTATAAGGCTGTGAGCACAACTGCTGCAGGGCCTCCAGTAGAGGGTCCAGCTGATGGCTTTTGTCTTTGTTGCTCTTGGGGCTGAGGCAATGGGCTAGATTTCAATCTTGGGAGCTATAGGTGGACAAAACAGAAAGGACACTGGACTTGAAGTCAGGACCTCTGTCTTCAAACTGTGGCTCTACCACAGAGCCCCAGAGATTCTCCTTCCCAAGGACTTTTCCACTTGAACTCGACACTTTTGTGTACTGGTTTCCTGAAGGCTTTATGATGGAAGAGGGATGGAGAGAAGTTTGGGGTTGTGGAGAGTGGGGTGCTACTAAGGGTGGGCAAAGTTGACAGAGGCTCAAATGGCACAATGGCTCTGCACACAGCGATTCCCCTGACTTAGAGAAAAGGTTTGAGCCTGTAAGTTAGGGGTCACTGAGAATTGCAGGAAGCTGCCGGTGTTGGGCATGGCAACATAACTGGGGAGAAAGGACGTGCAATGGTTAATTTTATGTGTCAACTTGACTGGGTCACAGGGTGACCAGACATTTGGTCGAATTTATTCTGGGTGTTCCCGTGAGGGTGTTTTTGGATGAAATTAACATTTAAATAAGTAGACTGAATAAAGCAGATTGCCCTCCCTAATGTGGGTGGGCCTCGTCCAGTCAGTTGAATGTCTAAATAGAACAAAAAGCTGACCCTTCCCTGAGTGAGAGAGAATTCGCCTGCTTGATACGTTGAACTAGGTCGTCTGCTCTTCCTGGTCCTACAGCAGCCTGATGGCCTTCAGAGTTGAACTGGGACATCGGCTCTGCAGATTTTGGACTTAGCCTCCATAATTGCATGAGCAATTTTTATTATTCTTTATAATAAAGCTTAAAAAATAATTTCCTATTGATTTTGATTCTGCCTGAATAACATGGGGCACTATATCTGCAGCAGAGTTTCTTACGATCAACAAGGAAAGTTGGGAAGAAAAGTTCAAATAAACACCTTCCGAGTCCAAGGCCACCACTCACTTGATCATCTGTTTTGAGTCTGGCAGACTCTATCCCCCAACCTCTTGCCAGATGTAGAAGGGAGCAGGTCTACCATTAGCCAAGTGCAGCAGAGTGGCCTCTAACTTTTAGAAGATTTCCTAATCCTTTATCCACATCTTCTTGCCCTACCTGGGTAACAAAGGCTTCTGTTTTCCCATCACAGGCATTCCTAGCCCATCATCTTAGCTGAGAAGCAAGCCTGGCAGATAACCTCCCTACCTGGCAGATAACCTCTCCTCCTCTCGTGCACATCCAGATTCCACTTTAGACACTCTGTGACTTTCATCTGGTCCCTGGCTTTTTGAGCGAAACATCCACAAAGTACATGGGGATGCCCAAGGGGCTAGTTTCTGGGCTAGCTCTGGGCTATAGGTAGAAGGTATGAGCAGAAGTAATTTTATCTGCAGGGAGTAATATTTTGATATTTATGTGTGTGATTTAGTTTGATTTCTCTTACCCTCTACCTTTCTCTTCACACTGAAGAAAAAGTTTTCCATATATACTGTTCGTAGGGTACCGATGTACAAAGTGAACAAAAGAGTCAAATTCAGGGCTTTGGAACTTCTAATTAATCTATAGCAGATATAATAACCTTGAGTATCATACATCTTTATTTCAAGAACCAGGTGCTTGAAAAGAAAAAAAAAGATGTTTTGAATTCTAGAAAGCTTGGTTAAAAGATCAAGAGGTGAAGCCTGGAGAAAGAGGGCAAATTTTATTCATAAACAAGAGATGACAAAAAGGAGCTTGGAGAAATAGCTAAACCCTGCCCCAAAAGGAGTAAGAGCAACCGAGTTATAGGAGAGAAGGCAGAAGTGTAAAAGCATCCTAGATGCAGAAAAGTCTGCACAGCAGAACAAGGCTTGGGGAGGAGTGATGACAACCCGGCGGCTACAGCGATAAGTTTTGGAGGATCAGGGGCACATGTCCAAGGCTAGGGATTGCCAGCTACACCTCAGCCACCCCTACCGTGGGCATCTGCTCACACCAGGAGGGTACATGCCCCATTCTCCATCCCCTCCGTCCCCTCCCGTGAAATCACCCTCACGTCCAGAAAGATGAGGAGGGATGAGGGATAACCTTAAAATGAACTGAGCATTTATGTAAGTGAGATTAAATTTTAAACAGCAGTGAATGAATTGCCTGAAATCAGTAAGATTACATTTTCTACCATCAAGGGGGGATGAGAGTTTGAGACCTAAACCAAATCATTTTATAGATAGAGTTTTGTCTTTCCACCCCTGATTTTTTTTTACTACAATACTTATTCTTGTCTCTATGCTGTTGATGGGAACAGCCATATTCTGCTGGGCTGCGTGTGCTTTGTCATCACAGCTCTCAGATGCTAGGATCATCTTCAGAAGGGGAAGAGATCTGGTTGGAGAGACCTGCTGGACTCCAGGCTGTCCTTCAGAAGCCAGCATTGTACATCCACCATTTCCCCTTAAGACTGCCTTTGTTCCGTTAACTTTATTATTATCACTAGTTACTATTATTGGCTGAGAATGTACCATTTCCCAGTCACTGTGCTAAGTGCTGTGCTTAGATGCTTATACTTTTGTTTGGGTTGTATCAGACTTGACTGAGGTGGCTGTTACCATGTCTAGTCTACGAAGGAGTAAACTGACAGGCTTACAGACTAAGTGACTGTTTTTCAATTCCACAGCTTGGGGCTGGCCACAGTGGGATTGAAATGCAAGTATCTCTGACTCTAAATCCCTTGCTCAGAGATGACTCCGTTCTACTGAATTGAACTGAATTGATAACATGTACACTTGCCAGAACGGTCTGAAGTGTACGTGTTATCAATTCAATGTACATTATAACTTGTGTACAATGTACAAGTGTACATTGACTTCCCCGAATCAATCTAATTGTTAAAAATTGAATGAATAATTGTCACTTGTTTGGCCTGACCATTGTCTACATCTGTTTCTAGGTTTGAGAGATTTCCCACTTTGGGGTCTTGGTGGTAGAACTATTGGCAACAGCTTTAGGGGAACACCAGCGAGCAACACTTGGTACATGTCCCCCGACGTCCCAACCAGGGATCAGAAATGACGCTGCATTCGTGGGAACTAGATACCCCACGTTGCTGGCTTCTGCTCTCCACCTGCTCCCTGTAACCTCCCCAAAGCCCCACCGTTAGTGCCCAGGTCCCCCAGGGTGCTCATGATCAGCCTGCTTAAGTTCCTCCGCCCTGAGCTTCTTGTTGACATCATGACCAAGGGGCCTGCTGAGGCTGCCAGGGATTTCCAGAGTGCTGCTGCCCTACGCAGCAGGCTGCCCATGGGTTCAGCAGAGCTGCAGGGCCCTCAAGGCAAGTACATCCGCCCTGAGCCCCTGCTCCACTGCATTGACCCTCAGCATGAGAGCTGGGCGGGCTTCTGCACAGAAGCGGGGAGTATGCCCAGCGAACTCTCTGTTCTCCTTTGTCATTTGAGCCTCCCAGCAGCCTTGTGTGTGCCTGGAATAATCTAGAAGAGCAACTGCCTCTATTTTCACCTTCAGTCTCTTTTTTTGGGCTTAGCCATGGACCACGGAGCAGGGCGAGGGAACAGACGCCTGGACAGTCCACAGCACGCTTTCTGTCACATCCTCCCCACCAAGGAGGTCTTCTTGCCTCGAAGGCACTTTCCAAGCAGTTTACGCTAAGATGTGTAAACATCACCTGCCCCACAGCCAGAATGCTCGATTCTTAGTCGTAATCCCCCTCTCTATGCCTTCAGGTTTTCTAAACTCAGTCCTTGCTCCAAATATAGGTGCTGAATGAGAAGATGTAAGGCCTTACATCACAATCACCATCAAACCAGTCATCATTACCCTCCTCTTCAAGGTGCGCCCATGGGTACCACAGAGTGCAACACCCCTGACGCATGCTCTGGCCTCATTCAGCATTAGTGAAAAAGAGACCACAGGCCCTAAATCAAGTCTCTTGTGCCAAGCCTATGTCACCAAACCTAGACTTAATACCTAACTAGTTGCAGTTTCAGCTTCCCCGTGGAACGTAATCTTAACCAGTCTGTCTGGGATCACATGGTCAGAACTAGTGAGGTAACCTGCCTGGTGGACCCCTACCTTCCCCCAAAGGAAGGTGACCTTGCCTGATACGACCCACTCTTTGCTGCAAACTTCCTTGTCCTGCGTCCCTCTGCCTATAAAAGTCTCTCATTTTGTGCAGCCCTTCAGAGCTCCTTCCTATTTGATAGATGGGATGCTGCCTGATTCATGAATCACTGAATAAAGCCAATAAGATCTTTACATTTTACTGAAGTTGAAAGTTGTTCCTTAACAAAAAACAAAATTCAATTCAGTTAAGTTATCTCATATTTGTCTGAGCCCACTGATACTCTGAGTTTGCTTCCTGAGCCCCTAGTGGGGTATAAGGATTGGCTGGTTTGAATAATTTCCGTGGACTCTAGGGCATAGGGGCTGTTCTAGTTGTCTGGTACCCGGCCCCACAGTGGGGTGATTAGGGCAGGTGGATGGTGGTCTGGAGTGTAAGAGCTCCAAAAAGGAGGTGGTTGGAGAGAATGGGCCCTGGATTGGTGACTTTGCCTATGAAAGGTGCACTCAGCTGAATTGTTTGCTATCGCTAGGAATTGGCCAGCCCTGCGAGGGGCAATCTCTCCACTGTCAGCAAGGCCCCAGATGTCAAAGGGTTAGAATAAAAAGGCATGTTTCTACAAGGTGTCATATAGTTTTATGATAATGGTTAACCGTTGAACAAACATGCATTCTAGTTCCATAGCCTAAAAGTTCCCAAAGGGGTCAAAACTTATAAGAAGGCAGAGGTCCAAAGAGTAAAGACAGTCTTGGGCCGTCACAGAACATCACTGGTGACTTGAAGGAGACTTAGGTCACCAAAGGGCAGCCCAGGGAGTGTGTGGATAGAGATGGAGGCCAGCAGCACTGGCTGCAGGGTGCGGACTAAAGGTCCGTGAACAGCAGTCTCTTATCCATTGGCCAGATTGCTGAATTGCTAACAAGAAGTGAGAAGCCCTCCTCCAAAGGACGTGGCTTAAATCCCACTACACTCTTCCCTGAACCGCTGGTCTCAGTATCATTTGCTCTCAGTCCTTTCAAGACAAAGTCTCTCTGATGTAACCTGGCTGAGTGAGACACGCTTAGATTGCTTTCCAGCTCTACAACTCGCTACCCGAGTGTCTGGTATTTCGTCAACTCTCTGCACCTCTGTTTCTTAAGCTGTAAAACAGGAATAATATTGCTGTTGTAGGCTCTTTATGAGAATTCAATAAGATAAAGCACGTCAGGTGCCTGGTACAGAGCCTAATACGTATAGGGGCCCAACAAATTTGGTTTCTTTTCCCTGACTTTGACAAGGCAGTGAAGGTGTTAAAAACTTTTTTAAACTATGAAATATATAGCACACAGGAAAAATTGTGCAAAAAGAAAAGATAGCTCAAAATTTTATCACAAAGCTGGTACCCAAACACCCATGGACCCAACACCCAGGTAAGAAAATAACACATCATTAGCACCTTAGAAGCCCCATTCATGCCTAAGCCAAAGCGGTGCCCACCCCTCCCTCCTGAAAGAGAACCATTCTCCTGATGTTTATGGTTATCCTGTGTGTGTGTGTGTGTGTGTATGAGATATATATATCCTACATCACATATGCCTATCTAAACTCTACATTTTAGTTTTAGCCACTTCTTAAACTTTGTATAAATGAATTATACAATATGCATTTTTTGTTGTTGTGTCTGCCTTTTGTTATTCAACAGTGTGTTGTCATATAGCTTTAAATGTGTTTTCACTGAGAGATTCTTGCAGCTGGTGCTTTGTTTTCCTTTCATTGCTCGGTGGTATTTCAATAGATGGATATACCGCAAGTGGTTTATCCATTTTTGCAGTTGATGCACATTGGGTTGTTTCCAGTTTGGGGGCTATTACAAATAGTGGTGCAGCAAACATTCCTGTACATGATTCCTGATGCACTCCTGTTAAGTATATAGTTAGAAATGGAATTGCTGAGTTACAGGGAATGCAAATCCTCAACTTTAGCAGAAAATGCCAGGTTTCAAAAGTGGTTGTACCAGTTTATATTCCTTATAAATTTAGAAACTAGTTGCTCCCTGTCCTCATCTACTTGGTAAAGTCAGCCTTTCAAATTTCAGCCACAGTTCTCGTAAGTATGCAGTGGCTTTGCACTGCTGTTCTAATTCACATTTCTATGATTTCTAATGAGGCTGAGCATTTTGTGTTTATTGGCCATTTGGATACCTTCTTTTGTACCCGTTTAAGAGCATGTTGAAGTCTCTTGCCCATTTTTCTGTTAGACTGTCTGTCTTTTATTTGACTTATAATAGTTTTTTTTAAAAAATATTCTGGACGGAAGCCCCCCCCCCCTTTTTTTTTTTTTTTGCGGTACGCGGGCCTCTCACTGCTGTGGTCTCTCCCGTTGCGGAGCACAGGCTCCAGACGCTCAGGTTCAGCGGCCATGGCTCACGGGCCCAGCCGCTCCGCGGCCTGTGGGATCTTCCCGGACCGGGGCACGAACCCGTGTCCCCTGCATCAGCAGGCGGACTCTCAACCACTGCACCACCAGGGAAGCCCTGTGCATTAATTTTGTATCCTGCTACTTTACCAAATTCATTGATTAGCTCTAGTAGTTTTCTGGTAGCATCTTTAGGATTCTCTAAGTATAGTATGTTATCTGCAAATGTCATATATGCTTTTTTTTTTTTTTTTTTTTTTGCAGTATGCGGGCCTCTCACTGTTGTGGCCTCTCCCGTTGTGGAGCACAGGCTCCGGACACACAGGCTCAGCTGCCATGGCTCACGGGCCCAGCCGCTCCGTGGCATATGGGATCTTCCCAGACCGGGGCACGAACCCGTGTCCCCTGCATCGGCAGGCGGACTCTCAACCACTGTGCCACCAGGGAAGCCCTGTCATATATGCTTTTAACCTATACTTTTTTCAAATTTCTTGAAATATATGTATCCCACTAGTTTTCTGGGGTTTTGTGGTAAAATACACATAATATAAAATTTACCTTTAGTGATATTTAATACATTCACAGTGTTGCACAACCTTCATCATCATGTAGTTCCAGAATGTTTTCATCACCCCAAAAGAAAGCTCTGCACTTAATAAACAATTTCTTACTAGTCCCCTCTCCTCCCAGTCCCTAGTAACCACTAATCTGCTTTCTGTCTGCATGGATTTGCCTATTCTGGATGTTTAATATAAATGGAATCATTCAATAAGAGGGGACTAGGTAATTCCCTGGTGGTCCAGTGGTTAGGACTCAGCGCTTTCATTGCAGTGGCCCAGGTTCAACCCATGGTCAGGGAACTAAGATCCCACAAGCCACGTGGTATGGCCAAAAGGAAAAAAAAAAAAAAAATATATATATATATATATATATATATATATATATATATATATATGGACTAAAAATTCAATGGCATAAAATGTAGGTTAATGGAAATCAGTATTTTTTTCAATCTATATTGCCACTATACTGTATTGTCATATACTGTACAATACTGATTGTGCACTGAAATAAGCAAGTCCCAAATGATTAAGGCTTTCACCTATTACTGTATCCTTCCTCCAATAAAAGGTAATAAAGTTAGCCATCCCTCTCGTGTCCCCTGGATTTGTGCAACATGGAGATACTGACACAGTATCCATTGTTGGGAGAGAGAAAGAACTGGAAAGGAAGCAAGTGGTTATAACAGAAAGAAGGTCAGTGGAACCTGAGACCATACACAGAGACCAACACTGTAGCTTTAAGGGTTTTGAGGCCCCTAACACACTTCTCTTGCAAGCAGCAAAATAAGACTTCGTAATTTGTGTCTCTGGGCTTGCAAGCCGTGGTCCTTTCAATGAGTATCTAGGTGTGGGCAGGGAGGGAGGAGGATCATTAGACCCGCATGTTCTCAGTATTGTACCTGGAAGCGCCTTGTTCCTTTTGATCATCTTCTATTTCATGTACCGTTTAGCACACCACATTTATGCTTACGCCTATGATCTTTTGAAGATCTAAGCTCATGAGTCTCTGTAAAGGTCAAAGAAATCTCATTTAATGTTATCTCCACATTGTGGGTGATTTGTTTTCACTTGATAATAAAGATTTTGTTTTTAAAAATAAGAAAAAAATGTCTTTGATATCCTAACTTTGAGAATTCCTTCCAAGTACATTTTCACGTGTGCAAGTATGTTTATACATGTCAGATTATATGACTTTGAAGTGTTTTGTGTTTGTGGGTCCCAATGTGTGCATTCATTCATGTATGTGTGTATACACATACATGTACATTATGAACTGTTGCTATGAAGTAGTGACATTGGTTTGTGTAACATGAATGCTGAAATGACACAAGGAGCAAACATCTAGGGCAGTGAATCTCAACAGGGAGCAATTTTGCTCCCTGGTGCGTGTGGGAGGGGCATTTAGCACTGTCCACAGACATCTCTGGTTGCCAAAAATGGGGTTAGGGTGCTCCTGGCATCTAGTACACAGAGGCCAGGGATGCTGCCAAGTATCCTACAGTGCACGGGGCAGCCCCCTGCCCCCTGCCCCTGACAAAGAGTTATTTGTCCTAAAGTGTCAATAGTGCCAAGGTTGAGAAACTCAGTTCTAGACGCGTAGTACTGAACAGAAGTTTACTGGGCACCTATAATATTCAAGACTCTGTTTTAGCCTTGGTTCAGAAATAAGCATAATGCAAACACCTATTGGTATGCCCCCCATGTATTTAGTAAGGGAGTTATCAGGCAGGGTCTCAACTGGAAACATTTGGTATGCAACGATTAAGATAAGCTGAATAACTAGTTACAAAGGAACGAATATAGGGAGAGCCTAAGGGAGAGTGTGGTGGCCTGGGCTAGTAGCCGTCAAGGTGTTATCCTCTGTGGGACCTACAGAGCTAAGGTGTGGAGTGGATACTGGAACCTGGAAGGGGATGGAGTCTTCTAGGGCAGCCACCTCGAAGGGAGCAAGCTTCAGTTGAGAGAGTTAACCTTGAGGTGACCTCCAAGGGAAAGAACTAGGGGACCAATTACCCCCACCTCCCTCCTCCCACCTACGGTAAGGGCCCCCCATGGGCCAACAGAAGCCAGAGAACAAGCCAGAGAATAAGCTGGGCTTACAGCTCAGCCCAACAGGAAGCCGGATGGAGAACAGTGAGGGAGGGGGGCGGGCACCAGGGATCGTGAAGGCAAACAAAGGTATCTGGGCAAGGACTGACTATGTAAAGGACTCTCACTGAAAGCAGATACTGGTAAGAGCCACCAAATCAAGGGCTCTCAGCTTTCGGGGGTGTGAGGGGTTCTTTCTAGCTTGGATGAGCTCAGGGAGGCCACAGTAAAGGATGCGGCATTTGAAAGACAGCCTTGGGGAGTGACTAGAGTAACCAGCATGTCAGCCTTTTCCCACTTTGAAAGGGCACCTTCGTCTGGTACATGGAGGGAGGGGGAGGGCTTCGGCTGCAGGCCTCCCCAGCCTCCTCTCCTGCCCACGGATCCCAGCCCTGCCGCTGTTCCTGGAACATTCTGCTGGAAAGCATCTCCCAGCTAGGACACTTCTCCCTGGGTCTGGCCACACACACAAGGGGGACTGGGCAGGCCCTGCTTCTCTCCATTAGCCTGTTTCTTTGTTCTTCATAACACCACTATTTTACATATGTATAAGCATATATATGTATATACTACTTTCATATATATGTGTATGTGTGTATATATATATCAACTGTTACGTAGGATTGCAGTACCCAAAGGACATTTACATAATAGAGGAACACAGATATTTAAAACCTTACTATGACTTTCACCCTAGTACAAGGGAAAAACGCTCACCAAGTTAAACCCACACAGGGAACGCCCTCCTGCGCTCCCCCAGCTCCTAGCCATGCTGTCCCGTTGAGGGGTCTGTTCCTCGTTGTGAATCCTCTTCTACTCTCCCTCCTATGAGTATTTTTTAAAATATATTTATTTTATTTTATTTATTTGGCTGCACCGGGTCTTAGCTGCGGCACGCAGGATCTTTTTGTTTTGTTTTGTTTTTTTGCAGTACGTGGGCCTCTCACTGCTGTGGCCTCTCCCGTTGAGGAGCACAGGCTCCGGATGCGCAGGCTCAGCGGCCATGGCTCACGGGCCCAGCCACTCCGCGGCATGTGGGATCTTCCCGGACCGGGGCACGAACCCGCGTCCCCTGCATCGGCAGGCGGACTCTCAACCACTGTGCCACCAGGGAAGCCCCACGCAGGATCTCTTTAGCTGCGGCATGCACGTGGGATCTAGTCCACTGACCAGGGATTGAAGCCGGCTCCCCTTCACTGGGAGCAAGAAGTCGTAACCATGGGACCACCAGGGACCACTCCTCATCCCCTAGCGGCCTCTGTATGTAGTGAGTCGCTGATAATCCTCCTCATTCTACTGATAACTCATTGGAAAGCTGTGGGGTTTCTTTCCAATTCGGCCTCCACCATGGGCACATCTGCCTTTCCCGAGGATAAATATTAATTATCAGAGATATTACACTCTAAACCCAGAAGGTGGAAGAGAAGTATTTTTCTTACGTCCCTAATGCTTTCAAAGCCTCCTCTCTACATGTAATGAACACCTCGTATCATTTACTTTTGAACAGTGTATGCGCGCCCACCCTTTCAAACTAGGACCCCCTAGAGCGTGCTGGAAATAAGAAGTGGGCCCATTTTCCAGCTTTATGCTTCTTAAGGACTGTCCTCATGACTACACTAAGACCTAACAGGGGCTTTGTAATGAGTTCTTAATTACAAAGCGAGATTAAATTCCTAGCCAGCCAAGAGCATTCTCTTCCCCAGACTCTGAATGGAGAGAAAAAGGATGGTTTTGTTTTTCTAGTAACATAAGATTTTACACTGAGAGATGAGAGTTGGAGCATGAGGTCTGATATTCAAGGTGGAAAGAACAGCGTGAGCATAAGCACAGAGGTTGAAAATAATGCACATAACCTATTGCTTAAATGAACATTGTTTAGAAATGTGAAAGCAATGAACTGTGGGTGTATACCTAGCAGGCACCAGAATATAGGCGATGCTTAATTATTTCCTTTAAAGATTGATTTTGTATTTTAAAAAATTACATGCTGCTGATTTAGAGAAGGATATTAACTCACTGGAATAGAATCACAAAAATCCATTTGTTTTTCCAGTTTCTGCTGCTACTTGGGTTAACTCCTTTTCCTCCCCTACTTGATAGTAGATTCCCTTCATGACATCATAGTTGAATTTCATAACTTTTTGGTCCCTTTGGGTTATTCTGTCAGTCTGGTTTCCTTTCTCCGGCTCCCTGTTGTTTTTGAAATTGTTAATTTCACGGTCATTCCAAAGCCCTCTTCGACCATCCCCCAGCTCTTCTCCCAACTACAGGGGCCAAACTCAACAACAGCGGCTTAGAACAGGGAGGGTGGTACCTACCAAGCTGATGTTGGGGCCCTGGGGAGGGAGAGGGGTGGAGCATCTCCTTCCTGGCTGTCCAGTGGGAAAGTTGCTTCTTTCTGTTGGCTGCTGTTTCCTCTCTAACACTCAGTAGCCAGAAGCCATTGGTTCTGCCTGAGTGTCAAGTTTCCAAAGGAATGTTGGTTACTTCACGGAGGATACCTGTTGGTGTTTCAGGGAGCCCTAGGAAGCCCTGACCCCTGCACATTTCCCTGGATTCAACTCCTAGTTGTGATGTGTCCCTCATCCTCCTCCCAGTAGCCACTCCAGACTGTCTAGCCATCCCATCTTGTCTATGGGGCCGCCATACCAGGTTTCAAGCTGTCTGGAGCTTTCTCCTTCACGCCCGGTCAGGAAACACACAGGTTTGCCACGTGAAATGAGGAGGGTCACTGGCTCCCTACTGGCAGACCCTTCTGCCCTCTACACCTCCGACAGGAGGCATCTTCTTGTCCCCTTTCGACCAAGATGATCTGCAGTCCCCAACCCAGTGGAGGGAGAGAAGGCTCAGGCACTTTCCTGAACCCCCTTGGTTCTCCCGGTTGCTCTCCGTCTTAGCGCTGTGGAGAACAGGCTAGAGCCCCTTTCCACGAACTGACACTCCTTCCAAATGCCACCTCCTCTCCCTCTCGCCTCCTTTCACGTTGCCGCTGTGTGTGAGGAGTGGGTGGGTGGTACTCTCTTTACTGAATGGCATCCTTCTACATGCCCTGAAGGAGGGGGGCTGACCACAGAGCTGGTGGTCCTAGCAAGTGAGAAGGTGGGGTACCTCGTAACAGCTGTCTTCAGCCGTGGACCTGAGTAGCCAATTGCAATAGGTGGCAACTGACAACACCGTGTTACTGTTAGGACCGCCCTTCAAAGATACGCGTATCCCCTCCCACAATTTGGTTCGGATGTCAGAACGGACGATGCCACACATTCACCAAGAAGGTATGAAAAGTTTTATTACTTAGGGATTTGAGGTCTCTGGGGAGAGCAGAGCAGTACTCTTAAGTAGACCCCAAAGAACTTCAGAGATGGACAGGGCGCCAGGCCTGGGTTTTTAGGGCAGTTAAGGAATGGGGCCAGGGTGAGAGTTCTCAGGCAGGGGCAGGGGCTAGCTGGGTTTCACTCTCCTGCTGGCGCCAAGGAGGCTTTCTTATCAGTATCCCCAGAGATGGGGTACAAGGGGTAGAGGGAGGGGTGGGGCTTAAAAATTGTCAGTCGTTGAACATAAAAAACGGGGCCCACAAGCACGAGAAAAGATGCTCAACATCACTAATTATTAGAGAAATGAAATCAAAACCACAATGAGGTATCACCTCACTCCAGTCAGAATGGCCATCATCAAAAATCTATGAATAATAAATGCTGGAGAGGGTGTGGAGAAAAGGGAACCCTCCTCCACTGTTGGTGGGAATGTGAATTGGGGCAGCCACTATGGAGAACAGTATGGAGGTTCTTCAAAAAACTAAAAACAGAGTTGCCATATGATTCAGCAATCCCACTCCTGGGCATATATCCAGAGAAAACTCTAATTCGAAAAGATACATGCACCCCTATGTTCATAGCAGCACTATTTACAATAGCCAAGACATGGAATTGACCTAAATGTCCATCGACAGATGAATGGATAAAGACGATGTGGTATATATATATACAATGAAGTACTACTCAGCCATAAAAAAAGAATGAAATAATGCCATTCGCAGCAACATGGATGGACCTAGAGATTATCATTCTAAGCGAACTAAGTCAGAGAAAAACAAATAACATATGATATCACTTATATGTGGAATCTAAAATATGATACAAATGAACTTATCTACAAAACAGAAACAGACTCACAGACCTAGAAAATAATCTTATGGTTACCAAAGAGAAAAGGGGGGAGGGATAAATTAGGAGTTTGGGATTAACACATACACACTACTATATATAAAATAGATAAACAACAAGGACCTACTATATAGCACAGGGAACTATATTCAATATATTGTAATAAACTGTAATAGAAAATAATCTGAAAGATTATATCTATCTATCTATCTATCTATCTATATATATATATATATATATATGTACACACATATATATGAAGCACTTTGGGGGAATTCCCTGGTGGTCCAGTGGTTAAGACTCTGAGCTTCCAATGCTGGGGGCCTGGCTTTAATACCTGGTCAGGGAACTAGGATCCCACAAGCTGCACTGTGAGGCCAAAAAAAAAAACAAACCAAAAACGGAATCACTTTGCTGTACGCCTGCAACTAACACAATATTGTAAATCAACTATATTTCAATTAAAAACGTTTACAAAGAATGGGGCCAGATTCTTTATTACAGTTACTTAGACATAAGAGAAAACTCAGATGGTGCTGCTCTTCAAAGTCATCGCTGCGGAAAGCTGGTCTGGTCCTCCAAGGAGCAGAAACCAAGATAGGATTAACTGTGCAAGGGTTTTTAGGAAAAATGCCTGCGGGAGAAAAAAATAGGGAGCAGACCAGACAAGCTGGAAGAGCCATCAGACTGTGACACAGAAGTTTGACCTTGAGTGAAGGACAGAAAAAGAGAAGGTTTGACGGAAATGTCCTAGGCTGCCATGTCATCTGCAAAAGTATCTGCAAAGTCTGGGGATGTTTCTGTGCTGAGGTCGGCCATCCCAGGAGTCTGCGCCAGGAAGGGGTCTGCCTTCGTGCCCCCGCTGCATGCGGGTCTGAGCTGGCAGGAGCCCTGGCCTTCGTGTGCACAGGTGGCTTCCCCGGCTCTGCAGCTGGGCCCCTGTCAATTGACCTTCCTATAGGTGGAAGCCTGGGAGGCAGCCTCATGGCCACCCCATACAGACACCTAGTCCAATGATTGTTTCCTCGCTAAAATCATTTTGCAGCTCCTTTTCAGGGAGATGTCTTCACAGGATAGTATGGAAGCAATGAAAGGGCAGAGAGTTTCATAGCTTTTAAAAAGACCCTTTACTCTTGACCAAAACCAGCATCGGCCAGCTAGAGTACCCCTCTTAGTACTTAGCTGTGTGGATTTGGCTATTGCACACACACACACACACACACACACAGAATCTGCACTTAAATGATAAAAGTCATCATTAACGACACCCCAAGGAATATGCCACAGTATCTGAAGGCAGTATCTGAATTAAAAGGAACAATTCCAGACACCTTTTGAACAATGGTAACATCGTAAGAATAATTGTACTGCCTTCCAAGGTGACTTCACTGAGGTGGACCATTCTTAGCATATATAGGATTTTGGCGACAATAGTGAAAATTCAAAATAGCTCTGCTTTATACCTTCATTTCTTCTCTGTGTGCGCACGGACAGATGGGTATGTGTGGGAATTATTCACCATAAAGCTGATGAATGGACTCTTCCAAAGCTCTGTGCTTAATTTTGTATTTGTACTTTTATATTCTTTTTATTTTCAAAGGGAGATTCCCAAATTTTATAACTTTTAGGATCCACAAAGCCTTCATCCACGCCAGGAATGTGTATTTGTGTCTGCACATCCTGGCTGTGTTTGTGTGTATTCCTATGGCTTCCTATCCCCCATCCTCACACTTGGGTGCATATGGTTCTCCAGATGGGGTAATGCTTTCCTTCACACATGTTTTTAAATGTCTTTGGATTGTTTAACAAAAAGAAGTTAAAGGGTAAAAGAGTAAAAAACCTGCTTAGACAAATCTCTGAACCAAAGTGAGGGACGGAGGAGGGACATTTTTCTTTCCCTGCCAGGGGCTCAAGCTTCAAGTTTCCAGCGTAGTCAAATTTGGGGGAAATGATCTCTTTCTTCAGGCCACTAGAGGGCACCAGTGTGCAGACAATTGTCAGGTTTGGGAGGGGTGCTGAGCTCCACGGAGCAAGAGGGAAGGAAGGTGACTCTCACATTCCCATAGCCACTGAGTCCCTTTTCCTTTTCAAAACACCTCTTCCTACACTCAGGATGTTTCTTTCTGGATCTGAATCATCCGAGTATCTCCTCCTCTCCTACCCTCCTACGAGGCTACACACCCACCTCCTCCAGATTCCTTGTTGTCGTGACCATCATCTCTGTGGATGAAGGTTAAAGGACCCCCAGGAGCATAGACCAGGGAGACCTACGGGTCCCGGAAAGAACACTGCAATTATTATCAGGAGACCTGGACTCAAGCCCCAGATCTGTCACTGGCTGTGTGACCTCGAGAAAATCACTTTACCTCTCTGAGCCTCTGTGTGCTTATCTGCAAAATGGGAGGGAGAGTCCTCTAAAGTTCTTTGTGTTTCTGAGAAAAAGACCGGATACAGTTAAGCATCCTCCTTTGAAGGCAAAAGGCTCGTTCTTTCCTCTCATGCCGAAAACCTCTCCTTCTAAAATTCTAAAACCTGCTTCCTTAGTATTCTTTACCAACTCCTGATGAATAAAATTTCAAATTAAGGACTTCTTTGGGTTTCCAGGCCAACATATAAGGAACTTGGACTTCAATTCTCCCACCCACACAACAGGAGAAAATATGAACAAACTGAAAATCAACAACTCTTCTTAGATCAATCAGAAAACTGACATCATAGGGCAAACTGTTACCCCCCTCCCCAAATGGAAGAGACAGACAGGTAGACAAAGAATCACACCTTATTGGAGCTGAAGATCAGGAGAAGAAAACTCTGCAGGAACCAGTACTGGGTGCCTTTTATCTAGTTTATCACGTCAAACTTGAAACAAAAAATGACAAAGCATACTAAAAGACAAAAAACAGAACAAAACAAAAAAACGACACAGGTTGAAGAGACAGGGAAAACATCAGAACCAAACTCAAATGTGGCAGAGATGTTGGAATTAGCAGACTGGGAATTTAAAATGACTAGGATTAGTATTCCAAGGGCTCTAATGGAAAAAGTAGACAACATGCAAGAACAGATTGGCAGATGGGGAGTGGAAGCAGTGAGATGGAAACTCCAAGAAAGAATCAAAAGGAAAGGCTAGAGATCAAAACACCATGACAAGAATGAAGAATGCCTTTGATGGACTCATCAATAAACTGGACTCAGCTGAGGAAAGAATCAATGAGCTTGAAGGCATCAATAGAAACTTCAAAAACTGAAGTTCAAAGAGGAAAAAGAATGAAAAAGATAGAACAAAATACCGAAGGGCCGTAGGACAATAACAAAAGGTGTTATGCACGTGTATTAGGATTATCAAATTAAAGACTTCCTCTCTCATCTATTCATAACCACGTCACTTACACAGCCACATCACTCTACCCTGCAAAACCCAGAGGTGAACTAAGAAACCATGTTTTTGCTTGTAACTCTTAACATTGCCATACCTTATTAAATTATCTCTGTTTAAACAATGAAAGACTTCCCGAGGGATGGGTGAGAATTTAAGGCAGGGGAAAGGGGCTTACCTGGTTTCTCTGTAACCTCTTTGGACTCATTAAACTGGGCTTGAAGTGACTTCCGTCTTCTCCCATCTTCTGCCTGTCTCCTACTCCTCAAAAGACAGCTCATTCAAACCACTGGACTGTGACCAGTGGACTGGACTGGTCACTGGATTGTGACCAGTGAGCTGATATTTCTTCATGGTATCAACTGGAAAGTCATATCCCGTTTCCAATGGAGCGTTGTCTGGAGCTGGAGAAAAATTGGACCAGAGAGTTTGGAGTAGCATGTGGAGAGGTAACTTCCTTGCTGTCTCTTCAAAGTCACAGGCTTGAGGTCTGCTGACTATACTTATTTCTCCTGTTCCATCACTTTCTCTTTGTTTTCATCACCTTCATTATAAATGTCCTCATAAAAGGCCTGCCACCTTCCATCATTGTTGCTACCCTCCCCCAGTCCCATCTGCATCCTGCTTAGGATTCTTCAGTAGCATTCTTCTTGAGAGGGACATTCAAAGCCATCTATGACCTAGTGAGTGGATCTCTCGCTGCACCCCCCTGACCTTTTCCTTTCTCACCAGCCACCATGTTCGTGCAACACTGAGCTGTTTGTAGTTATCACAACCCAAGGCATCTTACTTCCTTGTCCTTAAATATGCTGTTCCCTCTGCTAGAAAGATTTCTCCCCACTCTTGGACTAGGTTATCAACATGCTCTAAGATTCAGCTCAAGTGCCCCCTCCACCAGGAAGTCTTCCCTGAGAAGCCAGTCCAGGTTTCATGCCTCTCCTAGTTTCTCCCCCATAACACAGGCAGACCTCTGCTATGCCACTTCCTTGCACTACCATCGCTTTCCTAGTCACCTTCAAGTGCCTGGGATCAAGAATTGTGTCCCGTTCTCTAAGCTTATTATCTAGTACAATATATGGAACACGGTTTGTTACATGAATAAAAGTATGAAATAGTTGACAGAATGTAAAACTCTCAAAAATATGTTGTGAAAAGAAGGTGAATGTGGATCATGAGGGAGAAGAAAAGACAAAGAAGAAAAGCAAAGCAGAAAAGAAAGTAGGCAGGAAAGTTTTATGTACTGTTTTAAACATAATAATTGGAGGAATTAACATTTCAGTCCTGGTTCAGACTGTTAAGGAAATACAGCTTAAGAAATGCCTTTTGAAACGCATTTTTGAAAAACCTTAAAGATAAGAATCAGTAGAGCTTAAAACGAAATACGTCTTTCAAAACGCTAAATCCACTTGTCAAGCCAGAAAGCAAAGAAAACATAAAAAGGTGGAAAGCATAGAAAAAGATGACAGAACAAAGATCAAACACAGGAGTTGTATCAATAAAAGCAAATGGATCAAGCTTTTCTATTAAAAGACAAAACCAATGGGGTCAAAACCCCAAACCTGAGTATGTACTGTCTACAATTTACACACCTAAAATAAAATGATCCAAACAGACTAAGATAAAAGCATGGGAAAAGACATAGCTGAAATATTAAAAAGGAAAAATATGGAAAATTGAAGTTACCATATTAATAGAAGACAAAGTAAAAAAATCGAAGGTAAAAGATATTATATGAGACAAAGTTTTTTGTTTTATTTTTTAATTAATTTAATGTTTTAATCAAAAAAAGTTAAACATGGGCACAACCTAAAGTTTTTTTTACTTCTAAAAGGACATAACAAATATGTCAGGTCCTTATCCCTCATCCTCATCCAACATTCTAAAGGCAACATTTTTCAGTTCTTTTGGCTGTTTCTTACATGTAAGAAACATGTTAAAATTAATGGACATAAACAGACCTCAGTTGATCAATGATATTAGCTTCTTATATTGCCAGCAAAGGATTTTTTTATATCCATTTTACCCTGCTCTCATTCTTCTGTTGTAGTTATATCACAATTTGGAGGTTTGTCCATATCCACTATTGTATCAGTTAGGAATGTGCTTGGCTGCAAGTAACAGAAAACACACCTAGCAATGGCTTTCAGGCAGTCAAAAGCTGATGTGGTGGTTTTAAGATGTCCTTAGGGACCCAGGCTTTTTTTATTTTTCTGTTCTCCCATTTTAGGCTCATAGTTTTTGTCCTCATGGTCACAAGACAGCTGCTACACCTCCAATATTGCACCCATGTTTCAGGGAAGGAAAAAAAAGGAAGGAAGAAAGGAAGCCAGAGGAGAAAAAAAAAGAAAAAGTTCCCTAGGAACACTTAGCTCATGTCTCATTAGCAGGCTCTGTGTCACACACCTCCAACTGCAAGGTAATCTAACATTGCAAGAATTTTTAGATAGGCACATTGCTGCCTGAACAAAATTGAAGTTTGGAATCAAGGAAGAAAGGAGTGTAGACACTGGCAAGGTAACCAACAGTGTGTGTCACAGGTGTTTTTATTATTATCTCTATGTAAATAGTGCTAACTGCTTAACCAGTAATTGTTGTAAGTATTTTCTTTCTTGTACATCTTTTTGTTTTGCCTGGAGTCAGAGCTTGCCTCATTATTTTTCATTTGCTTAAGGTTTTTTTTTCCCCTTGAACCTGTGGCTAACTTTTCCCATAAATACCAAAAGCTCTGTAAGATATCTTTCAACATTATCTTCATGTGCTTAAATCCGTCAGATAATCTGTCATTTCGAACCTTTTTCAGGAGACATCACTACTTGAGCCCTCCATTCTTCTGCTCCATCTCTAGGTTTGAAGCCACACTATCAGCTGGGACATCCCTCCATCCCCTTTCCCCACTTTTCTGAGTCTTCGGTCTTTCATTTTCTTGAATTACTATCTAATTTTGTTGGAGTATACCCTTTAGTTGCTTTCTGGAAGGAAAAAAAGAGAAAAAGACATATGCTAGTTTATATATATATTTTTTTAGACTTTTGCATTCCTACCCTAACACTTAATTGCAAATCTTGCCAGTCTAGAATTCTAGGTTGGAATTCGTTTCTCTCCAATTTTTAAAGTCTTTGCTGCATTGCTCTTTTAAAGTCCAGTGCCATTCCAATTACTGATTTTTGCTTGTGCCCTGTTTCCCACCCCACCTTTCATGTTTTTAGGTTCTTCTCTTTTTTTTTTTTTTGCGGTACACGGGCCTCTCACTGTTGTGGCCTCTCCCGTTGTGGAGCACAGGCTCTGGACGTGCAGGCTCAGCAGCCATGGCTCACGGGTCCAGCCGCTCCACGGCACGTGGGATCTTCCCGGACAGGGGCATGAACCCATGTCCCCTGCATTGGCAGGCGGACTCTCAACCACTGCGCCACCAGGGAAGCCCTAGGTTCTTCTCTTTATCTCAGTATTCTGAAATTTCACTATTGTGTGTATTGATGTATTTTATCACCCACTGTGCTGAGCATCTGGTAGGAAGTAATCTGGAACTGTTTATTCTTCAGTTCTGGGATGGTTAGTTTTATTGTTCCTTTAATAATATCTTCCCCTACACTTTCTTGATTTTTGCTTTCAGAAACTGTGACAAAATTAGGAATTGGATTCTTTCCTTTTGTCTATTTCTTTATAATTTTAATCTAATTTCTTGAAGAATTTTCTACTTTGTTTTCCAAACTCTACTGAACTTTTCATCATGGTTTTCACATTTTTAATTTCCAAAGGCTGCTTCCTCTTCGCTGATCACTGCTCCCTGTCCCCTTTATAAACAGGTTTGTTTCATAGATGCACAATATTTTACTATTTCTGAGGATACTACTTACAGTTTCTTTAAAGTTTAAAGAAATTAAACTTTAAAACTCTCTGCATTATTTTCACTTCTGCTAATTTTGTTTTGATTCCTTTCTTTTGTATCAGGAGCCTTCTTTGGAGGTCTCATGATTCTCTGCTGTTCATATTTAAGAGTGAAGCGCTGAATAACTAATTGAAAACTACATCCATGGAAGTTATTGATTTCACTGTATGGTAAACAGGTGGCCACCTAGCTTCTCCTTTGGGAATCGAATGTCAATGTGGGTAGGTCTTTTCTTTGGCTGTGTGTAGAAGGATTTGGTTTCTCCAGCCTCCCTCCCAGCATTCTGTGGCTGATAGGAAATGTTCTCATCATTCTATGAACAGGCTTTGAAACCTTATTCCCCTATGTTCAGACCTCCATCTCACCTGGCCTACTCTATGGTCAATGTATCTGAGTTTAAAGGCTCTCAGGTGCAATTTTTGAAAAAGTATTTTTCTCTTGCTTTATATTGGGGATAATTGCTGACTATATAGGATAGTGGTAGGCAGGGTAGGGGACATTGGATCTAATTGCTTCTTGTAAAGACTTTCAAATAACCCTCTGGTTGTCAACACTACCTCACCCCTGGTTTCTTTGGTATTTGCCATCTCTAATTCCGAAGGTTTTCCAGCTCTCAGCCAGGCAATACTTCCTGCTTCTCACCAGTTTCCCCTCTGCCATAAGTGGGATAAACCTTTCTCTCATTGCTAAGCCATTTACAAGTCATCCATTCATGCTCCCTTTTCATGTAACAATATTGTTTGGGGTTGTACAAGTCTTCTGCTTTCATCAAAGATGGAATTTGGGTTTCAGTTTCTCCTTGTTGTTTGTAATGATTTCGAAAAGAAATGAAAATCAAGCCACCTTTTCTCTATGATTTTAAAACTGGAAGCCTTATTTTGTTTTGACAAAAGTTACAACTCACAGAGAATGTGTCACTGATAACAAACTTTTATCTGGGCAATAATGCTGCATCAAAATACATAAAAACAAAATATTGGCTATTCATGGAGAAATTGACAGAATTAGAATGGTGGTGAGGAAGTTATTATACTTCTTTAAATCTTCGACAGATCAATAGGCAAAAATATGGAGGTTGAAGATCTGAATAATATAATTAATTCAGTTGATTTAAAAGATATGTTTCACAAAAGATCCTGAATAGCCAAAGCAATCTTGAGAAAGAAAAATGGAGCTGGAGGAATCAGGCTCCCACACTTCAGACTATACTACAAAGCTAAAGTAATCAAGACAGTATGGTACTGGCACAAAAACAGAAATATAGATCAATGGAACAGGGTAGAAAGCCCAGAGATAAACCCACGCACATATGGTCACCTTATCTTTGATAAAGGAGGCAAGAATATACAATGGAGAAAAGACAGCCTCTTCAATAACTGGTGCTGGGAAAACTGGACAGTTACATGTAAAAGAATGAAATTAGAACACTCCCTAACACCATACACAAAAATAAACTCAAAATGGATGAAAGACCTAAAGGTAAAGCTAGACACTATAACACTCTTAGAGGAAAACATAGGCAGAACACTCTATGACATAAATCCCAGCAAGTCCTTTTTTACCCACCTCCTAGAGAAATGGAACTAAAAACAAAAATAAACAAGTGGCACCTAATGAAACTTAAAAGCTTTTGCATAGCAAAGGAAACCATAAACAAGACAAAAAGACAACCCTCAGAATGGGAGAAAATATTTGCAAGTGAAGCAACTGACAAAGGATTAACCTCCAAAATTTACAAGCAGCTCATGCAACTCAATATCAGAAAAACAAACAACCCAATCCAAAAATGGGCTGAAGACCTAAACAGAGATTTCTCCAAAGAAGATATACAGATTGCCAACAAACACATGAAAGAATGCTCAACATCACTAATAATTAGAGAAATGCAAATCAAAACTACAATGAAGTTTCACCTCACACCAGTCAGAATGGCCATCATCAAAAAATCTACAAACAATAAATGCTAGAGAGGGTGTGGAGAAAAGGGAACCCTCCTACACTGTTGGTGGGAATGTAAATTGATACAGCCACTATGGAGAACAGTATGGAGCTTCCTTAAAAAACTAAAAATAGAACTACCATATGACCCAACAATCCCACTACTGGGCATATACCCTGAGAGAACCATAATTCAACAAGAGACATGTACCACAATGTTCATTGCAACACTATTTACAATAGCCAGGACGTGGAAGCAACCTAAGTGTCCATCGACAGATGAATGGATAAAGAAGATGTGGCACATATATACAATGGAATATTACTCAGCCATAAAAAGAAACGAAATTGAGTTATTTGTAGTGAGGTGGATAGACCTAGAGTCTGTCATACAGAGTGAAGTAAGTCAGAAAGAGAAAAACAAATACCGTATGCTAACACATATATATGGAATCTAAAAAAAAAAAAAAAAGGTTCTGAAGAACCTAGGGGCAGGACAGGAATAAAGACGCAGAGGTAGGGAATGGACTTGAGGACATGGGGAGGGGGAAGGGTAAGCTGGGGCGAAGTGAGAGAGTGGCATGGACTTATATTACTACCAAATGTAAAATAGATAGCTAGTGGGAAGCAGCCGCATAGCACAGGGAGATCAGCTCGGTGCTGTGTGACCACGTAGAGGGGTGGGATAGGGAGGGTGGGAGGGAGACGCAAGAGGGAGGAGATATGGGGATGTATGTATGTGTATAGCTGATTCACTTTGTTGCAGGGCAGAGGCTAACACACCACTGTGAAGCAATTATACTCCAATAAAGATGGTAAAAAATAAAAAATCAAAACTCCCAGGAGTAAAAGAAAAGTAGCCAAGGGACTTCCCTGGCAGTCCAGTGTTTAAGACTTCACCTTCCAATGCAGGGGGTGTGGGTTCAATCCCTGGTTGGGGAACTAGGATCCCACATGCCTCACAGCCAAAAAAAAAAAAAAAACCAAAACATAAAATAGAAGCAATACTGTAACAAATTCAATAAAGACTTTAAAAATGGTCCACATCAAAAATATCTTTTAAAAAAAGTAGCCAAAAGAATAATTTCTTGATTAGATTTGGAAATGGTAACATGTATGTAATATATAATGCATATATTTATAAAATATATACCTACAGACATATATATTATATATATAAAATGCATACATATATATTATATGTGTGTTTATATAATGTGCATATGGTATGTATACATATATTAGTCTGTGTTTTAAAAAGTTGGGGTATAAATTACACACAGTGCAATTTTAAAATCTTAAGCTTGATGAATTATTTTTTGTTGAGGTGTGGTTGATTTGCAATGTTGTGTTAGTTTCTGGTGTATGGCAGGGTGATTCAGTTATACATATACATATATATCTATAATTTTTCAGATTCTTTTCCATTATAGGTTAATGGAAGGTATTGAATATAGTTCCCTGTGCTATACAATAAATAAATAAACAAACAAACAAATAAATAAATAAATGATATGTTTCAAACTCTGTACTTCACAGAGAATAACAAGAAACAAAATACAAACCTCAGTGATGGATCCACGACCATATGAGAATGTGTTTCATGATGAAGTTGGCATTTCAGATCAGTAAATAAGGGGTAGATTATTCAACAAATGGTGTTGGGAAAACTGGCAAATGATCTGGAAATAAAGAGAAAGAGACTAATGACTTTGGTCTTTTAGTTATTGCTGCCAATTCTTGGCAGGCAGTTTGACTACTGGGGCTTTCCCCAAAGAGTCCTCGTTCCCTGGTCTTTTGCACGCCACTACAGGGTACTTTCTAGGCATTCCAAAGAATAATCAGAATTAAGCCATTTGACTTCCTCTGGTGACTTAAATGGCTGTGCTATTTTGAAAGCCAAGAGGTCCTTCATATTTTGCCCCTCTTAGGTGATTGCCTGGCATGCATTTGATAGCATGGAACTGCACATTGGATTCTTCCACCATGAGTTTGGAGGGGGCTAGCGCATGGGCTGAGAAGGTTGGGAATCCCACGTTACTGAGCAAAGGTAGCTTTCTATTGTCAAGCCATCATAAAGCCCTCTAATGCTGTCTGAGGACTCTCGTGGGGCTCCTCCAGCTATTCCACTGCCTTCGGAATGCTCCCAGCTTTGAAAAGGTCTTCCAGAGAGCCTGCCTTCTTTCTGCATGCCCTCTCCCCCCGTCCAGAAGGGATGTGCAAAATATTTATCAACTTTCCTTGTGTCATTGGCACCATGAATGATAGAATATCCATCAGTCTAGAAACTAGGTGTAATTAACGAGCCAGACCTGTGCATAGTAGGTGAACATCAGCTCTTTCTGTACTAGAGACAGTCCTCCTACAATTCTCCCAGGAGCATTTCCCCCAAACTTCACTTTGTTTGAGGTGTTATAGTCTCTCTTAATGTTTTCCTCCTTTATCCCTTTGAATGTATTGTATGGTTGTCCTTGCCTTCTCTGACATGTCTGCCTGATAACAATTTTCCCAGTTTGATTTACTATGCAAGTCTCTTGAGCCAGTACATTTCCGGAGGGGGCAGATGCCTCTACTGGCAGGATAGAGAGGGGTGTGGCCAGGCACATCTCCAGTGGTTTCCCCATTTTGGAAGCATCTTTCCCTTGCTTTTCCTAAGCTAGAGCTCTCTGCGAACAGGGTTTTCTCTCTGCCCAGTTACTCAAAATCCTCCCCCATGTGATTATACCATCATCTCTTAACCCTAAGAACCCATCTGGATGTTCTGTGCTCTGATGGCTGAAGAGCAAAGAGGATAAAAGTGAAGGATCCCACAGGAGATTCAGAGCCAAGCCTGGACGTGGCCAGTATTCCTTCTGCCCACACTTCACTGGCCAGAACTCAGTAGCGGGTCCTCTGACCACTGTCAGGAAGGCCGGGAACTATCATTTAACTTATTGACAGAAGGAAGAAGTGGGTTCGTGAGCATCTCATCAGCCTCTGCCTCCCTATTTTCTCCATCCTGCGGGATGTGGTACATGTTCTAAATTGGTGACCAATCTGTGATAGTTCTTCTTTCCTTTTTATGTAAAGGGAGCATTTCCATTGGAGTAGCCATGTTCTTCTTTTAGGCTGCTTGTCCTTAAACCTTGATATGCATTGGAATTGCCTGGAGAGGCTTGTTAAAAATGCACATTCCTGGCGCCGCCTCCAGGAAATTCCCTTTTTCCATAAAAGTTTGGAAATAATGTCAGCCAGAACATGACAAAAGTTTTCAAAAGTTGCACTGGCCAAAATGTTAATGGTGGTTGTCTTTGGATTATGGGTGATGTTCTTTTTCTTTCTCTTTGTACTTTCTAAGTTGTCTGATATGAACATGTGTTATTTGTATAAATAGGAAGAGGAGAGGCTAATTTGTTAAAGTTAATGGATGGACCTTTCTTGTCAAGGCACTAACGCCCTGCTTGTCCTCTTCTCCGTCTCCTCATCATGTCTCTCAGCAGCAGTTAGTACACAGTACTCTCTCTTTCTAAAAAAAATCTTTAAAACAATTTTAGCAGCTTTATTGAGGTATAATTTGCACTCCATAAAATATGCCCCTTGTAAGTCGCCAATTTTTAATACATTTATAAAGCTGTGCAACCATAACCTAATTCAGATGTAGAACATTTCCATCACCTGAAAAGGTTCCTGCCTGCCCATTTGCGATTGACTTGTTTCACTTGGCATAATATCTTCAAGGTTCATCCATGTTGTAGCATGTGTCAGAATTTCCTTCCTTTTTATGGCTGAATAATATTTCATTGTATGTATAGCACATACTTTATCTATTCATCTGTTGGGTGGCTTCCAATTTGAGGTTATTGTGAATAATGCTGCTATGAACATAGGTGTACAAATATCTGAGTCCCTGCTTTCAATTCTTTTGAGTATATACCCAGAAATGAAATTGTTAGATCACCTGGTAATTCTATTTTTATGTTTTTGAGGCACCATTATATTGTTTTCCATCACAGCTACATCATTTTACATTCCCATCAGCAGTGTTCCAACACATCCTCACCAACCCTTGTTATTTTCCATTCTTTTTTCAATAGTAGTCATCCTGATGGACCTGATTTAAAAAACATTATTTTTGACTCCCTCCTTTTTAGAACACTTTTTCACATGGCTTTGAGAGTCCAAATGGCTACATTTCTTACTACCTGCTGGCCATCCTTCTCAGTCTCTTTGGATGTATTCCCCTCTTCCCCCTGACCTAGCACTTTAGACTTCCTCTATGCTCCATCCTTACACCCTAAAGAATTTTAAAAATCAAAACCCATAAATACTGTATCACTTATATGTGGAATCTAAGAAATACAACAAACTAGTGAATATAATATAAAAGAAGCAGACTCACATGTTTAGAGAACAAACTAGTGGCTACCAGTGGGGAGAGGGAAGGGGGAGGGGCAACATAGGGGTAGGGAAGTAAGAGGTACAAACTATTAGGTATAAAATAAGCTACGAGGATATATTGCACCACATGGGGAATATAGCCAATGTTTTATAATAACTATAAATGGAGTATAACCTTTAAACGTTGTGAATCATTATATTGTACACCTGGAACTTATGTAATATTGTACAGCAACTATACTTCAATAAAATAAATTAAAACTCATAATTTTAATTATGAACACATCCTGAATTTACTTGACAAACTCTCCAGTCCCAATCTTCACCCCAAATTCTAAATTTGAATATACAGCTACCCAAACAACACTTCTACTTTCATGCCTAATAAGCTGCTGAGAGTTGAAATATCCAAAGCATATTCTTAATTTTTGCCCCAATTCTGTTGGGTACCCCCGCAGTAAAGGGCAACATCATTTACCCATTTGCTCAGGACACAGATTTTGGATTATCTTTCACTCAGACCCTCATCCCATTCAACAGAAAATCCTTCTAACCTACTTCAAATACATCCTGAATCCAACCACATCTCACATTCTGCACCACTGGCATCTCAGTGCATGCCATGTTAACATGCCACACAGACCTGTAACATCCTCCTATTGGTGTCCCTGCTACTCCTCTCCTCTCTTCCCCTCTACGGGGAGAACTCCCCACACAGAAGCCAGTGCAATCCTCTGAAAACACTGACCAACCACGTTCCTCCTGCTCTCAATCCTCCAATGGCTTCCCTTGACCCAATAGCATCCAAAATCCTTACCATGGCCCTCAAGGCCTACAGGATCTCAGCTCTGGCTGCTTGTTTGGTCTTGTTTCTCACCATTCCTGCTCATGGCGTGTGGCCACACTGGCCTCCTTGTCCGTCCTTGAACATATCAAGGCCTTGGCCCCTGCTGTTCCCTTTCCTGGCATGCTGTTTCCCTTGATGTTTGCAGAGCCCCCTCCATCACTTCAATCTGGTCTCTGAACACACTTCATTTCCCCAAAGAGGCTTTTCCTGATTAGCCCTTATAAATAGTCACCCTGTCCCATCCTACACTATCATTTTACTTCTGCTTTATCTTCCATCCCAGCTCTTACATTAACTGACCCAACACTGTATAATTATGTGTCTGTTTTCTCCCAGTCTTATCCCATGACAGCACAGACATTGTCTTTTCTGTTTATTTCTCTATTCCCCAGCACCTAGAATAGTGCTTAGTCCCTGAAGATTTTATATTATCTCTTTAAAAACTAAAGGGAATTCCCTGGTGGTCCAGTGGTTAGGAATCGGCGCTTTCACTGCCGTAGCCCGGGTTCAATCCCTGGTTGGGGAACTAAGATCCCGCAAGCCGTGTGGCACAGCCAAATAAATAAATAAATAAATTTTAAAAATAAAGAAAGAAAAAAATTGAGGCTCCCAAGTAAATTTCTCTAGGAACCAGTATTAATAAAAGATTTCCCTCTTTTTGTTTTTTAATGCAGAGCTTTTACTTTCTGGTTACATATTCAATAATAATCATACAAAATGTCAGTCTAAGCCCAGTGTCCTGACATTCTAAACTCCTTTCTCTGTTAATACTTGAAAAATCTCCCTGAGTACATTGCTTTGCTTATTCTTCCCACTTGAAGTCATCAACAGGACAGCCCTGGTTTCTAAGCCTCCAGCTTGATCTGTTCTCAGGCACAGCATCTGTGCCCTGCAGTGGGAGATGGAGAAATCCCAGGAGTGTTGCTAAATCAGGAGACTGGCTTCATTATTATGCATCCCCAGTAAATCCTAAGCATGACTTATGAGACTCCTTTTAGGATGATTAAAAGAAAGAAAGAAACTAATGAGAAGATCACACACTTCATTTGTAGCAAACATTTCAGGCAGTTTTCTTCCAAGATGTTTATAAAAGAAACCCAGGGGAGTGAAATGGGTCTCTACATCTTGATACCCTGAGTCAGAAAATTCAAGAGACCATATATTGACGTCTTAGAGAAGAATGAGGGATGTCCAGTAGAATTGAAACATAGTAATGAATGGTGTGTGGCGGATGGTAGTGTGTGTGTGTGTGCATGTGCGTGTTGGGTGGAGAGCTGATGTTGGGGAAAGATGAGAATGAGGGTGGGCGGTGGCCAGGCGGTAAAGCATCTACTAGAATCTTCAATGGCGAACTGTTGAAGGATTTTAAGCAAGGATATGCTTTAATGAAACTTGCATTTTGGGAAGATGCCTCCAGTTGCAGCATGGAGATAGAGGGCCACACCAGAGACATCAAAACCAGTGACAAGGCCATGGTGTTTCAGGGGAGACATAAAGGTAGCAATGAGGGGCCTCCCTGGTGGCGCAGTGGTTGAGAGTCCGCCTGCCGATGCAGGGGATACGGGTTCGTGCCCCGGTCTGGGAGGATCCCATATGCCGCGGAGTGGCTGGGCCCGTGAGCCATGGCCGCTGGGCCTGCGCATCCGGAGCCTGTGCTCCGCAACGGGAGAGGCCACAACAGTGAGAGGCCCGCATACCGCAAAAAAAAAAAAAAAAAAAAAAAAAAAGGTAGCAATGAGGACAGAAAGACATATATTAAAGTGGTAGAAATGACTTCATATCCTGGAATTCAAAGGTGCAGAAAGACATTTGACAGGATTCCAACCTCCGAAGAGTAGCACATTGTCCTCCCTTGGAGAGATATGCAGAAGATGGAGAAATTACAGCTTTATTTATTTATTTTTTGACTGGTTAGCTAGTGAAATTACATCTTTGTTTCAAGATTTTTTAAACAATTTTTATCGGAGTATGGTTGCTTTACAGTGTTGTGTTAGTTTCTACTGTACAGCAACGTGAATCGGCTATAGGTACACATATATCCCCCCCTTTTTGGATTTCCTTCCCAGTTAGGTCACCACAGACCACTGAGTAGAGTTCCCTGTGCTATACTGTAGGTTCTCATTAGTTATCTACTTTATACACAGTAGTGTATAGGTGTCAATCCCAATCTCACCATTCCTCCCACCACCACCCCTTCCCCTCTTGGTGTCCATATGTTTGTTCTCTACGTCTGTGTCTCTATTTCTGCTTTGCAAATAAGATCATCTGTACCATTCTTCTAGATTCCACATATATGCGTTAATATACGATATGTATTTTCTCTTTCTGGCTTACGAGAATTATAGCTTTAGATGTTTAGTTGCCTCTGCAAACTCTAAGAACTTTCTCAGGGCACTAAGGTCTACTCTCTGCAGATAAGATGAGCAGAGAATAGGTTCTCCTTAGGTTCTGACGATATGGACAGGCCTGTGTGGCCCCCTCAGGACCATGACCTATTAAAAGAGCTTTCCAGCAGGAGACAGAAAGTGTTTTCCAAACCTACTCAGTAAACCTTGTCCTCAACCGTAGCAATGAGGGCAGTAAGCCAGGGATAGATGGATGCCAGGAGAATCCTTTAGCATCCGGCCAAGCAAAGCAGTGGACCAACTCTGAGATGACAAAACGTGAGATGCAGACAGGTCGCTGTGCTATCAGAAGCCTGGCTGCAAGCCCAGCATGGCACCTCCTCCAGAAGCATCACACAAGCCCATTCTTCTCCAGGGCCAGACCCGGGACCTTGCATGGATCTCCGTCTGAGCTGCGATTTCCTGCCAACCAATCTTTCCTAGCATGTGTCTGCTGGAATAATCTGTCCCAAACCCACATGCTGGAGGCTACTGCGTTGTTTTGTTTTTAAGAGCAGAACTTCATACCAGACAGCAGCCCTATGCGATTATTCTCCATCTGCCGACTCTTCTCCACCAACCTCCAACAGATTCTTCTCCACCTTTCTCTGCTCTGCTCTGTGTCCCATATCGCCCAAGGCTCTCTTTCCATATGGTTTCTGATTGGGTTCAACTGATAGGAAATTTGGGCAAGAGGTTGGAAACTGCAGGAAAGGGAGGTCAGGATACGTCTTTCCTTCATCCTCCCATCTCGGGCACTTCAACTTCGGCTTCCCTCCATGACTGCAGCCCCCCAGGTGGTCCCTCCTCTACTGTTCCAACTCCTATGGGCTCTGCGAACAAACTTCCTCCCCATGTTGGCTTCAGCCCCCGGGATGGCCATGGCTTCTCTCTGCTGCTGGTGTCTGGGTAACTCCTCATCCCTTTTTGTCTCCCAAACCCAGGCTAGCTCTCTGGGAGTGGTCTCTTCATGTATTTCTCTTTATCTGAACCATCTGCAGTGAATTCGGTTTCCTGCAGAGACTCTGACGAGTACAGCTGCAGTGAATCATGCTTGTCACCCGCATAGTCCGTGCTGCTTCCCGTCCTGTTGAACTTGGGCAGCGTGGAAACTACGGGTTAGCACTCCAACTCATGTTGGGATCCACGTGCTTTCTTCTGGGCATCCACCTATAAAGGTTGGTCCTAATCCCTTAAAAATACACACATGCATACTTGGCGATTCCTCGGCGGATTTGCATCGTTTCTTGGTTAAAAGGACTGGCCGCAGAGTGGTCTTCATAATTTCCCTTTTGAATCTGAGATGGACTCCTCAGTCCCCTCTCAAGCCACATCTTTATTTTCCTCTACCACGTGTCGAAAAGTTTAACATCCATGGCGATGATGCAGTTCTGGTCTCTTCTAGGGTGAAGATTTAGTCTGAGATGAACTGGGAGGTTGCACCCTAACCTGAGCTATTCAGAAAAGTGTCCCCAAATGGAACTCAGATCCCAACTGGGAACGCCCTGCCTGAGCAACTGACCGAGGTGTCTGTCTTGCTTGTGTTAACGGGTATAGAAATCAGACCCTAACCAGTTTCCACAAGAAATGTCATCAGCCCTAACATGCCATGACTCTTACAGACTTAACTAAAGTTTCGGGGAGTCACAGAAAGCAGTAGCATCCCATTGTGCCCACATTCTGCCTCTCATTCATCTTCTTTCTTCTGCGTAGCTTCTTCCTCCCGATTTCTCCCCAGAGGCTCACGATTGCCCTTCCTAAAGCAGAGTAACTTCCCTCTGCTGAAGATTTAGCTCTTGTCTTAGATCGGGTTTCCTGGATGGAGACTCCGGGACAGAGAGTTGTATGCAGGCTTTTTAGGGAGTAGCCTTGGGAGGCACAAAAGAGTGAGAAAAGAAGGAGGCAGTGGGCAGGAGGAGATCGAAAGAAAGAAAAGGGGCTAAATTCCTCTCTGACAAGGAGCCAGTAGTAACGGTTGCATTATTCAAGTTGAAACGTCAGGAAATCCAGGTTTTAAGTGATTCTCAAAAATTAGAAGTGGCTACCGGTAGAAGGAAATAGACAGTATGGCTTCCACATGAGGCGAAGGACAGCAAATTAAAGACAACACAGATGCTCTCTAAAGATCACCTTGTTCAAACTGCAGTGCGCATGCAAATCACCTGGGATTTTTTTTTTTTTTTTTTTGCGGTACGCGGGCCTCTCACTGCTGTGGCCTCTCCTGTTGCGGAGCACGGGCTCCGGATGCGCAGGCTCAGCAGCCATGGCTCACGGGCCTAGCCACTCCGCGGCATATGGGATCCTCCTGGACCGGGGCACGAACCCGTGTCCTCTGCATCAGCAGGCGGACTCTCAGCCACTGTGCCACCAGGGAAGCCCCCCACCTGGGATCTTTTTAAATGCAGATTCTGACTCAGTAAGTCTGGGGCAGGGCCTGAGACTCTGCATTTCTAACTAACTTCAGGCGATGCTGCTGTGGCTGACCTGCAGCCACACTTGTGGGAAGACACTGATGACGACAGTGAGATCACATACCCGCAATCTCTGCAAACCCTGCTCGATGCACTAGACTTCTCTGAGTCCCCAGACGCACTCTGCAGTTTCCTACCTCTACGCCTTGGGTCACACTGGGTCTCCTATTGGGAATGACTTTCTGGGCACTGCCTCCACTGTCAGAATTCTACCAAGTGACCCAGGGCAAGGTCTATTCAATTCATACTTGCCCATAAAGCCTCCCTGATCCCCTAAGCTAACTGATTGCTTCTTTCACTAGATCCTTGCCTTACGGATCTGCCCACATTCTACCACATCTCAAGCTGTCTGTGCACAAATCTGTCCTAGTTTGCCCAGGAATGTAAGAATCTCAAGGTAGGAGTTCTGTAATCTTCAACACTGTTCACTCATAACACCAAATACAGGGCTTCATTAACATGTAATGTTCTACATCGTTAGTTGAATTAAGTTAATTGAGAAAGACTCAAGGCATTGGCGAGAAGTATATGGAAGCAGGAAAAACTTGAAGTGCCTTCTCCAGTGATAACTTTTTTGGCTACTTGATCTATTATTGCCCCTGAGGTCTCTCAGGAGAATTGGCTAATCAAGGTAGTAAATCTACACCCAACTGATAAAAGCACAGTTTGTCCTGTGTGCCAAGCAGTCCCTGAACCTGCCAATATGCAGAATGTCAGGGGGGTGGTGGGTGGGGGGAGGAGCATTCTGCTGATTGACTGATTTCCCCATCTTGAACCCATTTGTTTGGCTTGATTATATATATACACAATAAATATCCGTCCACAAAGAATCAATTTCCTTAAAATGTATGAGTTATTTCTTCTATTCCCTTACTAACACATTTTCATTTTTCTCTGTCCTCAGTTTCTGGGGCAAATCTAAGCCTATATTTAAAAAGAGCTGAAAAATGAAAACATATAGCCCAAGATATGAAAGTCATTCAAATGAATCCAGAGTTTACTTTAATTACATTTAATCAGACCACTTGGGGACGGGTGCTATTACATCAACTGATGACAGAGGAAAAGGCTATTCAACCTCTATTTTGTTCTTTTCTCTTATCCATTAGGGAAATTATCTTCAAATCAGGAAGGCTAGACGAACCATGAGTATGAGATGGCTAAAGCCCCCAATAGGAAGAAAGCTACCTAGAGGACTCCTCATCAGACTCAATGAATCCAAGGGACACACGCACCTTAGAAACTGCAGCCTCGAAATCAAAGGCATGTGCAGATGTTACTGAGGAATCAATACTTTCTCTGAAAAATTATGACAGATGAGGTAGGTGACAGAATGCCGAGAATGTGTAAACACTGACCTGTTTTTTTTTTTTGGAAATGGGAGAAACTGAAATCTTTAAAATAGACATCTGCTCCCCCAACAAAATCCCATAATGGATTATTTACATGAAATTCATTCCTTACATTACAATTATTTGTGAGCTGCGGTTAAAGAAATGGAATATAATTGAGAATCAGAATAGGATCCCTTTAGAATTAGGCAAAACAAACCTCCTTTTCCTTTGAGTAGAATCCCTGGTCTGGAAAATCAAGGAACTAAAAGATCAAATATCTGTTATCTCAGGAAAAGATGTAGCATAGATTTGATTATATTTCGGGGGCTGATAAACTCAACTAAATGCACTGCTGGTCAAGGAGCAATGTCAAAATGTCTCCAGAAACATATCACGGGGCTCTGTCTTTTACCCATTTCTGTTGAGCACATATCAAATGGTGAATTTTCGAAGGCATGTTGTAAGGTGGCCTCCCACTGCCCACTCCTGGCCTTTGCTTTTATAACTTCAAGTCATCCTTTAGTTCTTGCTTAAATATTAACTCTCTGACTGTGAGCCTCCCCATGATTGCTTAAGCCCCCCATTCATATGCTTTCATTGCATTATGCAATGTCTAGAACCTCCGGGTTTTGCAAAACCTTCTCAAGGTTCCGTTTCTTTATCAAATACCTTTCATCACTTCTTCAGATTCTTTTTGCTTAGGACCAGTGGGTTTATCAGGATGATGGACTGGCAGTGCTAACACTGACGAAGTCCTGGGTGAATTGGGGTGAGTTTGTCACTCTAACCTGAGGAATCCTTGCCTCTTCATTTGCTGTTTTAAAAAACCAGTAAAGGTTAATAAGTCTGCAAAAATTGAAGTTTATTATTTTGTGAGTTCCTTAAATAGCTTTGTTAGGGGAAAAGAAAAAAAAGCCGTTTGCTTTATTCACCATAGGTTTCAAAACAACTCTAGAGCGCTATTACCATCCCCCAGTCCAAAATTGACCTGGGATATACAAAATTTAAGGCATTAAGCTTTATTATCAATTTAATAGCTCTTCCTCTACAGTTAGTTTTTGCTAAAACAGCCCTGATTTTCTTAGGGTTGTAATATACCAAGCCCAGGCAAATCATGGATCAAGTCTGCTTGGAAGGTTTTGTAAAAGTTATTCCTTTGTTGATAAAAGAAGTGAACCATTGGAGGAAAGGTTTTGTTTGTTTTTCTCCCACCCTGGCTTTCTCCATTTCTCCCAGCCTCTGCCTCCTTCCTTTAAAGCAGTCTTGCTGCTTGTAGCTGCATCAACCATCTCTCAACCATAAGAACAACAAGCCACATACTGGGGTTGGCAGAACAGAAAGATGGAAAGAGCCTGGGCCTTGTCAGGATGGTTGAGCAGCTAAGCCAGTCCTGGGCTTCCCACCTGCAGACTCTGTGCTCTGTGAGATAACCAAGTGTTTTTAGGCATCAGCCTCTGTAAACCAGGCATCCTGTTACTTGCAGCCAAAACTACTCCTAGTTTACAAAGCCCCCTTAACCTTACTTCTAGACCCATGCCTCAAGTAACTGCAGTACAGAATCTGACCTCACCAGATCTAAAAGCTTGACTCAGTCCTTCCTCAAGGCTGTTCGTTGTTTGTTTTCTTTTGTCAATAATAAGGCTATTTCAAATTCTATATTTGACCTATGCATTTGTTAAGATATCTGCTGTACAAAGGCACACATTTATCATATTGGGAAGAAATCACTCCATAGTGATACCAGGGAAGGTATCATCAGACATGCTACTTAATGTAACAATCAGTTCCCAACAAATAATCAGTTCTTCCATGGAATAACTGGAATCCATAATGTTTAAATGTATGAAATGAAATCACAGATCCAGCCATAACAAATGTGCATTGGCAGGGGAATGTACATGTAAAGATAAGTTATATCCCACTTTTAAAGAATTAAGTCAGAACAGACCCAAACAAGAAAAAAATACATCATACAAACCAAGTAAACCCCCAAGGCTGACAAAGATAAGGCTTGCCAATTTATACCAACTCTTTGCAAAAAAAGTTCCACAGTTCATTTTTCTGACAGCTGACATAATAAATATTTAAAACTGAGTAGGAGGGAGGAGGTCATTTCCATCTGTGGTCATTATCTGATCCTGCCGATTTCAACTGCCGAGACTAACTCCATGGGGCACATACATTTTAAATTTTTGATTTAAAAAAAATCATTTATTATAGAATATTTCAAACCCAGAGAAGAGTGCAGAAAATAATATAACATACATCCATGTACTCACTGCTGATATTTGACAAATGTTAACGTTTTGCCATTTACTTTGGGTGCTTTAAAAATAAAACTTTATAGAAACTCGAAAGTATCTGTAAGTATCCCACACAATCCTGTCTCCTTATTTTTTTATTATTTTTTTAAAATTTATTTATTTATTTATTCTTGGCTGTGTTGAGTCTTTGTTTCTGTGCGAGGGCTTTCTCTAGTTGCAGCGAGCGGGGGCCACTCTTCATCGCGGTGCGCGGGCCTCTCACTGTCGTGGCCTCTCTTGTTGCGGAGCACAGGCTCCAGACGCGCAGGCTCAGTAGCTGTGGCTCACGGGCCCAGTTGCTCCACGGCATGTGGGATCTTCCCAGGCCAGGGCTCAAACCCGTGTCCCCTGCATTGGCAGGTGGATTCTCAACTGCTGTGCCACCAGGGAAGCCCCCTCTCTCCTTATTTTTTTGATTTGTTTTTCATGCTGCCTGTCTTTGCACAATGAAACCACCTGCACATCTTATATTGAGGAAGCTGCCATAGAGAAGTCTGTCTTCAAAACACACTTTGGTTAGTAGAGTTAAGCAGAGATGTTGCTTGGCCTATGTCACACCCTTGGTTCCCTTCTAATGCCTGATAATCCACATTTTGCATAACTACCCAAACCATTAAGACCACATCTTTCTTCCTTGGTCTCAGCAGCCTTCCAATAGACTGTGGATCAGGCAAGTTTTAAGTGACTTATCAGATTCCTGGTAACAGTGCCTGAGGCAACCCTCAAGGCCACTTAAGATTCGGTGTGTGTGCCAGTGTGTGTGCTGGGAGGTGGGGTTCCTAAACAAGCAGTTCTCCAACGCCTGTTCTGTGTTCTGCAATTCAGCCCAGTTCTGACACTGTCTACCTGGAGATGGTGTCAGATCCCACAGTTCAGCCCTACCTGAACTGTAACCTGCCAAGGGCATTAGAGCTGAACCCCGCCTCTCCCACGGCCTCCCGCTTTCGGGAATATTTATTACAGGCCTGTTACATGCCTGGAGCTCTGCTGGTTGTACAGGGTCCTCTGAAGGACACCTGGAGACTTTCAGGTATAATTCGGGGATTTTGGGGGTCTTTAAAAAATTATTTTTTCTCTTTGATCTGATACCACTCTTGGTGGATCAATGAGGGATCGTTTGGAGAAGCACCACCACTAATACACTAGTATAGACAGATGATAGGTAGATAGACAGACAGAATATAGAAGATAGATAGCTTTCTCTCTGTATAACTCCATAACTCTCTCTGTGGTCTGTCTGTCTGCCTGTCTCTATAGATATACCCACACCAGAGGCATGGTATGAATCTGGTCAAATACAAGCATGAGCTGGGCCCACAAGGATGAAGAGAAACCCAGAGCAGTTCTTGTGGCCTCTGAGCTGGGAGGGGTGGGCGTCTGCAGAAGCCGGACCCAGATCAGGGGGCTGAGCACCCACCCTTGGCCCAGGAGCTGGAGACGCTGCCGGAGGGGCCAGGGAGGGAGGAGCAGCTGTGGCTGTGGCCTCCCGCGGATGAGGCGAGAGGGCAGAGCAGGGACAGCAGGTGGGAGCCTCCATGTGGCTGCCATTCCTCCTCCGCCCTGTGTGGGCTCTGTGAGCCCATCCTCAGAAACACCCGGGAAAAGGAGTTCTGGGGAATACCGTGCAGCCTCACCAAGCTGCCACGTCCCCGAGCCTCCAGGCTTGGTGAGCTACAGGGACGTATCTCTGTGACAGAGAATGGGAAGACCTGATTTTTGCAGGTAGAGGATGTTCTAGTCAGATAATTGGCCCTTCTAGCTCATGTCTTTTTTCAAAAACGAAGGGCTACAGACTCCAATTAATATTAACTAACATTTCGTGAGTGCTTGTTATGTGCCAGGCACTGGGCTGAGCATCTCCTATGTAACAGCCTCCTCGCTGGCCTCCCTGCCTCCACTCTCGGGCCTCTACAACCCATCCTCCACACAGTGGTTTAAAAACATCAATCGGATCACGTAACTCCACTGCTGAAATCCTCCGATGGCCTCCCTTTACGCCTGAAACAAAGTCCAGGCCATTTCCCCTGGTGCCAGGAGCTCTGGCCCTGTCTCCTTCTGCAGCCCCATCTCTTTCCGTGGAAACCCCCTCCATCCAGCCTCACCGGGTTCTCCCTGTGTCTCAGAACACGAGGCTCACTGCTAATGTTTCATTTGCTTAGATGGTTCTTCCCTGTTACCTTTCTTTTCATCTTTCAGATCCCTTTAAGAATAGGCTCTTGGCCTCTTGCCTTCCAAGATGGCCCACACTCTGTCTATGGAGTGTGTATCTCCCTGAATAAACCTTCTTTCACTTTACTATGTCTTGCTCTTGAATTCTTGCCTGCACAAAGCCAAGAACCCACACTTGGCGGCCATCCCAGGGACTCAGACATGACTTGGGATGTGACCATCCTCTCACATCCCACTCTCTTTCCTGCAACATCTTTTCTGGCACCCAATGCGGGGCCTCAAAGGCCATAATCTCAATCCGCCTACTGGGCTATGGCTCCCCTCTGAAGGGTGGCTGGGACTTATCCTGAACCATGTAGATTCAAGTAGCCCGTTAAGTGGCAGCTGACGTTGCCTGCAGGATCTGGCAGAGACCAGTTCTCTGGCCGTGAAGAAGCGCACTGAGGCCAAGGCTTTTCCCCCTCAGTCTTTCTCATTCTCCTATTGCTCTATCTCTTTGGACTTGAAAAGATCCACCCAGATGACCACCAAACATCCAAATTAAGACTGCGCAGCAAGTAATTGACAACTTGGTTGGGTCTAAAGAACTCCTGCCAGGGGGCTTACCTGGTGGCGCAGTAGTTGAGAATCTGCCTGCCAATGCATGGGACACAGGTTCGAGCCCTGGTCTGGGAGGATCCCACATGCCGCGGAGCAACTAGGCCTGTGAGCCACAACTACTGAGCCTGCGCGTCTGGAGCCTGTGCTCCGCAACAGGAGAGGCCGCGATAGTGAGAGGCCCGCGCACTGCGATGAAGAGTGGCCCCCGCTTGCCGCAACTAGAGAAAGCCCTCACAGAGAAATGAAGACCCAGCGCAGCCAAAAAAAAAAAAAAAAAAAAAAAAAAAAAAAAAAAAGAATAGGCTCTTTTTCAAGAGGAATTCCCTGATCAACATAGAAAGGGCACACATCCCTCTTACTGTAGCCCCATCACTTGCTTTCTTTTCCTGAACAGAAGTGTCACTGTCTGAAATGACGTCACTCATTTCCTTGTCCTAAGTCTCCAACCCCACCAGAAGGTAAGCTTCAGAAGGACAGAAACTTAATTGCCATCCCTTCTTATGGGACAGGAACGCTACCCACCACCGACTGTGTCTGAATAAATATTTGTTGAATCCGTGATAAGTCTTCACAACAATACTAGAAGGTGGCAGTTTTTTGCCCTCAGTTTTACAAAGATCTGAGGAATCAGACAGATGAAGTCATTTTCTCAAGATAATCGGCTGTAAAGCCGCAGAGCTGGAGTCTGAACCCCTTCCTGTCTCTTGCCTCTCTCTCAGCCATTCTAAGATGAAAAGCTATTCTGAACAACAGCTCAAGTTATTCAACTATTCTAAAGTTATCAATTGTGTAGATATTCCCTAACTTTTTAATGGTTCAAAATAACTATTTCTTCTAAGAGACTTTGTTGGTCTTTTATAACCCCACCCCAACCAATACACACGCTAAACACCATTGCTCAAAGTTAGATGTTCTGGGGATGTTTTGTTGAGAGTTACTTTAGCAAAGGAGGGTGTCTGATTTGTCCTTCCTTAAATATCCTTGATTCAACTCCATCTTTGACTTTGTTTCTCTTTCTTTTTGTATTCTGTTTTGAATGTATTCTATCTTGTATTTCAGGCTACCTTCAATCTTTCTTTATAAGGTGGGCATACAGAACATAAATAATTAAATGTGTATTCCTGAGGGATGTACTCAAGCTATATTATTCTGAGTAGCACTAACATTCAATGTAAGTAAAATAATGAGATAAAATTTGAGTTTCAGCATTAAGAAGTCAGAGGGTTAGCCGTTAAAAGTGATGATCACAAAAGACTAACACTGCAAAGATGCTTACAGTATGAGGTGAGGAGGAAAGATGGGTGCAAAGTTTTACATTCAGTACTGGTCAGGACAATTCTCCAAAGAAGACTGGAAGGAAATTAAAAATGTATTCTATTTTGTGCAAATCTGAAGTATGCAGATTTGAAATGGTGTGATATACAAATATAATATCTCACTTTACAAAATCAAACTTCATGATTACTCCATTTTAAACTATTATGGAAAATCTGAAACATACACAACACAAACAGAATAAGGTAACAAACCCCCATTTACCCACCACCCAACTTCAACAACCGACTTCTGCCAGTCTGTTTCATCCCTGTCTCCACCTATTCTCCGCTCTTCTTGAGCATTTATTCGTTCAATTTACGTATGTTGAAATGCATAATGTATGATTTTGACATCCATGTAAGCCATTCCTATGATTCCAGAAATTCCCCTAGCATCCCCTTCTAGTTAATCTTACCCCAGCAGAGGAAACCACTGTTTTGAAGTTTTTCACAATAAATTCGTTTAAATTATTCTAGAACTTCATCTAAATAAAATAATAAAAACCACACTTTTTTTGTGTCTGACTTCTTTTGCTTCTTTGTTGCCTCTAATATTAGTTCATCACTCTTTTCTGAAATAGGTTGTGTAAACTTGGTCTTATTTCTTCCTCAAATATTTGACGAAATTCTGTAGTGAAACCACTTGGGATTGAAGTTTTCTCCACGTTGAGGTTTTTCATAACCAGATTAGGTTTTTTTGGTAGATCAGAAGGCTGTTTTGTGTCCATTTTGATAATTTGAGTTTTTCAAGGAACTGGCCATTTCATCTACACTGTCAATTTTGTTGACATAAAGCTATTCACAGCATCCCCTTTTAATCCTTTTGATAATTATACAATCTATAACAGTAATCCCACTTTCGTTTCTGGTATGATCAATTGTGTTCATTCCCTTTTTTCCTTAATTAGTCTTGTTTGGGGTTTATCAGTTTTGCTAATCTTTTGATCAAAAGAACTAACTTTTGGCTTTGTTGATTGTTTTCCAATTTCATTGTTTTCTGCTCTTATCTCAATTATTCCTTTCTTTCTACTTATTTTCAGTTTATTTTCCAAGCCTTTATATAATTTCTGAAAGTGGACACTTCGACAACTGATTTTAGACCTTTCTTTGTGTCTAATATAAGCATTTACAGCCATAGATTTCCTTCCAGAAAGACCTATGATAAGGGAAAGAGAAAGGAAAGCCGAAGTAGTAAATTCCTTGGGTGAGCAAAAGGGACTGGCACTCAGGACAGCAGTGGAAGGATGCAATTTGGGCTAGTGGTGAAATGCTTTCTTCATTACAAAAGGAGGGGAAAAGGAGAAGGTGGGTAAAAATGAACACTTAACAGATTTGCTGATGGGAAGTTGAGAGCATTTTTGCCTGATGACTTACATTTTCTCAGTAAGTAAGGGAGATCACCAACCAAGAGTGGAGAGGAGAGGGTGGGGAAGGTATGAGCAAAAAGGAAACTATTGAAATAGTCATCTCAGGGTGTGGAGAAGAGAATATAGCAGTGAAAGGTAACACATGCATTAGGCAGAATGGAGGGCTGCCATGGGGATAACAGCTGTGATTTTTAAAGCAAAGAAGTTAACCCGGATCTGTGATTTTCTATACAAAGCTCAGATGCTCACGTGATGGCATGGAGAAGGCAGGAATGTGGGGTTCCACCGTGGCTGGAATTTACCATGTGAGCAAGACAGTGAGATGAGGGGAGAGGTCAAGGGACTGGGAATATTTGCAAAGACGTGATTATTAAACTAATGAACCATGGTTTTGTAGCTGGGCGATTAGAAAAGTGAGGATAAGGTTTGAAAGTCCCCATGAAATCAAAGGATTGTAGCATTGGGGGAAACCAGAGTAAAAGACCCAGAAATGTTGATTAAAGGGTTGAACTCAAAGTTTGAGTTTTGAGGGAGATACGGTTACGGGGGGTGAGAGGGACTAGGTGTGACCACAGAAGACAGCAGATGATGTAGAGTTAGAAGATATCTTTGGAGGTGATGAATCAAGGGACTGAGAGGCCAGGGTGCTGTTTGGGTCATCGCCAGAGATGTTCCTCTCATCAAGAATGTTGGCAGGAGTAGAGGGGACAGGAAGACTGTAAGACCTGACATCTTCAGTGGGTGATGGGCAGTGACTGGCTAATAGATGGCAGGAATGAGAAGCGAGAGAGAGTAAGAGAGCTGTGTAGCATGAACGTGAAACAAGAAAGAGTTTTTGTAGGAGGGAGAGGAGCAAATGGTCTGCAGGTGGCAATGGCGAATTAGGAGGACACTGAAATTACTTCCTGACCCTGAAGGCCTCAGGCTGTGAAAGAAAACTCAACGCCTGCTAGAGTGGCCTTCAGAGACACCAGGGCTTTCAGAGGGTGTCCAGCATCAGGTAAGGAACGTTTCACAAGAAGACTGAAGTTAGAGGGGAGATAGCTGGTCTTAGAGTGGGTGTTCCAGAGGACACAGCGACAGGATTTAGGCAAAGCACAGGGGGGGAATATCGACCCAGATTTGGAAGTGCAAAAAGCTAGGACAAGACTGGGAAAGGAAGAGGTGTGAGAGATGAGTTGAAAAGGGTGGTTAGGACCACAGCTGTCAGATACGCCCTAGAATGTCTTTTATGGAGCGTGTATTAGTTTTCCACTGCTGCTATAACAATTTACCACAAACTCAGAGCTTAAATCAACACAATTTATTACCTTATAGTTCTGGAGGTCAGAAGTACAAAATGGGTTTCAATAGACTAAAATCAAGGGGTTAGCAGGACTGAGTTCCTTCTAGAAGCTTTACGAGACAATCCATTTTCATGCCTTTTCCAGCTTCTAGACACAGCTTGCATTCCTTGGCTTGTGTCCTTTTCCTCCATCTTCAAAATCAGCCATCTCTCTTGTTCTGATTCTTCTGCCTCTCTCTTCTCCTTTTAAGGACTCTTGTAATTACACTGGACCCACCTTGATAATCCAGGATAATCTCTTTATTTTAAGGTCATCTGATTAGCAATCTTAAGCCCCCCTGGCCTGGAACATAACATATTCAAAGGGCCCCAGAACTAGGATAAGGACAACTTTTTTTTTTTTTTTTAAGATTTCTCTCTTTTTAAAAAAATTATTTATTTATTTATTTTTGGCTGCATTGGGTCTTCATTGCTGCACGTGGGCTTTCTCTAGTTGTGGCAAGTGGGGGCTACTCTTCATTGCGGCGGCTTCTCTTGTTGCGGAGCACAGGCTCTAGGCGCACTGGCTTCAGAAGTTGTGGCTCGCGGGCTCTAGAGCACAAGCTCAGTAGTTGTGGCGCACGGGCTTAGCTGCTCCACAGCATGTGGGGTCTTCCCAGACCAGGGCTTGAACCTGCACTGGCAGGCGGATTCTTAACCACTGCGAGGATGTGGACATCTTTGAGGGCGCATGATCCTGCCTACCACAGTATCTTGTCCAGGATGAAAGGATATGTGTAGCCACTTAAAGGAGCCATGCCAAGCAGAACAAGAAGTGATGGAAGCAGGGGAGGTGAGAGGGAGGCAAATCAACTGCTGTTTGGTTTCCAGGAAGAGAATCACAGTGGCCCAGGAACTGTTCCAAGACCTCAGCATCCAAGGATGGAACCATGCTGTAAAGCACTGGTTCTCAAACTTTACGAGCATCCAAATCATCTGCAGGGCATGTTAAAACACAGAGTGTTTCTCCCTCTCTCCATTTCTGGCTCAGTAGGTCAGAGGTGGAGCCTAAGATCTGCATTTCTAACAAGTTCCTAGGCGATGGTGAGGCTGCTGGTCTGGGAGCTGCACTTTGAGAACCATTACCCTAATGTGCCCTTGCTCAAAAATCCTGTGATTGAAGATAATTTGTGAGTGTGTGTGTGTGTATGTGTGTGTGTGTGTGTGTTTTGCATGTTGTGTTTTTAGAGCATGGATTTCAGAACCCATCTTGAGCCCCAGCTCCACCACTAATTTACCATAGAACCTGTCTATTCCTTAGTCTCCACATCTGTAAAATGGGGAGAATGACAGTACCCACTTCATGAGGAAAGTTAAGAGGATCAAATGAATTAATAACGTAAAGCATGCACTAATGCCATAAAAGTGTTAGCTATTATTTAAGAACTTGACCAGCCAAAAAAGAGGAAGAACTAGAGGTCTTTAAAACAGAAGGACTTGTATTCAGGGAATTGGTTACACAGGTGTTAGAAGAATGGGAAGTCAAGATTAGTGACAATGGAGGTCACCGCCACTGTAGGGGCGGGACCACAGAAGATGTTTCCAGAGCTCAGAAGCTGGGGCCATAGTGGGGGCCGACCAGTAGAAGCAGAGTAGAGGGAAGGGTGGGAAAAGGTCTGCCAGCAAACTGTCCACTAACTTACTCATAGATCTTAGTTAGGGATAAAAAGAGAAAAAGGAAAACTCTTTCTGCAGAGTCCCCATAATCCCAGTTATCTCATTTGTTTCAGCTCAAGTGTAGTTCAGGCAATCCCCATTCATTTCCCTCTGTTGGAACGAGGAACTCAGAAACAACATTTAGAGCAGACACCAAGAGAACATCTCCTCCCACGTACAATCTGCCCTTGTGCTCAGTTCTGCACAGGAGACGTCATGAGACCTTGAACGCGCACTGGAGTCCTTCTGGGGCTCTGAGAGTGTGTGCTGGGGCTCCCCGGGGAGAAGCCCTCGCCGTACATGGAGGAGGCCAGAAGGTACTTGGTGAGACGCGGCACGTGGAACAAACCCAAGAACACAGAAAGAGACAGGTTCAGGATGTGTCTGAGGCCAGGCGAATTGCAACGTCTGTCAAGTTGGCTTTCTTGAATATGCTTCAGGAAGATCATTTCTCTCCAAAGGGCTCTGCTGTATTTCACGAGCAAAGTGTCTCCTTGTGTCACTGCGATGAGTTACCATCACAGGCTGTGAGGCATCTTTTACAGAGGCCATCATTCCTGAGACTAGAGGCTCATGTCGGAAAACAGGGCCACGTGAATGGCACTTGGAGAAATGAAGACACTGGCATTGAGAATGCTGTCCTTACGGGCAGCTGTCAAATCGATCTGAGTGAGCTGGGCCTGGACCTGGAATCAGGTAGACCTCAAGGTATGCTCCAGACCAGACAGGAGCAGGACATCAGAGTTAGGGAAGAGTGGGGCATGTGGGGATTTGACACATGGGTGAGCGCACACTGGGTGCAGCTTGGAAAGACCCTTCCCACACTCAGCCTCCTGTGATGTTGTGATTTATAATAAGAAACATATATTTTAGTCTTCACCCAAAGAATTCCTGGCACAGGGCTCCTAATAATACCTTTGGAATTTCCTACGGGATAAGAGCCATAAAAGTGTCTTTTGTTATTTATAACAAGCCCCCTTTCAGCCAAACCAGAGTTTATGTTAATGAGGTGACTTTTTGGGGAAGCCCCTAGGGATGGGGCTGGTTGCCAGGGGAACCAACCACGTGATCAGAGGGTTGGAACGTTCAGCCTCCTGTTCCTTCCCCATCTTGACCTCCAGGGAGAGAAGAGGGGCTGGAGATTTACTCCAGTCACCAAATAGCCAGTGATTTAATCAACCATCCCCGTGCAATGAAGCCTCCATAAAAAAATCCGAGCCGAAAACGAGAATAAAGACACAGACCTACTTGAGAATGGACTTGAGGATATGGGGAGGGGGAAGGGTAAGCTGTGACAAAGCGAAAGAGAGGCATGGACATATATACACTACCAAACGTAAGGTAGATAGATAGTGGGAAGCAGCCGCAGAGCACAGGGAGATCAGCTCGGTGCTTTGTGACCGCCTGGAGGGGTGGGATGGGGAGGGTGGGAGGGAGGGAGATGCATGAGGGAAGGGATGTGGGAACAGATGTATATGTATGACTGATTCACTTTGTTATAAAGCAGAAACTAATTAAAAAAAAAAAAAGAAATCTAGAAACAATAAATGCTGGAGAGGGTGTGGAGAAAAGGGAACACTCTTGCACTGCTGGTGGGAATGTGAATTGGTACAGCCACTATGGAGAACGGTATGGAGGTTCCTTAAAAAACTACAAATAGAACTACCATATGACCCAGCAATCCCACTACTGGGCATATACCCTGAGAAAACCATAATTCAAAAAGAGACATGTACCAAAATGTTCATTGCAGCTCTATTCACAATAGCCCGGAGCTGGAAACAACCTAAGTGTCCATCATCGGATGAATGGATAAAGAAGATGTGGCACATATATACAATGGAATATTACTCAGCCATAAAAAGAAACGAAACTGAGCTATTTGTAATGAGGTGGATAGACCTAGAGTCTGTCATACAGAGTGAAGTTAGTCAGAAAGAGAAAGACAAATACCGTATGCTAACACATATATACGGAATTTAAAAAAAAAATGTCATGAAGAACCTAGGGGCAAAACGGGAATGAAGACGCAGACCTACTTGAGAATGGACTTGAGGATATGGGGAGGGGGAAGGGTGGGCTGTGACAAGGCGAAAGAGAGGCATGGACGTGTATACACTACCAAACGTAAGGTAGATAGATAGTGGGAAGCAGCCGCAGAGCACAGGGAGATCAGCTCGGTGCTTTGTGACCGCCTGGAGGGGTGGGATGGGGAGGGTGGGAGGGAGGGAGATGCATGAGGGAAGGGATGTGGGAACAGATGTATATGTATGACTGATTCACTTTGTTATAAAGCAGAAACTAATTAAAAAAATAAATAAATAAACTTAAAAAAAAATGGAAAAAAAAAAAAAAAAAAAATCCGAGCCGAGGGGTTTGAAGAGCTTCCAGGTTGATGAAGGCGTGGAGATTTGGGGAGGACGGCGAGCCCAGAGAGAGCGTGGAATCTCCGCGCCCCTTCCCGCACACCTTGCTCTCTGCATCTCTTCCATCTGACTGTTCCTGACTTATATCCTTTGAAATAAACCAGTAATCTAGTAGGCAAAGTGTTTTCCTGAGATCTGTGAGCCATTCTAGCAAAGGATGGTGCTTTAGGAGAGGGTTGTGGGAACCTCTGATTTATAGCCAGTTGGTGACAACCTCGACTTGCGAAGGCGTCTGAAGTAAGAGCAGTCTTTTGGGACTGAGCCTGTGCGGTCTGTGCTAACTCCAGATAGACAGCTTCTGAATTGAGTTAAATTGGTGGCAGAGGATTGGAGAACTGCCCAGTGTGGGAAAAACCTACACACCTTTGGTAACCAGAGGTATTGAGAGTCTTCTGCGAGCAGACAGAACACAGAGGAGTTTTCTCTTTACATCTCCCATGGTCAAACAGGGAGGAAGATGTAGCGATCAACCTTTGGCAGGGAGGCCAGGGACAGCGTCTTGAGATTAACAGGCAGACGATGGAAAATTCTGTTTGGCCCGTGTTTTTAGAGATCTCTAAATTTCTAACCAGAGTCTCCTCTACCCTGTGATCTGCTGTGAAAGTACTTTCTTCCACTCCATAGATTGTGGAATCAACCTTATCCTTAAAGAGACCAAACAGAGAAATTCCTTGATCAGTATTTCTTTAAATCCCATCCACGTTACATCTGCTTATCCCTCCAGGCCATCTCTCTCCCTGTGATGGAGTCACTGGCTGTTACCCACTTGGAGGGTCTGAGTTTCTTGTAATTGGCCCTAGATGCCCACCACTGGCTCTTTGTGTCCTGCAACTAGACAACCCCACAGCATCCTGGACCTCCACTGCCACATGCCCTGTCTCCCTGCATGTTATCGACCCTAATTCTGAGGCTGAGATCAGACTTTTGATGAATGGTACCTGGGGTTTGTCCATATCCCCCACACCTCCCACTTTGAAATTGATCCCCAGGTTGAGACCTACATTTTCTCTCATGTCACTGAAGTTGTATGCCTGGCCTCTGGACTTGCCACCTTCATGTTTCTTAGGAAGATGTAACAGATATATTAGAGCTGAAGTTTGGGAAATAACAGCTCTCCCGCACTCTCCTTAGGGTACCCAGTAACTGCAGGATCCACAGGCGTGCTTTCGTGCCTGGGTCTCTACCAGCTAAAAGGCATTGTTTCCCTTCAGTGTAGGGATCCCTTTTGGCTGGAGAATGGCTGGGATGGTCCCAGAAAGAACAGAAGTAGCTCAGCGACCGGGCAGCTGGTGAACCGGGACAGAACCCCGAGTCAGGAGTGGCACACAGGCTTTTGGGTGGGTGAGTCTCCTGGGTTAGGTTTCTACGGAACTTTAAGCGAGGCGGTAAATTGACAAGATGCACGTGGACACTGGGGAGGAGAGGGGGTCCCTACCAGCTACACAAATAACTCCACAGCCCAAGAGCTGGAAAACGTGAGCTTGCCCCTGAATGGTTCTGTCGAAGATGTTGGCTCCATCAACTAACCTCATAGAGCTATGGGTGAGACGGTAAGCGCCTGGAACAGAGTGAATGCTCCACAAACGGAAGTTATTAATAATATGATTATTATCATCATCAACTGTTCCCTTTAGAGGATGAATGTGGAAATTGTAATAGCGATTATTATTAAGCATCTCTAGAAGAACTTTCTGCTCTCTCTAGGTGACACTAGCTTTTCCCAGGTTTGGGGGGACTGAGCAAAATGTATTAGGTTTCAGATGAACCCCAGGCCCTCCTCTGGGAATACTGCTTAGAGCTATACCTCTTGCATAATTACATTTGTTGAAAAGTTGGAAGCTATGGGGTAGAGGGAAACACCGTTGGGTTCAGAGCCTGAAGGTGACTTGGAATGTATAGGGAGTTTGAGGGATTTGGGGCAGACCAAGGGGAGGTAACACACAAGGGGCAGTAACATACAACAAACTGTGCTGGGCAGTTGCAGGAAGGGGAAACTTTTCCTAGGGAGAGAGCTCAGAGGCTTAGGAGATAGGGGCTGCCATCCAGAAGGGGAGGAGGGCAAGGAACTCCGGGGTAGGGGGCAATCAAAGAGGGGGCTTGTATCTAAAGGCTGTCACTTAGCAGCAAAGTGGGGAGTCTCTGGGCCAGAGAGTTCTGAACGGCCAGGGCAGCGTGGGGTCTTCATGGCTGGGGGCTTATCTTGTCAATTGCCAATAGACGTGGGGTGAGGTTTCCTGGAGTATGCAAAGAGGCAAGCTCTAAATGGCTAAAAATCTGCTTGTTTGGGCTATGTTTAAAACAATTGGCTGTGCTGCCTGTAGGGTGCACACGTTGTCAGTGTCTTTAGGGGATGGCATGGCCACCACTGGAGTCTGGTGCCCAGTCAGTACTACCACTGGGCTGCCTTGGTTCTTCCCTAGCATGCTGGGGCGGAGCGGACTCTGAGCCCGCCCCCTGCTTTCCTATGCAGCTCGCAGTGGGGCAGTTTTCACAGGGATGCTGTTTCCCATCTTGCAGTCTTTCTCTGCTTGGCTCTGGGGTCCTTCTTCTTGGGCCACATTTTTCTCTCCACACACAGAAGCCTTCTTGTACACTGCCCCCAACAGTACTTGGAATCGCCTCTCCTGAGACCAACCCCGTAATCTCATATCCAATTCACTGTCTTCTTTCTTATTTCTCTGTCGCCTTCGCTTTACTCTTGCCCAGAGCCCATCTTCCCCTCTCAACACAGGTCATGTCTCCAAGTATGCCAGGTTGGCCGCAATCCCCTTCCCGCCTATATCATCTGAACCTCCGCTTTCTCTGCCTGTTATTAATTCCTTTATCTGGGAGCACATCTCATTTATTATTAAATTTCATTTACACAGAAAAAAAAATTGGATGTGTAAAAATTTGAGTTTGGTGCCAGTGGGCTTTTGAGCAAATGGAACTCAGCCTACAGTGAAGAAATAACCTAGCGACCAATAGACAGAGGTCATCTTTGGCTGATTTATATCACAGAATGCCAAGACGATCATTTCCTGGCTGTGTCACTTTGGAAGGTTTCCTTAATATATTTGAGGCATGGTTTCTTCATCCATTAACGGGTGGCAACTACCTCGAATATTTACTGAAAATTAAAATCAAGGATCCAAGCCCAAGAATTTAAAGCAACTTCATAGCTAGTCAGTTTTGTTTGTTTGTTTGTTTGTGGCCATTTTCTTTTCACTTAAGCAAGTGAATGTCAGGTCTTCTTTTCTAGAAAGTCTTAAAATGAGAGGAATGGGGCCCTGAAATTGAACCTGTTCCCCCATCTCACCTCTTTATCCCTGACATTGAACACATCATTCTTACCCACCTGCTGCTTAAACTATGGAAAAACAGAGGATAGGAAAAAGTTGTCAAGGAGAGGAAGAGGAATACGAGAGAAAAGGGGTGGACACAAGGAGGGTCCCAGGGGCCCTTGGCACGTAAGCAAAGTCAAGGAAAGAAAATGAGCAAGACTCGAAAGCAAAACCAGGTGTGGCTCTGTCCAGCTCCCCTCTTGCTCCAGCCTCATGGATGATACACCTTGGACACAGAGGGTTGGTCCTTCTCACCTGTCATTTCCCCACCATCCCTCATCTGTCCTGCAGGGGCAGGACGTAGTGTAGGAATCTGTCCAGCTGGCTCTCTCCTGGTCTGAGGGCATCAGTAGCATGTTAATAGCACTGCATTTCCCCTTATTCCAAGGTTTCCCAACCTCATAGCTCTTGACATTTTGGACCACATAATTCTTTGTTATGGGGGACTGTTTTGTGCATTGTCAGATGTTTAGCGGCATCCCTGGCCTCTACCCACTAGGTGCCAGTAGCACCTCCCAGTGTGGTGACAACCAAAACTGTCACTACACATTGTCAAATGACCTCCGGGAGGAGGAGAGGGGGGCAAAAGCATGTCCAGTTGAGAACCACTGCCTTATTATACTCTCATTTCTGTTTTTTGGGTTTTTTTTTCTGTTTTCTTCTGGGATAAATTAAAATCCAAGAGGATGGGGCTTCCCTGGTGGCGCAGTAGTTGAGAGTCCGCCTGCCGATGCAGGGGACACGGGTTCGTGTCCCGGTCCGGGAAGATCCCACATGCTGCGGAGCGGCTGGACCCGTGAGCCATGGCCGCTGAGCCTGTGCGTCCGGAGCCTGTGCTCTGCAATGGGAGAGGCCACAACGGTGAGAGGCCCGCGTACCGCAAAAAAAAAAATCCAAGAGGATGAAGTCTCCAGCCAGTAAAGCACTTTGCAGGACATCTAACATATAAGCGCTGGCTAAAGGCAATACCTCTGTGATGTTTTCTTGAAGACCCCTATTAGAAGTAAGCACTCCTTCCTGAAAATTTTTAGAGCACTTTGTCCTTTTGTCAAATTACCTTTCATATTGCCCTTGTGGGAGTGAAAGCTCTGATAGGATCATCATCAATATCATTAATCTTCAAATCTCCGGAGAACCTAGAACGGTGCGTGAAAGGCAGTCACACAGTGGTTTACTGTTTGGCCAGCACGGATTCCATTCCCAGTCCCCATTCTTGTTGGTTTTTGTTGCAAGCAGCGCTCTATCTCATTCCTCTCCGAGTCCCTGGCTCTCACACAGTCCTGGCCCAGATGCAGTGCTCTGGACCTGGTTCTTGAATCAATGTGTCGCCTTGATGCTCTGACCCACTGGTGTCTGGTACCTCCAAACCTTCACAAAGTCTCCATCTGCCAGAGGAAAGCAGCTGTGTCTCCCTGGAGCCAGAATCCCACCACTTCTCAAAAGTTGGCTTTGCTTTGTGGGCCAGCCAGCACCAATGATTAAAAAACATTTTTCAGCAAAATCTAGAGCCATGATATTCCCAGCCCACCGGCAGGGTTCCCTCACTACAGAGCTTTCTTCCTATTGGCAGGGGAGAGAAAATGAGAATCATGGAAATTTAATATCTTCGCATTATGCAGATCTGATTTAATCAGAGATGAGGGTGAAGTGCAATAAAAACTATAGTTTCATTAAGTTTATGACTTTCACACTCTTATGTCAATTATTCTGTTTCCATGGCCACCAGCTGGTAACAGCCTCAGCACGATTGTTTCCCCACAGAGATAGGAACAGGAGAAAATGGTAAGAGACAGGACTGAATTTCCCACTGACAACCTTTTCCTGTGTTGGAGGTTTCTGGAAAGGAGTAAATCAAGTTGGGAGAGTCTTGAGGATTCCTTCCCAGAGGAAAGCCAGGCAAAGAACGGAAAGCCAGGAGGGAGGCCATGTCTGTCTTCTGGTTTTCATTTGTTCCAAGAAAACTCTTACAGACTCTCATCTTCCTGGAGCAATTCGACCTGGGAATATTGCCACGTGTCAAGCGGTCAAGTAGCAAAAGTGAAAGGCAAGAGCTTAGCCCGTGGCTTGCCAACATGATGGGCCACCCCATTCCTTGTGTTCTTCTCAAGGATTACCACATGAAACTAAATCTGTGGAAGAGGGTGGGTAGTATTTATTTAAAGGGCGGATTATATGGCGGCTACCCCTTCCACACACTGCATGGGGCACGAGGGTATAGGAATCACCAAAGTGAAATGTTGACAAGTTGCTGGTGGGAAGTTAGCTGGTAGATCCCAACATAACTGTCCCCATGTTGCATGACTCATGGATATTTAGGGGAGTGGGGAGCTCTACATGGGGAAAGGGAAGACAGTGGCTACTTTGTTAGACTTGACACTGGGCAGGCTGTGCTGATTGCTTGCCCGATATCCATTCCCATTCTACCCTTACTCACAGACCACTCCACCAAGACTGCCCACCCCTCACGTTCCCTTCCAGCTAGGGGCAGCGATGTGACACATGTCTGGCTGATGACAATCAAAAGGAGGGTACATGGGAAAATGGCTTTGACTTTCCTGATTGTAGCAGACGATTTTTGTGCCTTCCACCACATCTCCTCCACCCACCTCTGATTTCAGCCACAGCTGCGATAGGCAGCTCCAGGCTCGCTGCCATCTCAAGGGCATGCTATGACATTTCTTAATTTTTGTGACTTAGGGATTTCTTTGAAGCCACAGACGTCTACTCAGCTCTCATCCTGGCACAGTCAGGAAGATCAGGGAGATTAATGCCTCTGGGGTTAACCCTCAAACAATGAGGGATGGCAGCCCATGGATTGATGCCGCAGACGCCTGTCCTTCAGATAGAAAAGTCTAGGAAGCATTCTGTATGCTTTTCCCAGGTCCCCAAGGAGCTGAGCTCCTTAACAGCGGTAGAGCACCCTTTACTGGTTCCTCCTTCCCCATCTCACTCTTACTATACTCAACCTTACTCTTGTTTCATGGCATTACCTGCATGCACCCAAGTCTTTATCTCAGGCTTTGCTTTTGCAGAAACCCAAAAAAATACATGGAGAGACCAACCAAAACCTGACCATCATCAAAGCAGGACTCAGATCTCTCCTCCTCCACCCATTCTTCCCCTACTATCTTTGTCTTCACAGGTAACATCCCTCTGCCTTCCCTCTAAGCTTACTGTCTATGAACAGCAGTTGACCTCTCAGTGTGGAGAAAAAGGAACCCTCTTACACTATTGGTGGGAATGTAAATTGGTACAGCCACTATGGAGAACAGTATGGACATTCCTTAAAAAAACTAAAAACAGAACTACCATGTGATTCAGCAATCGCACTCCTGGGCATATATCTGAAGAAAACCATAATCTGAAAGCATACATGCAATGTTCATTGCAGCACTATTTACAATAGCTAAGACATGGAAGCAACCTGAATGTCCTTGACAGAGGAATGGATAAAGAAGATGTGGTACATATATGCAATGGAATATTACTCAGCCATGAAAAAGAACAAAATAATGCCATTTGCAGCAACACGGATGGACCTAGGGATTATCATACTAAGTGAAGTAAGTCAGGGAAAGACAAATATCATATGATATCACTCATATGTGGAATATAATTTTTATAAAAAGATAGAAATGAACTTATTTACAAAAGAAACAGATGTACAGATATTGAAAACAAACTTACGGTTATCAAAGGGGAAATGGGGGGGGAGGCATAAATCAGGAGCTTGGGATGAACACACACACTACTATATATAAGATAGATAACCAACAAGGACCTAATCTATAGCACAGGGAACTCTACCCAGTACTCTCTAATGGTCTATATGAGAAAAGAATCTAAAAAAGAACGAATATATGTATATGTATAACTGAATCACTTTGCTGTACACGTGAAACGAACACAACATTGTAAATCAACTATACTCCAATAAAATAAAAATAAAATAACTCAAAAAGTTGACCTCTCAGTCACTGTGTAGAGTCGCCCACAGAAGTATTTTCTCTCCAAAAGAATCTAAGCTTCTCTAGGACATGGATGATCCCTTAATACTTCTAAATATCTCCTACCAGTTAGCACAATTCTAAGCAAATGCCCACTGACACTCTATGACTAGTTCATGGATTAGATTTGTAAAGTTGTGTATTAGTTAAACCAATGGATAATAATGGGGAAAAATCTCATTTAAGGTGGGAAATAATTTGGCTTTAAGGAATTTCCTACTTACTCACATGGATATATCTAGTATAGAAAGATGTTCAGAAACCAAGTTTTCTTTATCTCTTGTTGCCCTGTCTTTAAGAACACAAAATGATGTCTCTGAATAAAGTAAGTCCATTCAGCTGAACAGAACTAGATTCTGAGATCAATATAACCTTTGACTAACTGCAGTGTATAACTGGTGCCCTGAGAATTCTTACATTACCTATTTCTTAGGTTTTTTACCCTCCAGTTTAGCTCAGTGGTGTTCCAATTGAATGATGATATTCTTTTGCCTGCATCAGCCTAATTTTCAACTTCAACTCTGGTTTCTGCTGTCAGTCCTCTCAATCACAGACTCATGCTACAGTGGCTTCTTTCTTCCCCTCACATAAGTGACCCCATTCATACTTGGTCATTGATCTCACATAGACTTCATGTTCATAAAGACAATTTTTATTTCACTTCTGAGGTTCTGGGCAAATCCTTGAACTTCTATCCTGAGACTCATCATTAGGTTTGATGAGGAAATGAGGCAGATAACTTCATACAATGCCTGGGACATAGTAAACACTCAATACAGAGTTTCCTTATTTTATCATTGTTTACCCTTTCAAGAATATCCAAATGTCTTGAACACATCAGGGACAATTTTTTTTAGGAAGGCAGTATCATAGAGTGGTCAACAGTACAGCTTTGCAGAGAGGAGACCCCAGGCTCCAATCAGAATTCTGCCAGTCTCTGAGATGTCCCCCAGTGATTCTCTCCTCCTTGTAGTCATGCCCTTGTGTAGGAGTTCCCTCCACTGAAACATGACAGGTTTATGTGTCCAACAGAAGATAATAGGAGTGCCAGTGTGTGACTTCTGGGACTAGATTATAAAGACACTGGCTTCCCCATCTTGTCTCTCTCTTAGATTATTCACTTTGGAGAAAATCAGCTGCAATGTTGCAAAACATTAAAGTAACCCCTGAAGAAGACCCCACAGTGAAAAACTGAGGCCTCCTTCCAAAAGCCAGCACTAGCCTGCCATCCATATGACTGCGCCATCTTGGACACAAATCCTCCAGCCTCAGTCAGACCTTCAGATGATGTAGCCCCAACTGACATCTTGACTGTGACCTCATAAGAGGTCCTGAGCCAGAAGTACCCATTAAGCTACTTGTGAATTCCTGACCTAGGAATTATGTCAGATGATACATGTTTATTATTATTTTACACCTCTAAGCTTTGGGATAATTTGTTTTGGAATAATAGATAGTTAACAAACTACTTATGTTGGTAGTTTGGGGGAGTTGTTTATAAGCCTTAATTTCCTTACTTGCAAAATAAGAACGATAGTGGCACTTACTCCAATGTGTTAAGAGGATGCCATGAGCTACTACATGCATAATAATTACAAAAGTGCCTTGCACACAGGAGTGCTCAGTAAGCAGTAGTACTATTTTTTTTATCTTTATTGGAGTATAATTGCTTTATGATGTTGTGTTAGTTTCTGGGAGGCTCAAGAGGGAGGGGATATGGGAATATATGTATATATACAGTAGTACTATTAATGATGATAAATATTTCCTGATCCTATTGTGCCTATGGCCCTGGCTCTTGAAGTACATTAAGAAGCTGACCTCTTGTTTATAGCAAATTTTGTCTACAACAGAAGGAACATTCATCACAAAAGACCTGCCACTAGCTGTTTCAGGAATAATCTGGGCTCCAACGATCCTGGACCAAGGAACTCTGAGAAGATGTAATGTAAGAGGCAAAATGCTCAGTTGCTCTTTGTCTTGTTAATGTACTTATATAGTGGGTACTTGTTTAGATAACAGGTGTAGCTGAAGCCCTGTGATGGTAAATTAATCCCTTACGTATTCTACCAGATAAAAGTCTGTGGCAGCCCAGCCCAGGAGTTAAATTTCCTTTAGGATTAAAGAATTGTAGAGAGCAGAAATACCCCACAAATCTTCACTCACTTTTTAATAAAAAAGACAGTCTTTTGGTTTAATAATGGGCACAGCTAAAAATTTAACTCTAGGCTTCTATACAGAGCAAACCGGAAATCACAACATTTTTTTAAAATACTATTTTTTTAAATAACTTATTTATTTTTTATTTATTTACTTTGGGTTGCACTGGGTCTTCGTTGCTGTGCGCAGGGTTTCTCTAGCTGCCATGAGCGGGGGCTACTCTTTGTTGCGGTGTGCGGGCTTCTCACTGCAGCGGCTTCTTTTGTTGTGGAGCACGGGCTCTAGGTGCGGGGGCTTCAGTAGTTGTGGCACGTGGGCGCAGTAGTTGTGGCTCACGGGCTCTAGAGCGCAGGCTCAGTAGTTGTGGTGCACAGGCTTAGTTGCTCCGCGGCATGTGGGATCTTCCCAGACCAGGGTTCGAACCCTTGTTCTTGGCATTGGCAGGCGGGTTCTTAACCACTGTGCCACCAGGGAAGTCCCCACAACACTTAACCAGCATTCATTTGGAACTCCACTTTAGAGGGTAAGTTGTAATTTAGCTGATTACTAAGAAGTGTTTAAAGAACCCCCTTTGTCAACTTAGCTCGTGCAGATACCCAGCTGGCTTCTAGGTGCAGTGTGTCTGTGGCTGCCCTTCAGAAGTGCGGTGCTAATTATTTCATTAGCTCCTACCCTCAGAATTCCTTAAGAATTTAAGAGCTCCTAAGATATGTTTGGCTGCTGAAGCTCCCACCTCACCTGCTCTGTGTGGATTAGTGCTACAACATGGAGAAGTGGACTTCTCACCTTCATCTCTATCACAAACCGAGCATCTGAGGACCCCCTCCATATTGCTCAAATGCCCCCATCCCATCAAATTTTAACTCACTAAGATACATACACAATTTGAACACACTTGGTTTTATGCACGTGTTCTGATAATACACATTATGCTACACATTCATAAGTAGCTCCTCCAGAAGTGAAGATCAGAGGCTTCCGCTCGTCATTGACTAACTACAGTGATGCTGAGGGGGACAGGAGGTGTGGAAGAGATAAGTAAAGCCCGAAGGTTCTTGGGTCACAGAGGTGGACAGCTCATTGCAGAGAGGGAGGCTGACCTTCAAGACGCCTAACACAGCCTGTGCTTTGGGGCTCTGGGAACCACCGACTCTCCGCTCCACCTCTTACTGTCCCGTCACAACACGTGGAAACCTGGAGATAATGAAATGCCTCTGTGCTTGTAGGAGCATCTACCATGTCATCTCCTGGTGTCAGGAGATCCGTGCTCTCGTCTTTCCTCTGTCTCTAACCAGCCAGTCATTTACCTCTGGGTTTTTGTTAGTGTTTTAATGTAGAAAAAAATGGAAACCTCTACCTGGTGCAATTTCTCAGCTTCTAGTCTGAGTCAGAGGAAGGAGAAAAGCACTCAGATTTAAATGCCACTACGTGCCAGGCTTTTTATAGATACAATTTCATTTCATCTAGATGCAAATCTGTGAGATAACTGTTTAGTCACTATTTCATAGATGAGAAAGTGAAGTTCAGAGTCCAGTTGCCTGTTTCCTTCTCTCCAGATGGCACACTCACATCCTCTCTGACCCCCCGAGACAAGAGCACTTGTCACTCTCCAGGTGCCTATTTGGGGCTTTTCATAGTCTGGTACTTTAGTGCTCCCATAATACCTGTGCTTATTTCTATCATTACATCACAACACTTTGTAATATTCTGGTTGAATACATGTGTCTCCTACTCCTTCAGGGCAGATGCTCTTAATTACCTTTGCATGACCAGGTTTTGTACTGCCAAGCATATAGTAAGTGTTCAGTAGACATCTTAAAGTAACATTTGTTTCACTGCAGCACTATTTACAATAGCCAAGACATGGTGTATATATATACAATGGAATATTAGCCATAAAAAAAACAACAAAATAATGCCACTTGCAGCAACATGGATGGACCTAGAGATTACCAAACTACGTGAAATGAACCAGAAAGAGAAAGACAAATATCATATGATAGCGTTTATGTATGGAATCTAAAAACAATGATACAAATGAACTTATTTACAAAACAGAAAGAGACTCACAGACATAGAAAACAAACCTAAACAAACCAAAGGGAAAAGAGGGGGAGGGACAAATTAGGAGCTTGAGACTAACATATACACACTACTACATATAAAATATATAACCAAGAAGGACTTACTGTATAGCACAGGGAACCATACTCAGTATCTTGTCATAACCTATAAGGGAAAAGAATTTGAAAAAGAATAGATATATACATATATATGTATAACTGAGTCACTTTGCTGTACAGCTGAAACCAACACAACATTGTAAATCAACTCTACTTCAATGAAAAATAAACAAATAAAATTTAAAAATTAAAAAGAAATAAAGTAACATTTGTTAGGTTATGTGTGTATTTTTTTAGCCTGGAAAAATAGGAAGAAAATTTAAGTGATTCTTAATCCTATCACTCAGATAACACTAGTAACCTTAAAATAATAATAGATGTATTACATGTACATTATTTTTAAAAATCCAAATAGTACCCAAAATGGAAAACAAAAGTTTCTCTTCCTCCGTAAACCCCAATTCCTTTCCATAAAGGAGTCAGACTAAAAATAAAAGTTCCCTTTCCTGGGTATCTTTCTAAACAATGTATATACATGCATACACATATAAACATACATACATACATCTGTATGTATGTGTGAGTGTGTACTCTTAGTATATGTATGGTCTAGAAAAAAGTATATACAGACATGCATTTAGCAGGCTAAATACATTGATCTGTACTTTGCTTTTTCACTTAATAGTATAATTTGGAATTCTCATACCAGGTGAGAGAGAACTACATCATGTTTTCAGCCTATGCATACCAAAGTATTTCATGGTATGAATATTCCACACTTCATTTAACCAGGCCTCAACTACTGAATGATTAGGTTGTTGGCAGCTCCACCCCAACACCCCAGTGATTTCTACAATAACCACCCTTCTCCAAGTACCATGATATCCTTTTGTATCCCTAGCCATATCTTGGCATTGACAATGTTGATGATGCTTAAATTATGCCCTACAAAAATGTCAACAATCTTTTGTCTAAAAGCTCATTCTGGAAGCTGAAAAACAACCCAGTGTAGTTAACAGTACTATGATTGTGCAAGTCTTGTTTATTGCAGAGCCAGATAGCAGTCTAGGATTATAATTCCTTCTTTACACATGATGACAGTCTGACGTGTCACCTTGGTTAGGCTACAGCCCGCCCCCAGTTATTCAATCAAACACAAATCTAGGTGTTACTGTGAAGGTATTTTGTAGATGTGATTAAAGTCCATAATCAGTTGACTTTAAGTAGAGGTTGTGTAGATAATCTGGGTGGGTCTGAATCAATCAATTGAAAGGTTAAGAGCATAACTGAAGCTTCCCTGAAGAAGAAATACCACCTGTGGACAGAAGCTTCAGTTCACACCCCGGGGGCCCAGCTGCCCTGCCTGATGGCTTGCCCTTTGGATTTTGGACTTGCCTAGCTAGCCACCATATGTGCATATCCCAATCCCTGGCAAAAAATCTCTTAATATATATCTCTTACTGGTTTTGTTTCTCTCGTTGAACGCTGACAGATACACGGGCCCAATGTCACAAATCTTACAGCACTCAATATAGTCTTATTTCAAGCACCCAGATCAAGTGGATTCTCTTTTCGTATACTTCGTCAATAGCTTAAATCTATGCTTCATTTTATTTTACTTCCTATCTGGATTATGATTTTTTAAATATGTTTGCTTTTCCTAAAGTCTCTAATTGACTTTCTTTTCTCTTGCTGACAAAAGAAATACATACTTTCTTTACCATGTTGTTATAATCATCCAGCCACTTAATCATTCTATTGCTTGATGCATTTCCATTTTCTTTCATGAAGACATTCTTTTTGGATTTTTTTGCATATTTCTGCTTAATTTTGGCCTGCTGCACAGCTGTCATACTGGAATTTCTTTTATTTACATTTCTCCATTTCTCGTTACTTACATCTTCTTCTTTCTTGGCTTCTACTCAAGTTTTTCTGGAGTAAATACTCAGCCTCCTCAGAAAGGGACCATAGGAGGTAAATTTTAAGTTTCAGAACATTTCAGAAGGCCTTTTCCTTGCCAGCTCCATTTGACTGATAGTATAGCTGATTATAGAATTTAGGTTCAAAATAATTTCTCCCAAAACCTCTGCCTTCTAACATTCAGTGTTGCCATTAAGAAGTCTGCTGACTGGCTAGTTTTGGTCTCTATCTATGACTTTTATTTTTCTTTGAAGTCTTTGAGAATTGTCTCTTTACCTTTTCGTTTCGTTTTTAATATTTATTTATTTATTTTTATTTATTTGGCTGCTCCAGGTCTTAGTTGTGGCATACAGGATCTAGTTCCCTGACCAGGGATCTAACCTGGGCACCCTGCAATGGGAGCGTGGAGTCTTAACCACTGGACCACCAGGGAAGTCCCATCTTTACCTTCGTTTTTCTGGAATTTCACCTGTGTTGATATGGATCTTTCTGGAAATTAACATGATGTGTCAGTGCGGTTCTTTCTGGAACTTTATATGATTTGTGACAGCCTAGATCTTTCTTCATTTAGGCTAGTCTGCACTAGAAAGGCCCTTAGAATCCCCAAACACATCTCTTTATAGCCTTGGAAATGCTGTTACTTCTATGTATCAATATCATTGTCTTGCCTTCCTTCCTTTTCTCTGTAGGTTCTTTCTGGAGCTCCACTTGGAAGGTGTGTCTCTTGAATCCGTTTTATTCTCATTCTCCTTAACCTCTCACACAGATTTTCCATGTCTTTGATGTTTTGCTCTGTGGTCTGGGAGATATTATTAATAGTTTCTTCCAGCCCTTTATTGGATTTTTAATTTTAGCCACCAGGTGTTTACTTTCCAAGAGCTTTCATATCTTTAAAAATACTATTTTTTATGATACACTTTTGTTGTCTTATGATTACAATATCTTCCCAAAGGGCTATGAGGTTACTAATTGGAGCTTTTTTTTTTTTTTTTAAGGTTTTCTCTTTTTTTAACTTAGCTTGTTTTTGACACTGACTGTTCTATTTGTTCATTTTGGTCTTTCTCTTCAGTGCAGCTGTTTTTATCATATGTTTAGTAAATGAGGGACAGGGTTAATTTTTCTAAAGAGCTGTCTATTGCTGCTATTTATATTGGACAATTTTCTACTGGGTCTGTTCCATGAATGGGAAGGCTAACTGGGAGTATGTAATGGGTGAAGCTTGTAAGTGAGCAGGTTGCTATAGGGTGAGCAGGTGAGAAACCATATTTTTCTAGTCCATCCATTTTCTCCATTCTCTTAGATGACTATTTCAAATATTTCCCTCTCTTCTCAAACCTCTAAGACCTCCTTCCTCATCTTACTGTTGGCTGGTGATCTTGTTTCCTGTTTCACTGAGAAAAGGGCAGCACTCAATAGAATGTTCATATGCTTTCCCCAACATTACTTCTACATACCTATGGGTTCCTATGCCCTTGACTCCTTTTCTCCAGTTACTGTGGATGAGCTATCTATTCATCAGCTAAGACCAACTCTTCCACTTGTGAAAATCCTGTTGGTGCTAATGTCACTATATATTTAGAATCTGACTACTTCTCACCACCCCCACTGCTACCATCCCGGTCCAAGCCACCATCATGGTTTATTTCAAGACTCCCCCCCTTTTAGTTCATGGTTTCTTCCTTATCACTCAGAGCTTATTCTCAATGCAGCAGACAACACGATGCTGTCAAAATTCAATTATAGCGTGGCATTTCTTCATCAAAAAGCCTCCAGGGGCTTGCCATGTCATCATAAAACCCCGAATCTTTACTATGCATGTATGATGTATGATGATTTAACTCTCCATCACCTCTCTGAGGTCATCCCCCACGGTTTTCCCCCTCATTTACTCCAATTCAGCAGCAGTGGCCTCCAGGCTATTTCCAGAACACACCTGACCACCTGGCGTCTCAGAGTCTCCACCCCTGCTCTTTGCCCACATGTACAAATGGCTTACACCTTCATTTCTAGATCTTTATTGAAAACTCACATTTTTAAGACGAGTTTCTTGCATCACGTTGGGGTTTTGGATCCCCACAATCTAAATATTTTTTATTTTAATATGTAAATTTATACAATTAGCTTTTATTTACATAAAAGATTTATAGGATCTTAATTCTACCTTGTTACTTTTTTTTTTCCTTAAAGTCTTCTCTTTTTTCGGGACTTCCCTTGGTGGTGCAGTGGTTAAGAATCTGTCTGCCAGTGCAGGGGACACAGGTTCGAGCCCTGGTCCAGGAAGATCCCACATGCCACAGAGCAGCTAAGCCCGTGCGCCACAACTACTGAGCCTGTGCTCTAGAGCCTGTGAGCCACAACTACTGAGCCCACGTGCCACAACTACTGAAGCCTGTGTGCCTAGAGCCCGTGCTCTGCAACAAGAGAAGCCACCACAATGAGAAGCCCGCGCACCACAACAAAGAGTAGCCCCCGCTCGCCGCAGCTAGAGAAAGCCCGCATGCAGCAACGAACACCCAACGCAACCATAAATAAATAAATTTATTTTAAAAAAAAGTCTGCTCTTTTATCTGTTTTCCTATATAAGCTCTGGTTTCTTTGTTTTGAGGGTGGGTGCCATCCTTCTGGTTTTAGGGGGTTTATAGTTACTCCTTCTATTGTCCCTGCTTGTACCTTTGTTCCCTTACATCCTCCAGTTTTCTCAGAGGGTCTTGGCTTGTGTACTTTCTCTTATGTATTTGTCTTCTGTTTTTATAAATTCTTGCTCATTGTTGGGGATAATTAGCTCCCAGCGATTAGCATCATTCCACTGTTCCGTCTGTTTTTTTCCAGTCTCTGGTGGGGAGTCTTGTCCCTCCATCCTTACGCACCTACACCCTGGAATGACAGCATAGCTCTCAATCTGCCTCTCCCCACATTGAGGGCAATGAGTAAATTTTGTAGGGTTGTTTCATTTGTCCTTTCTTTTGCCCCCTCCCAACCTCAGGTAGTATTTCTGGAAAAAAGGACATGAGTGGAGGGCATTCCAATCCCGTCATAATGCACCAAGCTATGCAGAATCTTAGGATCTTCCATCTTATTTCTCTGACTGGCACTTTTCAAAGGTTATGGCTTAGAGTTTCCTTTTATTGCTGATGGGAAAGTTTTTTATTTTAATTTTTTATGTATTGCATTGTTTGGTGGAGATAGAATTTATTACTTCCCCATAATGTTGCTCTTTTACCCTGGAAGAAAATGAATGTCCTTTGGAAGAAACAGTGGGGTGAAGTTGATGGGTGTGTCCTAGGTCTGTTTGCTGAGTTTGGCATCAGACCTGTGATGGTGGTAGCTGCCCCCAGGGGTTCATGGTGCCTATTAGGTGACTTATCAGTCAGTTGTACTCTCTCTTAGAAGGAAAACTTTTTTCCTATAAAGATAACTCTTTATTATCAATCTGTTGAAACATGAAAATGCTTCCCATTGCTACTTAAAACATGCAAAACTAAGAAAGTTAAGGTGGAGGCTAAATAAATAGAAATACAACTTGAATTGATTCAAGATAGTAACTGTGTCTTGGCAACTCCCAATATTTGAAAACTATTGCTTGATTGAAACCTGGCTGTCAGGTCCAGGGAGATGATCTAAGTTTTCCTTGAGCTGTCTCCAGGTTTAGGGCCTGGATGGATGCACATGGCATCTGAAGTCAAAGGTCCTCGTTGTAGCTTTGTATGGATAGCTTCCCGCATGACTTTTCCCAGAGTCTGCTCTAACAGAGGTTTAACGTGGTGCAGCTTCCAGAGTTAAACTGTTACTCCTCCATAGACAAATCGCTAGTCTGGGATAAAATTTGGAATCTCCTTTAGCATTAACTTTCTAATGCAAAATTTTTCCTCTTCAATAAAATGATGTGTTTTTTTCCCTAAAACTCTTTACATCCCACGTAAATTTACTTGGGTAATTAATTGGGGGGGCGGCTGTTCCTCACCACAAATATTATTTCAGCAAAGGTTTTGTAAATGAGGGAGCCATTGAGTCCAATCATAATGTGACCCATCAAAGTTGAGGGCTGACCACTTCCTTTTTTTTCTATACCATATTATTTAAATTTAACAAAAGCTTACGTTGGGCCATTTCAAAAATGTTATTTGACAATGCTGACTGTATGGACTAAACGTTTGTGTCTACGCAAAATTCATATGTTAAAGCCCTAACCCCCAATGGGAGGGTATTAGGATGTGCAGCCTTTGGGAGATGATTAGGTTTAGGTGAGGTCATGGAGGTGGGGCCCTAATGGTGGGATTAGTTCCCTCATAAGAAGAGAAAGATACCTCTCTCTCTCTCCCTCTCTCTCTCTCTCTCTCTCTCTGCACTGATATTTTAAAAACTAAAATGTGGAAGATTTATATTTATCTCTTTTTACATTTCCTACTCTTATTAATCTTTTCATTTACATAAATCTTTTTATTATAACTTTTTCATTGTTCCCAAGGTGATTCTTGTAAGTTAGAGACCTGAGGGAGGGGCCTCTCAGTCTTAGACTGGGCTGGAAAACAAAAATTTGCCTAACAGCCCAAACACGGGGGATGAAATGCAGATTGCATAAGACAGACTGGATAAACCAGGTTCACTGAGAAATCGGTGTACTTCTAAGTTTCTGGTTCTGCATATCTTCACCTACTGAAATTCCATCACAAAGCATTCAAGTCATTTGCAGCCTAAAAAGCTGACTTGCCCATCTGACTATATGTTCTCTGTTGTAGTGAAGGAGAGTATAACATGTGATCCAGGCTGCATGAAGGGTGTAGAAAAAGGACACACCTAGCCTACTCAGATTCTCATCTCAGCCCTGCTGTGTGACCTTGTGTAACTTATACAATATCTCTGAGCACGGATTATTTTGATCTGTATAATGCAGAACTTTGCTCCAAAGTCCCTTCCAGCCCTTTCTGGTTTATAAATGTGATTGGAGATGCCAGCATGTTCCAAAGGAGAGCAGGACAAAGGTGTACAAAGGAGCCTTTTCGATGCATGAATAACTAAGAAAGGAGAGAGCGATTTTGCAGCAAACAGCCCCACCTGCTCTCTACCCTGAGCCACCTGAGTCAGTTCCTGCTGCTGTCAACACATCCCAGAGGGTCCCCCGAATTTCTGGGGGATGTAAGAGAGGTGCATACATTCCAGACCCTTTCTGCTGATTCTGGGATTGTACAGCAAGCTGCAGCCATTATTTTTATTGCTGATGCCACTTCCTATCGAAACAATTTGGTGCGAATAAGCCCCTATAATAGTAAGCAATGGTTTGGCTGAAAAATTGTCACTAAATACCATTCAAGGCTTTGTTGCTTCTTGGGCATATTGCTAATTATTCCACAGATGAAATAATACCCAGAGGCCCACTGAATGCTAGTAACCAGGGTTTCTTCATGTTCCTGAAGCCTGATGCTGGGTGTGATTAGGAATGTCAAGGCTCTAATCCAGTAAACGATGGCTGCCTCATAGTCTCAACTTCTACAAAATCACAGCCTTCTGCAAGTTGTACCGGAGCTCAGACAAATCAAGGCGTCCGTCTCGTGCCAGAATTGGTGGAGGAGCTGTGGTGTGGGTGAGGGTCTCCTTGGAGCTCCCCAGGAGGGCTTCTGGGGTGAACAGAGAGGCAGTGTTTGTAGGGGGCTGGAGTGAAATCACGAGGTCTGGCAGGACCACCTCATAACTGGATCGATGCTATAGTCCCAGCAAGGAAAAGCAAGGTTGGTAATACAAGGGGAGTAAATAAATACTGGGGGCAGGGTGAAGGTGGGGAGATTAGAATATCCACATCCAGAGCAGTCTATGCAGACTTTGTTTTCACCTGATCAAGGAAGCAGGTGGTTGTGTCTTCCATCTCCTGACACAGTGCCACCCCCACCCTCAGTTTCCCTGGGGCCCAGGGAGTGTGGTGCCCACTCCTCTTCATCCTCAGGATGCTTCAATTGGCCCGAAGGCCATGCTGGGACTCACAGGGCTTTGATCACACTGGGACTCACAGGGAACTAAGGCAGGATCCTACGGAGGAGCACAGGGTCATGGAACTAACATATGCTTCCTACATATGTTCTCTGGACATTTTACTTCTCAATTTACATACTTTTTTCCTGAATGGTCTCAAATACTCCTATTACTTTATTTACCATCTGTATGCTGACGGCTTTCAAATCTCTGTCTTTAGCCCAGCTTTCTCTCCTGAACCACAAACTCAAATACCCAAATTTCTCCCCCGTGAGCAAAAGTTAAACCCAGTATTGATGATGCCACAGGAATCCTTTTACACAGGGAATGTAAACATGCATAATTTTGGAGGTTAATCTGGCCATACTACCAAATCTAAAATTAGGCATAATATTTGAACCTAACTTTCCACTTACAGGTATCTATTCTATAAAATATTCCATTTACATGACACAACTAAAGTAATCAAAGTGGGGGTGGGGGAGGGATAAATTAGGAGTTTGGGATTAGCAGATACAAACTACTGTATATAAAATAGATGAACAACAAGGACCTACTGTATAGCACAGGGAACTGTATTCAATATCCTGTAATAATCCATAATGGAAAAGAATATGAAAAAGAATATATATAACTGAATCACTATGCTGTACACCAGAAACTAATACAGTATTGTGAGTCAACTATACTTCAATTTAAAAAATTTTTAAATAAACTTATTGAAGCAGAAAATAAAATGGTGGTTTCCAAGGGATTGGGGGAGGGGAGGTGTTGCTCAATGAGCATCGAGTTACTGTTACACAAGAGGAATAAGTTCTAGAGATCTGCTGTACGACATCATGCCTATAGTTACTAATATGGTACCATGCAAGCAAAAATTTCTTAAGAAGTTAGATCTTGCGTTGTGTTCTTACCACACACACAAATAAAAAACAAAACAAAGGGACAAGAAAACATTTGGTGGTGATAGAGATGTTTATTACCATGGTTCTTGTGATGGTATCATGGGTGTCTGCACATATCTAAATTAATCAGATTGTGTCCATTAAATATGGGCAGTTTTTTTGTATATCAATTATACCCTAAGAAAGCTGTTTAAAAAAAAAAAAGAACTGGAAAAATATGCACAAAAGTGTGCAAAGATGTACGTATAAGATTATTTTTTGCAGGATTTTCTACAAAAGTGCAAAATGGGAAATAGTCTAAGTAACTACCCCAAATGGATAGGAGTCAACAAAAATTTTCCCGTTAAAGGCCAGATAATAGATGTTTCTGGCTTTGCAGGGCAGTTTTTCTCACAACTACTCTACTCTGCCCTTGTAGTGTAAAGGCAACCATAGATGAAATGTAAATGAATGGACTTGGCTGTGTTCTAATAAAAAAAAAAAAAAAAAAGGTGGACTGGAGTTTACCTGTAGGCTGCAGTTTGCTGACCCGTGATGTAAGGGTTTTCTTTCAGCCCCCCCAGATAGGGCAGGCCAAAGTGTCTGGCGGTTAATGCTACCAGGCACAACCATCATCCAATGATCGAGAGGATTTGGAGGATAAACACTCCAGGTTCCTTGCCCTTTGGAGGGGAAGCAACTTGAGATTCCTGTGAGGACTGAGTCTGAGTTGCCTACAGCAGCAACTTGCCCATTAACATAACCTCAATTGGCTTTTTTCCTTTCCCTGCCTCAATTCTCACTCCCTGAGGGGACTTTCTGAGATCGTTCAGATCTTTCTGAACCACTTGAACTCAAATTTTTGTCTCAGAATTTGTTTCTGGGGGAAACCCAGCCCAAAATGGTGGATTAAAGAAGTGGTCCTAGGAAGCAGAACCTCAGGAGGGGTTTCTGAGGTTGGATCCCTCTCCAACCATATGACAACAAGGGCCCTATTTCTACTGCTGATGTTAAGGAGGTATGGTCAAAAGCACCACCATGAGGTAGAATCACCTTTACTAAGATTCTCAGGTATGCTTTTTTGGGATAGAATGATAGGTGGAAGGGGTGCTTGAAAAATATAGGCACAGTAGTAATGATAAGGATTATAGAGTTGGGTGCTGTTTACTGCCATAGAAGCTCTACGGGAAGAAAATAACAGAATCAGGTCAAACAATTAACTTACAGCATGGGGAGAATGCCAGAAATTATCCACAGCAATTTTTTTTTTTTTTTTTTTTTTGCGGTACGTGGGCCTCTCACTGCTGTGGCCTCTCCCGTTGCGGAGCACAGGCTCCGGATGCGCAGCCTCAGCGGCCATGGCTCATGGGCCCAGCCACTCCATGGCATGTGGGATCTTCCCGGACCGGGGCACGAACCCGCGTCCCCTGCATCAGCAGGCGGACTCTCAACCACTGTGCCACCAGGGAAGCCCTCCACAGCAATATTTAAAGGGACTCTCATCTCCTGCAAGCAGAGGGCACACTATGCTAAAAATCAGACCCAAGACTTCATTAGAAGAGCGGCAAAATTATAAAGAGGATGAATGCACAACCCAGTATGTCTCCTGTGCTGATTATTGAGAACTCTGAACCACTATAGTCCTCTGAATTCCATAGGTCAACAGGCGTGGCTTTCTCCTCTTGCTAGAGGAGATTGACCTTATTACCTGGAGATCACCAATGGGGACTCATAAGGAACATGCCTTAAAAGAGTAAGCTTGTCCTTCTCAAGATCTGCCTCTGCTTTCTCTCATTGTTTCAAGCCCAATAATAAGAATCCAGATTCAGCATGACTCAAGCAAGAAAGTGCTATTCCTGTTGCTTGAAGAAAGTGATTGTTTTCCAAAAGAGCTGCAGGGCATGGCTCATGTGTACTGGAATGATTTGACAGAACATAGGTGGGTTCCAGAGGGTGTTGGACCAAAGAAGCTGACATCTAAAGGTAAGAGTAGAAAGTTTATTTATATAGAAGTATACTCTCCATTGACTGTAGACTTAACATTCTGGTGATGATACTAGGAACTGGGGAAAAATGTTGGAATGGCTCCTTCTTGAAGTTTGGAAACAGTGTTGTTTTACGGAAGATGAAGCAGAGATACTGGAATTGACTTGGCATAGTTTTGAGGAAGATATCAATAGGCTCGGAGGCACGCATGCTAGAATGGATTTTTAAGGAAGACCAGACAACTCACCAGCTGACTGTATTCCCTGGGAGGATCCAAGGAAGAGGACTTTCAGTAAAGAAATAAGTAATGTGCTAGCGTAAGGGACTCCATCCTTGGTAAGGAGCTCAGTGGTAGCTTCCTCCATAGCCCAGGGTTGATAGTTGGAGATGCTGCAGTAGAACTAGGCTCCTTAGGACCCATGGAAATGACAGGATTCCAGAAGAGCAGATGCAAGGTCGTGGCTTGTAACCATCAGAGGCATGGTGGATTTATGATCATAATGGACAGTAATGCTGGAATACCAACTAGGAGGCCTCAGACTGCAGGGCTCTGCGGCAGAGAGTAATAGACCATGGTATTACTAGGGGCAGCTTACTGGGGAGCCAACAAGGGTATTGCTTGGTTTATAGACCCAAACTAGACCAAGGGCAGATGATCAGAAGGCTGAAGTTGGCTGCCTAGTGAAATATAATAATCCCTCATCCAGTTTCCAGATCTGAGCCAGTTCTCAGATCCAGAATCCTGTGATTGAGAGAGATACTAGATTCTCTTGCAGAAAATCCTATGAAGACTCAGAAAGTATATATAGTACTAATTGCCCCAATCCTTCTCCAAAGGGACCTACACTGCAGAAATGGGAAATACCCATACAGTAAATACTGCACTGAGCACTGCAGAAAGTGAAGTACCCACATATTTCAAGAGCTCTTGGGGGCTTCCCTGGTGGCGCAGTGGTTGAGAGTCCGCCTGCCGATGCAGGGGACACGGGTTCGTGCCCCAGTGCGGGAAGATCCCACATGCCACAGAGCGGCTGGGCCCGTGAGCCGTGGCCGCTGAGCCTGCGCGTCCGGAGCCGCCTGTGCTCCGCAACGGGAGAGGCCACAACAGTGAGAGGCCCACATACCAAAGAAAAAAGAAAAAAAAAAAGAAGAGCTCTTGGATCCAGGGTTTGAGCTGACACTAATACCAGAGAAACCAAAGCACCATCTTGATGACCTTGTTAAGAGTGGGTGAGTAAAAACTAGGTGATAAATGGAGTCTTGGCCCAAGTCCACTCCATAAATGCCCAATGAGTCTGCCAACCCACACTGTGATAATATTCATGGGTTCTGAGCGCTTAATTGTGTTGGATATACTTAGCAGCTGGAAGAACCCTCACATTGGTTCCTGACCTGCAGAGTGAAAGCTATTACAGTAGAAAGGGCCAAGTGGATGCCCTGAAACTGCTCACCATTCCAGCCAAGATGGTAAATTAGAAGCAATAACTCATCCCAGCTGAAATGGCAGAAACTAGGGCTACATTAAGAGACTGAAAGGTTGCAGAGGTGGTTGTCCCCATATCTCCGTTTGATTCTCTGGTATGACTTCTGCAAAAACTAGATGGATCATAAAGGAGGAAGGTAAACCTGTGTAAATATAACTCACTAAACAGTAGATCCAGTTATAGCTGCTTTGTATCCTTACTGGAACAGACCTACACTAAGGGAGGCTCTTGGTGTGTAGCTATCATATTGTATCATATTGTACTGTATCATATCGTATCGTATTGTACTGTATCGTATCGTATGGTATCGTACTGTATCGTATCGTATCGTATTGTATTGTACTGTATTGCATAAAGGGGTGTTGCTGTGGACAGAAATTAGAGAGTTGACGCACTAAACCCAACACAGGGGTCGTTCTAAAATAGTGGTAGGGGAAAAACCTCTCGGGGGGCAGAGCTTAGAGCAGTACACCAGGCCATCAGAGAGCAGTGGCCTGAGAAAAGGATATATCCAGATTCCTTGGTGGTGGCAAACGTCCAACTGGACATAAAAAGAACTGCTTTATTTATTTTATTTTTGGCTGCATCAGGTCTTAGTTGCAGAATCATTGCAGTGCTCAGGCTTCTCTCTAGTTGAGGCGCATGGGTTTAGTTGCTCCGTGGCATGTGGGACCTTAGTTCTCCGACCAGGGATCGAACCCACGTCCCCTGCATTGCAAGGTGGATTCTTAACCACTGGACCACCAGGGAAGTGCCAGAAGAACTGCTTTAAAACACTGGTAATAAACATCTAGGAATTAATTTTTCTAAAAAACACCATTCACTATGAGATGCTTTGGAATAAATTTAAGAAGAAAGGCACATACATCTTAAAATTTACCAAATCTTACTGAACAACATAAAACAAGATCCAAATATATAGAAATAACCATGATAATAATAATAACAACCAGCACTAATACAACACTTATATGGCAAATATTATAGTAAATGCTTTACTTATCGTGGTTTTGGATGGGAATACTTAAATGTCACCCAATGTCCACTTTCTCTAAGTTAATGTTTAAATTTACTGTAATCTAATGAGGATCCCCACAGGCATTTTTTTTTTTTTTTTTTTTTTTTGCGGTACGCGGGCCTCTCACTGTTGTGGCCTCTCCCATTGCAGAGCACAGGCTCCGGACGCGCAGGCTCAGCGGCCATGGCTCACGAGCCCAGCCACTCCGCGGCATGTGGGATCCTCCCGGACCGGGGCACGAACCCGTGTCCCCTGCATCAGCAGGTGGACTCTCAACCACTGCGCCACCAGGGAAGCCCCCCACAGGCATTTTTAAATTGTATAAACTACTTTAAATTTTCATTCGGCAGAATAAATTCCTGAGAACAGACAACAAACAGGCAAAAGAAGCCTAGTGAGGAGAGCTGTCTTAACAGTCAATGTAATCAAATCAACGTTGGTTTTTACAGAAACATACAAGTAGGTAAGCGAAACAGAATTGAGACTGAATTATATATACATAATATATATTTACATATATAGCGATGAATGTAGTACTTTAATTTACTGGGGGGAAATCATGGTTTATTTAATTGCTATGCTTCATGAAGTTTGGGCACAGAGAAGTAGAATGGGAGATACCTAGACAGGTCTGCCCCATGAAGGCAGATCTTTCAGTGGGTTGTTTATCCATCAGAGGGGGGGAGCAGGGAGAGAATGACCTTGAAGGCGTGAAGAATGTTAACACAGTGACCATTCCCACTAATATGTGTGGACCAAAAGGTATCTCCAGGGACTGTTCAACCAGATTAGGGACTCTATCATCTGTGTGCGAGGAAAGGTCTATGGAAGGTAGAGGGGAAAACCACAAAGGCGATTGTCAGAAGGGTAAGTATGAAGTGGGTGCTAAAGTCTTGCTTCCTCCGTGAGAAGGGAAGGAAGGCTTGGCAGAGTGGCAAAACCATCCCCTCAACTTTGACCTGCACTATTTTTCTTCCTTTAACCCAGTGGTTCACACACACACACAAACCGTTAGAACCAATCAATGAATTCAATAAAGTTGGCAGGATACAAACTCAACATAGAAAAATCAGTTGCATTTCTACACACTAACAATAAATTATCAAAAAAGGAAATTAAGAAAAGAATCTCATTTGCAATAACTTCAAAAGAATAAAAGGCTTAGGAATACACTTAACCAAGGAGGAAAAAGACATGTACCCTGAAAACTACGTAACACTGATGCAAGAAATTAAATGCAAGAAATTAAAGAAGACACAGACGAATGGAAAGACATCCCGTGTTCTCACAGTGGAAGGCTTACTGTTGTTAAAGCGTCTAGCCTGAGCTAATATATCACCTGGGTGGATAATATCAGAGGATAGAGTATGATATTATACGATTTGTGTTAATCAGCTTTCGTTTCACTTCTGGAACAACTCACACTGATTTCCCTGCAGGAATGTCTTTCCCTTTCTCTCTCTCCTTTCTTATTCTCTCTGGTGGCTTTTTGGTTCCCATTTCCCCTCTACCCTGTCCCTGCTTTTGTTTATTTTCCCCTGCTGGCTTATAATCTTTATTTACTTAAGGCATCCATGAGTGACCTTTTTTACTTATTCCAGAGAAAGAGGAAGAGAACAGTCAGATGGTATGAGAAGAGCAGAGGTGGGAAGATTCGGAGGGTGAGAGGAAGAAGACATGGGCACCTGTGTGTGCCCCTGTGACAGTCAGAGGCATCACATGGGCCTCTCATATCTCCTGAAATGTACACAAGGAATCTCAGTGAGTAGGATAGTTGCTGTTGTTGAAAAGCTGTGAGTAAATTTCCAAGGCTGGCAATGACAGGTTCCCATCTTCTAGAGAGAACATCCCAGTCGGGTAGAAGCTCCCTCAAGAGATTCTTAAGAGCTGGACCTGGCCCATCATCACCCACCAAGAGGCCAGAAGGCATCCAGGGAGGAAGTTGGGGATGAGAACGCTATGACTTTCCTCTCTCCCTGCCATGCTTCACCCCATCCTAAATCAGCAGAGGGACTGCACCAAAGGAACTATTGGCAGAAATAGAGGTGTTCACAGATAGTAAGATTAAGATCTCATTCCAGTTGGATATTATCTGTTCCTATGAAAAAAGGTGTGGGATTGGGGAAGGGGGAGACAATTGGAGCTCAACGGCAGATGGTGGGGTGTAGAGAGCAGTCAGCAGTGGAGCGGTCGACTCACCCATCGGTCGTGGCAAGAAAGTGCTGGTTTCCCAGGGCCTGGGCTTAAGTGGTCTTGTTGTGATAAGGAAGCACAAATCTGCCTGCATCTTAGATCTGTTTCTTTTACTTTAACCTTTGTAACCTATTGCTTTTGCTTCCAGTTAAGAATGTTGCCTATAGCCTGAAATATACAAATCTCAAGGCTCTGACTAAGGGTATCACGGTTTTCCATTCATACAGGATAAAAAGTTGCAGAACAGAGAATAACATTTGTCTTGCTGGAGGTTTACAGGAACATCAAGAACAAAGGATTGGGCTTCCCTGGTGGCGCAGTGGTTGAGAATCTGCCTGCCGATGCAGGGGACACGGGTTCGAGCCCTGGTCTGGGAGGATCCCACATGCCGCGGAGCGGCTAGGCCTGTGAGCCACAACTACTGAGCCTGTGCGTCTGGAGCCCATGCTCCACAAAAAGAGAGGCCACGATAGTGAGAGGCCCACGCACCGTGATGAAGAGTGGCCCCCGCTTGCCACAACTAGAGAAAGCCCTCGCACAGAAACGAAGACTCAACACAGCCAAAATAAAGAAATAAATTAATAAACTCCTACCCCCAACATCTTCTTTAAAAAAAAAAAAAAGAACAAAGGTTTTCTACACCACGAAGTTTGCCACAAACAACCACACCCCTCCCCTCGCCTTGCTTTTAAAAACGCTTTGCTGAAACCCTTCCGGGAGTTCAGGGTCTGGGGGGCATGAACCACCTGTCTCCTTGCATGGCCCTGCCGTAAACCTTTCTCTGCTCCAAACTCTGACATTTCAGTATTGGTGGCACGGGGCACATGGACTTGCATTCGGTAACATTGTTGCTCTGCCCCAGATGACTACTTGACCTAAACAAAAACTTTTAGATGTTCCCAAAGGAGCAGAAGCTCGGGGAGCCCAAAACCGTCAGCCAGAGCAAATCCCCGCCTCATGGCTTCTCAAAGAGCTCTCTCCCCAGCCCCCTCCTCTCCCAGACCCAGGAGAGAGCCACCAGGAGACACTGAGACAGCTGAGATACAGCTATGCGGCAGCAGCCACCTTAAAAACTGTGTTTCCTCCTCTTCTCACCCTGCATGCAAATCTCAACACACGAGGGGAGGAAGAAGAGGAACGAAGAGAAAAGTCTACTGACTGCCCACGTTGAGGCCCTGGCTGAAGCCTGACCAACTCCAGAGGAGAGAGGAGGTGAGCACAGGCTGGGATGAGACTGAAGTCCTGGTGCTTCTTTACTATCAGACAGTGACCAGAGACTAAGGGATCTGACAGAGACGTTCGTTAAGGGACACAAAGGGGATATTTGGCACAGTTTTTTTGAAGGAAGTGATTGGACAGAAAAACAAATTTGTGTTGATCCCACTCCCAGCTCAAACTTGGCTCAAATTAGAGTACTGATAGAGATAATGATCATTTATATTTACAGAGTGCTATGTGCCTGGGGCTGTGCCAAGCACAGAGGTTGTGGCCTAGCTTTGATGTGGACCCTGCCTTGAGATCACTGCAGGGACCCACTGAGACTCAAGATTCGGAAGCAGGCCAATCCTGCCTCGAAGACCACGCTCTTCCCCAAAACAGCCACCCCTGGGCAGGTGCGTTGTGGCTTCAGGTGGTGGCAGGTATATGGGAAGCTGAAGTCTGGGGCCATTGGCAACTCTGGCTTGAACAGCCTCACCTCTTCATCCCAGGTGCTATAATAGAGTTATTTCTCTGGGATCCATGTGTGGAAAAAGTAGGGCGAGCATTGCTCCAGAGGAAAGGCAGGGACTGAACTCACAATTATTAAGCATCTTTTTCACGTGCCAGGCACAGTGTTGGGAGGATCCTGTGTGTCATCCCTTTTGATCTTCCTAATAACCCTGAAAAAGAGGAGACTGGTGCAGTAAGAATGCAGGTTCAGAGAGGTTAAGTAACTTGACCACAGCACTGTGTTTTGTGTCCCCGGGTCTTAACTTCTAAAGGTGACTGGGTGATGAAAGAGTGGTCAATGTCATTGAAAGAAAAATTTAATGTGAACAGGATTTAAAATTGATGACTGAACTTTTTTTTTTAATCATAAAATCATTACACACACACACACACACAACTATGTTTTCTGCATCACCAAACATAGGCATTCTGCCAGACACGGATGGGGATGGCCCTCCTCCTTTGAAATTAATTAAAAACACTATAATAAACTTTATTTGTAGCAATGCTTTTTCTAATGCCGGGATTAACTTTCATGGTTTGGCTTTTTTTCCTTTCCTTTTATTTCAGCATCATATTACGCTTTGAAGTCCTGAAGTGACAGAAAAGCCAGAATATCGATGGCCAATATTTAAGAAGCACTTCATTTTCTGCCAGGCACTGCTCTCAACACTTTTCATGTACTGCTTCATCTAGTCCTTACTGCTGTATAGTATAAACCTAGCACTATACACTGTATTACCTCTGTTTAATGGATGAGGAAACTGAGGCACAGAGGGGTTAACTTGCTCGAGGCCATACAACTAGTAATTGGGCAGAGCTGATATTCAAATGCATAGCTGCCTGGCCCCAAGAGCCCACTTCTTGGTTACAATGCTACACAGCATCACAAAGTAAAAGTCAACACTTTTGGAAATGGAAAATGGAAAGACTGAAGGGTAAAGTAGCCCCCAGACAGGCAGAATTGAAAAGATTTCCGCCTAACGCGAGCAGAAAACTGAAATTATACTAATTAGACAGATAGGGCTGAAGCTTAGTGGGAAGTTACTTTTGCTCGTCAAAAGAAAATACCTCCCTCTGGCCCCGCGTATGCTTACTGCAATTAAACAGAGTACACAAACGTACGTATAAAGTTTCCAGGTTTAGGGCTTCCCTGGTGGCGCAGTGGTTGAGAGTCTGCCTGTCAATGCAGGGGACACGGGTTCGAGCCCTGGTCTGGGAAGATCCCACATGCTGCTGAGTAACTGGGCCCGTGAGCCACGACTGCTGAGCCTGCGCGTCTGGAGCCTGTGCTCCGCAACAAGAGAGGCCGCGACAGTGAGAGGCCCGCGCACCGCGATGAAGAGTGGCCCCCGCTTGCCACAACTAGAGAAAGCCCTCGCACAGAAACGAAGACCCAACACAGCAAAAATAAATAAATAAATTTATAAAAAAAAAGTTTCCAGGTTTATAAGCCTTTTACAATGATAAAATTTAGAAATCAAATAAGAACAAACTAAAGAATTCATCTCAAAGTACTTACATAAATGTCATGGGCTAGGTGATGCCTTGCTGAAACTAAATTGCCATATCCAGTGTGACAATGGTCCCAAGTGCCACAGGAAGGGCCCTCTGAACACACACACCTAGACTACCTTGTGCTATGTGACTGCTCAGTCCTCCTACCCACCTTCTGCCCTAGGGCTTTGGCAAAACCTTTGTTCACACAGAGAGCCAGGGCACCACGTGGCCTCACTTGCTGGGAGTGCCTCCATTTTGTATGGAAGTAAACTGTTGTTCTTTATTTAGTAACTTACACAATGAAAGAAACACTACTTATGGGGACACTGACATTGCATTTTTTCCTAAGAAAGGGAAAACTAATGCAACAAAATGAGCTTTTCTCGGGTTCTCATCAGGGTTCATTTTATTGCGTTTGGCACCCAGTTTTAACAAACTTTGTTATCTGGCTCCTCAGTCTATAGCAGAATGGAAGCAGCAAATTAAAAGAAGGGAGAAATACCGCCATAGTCAAGAAGAGTGAAAACAGTAAGAAATGCCTGCTGAAGGCAAGAAAGAACAATATCAATCATGAGGCCATTTAGCATCAGCCCCAAATGCCCCAAATACAACCGGTCCCATTATAAAACAATACAATAACTGACCCTCCCGGTGACGACTCTGAGTCATAAAGGAAAGCTTAAATGGTTCCCTTCACTCTACATAAGATGTCAGACAATGTAAAATGCATTTGTAGAAGATGCCCAATGGAAACGACTGAAGTAAGAAAGGGTGTCGACATGGAGGTCAAGCTCCCTAAACTGGCCCATTCAGAACAGACCAGCTCCCGAGACACCATAATGGTGGAGGACTGTTAGAATCATAATGTCTCATCTGCACATGCTCTCTCGTGTTAGAACGTAAGGAACTTGAACTGGGGATCTATTTCTGGCTTCTGTGATACCTAAAATAGCCTGTCATTCATAGTGGGAACCACATGCTGTCATCATCATAATCACACTGTACTGTCCCAGGCGCCCCACTTGTGAGTCCTTAGAACAAGCCTGAAGAGTGGTCCTGTGTTTAGCCCCATGGTGTGGTTCTGTGAGGGTCCACCTGGCCAGGCTGGACTACATTTCCCAGAGTCCCCTCACAGAGTGTTTCCGGTTGGGATGGGCCATGGGATTTCAGGGCAGAAGTGAAGCGGGGGTGGGGTGGGGGTGGGAGTAGGGCTGCCATTTTGTTTTTACTCTTTCACGTGGCACGTTGGCGTGGGGCAGCTGGGGGTCTTGCAGCTGCTCCACCTTCCCCTGGACCCTCCTTCGGCTCTGCATTTCCTGGTGTCAGGTGTGTGTTTAGCTGTGTGATGAAGGGGGACAGCTTCTCTTGCAGGACACCCGCTTCACTGAAGTTGGAGGCAGCGCGAACACAGGCTCAGGTTGGTTTTAGCGGGTTCCTCTTCATGTCCATGGCTTCCAACTCGGCCCTGTTCTTCTCTGCTTACATCTGTCTGCCTGCTCTGCAGATCTCAAGTACCAGCATTGGAAAAAAAGGCAAGGACTTTGCAGAAACTGTTTAGCCAGATCCCACGATTGAAAACACCAAATCCTGGATAGATAGGTAGGTATGTAGGTAGATAAATAGATAGATAGATGATAGATAGATAGATGATAGATAGATAGAGTGGTTCTGCTTCTCTGAGTCCTAACTAACTGATAGACCCCATTTTACAGACGAGGAAAGTCAGGCTCAGGGAGCATAAGTAACTTGTGTGGGACCACAAAGCAAGTGACGGGGGGGAGCCAGGGTTAGAATGCAGTCTGACTCCAGCACTCTTGTTCTCACTCATTAGGCTACAGGGCCTTTCTAATAAAAATTCACTAAATGAATGAATTCAAGTAAATAAAGCATCTGAAATGGTAGGAGCTTCAAAGTCAAGAAGTCACTTCCTTTCTCGAGTACCTACTTGGTGCCCAGAGAACCTGGTCTGGGCAGTGGGCAAACCAGCGGCTCTAGAATCCAGTTTATGAACTATCACCATGGGCCCTTTCAATCCCATCTATGATTAAACAATTACCAGTCAGATCTAGCCAGAGCTGTAAGCATGCCTTTCTCATCTTTGAAAACACTTTTAGAAGCATCCCCACAGACACAACTGTCTAGTAGAATGTGGAGGCAAAGATAAACATGCATACATTAGTGTCAGAAAGGGCTCTGGGGCAGTGATTTTATTTTCCATTCAATGTGCTTCAGTTAGTGAAATACATGACTAGTCATTTCTACTTAAAGTAACAACAGAGAAGATTAATCCAGACATGCCGTATCTTTTGAATAGAGGCATGCAATTTGCATATACCAATGTTGCTAAACTCTAAAAAACAACTTGACATTTACTTTTATTTAGGATTTTTCAATGGAGATGTACCTCACTTATCCTACTATGGGAATTTCTAATGTCAGGGTAAATGCTCTGACCTGGACTCAGAAGATCTCAGGTCTAATCCTGGATGTGCCATTAATAGCTGTGCAACCCTGGGCAAAGCACTCCCCTTCTCTGGGCTTCAGGTGGTACATCTATGAAATGAAGGTCTCTAAATTACATCCAGGGGCCTTTCTGACTCTTTGTAACATCTTCCAACTTGGCTGATCATTGCATTTGCCATCCAGGTACAGGACAATCAAATGAGAACTTAAAGTTTTATAACATATGTTCCTTCCAGGAAGTATGCAAAAATCAAACAAAAACAAATTGGTCATATGTAAATCCAATCCTAAAGTGATAAGAGTACTAACTCTTCACATGGACCTGATCTTCTAAGGACTGCCCCCCAACTAGGAGATCTTGCAAGATCTTTTGGATGGACAACTGAGTAAAATCCTATCTGATTAATTCTTGAACCTCAAGGAAGGCCCAGGAAGGGCAAGATATAAAAGAGATGTCTGTCTCTGTAATTTGAAGGTGGGATTTCAAGTCTTTTGAGATGGTCCAACATCTGGAATTACATCAACATCTGGTTTCTTCCTGTTCATCTAATATGTGCTAGAACTGTAGGTCTTTGTAAGTAACTAAGAAAAATTTGAGGCATAGTTTCTATCTGCAAGGAGCTTACGATCACGGAATTTGTACTAATGAAACAGGATCTTAGATTTAGAAGGGGCATTAGAGAAATGGTCTAAGTCAGTGGTTCTCAAACTTTAGACTGCATCAGAGTCACCTGGACATCCTGCTAAAACACAGATTTCTGGGCCCTACCCTTGAGTTACTGACGAAGTAGATCTGCAGTAGCACAAGAATTTTCATTTCTAACAAATTGCCACATGATTGCCGATACTGCTGGTTCAGGGGTCATACTTTAAGAACCACCAGGCTCAGAGGCTCCGCACCTGTACCCAACTGCCTCTAATGGAGGTTATGAACATTCCAGCTGCTCCTCTAGCTTTTACAATCTGGCCTTAAACCCTTGGAAGGTTTATAAGGAACCACCCACTGGAATATGAATAATAAAGAGTAATTTTTATTAGCACATTTCCTACAAAGGTTTATTTTCCATGCTTTGGTTCCTAAAATTTCCTATTGAGTTGAGCCAAAATTGACAAGGTTTCTAGATTGCTTTAAACATTGACTCGTTCATTTTAAGGGTCAACTTCAGTTAGGACTGAACCACTGTCTTTTCTCCCTTTGAATATTTTGAATCTGACTCAGACCATGCTTAAACACTGAGGGAGAGTTCACGGTCCAGTCTATGGCTGAATAGCTTTTCCCAAAGTGAACCCCAAAGCCACCTCCCCATTGGTCCTGGTTCTCCCCTTTGCAACATCACGGATCAAGTCTTTACCCTCTGCTGCTTAGAAGTTGTTTCAATAACCAACGGCAGCTGTCATGTCCTCCCATAGACACATCAGTCTCTTTTCTAGGTTTATCACCTCTGGTTATGTCTTCATCTCAGCTGGGACTATATGACTTCACCTCAGCTGTTCCTGAGCTCATAGGGCTTTGGGGATAAACTTAAACTAAAGCTAAGTTTTTCATCAATCCAACAATATTTACTGAGTGCTTCCTACATGCCAAGCACTATGGAAGGTTTAGAGATGAGAAAAACAGTCTCTGCCTCAATCTTCATGGGGTTCACATTCTCATGGGGAAAAATGAATATGTTGTACACTGTCCTTCTTGACCTTTTATTTCTCTCTTGCAGAATGTGTTGAATTTTTCTATAACTTCACCACAATTTTTCTATAACTCTACCACCTTGACATTCAGTTTCTCCCAACACTTTAGCATTATTTTACCTACAAGTTGCAGGCTGTGTAACGTGAACTCCCTCATTTATTTATTCAACACTTACCTAGTGAGATATATTGAGATTCACTCAGGAGTGTAGTGAAATGCAAGATTGCTGGAGGAATCCTCCAGGAAGTTTAGAGTGTGGTGGTTGAAATGAACTATAAAACTGTGATGGTTTTAAAACATGACCCCAAAATTCTTCAACACCCACCCGCAAGAGGTGGGTGGGGGGGCATGTTTATGCCCTCTCCCCTTGGATCTTGAGGTGTGTGACAGGTCTGACCAAAAGAGTGCAGCGGGAGAGTTTTCTGTGTGTCATAAAAATCAATGCAACTTTCACCTCGTTCACTGGAACATGCTTGCTAGAAAGTATAAACAGCCTGACTATCCTGAGGCTGCCATATTGTGAGGAAGTCCAGGCTACCTGTTCCGTGCAGGTATTTCAGTTGAGGTTGCCCCAGCTGAGGTCGTGGTTTGTAGCCAGTGTCAACTGCCAGACACGTAAGTGAAGACAGCTCCAGGTTATTCCAGCCCCCAGCTACAGAGTCTTCCCAGCTGAGTCCCCAGACATCTTGGAACAAAGACAAATCATTCTCCTGGGGGCTGGACCCACAGAATCTGTGAGCATTAATATAAGTTGTTTTATGCCATTAAGTTTTGGATTGTTCATTATGCAGCAATAGTCATCAACAACAACAACAACAACAAATATATTGGTTTTGCATTCATTGGTTCTCATCCTCGTAAACGAGGATCAGAGCTTCTCCACATCTTCCAAATCTCTATCCCCACTCCTTTTCTACTTCCATCGGCTACCCTATAATCAACCTACCTCTCTCCATCTCCCTCTCCCCACCCCCAGTCATCTTCATCTTCTAATACACCTAGTTCTCCCCGAAAGTTGTTAGATCCTGTTGCCTCTTTCAGCCTTTGCCAGACTAGGCAGTGAATATGTCACAGGAACAGAGCAGAGAGGAAATCATGTTATAATTACCACACCTATAAGAATCTACCCACTGCAAAATGATTTCCAAGCCCCAGTGGATGACCTGCTTATCTCAAACAGTATTTGTAAAATACATTTCTTTGGTCCCATGGAAAAATGGCTCTGTCCTATGATCTCGAGGTAATTTAGAGACCCTATGATTCTTACTTAATTTCCAATATTCCGTCTGGGAAAATTGATATGAATTATCCCTTGTGAGGCCGGGAATCTGAATGACAGCTTCCTATTCTGAGTTAGGATGCTTTCAATTCTGCACTCAGATTAAACCTATATGTTAACACTAATATAATCTAAACTACCTTTTTTTTCGCTTTTGCTTTCTGAGCATACAACACTTACCTTAGTGCTCAATGGAAGATGAGGAAGCTTACGTTAAAACAAGATCACCTCTAGAAAATTGCCAGCATGGTAGCTGAAACCTCAGGACCCTGCAGTTACCATGGCTGGTGAGTGAAGAAGCTATGATGCAGAGGAAGGCAGAATCCATTATCATGAAGTGTCCTGTGAATCATTCACGGGAATGATTCCGCGAGAGAGGAGAGGTGGTAGAAATACTCACTTGCATTCACATGGTTGGAGTCCTGGTCAGAATGTGAGAGAAGGGATCCCCAAGGAAGCCTCTAGAAAGCTTGGCTGCTCAGAGAACTGTGATTCCATGAGCAGGGCACGGCCAAAAAGGGTGAGATGCCTATTCCCCAACACACACAATGTCAGTGGCTGCTGACTAACCAGCATCAGTTTCAAGAGGAAAGAAAAATCACTCCAATATTGGCAGTTATAGTAACAGAGAAAATGACACCTGAGAAAAGCTTAAAGGCCAGGTGGCAAAAAACAATGTCTGCAACAGGTAAAAATTGACAACAGGGGCTTCCCTGGTGGCACAGTGGTTGAGAGTCCGCCTGCCGATGCAGGGGACACGGGTTCATGCCCCGGTCCGGGAAGATCCCACACGTCGCGGAACGGCTGGGCCCGTGAGCCGTGGCCGCTGGGCCTGCGCGTCCGGAGCCTGTGCTCCGCAATGGGAGAGGCCACAAAGGCGAGAGGCCCACATACCACAAAAAAAAAAAAAAAAAAAAAAAAAATTGACAACAATTTATTAGCTCTTTTTTACTTTTAATGTATTTATTTATTTGTTTTTGGCTACGCTGGGTCTTTGTTGCTGCGCATGGGCTTTCTCTAGTTGCGGCGAGCGGGAGCTACTCTTTGCGGTGCGCAGGCTTCTCATCGCGGTGGCTTCTCTTGTTGCATAGCATGGGCTCTAGGCATGCAGGCTTCAGCAGTTGTGGCACACGGGCTTCAGCAGTTGTGGGTCACAGGCTCTAGAGCACAGGCTCAGTAGTTGTGGTGCACGGGTTTAAGTGCTCCGCGGCTTGTGGGATCTTCCTGGACCAGAGCTCGAACCCATGTCCCCTGCATTGGCAGGCGGATTCTTAACCACTGTGCTACCAGGGAAGTCCCTCATTTATTAGCTCTTATGGATATAGAACCCTTATTCCTGATGGCATATAAATGCACAGGGTTTGTACATATCTATGTACATTATTCACAAGTGTATACATAAATCAAAATTTGTCAAATTGTACACTACATGTGCAGTTTTTCATGTAATAAATATATCTCAATAAAGCCAGACACACACACACACACACACACACACACACACCACAGACTGGAACAAAAAAATGTAACTTCTGTTTATTGGAGGTACTTTCTGCATCGAAATATGTCATTTGATAGCTCCTGAGTGTATCACTCAGTTCTAGGGAAAGGTAGAATAAAATTAGCAGCTGGCCTCATCTCAGTCTTTCCTCCAAAACCCTTAAACAGGATTTTTCTTAAAGGAAAGAAATTCTTTTGTCTCTTTGACATTTGGTTGAAATATTGAAAATAAAGTATACCTAGCAGAGAGCGCTTGGCATATTCAGTTCTCCATATCTGTCAGGAAAGAAAGACAGGCATCTTGCTATAGAGTGTGATTTATAGCAAGAAGAACATGAGAAAGTGTGTTGTCTTCTTGGTAAAGTTAAAGGCCTCTTGCAATTATTGGAAAAATGGGCTCACTTCTGAAGAGTCAGGGACAGGAAGCGATGGTTGCAAACACCATGTCCCCGTGAGGAGTGGAAGGCAACATGTTGGGAGCTGTGGCTATTCCGTGGTTTTACAAACCAGAAAGACCATCACAGACAAGACACGCAGCACAGAAAAGAGAGCATAGGAAAACTGCAGTTCCCACGTTCGTTCAAAACTGAGAGTCCAAGTAGAGCACCATGCTTTTTCTTAAACCAAAGATCAAGTAACTTAAGTTCAAAAAATGCTGGGGTTTTTTGTGTGTAAGTCTCCTCATTCAATTAGTTCCTTTATAAGCACTTACTGAACTGTCTGTTGGATGTCAAGAACACAGACAGGATAATAACAATAAATAGAACACATCCTTGACAACTTAGAACTCATATGCTCACTGGGGAGAGAGAAGAATAAGCAATTAAAAGACAATTTACCAGATGCTAAAACAGAGTTATGTATAAGGCACAATAGAAGAAATAACTCTAGCTGGAGAAATCCAAGAGTGCTTGGCATGAAAGAGGACCTTTGACCATTGACTCATGGATGAGTAAGAGAATACAGAAGATATATTGAGGGGAGACCTTCAAGATGGTGGAGGAGTAAGATGTGGAGATCACCTTCCTCCCCATAAATACGTCAAAAATACATCTACAGGGCTTCCCTCATGGTGCAGTGGATAAAAATCCACCTGCCAATGCAGGGAACATGGGTTTGATCCCTGGTCCGGGAAGATCCCACCTGCCGCGGAGCAACTAAGTCCGTGCGCCACAACTACTGAGCCTGCGCTCTAGAGCCTGCAAGCCACAACTACTGAAGCCCGCATGCCTAGAGCCCGTGCTCTGCAACAAGAGAAGCCACCGCAGTGAGAAGCCCATGCACTGCAATGAAGAGTAGCCCCCACTTGCCACAACTAGAGAAAGCCTGCGTGCAGCAATGAAGACCCAACACAGCCAAAAATAAATAAATAAATAAATAAATAATTTAAAAGTTAAAAAAAAAAATACATCTACATGTGGCACAACTCCTAACAGAACACCTACTGAATGCTGGCAGAAGACCTCAGACCTCCCAAAAGGCAAGAAAATCCCTACGTACTTGGGTAGGGCAAAAGAAAAAAGAAAAAACAGAGACAAAAGAATAGGGACAGGACCCGCACCTCTGGGAGGGAGCTGTGAAGGAGGAAAAGTTCCCACACACTAGGAAGCCCCTTCACTGGCGGAGATGGGGGGTGGGTGGGTGGGGGAAGCTTTGGAGCCACAAAGGAGCGCAGCCACAGGGGTGCAGAGGGCAAAGTGGAGAGATTCCCGCACAGAGGATCGGTGCCGACCAGCACTCACCAGCCTGAGAGGCTTGTCTGCTCACCTGCCAGGGTGGGCGGGGGCTGGGAGCTGAGGCTCGGGCTTCCGAGTTCAGATCCCAGGGAGAGGACTGGGGTTGGCTGTGTGAACACAGCCTGAAGGGGGCTAGTGCGCCACAGCTAGCCGGGAGGGAGCCGGGGAAAAGTCTGGACCTGCCTAAGAGTCAAGATACCTTTGTTTTGGGGTGTGCAAGGAGAGGGGACTCTTTCCCAGTGTGCCCACAGAAGGCAGAGCACCGCCTAAACGAACTCTAGAGATGGGCATGAGCTGCGGCTATCAGCTCAGACCCCAGAGATGGGCATGAGCCACTAACGCTGCTGCTGCTGCCACCAAGAATCCTGCGTGCAAGTGCAGGTCACTATCCACACCCGCCCCTGCCCCCCCGCCACGGGAGCCTGTGGAGCCCGCCACTGCCAGGGTCCCGTGATCCAGGGACAAGTTCCCCAGGAGAACACACAGCGCGCCTCAGGCTGTTGCAATGTCACGCTGGCCTCTGCTGCCTCAGGCTCGCCCCGCATTCCAATTATGACTACCCTCCCCCGAGGCCTGAGTGAGCAAGAGAGCCCTGATCAGCTGCTGCCTTAACCCCCTCCTGTCTGGGCAGGGAACAGACTCCTGAGGCGACCTACACACAGAGGCGGGGCCAAAACCAAAGCTGAACCCCAGGAGCTGTGCGAACAAAGAAGAGAAAGGGAAATCTTTCCATGCAGCCTCAGGAGCAGCAGATTAAATCTCCACAGTCAACTTGATAAACTCTGCATCTGAAGAATACCTGAATAGACAACGAGTGTTCCCAAAACTGAGGCGATGGAGTTTGGGAGCAACTGTGGTTGTGGGGTTTGCTTTCTGTGTCTAATTTGTTTCTGGTTTTATGTTTATCTTAGTTAGTATTTAGTGCTTATTATCATTGGTGGATTTGTTTATTGGTTTGGTTTCTCTCTTCCATATATATATGTATTTTTTTTCCTTTTCCTCTTTTAGTGAGTGTGTACGTGTATGCTTCTTTGTGTGATTTTTGTCTGTATATGTTTACTTTTACCATTTGTCCTAGGGTTCTGTTTGTTCATTTTTTTGTTTTTGTTTTTTTCTCTCTTCCTTTTCTTCTGAGCCGTGTGGCTGGCAGGGTCTTGGTGCTCTGGTGAGGTGTAGGGCCTGAGCCTCTGAGGTGAGAGGGCCAAGTCCAGGGCACTGGATCACCAGAAACTTCCTGGCCCCATGTAATATCAAACGGCGAGAACGCTCCCAGAGATCGTCGTCTCAACACTAAGACCCAGCTCCACCCAACAGCCAGCAAGCTCCAATGCTGGACGCCTCATGCCAAACAACTAGCAAGACAGGAACACAACTCCACCCATTATCAGAGAGGCTGCCTAAAGTCAAACTAAGTGCAAAGATACTCCAAAACACACCACTGGTGCAGCCTTGCCCACCAGAAGGACAAGATACAGCCCCACCCACCAGAACACAGGCATCAGTCCCCTCCACCAGGAAGCCTACACAAGCCACAAAACCAACCCCACCCACTGGGGACAGACACCAAAAATAATGGGAATTACGAACCTGCAGCCTGCAAAAAGCAGACCCCAAACACAGTAAGTTAAACAAAATGAGAAAACAAAAAAATATGCAGCAGATGAAGGAGCAAGATAAAAACCCACCAGACCTAACAAATGAAGAGGAAATAGGCAGTCTACCTGAAAAGAATTCAGAGTAATGATAGTAAAGATGATCCAAAATCTTGGATATAGAATGGAGAAAATACAAGAAACTTTTTTTTTTTTTCCGGTATGCGGGCCTCTCACTGCTGTGGCCTCTACCGCTGTGGAGAACAGGCTCCAGACGCGCTGGCTCAGCGGCCATGGCTCACGGGCCCAGCCGCTCCGCGGCACGTGGGATCCTCCCGGACCAGGGCACAAACCCGTGTCCCCTGCATCGGCAGACGGACTCTCAACCACTGCGCCACCAGGGAAGCCCACAAGAAACTTTTAACAAGGAACTCAAGGAAGTAAAGAGCAAACAAACAATGATAAACAACACAATAAATGAAATGAAAAATACTGTAGAAGGAATCAATAGCAGAATAACTGAGGCAAAAGAACAGATAAGTGACCTGGAAGATAAAATAGTGGAAATAACTGCCACAGAGCAGAATAAAGAAAAAAGAATGAAAAGAATTGAGGACAGTCTCAGAGACCTCTAGGGCAACATTAAATGCACCAACATTCAAATTATAGGGGTCCCAGAAGAAGAAGAGAAAAAGAAAGGGTCTGAGAAAATATTTGAAGAGGTTATAGTTGAAAACTCCCCTAACATGGGAAATGAAATAGTCAATCAAGTCCGGGAAGCACAGAGAGTCCCATACAGGATAGATCCAAAGAGAAACACGCCAAGACACATATTAATCGAATTATCAAAAATTGAATTCAAAGAAAAAATATTAAAAGCAGCAAGGGAAAACCAACAAATAACATACAAGGGGAACCCCATAAGGTTAACAGCTGATCTTTCAGCAGAAACTCTGCAAGCCAGAAAGGAGTGGCAGGACATATTTAAAGTGATGAAAGGGAAAAACCTACAACGAAGTTTACTCTACCCAGCAAGGATCTCATTCAGATTCGACAGAGAAATTAAAACTTTTACAGATAAGCAAAAGTTAAGAGAATTTAGGACCACCAAACCAGCTTTACAACAAATGGTAAAGGAACTTATCTAGGCAGGAAACACAAGAGGAGAAGACTTACAATAACAAACTCAAACCAATTAAGAAAATGGTAACAGGAACATACATATCGATAATTACCTTAAATGTAAATGGATTAAATACTCCAATGAAAAGGGAACTCGATGAGATAAGCGCAGACTCAGTGCAAAAAAATCACATTAGCAATGTGGAGGACAATTCTGAGGAACCCAGAATCAAAAGGAAAAGGAAAAACTAAAAATTATAAAAGGGTTGATGCTACAAATAGACAAAAGAGAGATCCTAAATACAGTTTAATGGTGTATTCAGTGGAAGAAATAAGACAAATAGAGCAGAAGCAAATACCAATGATTAAATAAAAGAAAAATCTCCTTAAACTGAAGACCTGAGCTGCAGAGCAAAAGGCTTCAATGGATATTAGTGTTCCCACCAGATACAGATGCATTGTGAACTTAAGGGTGAAAAAAGATAGATGTCACAGGTGACCTACCTTCCTATTTTCTAAAATCACACTAACTTCAAAATTATGCATTGAAACATCAATGCCAACAGTAATAGCAAAGTTATGGTGGAGAAGGGGCAAGACCAAAATATTCTCTATGCACCAGTTTTAGTTAAGATGCTTCTTATTACAAGAGACAGAAGCCCTGGGACTTCCCTGGTGGTCCAGTGGTTGCGACTTCGCCTTCCAATGCAGGGAGTGTGGGTTCGATCCCTGGTCAGGGAGCTAAGATCCCACATGCCCCATGGCCAAAAAACCAAAACATAAAAAACAGAAGCACTATCGTAATAAATTCAATAAAGAATTTAAAAAAAAAAAAGGTCCACATCAAAAAAAAAAAAAAAAAAAGAGAGAGAGAGAGACATAAGCCCTGAGGAGGAGGGATTGTGTTTGCTGTGCTCCCTAATATTTCCCAGGACTCCCTTCAACTTGGCAATGCAGATGAGAAGATTTGTGTTGTCACAAGGTGCAAAATAGTTGGCCCTACTAATCATGTCCTCCTTCTTGAAAAATTTTTCTCACTTGGCTTCTGGGAGCCATCACTCTGTTGCTTTTCCTCCCACATCACTGGCTACTTTTAAAGCCTCTGCTGGTTCCCATTTTTCTTCTTAACCTTTGCAATTTGAAGTTCCCTAAGGCTAAGTCCTTGGACCGTCCTTCTCCTCCCTCCTCACTTATCCCACTCCCTGGTGATCCCGTCCACTCCTATGGCTTTAAACTTTATTTATAACCTGATGATCCCCTGGTCCGTATTTCTGGCCTCAACATCTCCCTTAGTTATCCAGTTGCTTTCTTCTCACATCTCCATTTTTGTATGAAGCCTAATAGGTTTAAACGTGAATTTCTGATTTCCTGTCACCCCCCATCCGTTTTTCCTCCACCGATCTCCTCACCTCAGTTCACGGTAACGCCATTCATCCAGTTTTACTGACACCAAGAACATCCTCATCATCTAAGTGTGGCCCGTGGGCAATTACCATCAGCTCTACCTTCAGGGTTCAGCTTGAATCCAGTCACTTCTCTAGAGACCTCTACCAGTACCATCCTGTCCAGTGTACCATTATCTTTCTTGGACCTCTGCCATGGCCTCCTGCCTGAACTCTCTGTCTCCAATTCTGCATGTTCTCAATTCTTCACCCAGGAGTCAGAGTGATCCACATAGAACATGAACCAGACTATGTCACTCCTTGCTTTTCACCATCCAGTGAGTCTCGACCTACTTAGATCAACTCCAGAGTCTGACTGTGATCTAAAAGTCCCTCAGCCCACCTGTCCAGTCTTACCTCCTCCCCCCTCCCCATCACTCACGGGCCTCCTCTGTGTTCCTTGCCACACTGGCCTCCTCTGTGTTCCTTGCGCCCTCTCACCTTCAGGCTTTCACACATGGTGCTTCTTCCACCTGCAGGGAGGGCCTCCCACTGCTTCCTTCAGGTCTCTGCTTCAACCTCACTGCCTCAAAGCAGCCTCCTTAACCATTAAAAAAAAAAAAAAACCCAGCCCCCATTACTCTTTATAACCTTACTCTGCTTTATTTTTCTTCAGAGCATATATCAGTATCTGACATAATGATTTTCAGTTATTTAAATCTTTTTTAGTCTCTCCTATAAAAATAAGACATCACATGAGGGCAGCGACTATGCCTGCCTCACTCGCTGCTGTATCCCCAGTGCCTGGCACCATGTCTAGCACAAAGTAGATGCTCAATAAACATTGGTTGAATAGTTGACTGACTGACTGAATGAATGCCTAGTTCTATTTTAAGACGGTTGAGGAAAGAAAAACCCATGGGACCCAAAGAGAGTACACAGGAAAACACTGGCCATCTGAAAATGCTACATGAGTTTTGGAACAAGTTGAGAAATACTGGGGGGAGGGCAGGCTGGGGAGAGAAAAAGCAAGCTGCAATTTTTTAAAAAAGGGTTTACAGTGCCCTGTTGAAAGGAAAGAGGGTAAAATAAGAACAAAGAATAAGGATATTGGGCTAAAGTCCTTCTTGAGGCAGCAGGGACCCAGACGTGGGAAAGGATGTAATAGAATCAGGAGGACGTGGTAAAAGGGTAAAACATCCTGGAAAAGCAGGGGAAGAAAGAGGAGGTGGAAAAGAATAAAACTATCACTCTATTGTGTTTACAAAGAGCCGTGATATCTGTAACTTGCTTGTATAAATGGTTTTGGTTTTCCTGGTGGTGGGAAAGGCACTGCAAATGCTGCATGTACACTATGGAAATGCATCTTGCAATTTTTGAAAAGCCCGTGAGAAGTGAATGCAATAACAGATGTCAAAGTGTAAGGCATTCTGCAAATGAAAGGCATTGTCATGAAAAGAATAAAAAGCGACACTGCTAGGATGTGAGAGTTAGCTTGGGAGAGTCTGCTTCGAATTCCAAGTAGCCCAGGATCCAGGGCCACGAGCAAACCCAGAACTCCTGTTGCTGGGTAAGTGAGGTAGCCAGTGATGACTTTCCGATGTAGTTGCTGTTAGTGGGAGGTGGGCGAGGAAGAGAGAGAGACGCCCCCTGGAGAACGCTTGGCCCTTCAGAATGCTCACAGCTAATCTAGCTTAGAATATCAGTACATCTTCTGTGCCATCTCACCTGTGCAGAGGCACCCCTTTGGCAGTACTGGTTGTGAACCACGCAGGTGAACAGATGCAGACAGGTGCACTCAGGGATGTGACTCTGGCAGTGTCTAACAGGCAGACAGTGTTCCTGAGCAACCAGCAGGTGACAGTGACAGCTCCTGCCAGAAGGACGGCTTCCGTCCTTCATCTGAACGCCCTCCTCCCAGGTGCTAGGAGACAGCTGTCCTTCCTGCCTTCTCCTTCAAGTTTTGGCATCGAACTCTGAAAGGCACAGGCTGCAGCCCTGCTGGAAATGTCGCCGAGGGCTTTACAGCAGCGGCAAAGGCACTTCACAGAAGGGCTCTTGGAGGCCAGCTCTGAAATCCTGCAATGCCAGCATCCACCATCCATCCCTTGTCCATCCTGTGCATCTTTACAGTGACCTGGAGGCAGAGCTGAGCTAGAAGCACCAGTCTTGGTGCCCTCCATGCTGGAGGGGAGGGACCACCCTTTACCCATCAGAGGACACTCCCTGCCTAGGAGCAGGGCTGGGACAGCCAGAGGAGGCCCAGCCTCTGCCCTTTGTCGGCATTTTCCTTCCCCTTGCATCTTGGAAGCAGCACCCTGGGCAGCCTCTCTGGCCGGACATGGGGTGATGCCTGCCTCCCACATCCTGATGCACACGCCTACGTCCCCCCGCAGCCCTGGCAGGCCCAGCCTCCCAGCTGCCAGCGGAGGCTGGGACCTGGAGACCGAAGCTGCCTTCTGGAGGAACGCTGGGTGACCTTCTGTCCTCATTCAAACTCTCTGGGCCAACGTTACAGGCACAACCCTACCGTATGTCACTTTCCCAAGCCCGACACATTTTCTGGACACGTTTCCAGCATGAGCAAATGAAAGAGCAGTCATACCTCCACTCGGGTCCTGAGACAACATTGACAGCTTCCTCGGTCCAACTTTCCAGCCCAAGAGAAGGAGCTTCCCCCAGCTCTGCTTGGGAATGAAAACTGATGGACCCAGAAAGATGCTTTCTTTCCCCGTGTGCTAGCACTCTCCTGGAGACATGCCAGAAATTTCTCCAGTGCTGCAAAAGCAGCCATTTTTAGACTAAAAGGGCAGATTTCATTCCTGCTGCAAAGTTTATATAGTTCTTTTAGATGCCTGGGGCAGGCAAGAGGAAGGATTAGGTTGGCAACTGCTTTGTTCTCTCAAATATCTCAGGAATTTGGAGCCTGTATCAGTTGGAATAGGTTAGGTTATGCTGCAGTAACAAAAACACCTCAAATTTCATTAGGTTCAAAGAATAACATATATTGCTTGTTCACGCTGTGTGTCCACTGAAGAGGGCTCAGCTCACTGGAGTCACTTAGGAACCAGGCTAATGAGGAGCCAGTATATTAAATGTCCTGCTTTATCATGTCAGAAGGAAAAGAGATCTGGAGAGGGTCTCGTGTCAGCAGTTAAATGCTCTGGTCTAAAAGTGACACATGTCACTTCTGTTCACCGTGCAGTAGTCAGAATTATTTACTTAGATGCATCCAATCACAGGGGGTCAGGAGATACAGTCCTACCCAGCTCTGGAAGTAAAGAACCAGAAATGGCAAACAGCACTAATGGTGACCACAAAGCACACAGCATTAGGAAGCCAGCTCCTAGGTGCTGGCGCTCCAGGAAAAAGACCCCTCTTGGTTCCAAGCTCAGAAGCAGGCCCTCATCTTTTGCTATTAAATTTGAAGCCAGGAGAGGCCCTGTAATGATCCTAGTGGGACGGTCAAGAGGGGAAGTGGTGGCCAGAGGGCCTTCTGTAGGAAAGATTTTGTTACCCTCTGGTGACATTTATTGAACAACACTTACTATGACGGATGGCTCCTGGAAGCATGACATTTAAATGTTTATCAATCCCATAGCACACTGGACAGTACCCAGGAGATGCTCAGAACCGGGCACACAGCCAGGATGGCCAGCTGCACTGTATCAAGTGGGGTGGACAGATCCCCCAGAATCCAGCCCGCTAAGGGCACAACATCTTCCTCACCCCTGTGGACTCATGTGAAGACTTAAAGTTCAGTTCTCCCCACATAAAGGCCAGGATGCATCAGCCCGGAAGGACGAGTCCTGTGACGAGCTTCTCCTCTTGGCTTGCTTCAAAAACACACCAAGCATTTCTTTTCTTGCTTACTTTTCAATTGTGCAATCAATGTCAGTGGTAACAGGGGCAATGCCTTCTATCCAGCTCCTCCCCAGTCCCTTTCCCAAGGCTGGGAGCACGTACCGACCCCAGTCTCCCTCCATGCTCCTCCTGAGCCTCTGGAAACCAGGATCTCACTTCAAGCAAATTCTCTCTTCTTTCTAAGTGGCGCCAAGGACCGAAGGAAGCCAAAACGTGAACGTAACAGTTAAATAGGTACAGTGGGGCTTCCCTGGTGGCGCAGTGGTTGAGAGTCCACCTGCCGATGCAGGGGATACGGGTTCGTGCCCCGGTCCGGGAGGATCCCACATGCCGTGGAGCGGCTGGGCCCGTGAGCCATGGCCGTTGAGCCTGCGCGTCCGGAGCCTGTGCTCCGCAACCGGAGAGGCCATAGCAGTGAGAGGCCCACGTACCGAAAAAAAAAAAAAAAAAAAAAAAAAAAAAAAAAAATAGGTACAGTGGAGTGTGGGATCCTGAAGCCAGGCTGGTTTGGGGAGGGAAACACCAGGAGCTCTGCAGAACCAAAGCTGAGAGGGAAGGGGCAATTGAGATCTCTTGTGAGTCGGCATGAGGCCCCTGGGCAAAGAGGCTGGAACCAGACAAAAGCAACACAAGGACCCAAAGGGGTCACACACAGATCAGCTGGCATCACAGGTCAGACCCCGGGAACCATGCCAAAGCCAGCCTTGCACCTCGCAGTGGGGAAGCGCAGATAGAGGGTAGCAGTGTGCCTTTCCCAAGTTCAGGCAGCCAGCCGGTTATGGGCAGAATATGGGCAGAATAGCACCCTGTGCACTGCTGCCAGGTGGGAGCGGGATGCTGTGGACCCCAGGCAGCCAAGATGCAGCCACGTCGTCTCTGGGCTCAGGGAAGTGCCTGAGAGGCTAGCAGCTCCGAGGTCACTGCTCAAATTCTTTTTATTTTATTACTTTATTTATTTACTGAATTGTTTGCATTTTATTTTATTTTTATACAGCAGGATCTTATTAGTTATCTATTTTATACAGATTAGTGTATATATGTCCCTGCTCAAATTCTTGAGGATGCTGAAGAAAAAGGTTACAGGTGCCCCAGGGCAGGGGAGGAACAAAGGTAACATGAAGCTGTTCCCTCCATAAGGTTAATCCTACTTTGATTTCTCATTCAGGCTCTCAAGGGAGCTTCCCTGGAAATGGGGTTTGACTGCTCACATATGGTTGATAATAAAAAGTCCCAAGTTTTGACCTTGAAAACCTTTACCTGTAATACTATATTTGTACAGTATTATATTATAGAACTCTTTGAGTTGTGATACACATAAGTTGAATAGGATCAGGGAGGGAAAAAGTGAATTACTGGCCAAATAACTGAAAAGTCAATGACAGAGCTTGATGAAGGTATCAACTCAATCAGGACTAGTTCTCTCCCCTTCTCTGTCTCTCTCAACCTCTCCCTCTCTCTCCTCTGCTTTCCTTTGTTTTTCCTTCACTCTCTTGAAGCAACAACAGAGCTGCTGACAGGACAGGATACTCATGCTTAGAACCTAACACCGCCGCAGAGAGACAGCTGCCCTTACCCTCAGGTTCCAGAAAACATCGCATGGTTGCCTCTCCTTGGCCCGGCCTTGGACCTTTGTCCATCCCAAACCAACAACTGTAGTCAGACAATGCAGGACAGTTGATCAGCCACCTGAATCTGGAGCTGGGTGTTGAGGGCTCAGCCTCCCTGGATGGCAGAGGACTGATTCCTGAAAAAAATAAGGCTGCCCATTCCCAGAGGGAAAACAGATGGGGAGGCAGGCAGAAACACCAGCCGTTCACTCCCAACACCTGCTAACCATCCGTAGAACTAGATTGTGAAACTCTGTGCTGCACCTTGCTCCCTCCCTAAGCAGCCCGGAGTTGCTATTAAACGGCTGTTTAGTTTAGTTCAGTGAGTTTATTGTTGGGTCTGGAGAGGTTGAACCCAAACAAAACACCGACTATCCCCTCCCCAGCTCCTCTTTTGTGCTCCATGGTGGTCAAAACCCAAACAAGCGAAAAAGTGAGTTTCCCTCTCTGGTGATCCACGTGCCTGCTCTCCGGGAGTGATTCTAGTCACTTTAGAAGGAGATGCAGGACCTATACTAACTACTAACTATGGGACTCAACTGAGGTTTTTAAAACTTTTGAGTTGTTTGTAACATACAGTTGCTTTGTCCAAATCTGCTACATTCAAATTAAAATCTCTGCTTACCTACATGTTTATAGAAACCCTCGCAAATGAGATTAACATTAAAAAAAAAAAAAGAAAGAAAAGACAAGATAATTAAGCCTGATTGCTCCAGAGCAGGTTGGTGACAGCCCTGGAAACGTGCCAGCACTAATTGACTTGAGATGTTTCCCATACAGTTAATTGCAAACGGTCATTGAAAGCCCTTGAAATTCTCTCAGGTCCCCTCAGCTGAAGTGTGGAGAAGGGATTTAGAAGTGTGAAGGAGACCGGGGTTTGGAAAGGGGACCCGCCAGGGACATCTGGTCCTTCCTGTCCTCAAGTGCTGTTCATGTCAGTGTTGTCAAACCTCATCATTTCTCTGGACTGTGGTCCTCTGGACTGTAAAACGGCTGTGGGTGCTGAGGTTGCAGAGGTCATGCCAGAGACAGAGGGACGATCAGACCTTCTCTGATCTCCCCCAACTCTGGTTAAACCTTGACCATGTGCAAGTCCTGAGCTGGAAACGGCAAGGACACAAGTCTTCAAGCTGCCTGAGCAGACCTGCAGTGGGTAACTTTAAAAATGGCAGAACGAAATGCAGAGAGGGCTGCTGGTAACAGGATGCTGGCTCTGGGGGAAAGAAGGATTAACCAGGCAGGGAGGAAGAGCAAGAGGATCAAGGGGTACTTCGTTGGGAAGATTCCCTTTAAGTGAGGTCTTGAAGAATAAGATTCAGGTGCACGGACGAGGGGAACGGAGGGGCGATCAGCCTGAACACAGAAACAGCAGGGTGTGAAGGGAAGACTCAGCACGTGAGTGAGGCTGGAATGTTCTGTCCATTGAGGGTGTGCTCTACTCTTTTGGTGCCAAGGAATGGACGCCCCATCCTGCTTTTTGGCAGGACTCACATGGGACCGGGAATCTTGCAGGGACCTGGGACTCCCCAGGCTCAGGAGGCAGACGTGTTGCAGGGCACAAAGCAGCTTGGTGACCAAGTTTCCTTGCAGCTCCTTCAGTGGAGATGTTTTCTGATGTCCACCCTAGTGCTTGGCTGTGAATTGACTCAGCTCTCCTCTGCCTTTGGATCTTTCCCTGGGACACGGAGCTTCAGCCGACTACCCGACACCCTCACGATTTCAGCGTACGCATGGCTTCCGCCTCCTCACATCTTCTGCCTCATGAAAGCTGGGTATTGTCCTCTCTCTCTGCATTTCTTTTTTTTTTTTCACTTTGGTTCCCCGCAGCAATGAATGAGTTCCTACCTACACATCCTCACAAAGGTGAACCGCATTAGCCTTGATGACAGATACCGGTTGCCAACCAGATTTTGACTATGTTTCCAGTACTGGTCAAATTGGACACGTGTGGTAGAGAACGTGGACACCTGCCAGCAACTTGCTGGAGCCATATGCCTCGACAAGCAGCTATGGGAAAGGACTTCTCAGAAGGGGTTTAGGGTGGCAGGTTAATCTTGTCTGATGCAAGAAGATAGAGAGAGACAAAAACAAACTTATCGTTACCAAAGGGGAAGGGGGGAGGGATAAATTAGGAGCATGGGATTAGCAGATACACACTACTATATGTAAAATAGATAACCAACAAGGTCCTACTGTATAGCACAGGGAACTATATTCAGCATCTTGTAATAAACTATCATGGAAAAGAATCTGAAAAAGAATATATATACACAAAAATGGTATTGTGGGATTGGGGTCTGCTGTATTAACAGTTATTTACTTTAAAAATCCACTTATCGGGCTTCCCTGGTGGCGCAGTGGTTGAGAATCTGCCTGCCGATGCAGGGGACACGGGTTCGCGCCCCGGTCTGGGAGGATCCCACGTGCCGCAGAGCGGCTGGGCCCGTGAGCCATGGCCACTGAGCCTACGCGTCCGGAGCCTGTGCTCCACAACGGGAGAGGCCACAACAGTGAGACGCCCGTGTACCGAAAAAAACAAAAACAAAAACAAACACAAAAAATAAAAAGCCACTTATCTATCAGCATTAGATTCATTAAATCAATAAATAAATACCGACTGACTATTACAGATACTTTCATTTGTATCTACACACATTAAAAATAGCAGACTTTCTGGTATGTTAGCATTGCTTTAATAATTACATTTTCAAATACTAGGGGTAATCATGCTTATTACTCATCATTTACATTTATCAACATGTCTATACTTCAGTCTAAAAATAGCAGTCGCTTTACAGAGAAATTGTTAACACTGAGAACTGTAGCTTGTCATTTATCCATTACATATATTTAAAAAACCCCACAATATTCTGACATATGAGTCTATTTCAGACATACAAAATAGAACTCATCCTAGAAGCCACTTAATAAAATCCTTAGGGCAAATGAGTATATTTGAAGACCTGGTTACATCAGAAGATCATCAGTCTCTGAATATGTTCTTTTGGCAATTGAGATCATCTCCTGTTACTGATTCTCAGTTTTATGCTTCAGGGAATTTATGATAGGTTTTTTTTTGTTCAGGGCTCCCTATAATATTCTACCTGCCCTGGACTAAGAAAAGTCCCAGTTAGTGGACTGCAAGGCTGTAGGACAAAAATCCCTTTTTCCCGTAGCATACTATTGCTATTTTTGTGTGTGTGTGTGTGGTACGCGGGCCTCCCACTGCCGTGGCCTCTCCCACTGCAGAGCACAGGCTCCGGACGCGCAGGCCCAGCGGCCATGGCTCGTGGGCCCAGCCGCTACGCGGCACGTGGGACCCTCCTGGACCAGGGCACGAACCCGCGTCCCTTGCTTTGGCAGGCGGACCCTCAACTACTGTGCCACCAGGGAAGCCCCCACTATTGCTATTTTTATGAATCTATCATTTTCATAGTTTAAAAAATGTAAT